>NC_141548.1:44167500-44794750 GCF_021556685.1 Rattus norvegicus
CTAAACACAGCAGTCCTTATCCAGCTGTCACAGGGAGGTCTCATATGCTCCTCGTGGGGAACTATCAGCCCTGAGATTGCCTGTTTACCTCATCTCTGATAGCATATGAAGGGCTCCGTCTTTCCAATCTAGCCACCCTCTCTTCCTGCTGAAGGTTCCTCTCCAGTCAACAGCCTTGACTCTGCCTCTTCACTCTCAGCCACACCCACCTAGTTTGCTTCATTTGCTGGGTCTGATTGTGTTCTTGGTTGCCTGGTTGCATGCTATCAGTCACAGATTTAGTCTATCAAATATACTGGTGTTTAATCCAGCAACAGAAAAGTGCGACCATCCGCTTAGATACAGGCATTGTGTGAGGATCAGTTTACAAATGGGACAAGAGTGCTGGATGTGACTCAGTCTAGGTAGGTCCTCCATACTTTGAACCTTGCCATGGCTTCCAATCACTCTTCCTAGCCTTGTCCCTAAGCTGGTACCACTAGATACACTTCTTGGCAGTAATGTTAGGTCCTGCAGACAGAGACAGATCTCCCAATGAAACATGCAAAAACCCAACTCCCACCTCAGCACCTTATGACCTACGTAACGGTGCAATCTACCCAACTTTGCTGAACTTTGATGGCCTCATTATCCTAGTTTAAGCTGAGTTATAGCTGCGACTCTTCTGGAACATCACCATCCATCTCTGTTCTCATTGAAAACATACCAGTGGCCTGAAAACAGAATAGGTATAAACTCCCCTGGTGTGGAAGTGTCTGCCATCTTTCTGGTCCTATTCTGGTGTTCAAGGCAGTCTGCACGCAGCCCAGTGGGTCTCCTCTACTCCTGAATATGCATACTTCACACTTCAGTACAGCCAAGTTCCAAAGCCTATGCATAGTTCTAGGCACAAGGAGCCCAACTTGCATAATGGCCCTCTTCAACCTGGGACAAGCTGTCTTGGTTTTGACAACAGATACTTGAGTCCTCTTACCGCTTGCTACTCTGGCTCAGTCCTTACAGCACAGGATGGGTGGTCAGAAGTCTCTTACTTTTTTTATCCCCCCCCCCTCTTACTTTGATCAACCAGTTTGAGTCATGCTCTAGGGAGGAACCCAGAAACCACAATACTGAGCTCTTGTTATTTCTGCAGTGACTGTTGAGAGACTGTGTCACACTGACCTTTAGAGCTGGGTGTGTGGTCAGCTTTCTCCTGCTCAAGGGCTGGAATCGGACTCTACTTTAACAGCAAACATGGGAAGAGACTTGGGATGGGTTTGAGATATGCTTAGCATGGGGGCTGCCTTCTGATGCTCAGCTGCCTGAGGTCTTGGGAGAATCTTTTCCTGATAGGTTAACTCTGCCTTCCCCCACTCTGCTACCATTCATTGCCTCTTCATCCATGAGTTCCAGCGTTCTGTGCTCTGACCTGTGGTGTAACCCTTCCTCCTCCTCTTCCTGGCAGCTGAAGGCACACCCAACAGTCCCTACCTCTAGGGTGTGTGTTGTTATGACAGGATGACATGACCAAAGCTAATGAGCAAGAGCCACACCACAGGCAGAGGGCTGAGGGAGGTGGATTTGATTAGCTGCCACCAAAAGCTGATGCCACAGGCTAATAATGGGGAAAGCCAGGCTCCCTACTGTGACTGCCACCCACAGGGGCTTAAAGTTGTTTTATATTGAATGCTCTCTGGAAAGCTTTGCCTGTGGTATCTTCTGTAACCTTTCTCAGGGTGCCTTATGAGTCTTGACTATATTAGAAATGATATATCAATGGGAGAGTTTTTGAATGGTCCCATTTTATCTCTGGGTCCAAGTACACAGATTATATTGAGGAGCAAATCAACAATGTAAAACAAACAAACAAACAAACAAACAAACAAAAAACTACTAGCTGTTGAGATGCAGTGCAAGAATCGTGGATTTGAACTTTGGGTTTGTCTTGTGCTGAGAGTATTGGGGCTGACACATATCCCCAGCACATAGAGGGATGATGAAAGTTCAAAATCAACTTATTCTCAGGTTCTAGGGAGAATCCTTTCCTGTGTCTTCTGGCTTCAGGAATCTCTAGGCATTCCTTGACTTGTGGCTACATCGTTGGCTTACGGCCACATTGTTTAGATCTCTGCCTCTGTCCTTACCCGTGCCAATCATAAGCCCCTCTTTGGGAGCCAGAGGTGTTCTCATCTTGAAGTTATCAGTCACATCCTCAGTGGTCCTTTGTTCACACAAAACCACAGTCACAATGTTAGGGTGTGTGCACACTACTTAGTCAACCCAGGGTATGGAATGGGTTTGGAAATGTTACCTTATCTTCCTGAGCCTTGACGTCTTCATCTATGGAAGAGCTTTTCTACCACCCCCCCAAGGCAACTATGACACTTGGGGTGAGTGTGTACTGAAGTGGATGTTCTGTGACTTTGAGTTTTAACTGTGGTGGCTAGAACCTCACAGTGCTGAGATTTGTGACAAGTTCCTTGTCACCCTGTCACTCCCCCAACCCCTGTCCCCATTCCCTGTCCTGGTCTTCCTTCTCTGGCTCTCCATCATTCTCTGTGTTCTCATGACTCATAGCTGATGTTTTCCCATATGGAAAGTACTTATATACATAGTTGAAAAATTTCCTCCCACTTCTAGGCTAAACTGGCTTCTTTTGAATCCTTGGAAGCATAAAGGACAAGTAGCAGGGCTCGCAGTCTTCCATTTGTCACTGGAGAAGAACTTATAATTCAGAAGATCTGGGTCTGGACCCAGGCTGACCACTTTGGAGCTTTGAGACTCTGGGCAAGTATCTTAACATCTCTGGGCTTAAGTTTCTTCATCTGAATGCAAAGATGATGGCATTTGCCTCATCTGAAAACTCAGGCTCACATGAAGATCAACTAGGAGAGAGTTGGCTTGTCACTCCAGCCCAGGCTGAGGACAGGTCCCTTCCCTTACAGCTGCAACTGTTTACCTCTCTTCTTTCTCAGATGTGTGTTTTCTTCCTCTTCTCCCTGTTCCCATCCCCACCTCTCTGCTCCCCGCCCCCCGCCAAAGTTTCTCATCTGGTCACTCTATTTTTCAGTCACTTCGGACCTAAATGAATGCTGTTCCTATGAACAAGGACTTTGTCCTCAGGCAGCAGGCCTATCTCTATGTTTAGGGACTCACTGGTACCATTAGGACCAGCCTGACACCATGGGAAAAAGGCCTATTGTGTTGGTAGAAGAAGGCTTTGGTTTGAAAATAGAGAACAGAACCCTCTAAGAGCAGCTGCTCTTGCTTCAAGTCTGTGCTTACTTCCTCTCTCTTAGCCTCGGCAAAAGGAGGCATCATCCTCACTTGCAGAGCTGGCAAGAGCAACTGTGATGCAGGGGACAGAGGAAGGGTATTTCCTGGGTGCTGGGCAGAACTTGTCCCATTTCACAAGTACAACTCTGTGCCGAATGAAGACTGGAGGCACAAGATTTGCGTATGCAATATGACCGGTGACAGGGTGACATGTTACCTGGCATCAACTCTGCACTAGTCTAGTTTTGAGGGTGGGACTGAGCCCAGTGCTAGATCCAGACTTTCTATCTACATGGCCCCAGAGGATAGGCACACTCTCTATCTAAAGACAGGGATGTCATCCTCCTGAGAGTGTAGTAGTAGCCTCCTCACATCACTCTCCACTGGCACAGTGACCATTAAAGGTGGCCAAGTACAAGCGGTCTCCATGCCAAGCACTCACTACTGGCTGTCAATGGAGCCCTGCCCCCTCCCATCCCCTAGGTACTCACAAATGCTCCTCTCTTGACCTTCCTCTCTTTGGTCCTCTCCTCTCTTGTCATATCTAGGTCTAGCTCCAACCAGCTTAGGAACAATCTCTGTGAGCATAGCTTTCTCAGCCATCTGCTTCCATGCAGGGTTCATTTGGCAGATCTCCTCCTTGCCTGACCTATAAAGGCTCATTTCAGGATCTCCTTAGACCCTCTCAACCTCTTGGTAAGGAGAGACTCTTGTCTCCAGTCCCAAGATGGTCCTGCATGCCCATGTATGTCTGTGCACTAACATAATTATTATGATGATATACCATGATGTGTGTCTCCTCTGATAGTCCAGGGTCATTTTTCAGTGGAGCCAAGGAGCCAAGTTGGTAGTTCATGGTGGATGAAGGAGTAGGGTATCTCAAAGTGGGTTTCCTACTCACCTCATGTTAGAATTGGCTGGAGGGAGGTGAGGTGTGGAGAAGTTTAGACAGCTATTTAATTCATAAACATTTCCAGGCAAATTTGACTGAGGCCTTGCCTCTCTCCTTTGCTCTGACCTTGAGCCAGGCTATTACACTGCACAGGGGAACAGATAAACTCCCTAAGAAATAAAGTTGGGGGGACCCATATTTCTATGTCCAGTGTCTCAAATCAATTGTGACAGGATCCTTATTGTGTGAACTGAACCTTCATGTGCAGATGTGGAGGAGGGGGAGGGCCTATAGATAACAGCAGATGCAGTATCCCCAAGATTCCCTCGGTGCTTAAAAAGACAATCTTTATGGTAAGAGCCTGTCAGTGTGAACTATTCTCTCTTTCTTAGGATTGTGATCCAGTTCTGAGCTGGTGATAAACACTCCTTGTGACTTTTGGTCAATTCAGCTACCAGATTCCAGCCAACATGACCCTCGCAGGTAGGTACATGCACCAGTCAGTGATGAACACCATAACACAAGCCATTTTTCTATCTCTGTGTGTGTCCATGTGTATTAAGGTGCATCCGTGTGTGTGATACACACGTAGGTGCATGGCATGCATGTGTGTGCAAATGCATATAGAAGTCCAAGGACAGGGGTTGGGGATTTAGCTCAGTGGTAGAGCACTTGCCTAGGAAGCGCAAGGCCCTGGGTTCGGTCCCCAGCTCCGAAAAAAAGAACCAAAAAAAAAAAAAAAAGAAGAAGAAGAAGAAGAAGTCCAAGGACAACCCCAGATGTCCTTTCTCTGAATCCATCCATCTTCCATTTTTTAAGAAAGGGTCTCTCATTGGTTGAAGCATGTTGATAAGGCTAAGCTGACTGGCCAGTGAGTGCCAGGAATCTTCTTATTCCTGCCCTACCTCCAGTGTCTTTCACATGTGAATGCTGAGGGTCAGAACTTGTGCTTACAAGGCAGACATTTTGCCAGCTCTCCGGCCATCTTTCTCTATGTATGTACACTCACAGATGCACAGGAAGAGAGGGTAGAGAAGCCAAGAGGCAAAGTCATTTCTGGGTGGTGGGTGGGATCACAGCTGAATTCTTCTTCCTCATTTGCTCTGTGTGTATTATTTAATTTTAAAATAATACCTTTATAATAGTATCAAAACTATGCTTACAAGTTTGTAAGAGAAAGTGATCACTGGGCTGTGTAGTGAGAGGGTCTTTATATTATGCATATAACATGGTGCAATGGGAAGGACTGGCAGAGGCCTCCATGATGACCTATGACTTCTAGAGAGACTCAGTCGTGTCAAAGGTACATTCCTACTCTGCAGACAGCTTCTCCCTGGTTTGATTCCTGTGCTGGGAAGATTTGAGGAGTCTTCCAGCCTGACCTCTTCTACAGTGGGCCTGGACTTTAAGGAGAGTAGCAAGGAAGTCTTTTTATTAATCTCTTACCCTTTAGGCAGCAGTGTCAAGTACTTTTAGCAGAATTAAATATAGATTTCCTACAAACTACAAACTTCAAAGCCCTGGTTTATCCTTGGGTGGGAGTAGGAGATGGAGGGCCAGGGTCAGGGCACTGCACTTGGGATCTTTACTTGAGGGTACTCAACGCTTGGTAGTAACAAAAAGTGGGGTGAGTGACAATGTTAATTTTCAACTGGGAGGTAGCCCAGGCTTGGGTACTTTGGAGCCAGAAAGCCTGGGCTGACTCACAGAAGTGGTGCTCTCTCTTGTAGCCTATAAGGAGAAGATGAAGGAACTCCCACTAGTGTCTCTGTTCTGCTCCTGTTTTCTGTCTGATCCCCTGAATAAATCATCCTACAAATATGAAGGTGAGTAGGGGCTAGGCTGGGATAGAAAAGGGTGGAGGCTTCTGTGTCCTGTGTTTGTGGGTGCCCCACATTGACTCCTATCTTGTAAAACTGTCCTGGTCGCAGTGTGTCTTATTTCCCAGAGGCTGAGGAGTCTGAGCCCAGGGGGATGTAGCCTGGGTGCCAAGCAGCCTCCAGGGATCTGGATTGGGCCCTCCTGGAGCACTTGCTCCTAGAGTCCCTTTTGCACATTCCTTGACACCACAGAGGACGCCAGGATAAGCCAGACACAAGTTTTGAGATTCCATTCATGGAGGCCCAGAACAGAAAAAGAAAACTTAGTGTGTTCACCAGGGCTTCTAGGGACAGGTAGAGATGCTCCCAGACAGGTCCAGGGTGGGAATAGCACTTCTAACCTGGATGGTGACAGTTCGAGCCCCTAGACCCTATCAGAGAGTACTGGATTGTCATGCTGTCAGGAGGAGTGGTCAGGGGACAGATAGGTCATCTCTTCATTTCTGTTTGCCAGGAAGGGATGGGTTTGGTCTGTCAATAAGAGAGATGGGTGTTTGGATGACCTGAGTCTGTTTTTTCCATTTAGGCTGGTGTGGGAGACAGTGTAGGAGGAAAGGTCAAAGCCAGCGGAAAGGCAGTGCTGACTGGAGAGAAAGAAGAGAACAGGGTAGGCCGGAGCCAGGGGAGAGGTCCACAAGCCATCAGAGGGACAGGGCAAGGAGGGGCTGGCGGTGGGGATGGGTGAAATGAACTGGTGTCTGTCACCAGCGAGGAACAACAGCAGCTGGTGCTATCACAAATCACAGCTCCCTGCTTACTCTGTAAAAGCCATTGACCTTAGGGTCCAATGTTCAGGATCGACCAGACCCCTAGTCATTGGTGTGCCTTGGGACCCTCAGCTTTCCTGTGTCTGTGTGCATGTACACATGCTCGTTGGGGCCCCAGCTGCTCCTCAGAAGGTGAGCAGCCCCAACTCTGCCCTCCATAGCAGATACGGTAGACCTGAACTGGTGTGTCATCTCTGATATGGAAGTCATCGAGCTGAATAAGTGTACCTCGGGCCAGTCCTTTGAAGTCATCCTGAAGCCACCTTCCTTTGACGGGGTGCCTGAGTTTAATGCCTCCCTCCCAAGACGTCGAGACCCATCGCTAGAAGAGATACAGAAGAAGCTAGAAGCAGCAGAGGAGCGAAGGAAGGTTAGTGTAGCCCCATGTCACTTCCTCCCATCCCAGCGGGAGCAGGAAGTGCAGCTCCATATCTCTTCCTCCCATCCCAGTGGGAGTGGGAAGGATATTTAGACAGCACCTCCTGAGTGCTGGGCATAGACCGGTAGTTCTCAACCTTCTTAGTGCTGTAACCCTTAATATATATATATATATATATATATATATATATATATATATATATATATATATATATATATAGTTCCTCATGTTGTGATTACCCCCCATACCATAAACTTATCCCGTTGCTCTTTATGTCTTCATAATTATAATTTTGCTACTGTTATGAATTGTGATACAACTATCAGACCTGCACCCCCTAATGGCAGCAGCCCACGTGTTGAGAACCACTGGCATAGATGTAGACTAAGATACCACCTGAAGGGGACAAGACTATGACTATGCACTGGGTGAGCTTACAGTGTGGCTAATGGCTAAAATGTCACAGTCCTCACAAAGCTGCCTTTGTATGCAGCTTCCTTGTTCCCCATTGATTCTCGTCCCTCAGCTCAGATGCCATTTTAATGTGAGTGTTTCTTTACCTTTCAAGAAAAACAAAACAAAACAACCCAGCTTTCTCCATTTAATTGTGTGGTCCCTCCCTTTAAATATCCAAAGCATTTATCACACCCAGGTCTGGGGTCCATTATTTATTGATATGCGTGTTTATTTCTACTAGGGCAATTTTCTCCCTTCCCTGGTGTCTGGAGTTGTGAGGGCCTTGAGGTTTATAGAAGATCACTTAGTACTTGTGAATGAACGAGAGGAAAAGGAGAAAAGAGACTCAGAAGCTACTTAGGAAAGGGCTAATAAAGCCAAATATGACGGAAAGGTTTGCAGTCCATGTCGTTGTTCTCTGCTTCTGGGACAGAGGACCAGGTTCATCTCATCTGGGCATGGCACTGTTCAGCTGTGGTGGTAGAAATCCACTCTAAAGGGTCTTTCTCTTTCTTTTGCTGCCCTAGTACCAGGAAGCTGAGCTCCTAAAACACCTTGCAGAGAAACGAGAGCATGAGCGTGAGGTAATCCAGAAAGCTATCGAGGAAAACAACAACTTCATCAAGATGGCGAAAGAGAAGCTGGCCCAGAAGATGGAGTCCAATAAGGAAAACCGGGAGGCCCATCTGGCTGCCATGTTGGAGCGGCTGCAAGAGAAGGTAAGAGGTCCTGGATTGGCAGGAGGCTCCTTCCATGGCAAGAACGTGCAACCTACACATCACTCTGGAGGAAGCAGCCTATGCAGGAATTGAAATGTTTCTACCAGGCAGGGTCCTCATTGTTCTAAGGGGAAGATTTGGGAAGTCACAGGCAAGAAGCTCACACCAAACCCTGGGTGGCCTCCGGGGATCTTCTAGGGTTTTGAACCGGAAATTCTGCACTGTCTCAGGAGCTTGCTCACACCCTTCTTTTCTAAAGAAAGCCCGCCCAGTGCAAGTATCTAAGGAGAGGCACATGTCTACACATTTCTGGCTTCATCATTGAATGGGCAGATTTGGGTTAGTGAAAGATGCAGTCAGCTTGGCTTTGAGCCAGGGATACAGCAAGCTCGGTTGCCAATACAGCAGGATACAGGATTCTCCCCAGAGCTCCTCGTAAGGGCCAGAGAGTAGTAGGTTTTCCTCAATAGTCTGCCTTTGTCAATAACTCAAATGTCACCTGCATCTGAGCGGTGTGCGAGACTGGGGTTGGTCCTCCATGTTATTCTTTGGAAGACGTGCTGACCTCATTTCCTGAGTCCCAGGCTGCCTACGTTTCTCCTGCAGCTCCTGGGAAGCTTTAGCTCTGTGTTTTATTTCCAGGAGCCGCCTGCTGCGCGGTGACTCCCGGGACCGATCGGTGGCCTCGTCCCATGGTGAGCAGCGTGGTCCTTATTCCTTCCTGCCTACCCACCTAAAACCTCAGGCCCTTGACAATTACCACAGAAAGATCTGGCTTCATCCAGGGATGTGAGCAGCACAGGCTGGCCAGTAGGTGGCAGCCCTGTGCTCATGTTCAATTACAGGAGGGACAGCAAGGCTTCTTTCTCCACTGAGTGCCTTGGGGGAGGGACACAATCTGAGTGTGACTTTGGGCTCCTCCAGTTAATGAGAGATACTGTAAGAAAACTTAAGATTGCCTTTACTTTTTATACCAGGTCTCATGCATTCCAGGCTGGCCTCAAATTGGCTAAATTGCTGAGGCTAGCCTTGGAATTCTTATCATTTTGTCTTCACCTCCAAGTGCAGGGATTACAGGCATGTGCTGCCAAGCCTATTCAATGCAGGTTTGGGGCTTGAACCCAGGGCTCTGTGCATGCAAGCTAGGCACTCTGCCAACAGTGCCATAGCCCCAACTCAAGGCAAATTCTTGAGGAAACCACAGATAGAATGGGAGAGTTATGGGATTGCAGACTCAGCTTAAAATACATCACAAAGTTAGGTTGTGTTGAAGCACTTGAATGTTTGTTTATATAACGATTCTATTTTATCATAACTCGGTCATCACAAGTTTACAAGGCAAACATTCTTAGTCCAGATAAGGAAACCATTCTAGAGGTCAAATGATTCCCAGAGATTCACAGGGTATACGAACAATAGAGTTGGCCTTGGCCTCTTATTCAAGTGGCTGCTTTCTTGCCTGGTTCAGAGAAAACATCCCAGTATAATCTCACTAGCTTTTCATCAGCAAGAAGTTTCTAGAGACCAAACAAGCAGAGGCCAAAAACCCAGGGCTCTCAAAGCCAACTCACTTGAAACCACAGGTGGAGGCAGAGGTAGTTGGCAAGGTTGTGTTTGGAATGACAGCTATGCACATCAAGTAGACTCAATATGCTAGATCAGACATTTGAGAGGACAGTTTTTCTCTGAGACCTGTTCTCCTCTCACAATTACTCACTGGAGGGGGCAGGAGGCAAGGTAGGGAGATAGGTCTGTGTTCTGCCCCTCCCCCTCCCCTGCTCCACTGCTCTGTCCTTAGACCATGGACACCTTCAACATCAACAGTGCTGTCTATGCTAGCTCTTGTGCTGTGGGTCACGACCAGAATTCCTAGGTGAAAAGCCCCAGTCCAGAGTTACTGCCTGGACTCCAGGTCATGTGATACATAGCAGTGTTTGAGAACCAGACATACTGCTCCTTGCTTTCAGCCTGTGGAAATTTCTAAGGGCCTCTGGAAAGATTAACTTGTTGGTGAAGATGTATCTTAAGAACCTGGGTGGCCTCAGTGGGTCTATTCCAGGTTAATCTGTCATCCAGTTGAGGCAACACTGGGACCTGGGAGGGTGTCACTGGTACTTTTGTTTCTCCCAGTAGGCACTAGAGAACACAAAAAAGAAAAGCACACATATGTTCCCAGCCTACAAGGACACAGATATTTATTTAGTGAGCTGGAATGACGTGGAGGCAGGTGTGACAGTCCCATGAGTGGACACTTGTCACAGAGTTTCAGAGCTAAGCCAGCTACTCCCTCTGGAAAGATCTAAGAAGTTGAGGCCTGGTTAGGTAAGACAGTCAGTTAAGGTCACACAGCTGGCTGGGGCGGGAAAGCAGTCTGGTCTTTTGCTGAATTATGTTACGAAGCAAATGAAAGTTATCTTCCAACACATGTGAGGGAGTCCATTGTCTGGAGTCAAGCACTATTTCCCAACAGTTCTCTGTCAGTACATAATGCAAGGGTCCTCCTTCAGTCAGAGATTTAAGACAACACTAAAGAGATGGAGAGAAATAACACATCTGTGGTGTGTCAGGGACGCTGGCAATGGGCTGACTCTTTTCCCATTCCTTCTAAACTGGTTGTCCCAAAGGGCCCCTTGTATTTAGTCAAGTGACCATTCCAAGCGCCAGAATGACCAGTGGAGGTGCAGAGAGCCTAGGGTGTCTTGGGGTCGCTGTGAGGTGGGTCCCCTGCAGGATGTGGGACTTACCAGTCCATGCACTCTATGCACTTGCAGGCTTATACACCTGTGTCCCGCGTCTTACTTGCCTCCTTCCACCCCTCTTAGGATACCTTCGCCGACAGCTCTGCTCTGCCCGTGGTGACCATCTTTTGCGTTCCATTCTCTTGCCCTTTGTCTTCCCCTGGCAGCCTTGTGTGACCCGCCTTTGTCCCTCCCTTCCTCTCCAGGACAAGCACGCAGAGGAGGTGCGGAAAAACAAGGAGCTGAAGGAAGAGGCCTCCAGGTAAAGCCCAGAGGCCAAGGAAGTTTCCAGGACAGCCGGACAGCTCCCGCAGCAACCTGGTTCCAGCAGCATCGGCCGCTGGCTGCTCTCCCAGCACTGGGGTTCGGGGGGAGGGGGGTGGCCAAAGGGGCGTTTCCTCTGCTTTTGGTGTTTGTACATGTAAAAGATTGACCAGTGAAGCCATCCTATTTGTTTCTGGGGAACAATGATGGGGTGGGAGAGGGGACAGAGAGTGTGTGGAAAAGGAGGTGAAGATGAGCCCGAGGACTTTGTGACACTGTCCACTGACTGCAGACTTGGGCCAAGGCCCCCGCTTTTCACGGCTCTGCCTGGACATTCGGCCTCCAGGTTCCTAGTGGAGAGAAGATGTGACAGAAGTTCAGAGTGAAGGGCCGAGTCCTGGTGGGGTGGTGTGCAGGGCCAGCAGGACGAGCCCGTCTGGATGGAGTGAAACCTACCCTGAGCGGGTGGGATAAGGTCTGTGTGCGTCTGTTCATTGTCATCTTTTGATCATCATGACCAACGAAACATTTACTTCGAGTCTTCCGTGTTTTTATTTCCAATATTGGCTCTTTGCAAACGGGTAGAGTGTTCCAGAAACTTGGCTTCCCGCCTAGTTGATGCCAGGTGTCTTTTAATTTTTCCATTTGTGTTTCTGGTGTGCTGGGGGATGTGGGTTAGTTCTTGCTAGACATTGGAATGATTAGAGGTTTGCCTTTCTTTCTCCTTTTAAAGCCCTTTTGTAGGCTGTCCCTTAGTGGCAGGAGGCCACTGAGCTGATGAGAAAAAGATGGTGTCTTTCCTATCTGTAGACTCACATCCTAGTCCTAAGGGTTCATTGTAAGAAGGACATTCTTAGCTTGTGTAGCTGCTTTAACAAAACACCTCAGGTGGGGTAACATTATAAGCAACAGGGATTTACAGTTTATAATTCCTGAGGGGAAGGTGTCTGGTGAGAAGCTGCTTTCTATTAGGAAAACACATGGTGCCTTCTTGCAGTGTCCTCTTGTGGTAAAAGTGTGACAGGGCTCCACAAGGCCTCATTTATAAAGGCATTCATCCCATCTGTGAGGGGAGAGACCTTAGACCCAATCCTCTCCTAAACGCTCCACCACTTGATATTATGTATTGGGAATGAAATATAATATGTTACTTTTAGGGGTAACAGCAGCATTCAGGCATAGCAGAAACCCTCACCAAGGGCTGGGGGGGGGGTCACAGATCACAGTGAAGAAAGCTTGTTTGCTAGAAGAAAGCAGAGGGCCCTGTTCTCTAGGACACTGGGTCAGGGCTGCAGAGGACAGTCCTTCTAAATCTGTTCTGCAAGCAGGAGTGGGGTGGAGTCTATATGAGCCAAATCCCAGGACATCTCCATGACTTGCCTTAAACATGGTGTGGGTTTGTTTAGCTCTGAAAATAAACTCTTTATTGTTGCCTTAATATTCTCTCTGCAGTGCTCCTAGAGAATAACTGGAAGAACAAAGGTGGCAGTGATGGCGGTGGTGGTAATGTTGGTGATGATGGAGATGGTGATGAAGGTGGTGGTGATGATGTTGTTGGCAGCTCATACTTTTAGGCAGCATCTATTAGATGTCTATTTTCTAGACTTCCCACAAATGGGGCTTCATTTAATCTTTGTACTAACTGTAGGAGAAAGCTGCTGCTGTCATCCCATTAGGCAGACAAGGAATTGAGGCATAGAAAGCACAAATAGGTTGCCCAAATTCCCACACATAGTAAGTGGGAGAAGAGGGCTTGAATTTTCAGCTTGTTCCCAAAGTCTGTATTTTTAGTCACTGCATTCTGGCGCATCTAAACTAGGCGTCAAGTCCCCAGTCAGGGTTTCTCAGACTGAGTTCTGACTCACTGGGTGGTGAGATCAACTTTGGGGTCCTACTCAGTTTCTTTTTCTCTCGTTCCCTTATGCCATGCAGGGAATGAACAGTCACAGTCATGAGGAAAAGGATTTTCTGCTGAGAGTTAACATACAAGTTTTAATAAAGAACAGACACTGTGGACTTACACACAGTGAAGAAATTCTCAAAGAATCAGTCCTTATAGCAAGGAATTCTTATAGTGAAGGATCTTTATGGGGAAGGGGTCCTTGCAGGGAAGAGATCCTTATAGGAATGGATCCTTACAGGGAAGGAATCCATAGAGGGAAGAGATCCTTTCTTGTGGTTTAAGTTACATGGCAGCCTTGTAACTGGATTATCTGTGCAGGGTCTATTTGGACAGATAAGAGGAAGGCAGCTCATTTTCTCACTAGGGGCAGTGGTTATAACATCATTTCTCTCCTGAGGCTGGCTGTTTGGATGAGGTGCCAGTGTCTTGGGAGTCAGGCTTGAAGTAGGGCAGAAGCAGAGACATCACTGTGTTGGGTTTCAAGCAGATAATGTCTCATGGTTAGAATATTTTGGTATTTTACTTTTGACCTTTTTGGTGTTTTCCCCCCTTCTTTCCTTATTCCCTCCCTCCCATCCTTCCTAGTAGAACAGAAAACAACACATCAAAATTAATTTTAGTAAGTGTGTTTCCGTGGAAATTATCAATATTTATTTTTGCATGTGGCCATATTTCCAGAGCACACACATGTCTTCTTGAGGTTGACGATCAAAAACCCTTTGAAAGCTGCAGCTTTGGAATGAGCTTGGAGGCAGGGTCAGGACTATTTGGACTACAGTCCGTGGGACCTCAGGAAGCTGCTATGGATGTCCGTGTGGACGAAGCCCGAAGCTTCAGATCCAGTTTCTTCTGGGCAAACAGAGACAAGAGAATGGCCTCACGGGTCTCAAAGCAGCTCCACTGTCATCTTCATCCTCTGTGGACCAAAGGCCAGGAGCTAGCTCCCTCAACCCTCTCCCTCCCCTCCCCCTTTTCTGCTTAGACACTTGCTCTTCACTCTACTGTCTCGTCCTTCCACATGCTTGTCCCTTACTTGGGTTGTTCTTCCTTTCCTTGCTTGATCCCCAACTGTTCCTTTTAAAACCCAGCTCCTCATCATGTTCCTCTAGTCGGCTAGAGATTCCACTTTTGCATGCTTTGGTATATACATGATTAGTTGCTTAATCTCATTATGAGACATGATAGGAATCTTTGTGTCCTTAGCAGTGGGCGTTTGGCTAGACTGGGATTAAAAGCATCAAGGTGACCAAAAAATAGGTGAGTGAGAGGTAGGGATAAAGAAAAACTCACACGACAGCTCCATTTGTGTAGCCCTTTCCTTAAGCTCCATGTGGAAGACTGAGATTTGAGGTGGCTGACATCCTGGGGTGACAGCTCAGTTGCTTGATGTATAAACATGAGGACCTGAGTTTGGGTTCCCAGCACCCATGTAAAACCCAGGCTTGGTACAGTGCTGGGGATTTGGAGACAGGAAGATCCTTGAGACTAATTGACTGGCCAGTCTAGCCAAATTGGTAAGTTGAAGGTTTGGTTTGAGATTGTCTCAAAAAGTATGGTGGAAAGCAACTGAGGAAGACACCTGGTGTTGCCCTGGGGCCTCCAACATGCACCTTCATCTGCACAGACTTGCACAAACATGAACACATGCACCAAAGATTGGAGGTGGCTGATCAGGATTATGTAAGGAGGTTGAAGCTCATCTCCAGGCTAGCCTACATCCTCACCAATCCCTATTCCTTAACAGAAGAACTGAAGACACTGCAGATGTGTGTATCATGGAGCATCTTCCGAGTCTAGGCCTTATAATTCCTGTAATAAAAGTGGCCATAAGTCAAATGTGGCAGGAGGGGATGGAGCCAATGGAGGATGAGTTTATGAGAGACATGGTTCTGAGGTCCTCAGCTAGTGACTTTCAATGATAAACACTCTATAATTTGAAGCAGCAATTTTGCTTAAAGCAAGGAGAGAACACAGTGTCCTCTTTGGACGAGTAGGGTCTGAATGGTGGATGAGCACCAAGGGGTATTCCATTCAATTCCCAAATATAAATTAGAAGCCTGTTGGTAATTATCTAAAGCCAAGCCTAGATTATTTTGCATAGGAACAACTTTCCCACAGTTGAGCTAAGAATCAGTATATCTTGCTCAGTACACAATCTTCCCCTGATTAAACTTCAGTGAATACTGGAATCAAAAGGAACAGAAAATAAAAGGAGTAAGGAGAAAAGGAGTAAGGCAGTAAACCATCTTCAAGTAGACACGGGAAGGAGTGGGGTAGACACATACTCCTGGATATCCATCCCTTGTTATAGTAATTGTTGTAGAAACCCAGCCCAAGGTTTCTACCCCACCTTAGTTATTTAAGTTCCCAGATGAAAGACACTCACAACCTTTATATTTACAATAAGGTTTTAAATAAACAAGAGCCAAGCAGATACTTACCTTCCATGCTGTTAGAATCTGTTTCCTATCAATAACCCTGAGTTATTACTACGTTTCATCTAGGCTGCTCTTAACTCCAATTGGGCAGTCCTCAGGGCCATACTGTCTTGACTCATAGTCCATGGTGCTTCTCCTTCCTCCTCTTGCACTCTCTTTCCTTATGGTCCTTCTCTTCCCTCAAGTCCATAAAACCCCAGGTATGTCTCTTCTTCCCAGCTATTGACTGTTGGCATCTTTATTTACCAAACAAAATTATCTTGGGGACAGGGTCACAGGGTCTTGGGGGCCCTGAACTTAGCATTACAATAGACAGTAGAAGACAGAACCTCTACAATCTCCTGAGCAACAGCAGAGAGAAACAAGAGCAGAGAGGCTCACAAGGGACCAGGGCCCTTCATACTGTATATTATGGACAAGTCTAGAGGACTAAGGACAGAGCACAGCCAATACCTACAGCACATCTTCCTGGTCTAGGAGAAATGCCCCTGCTCTTGTGACATCTTCAGGGAGAGCAAGAAACCCAAACATCAACGCAGTGCACAGTGTGGCAACATAGTGATTCCCCTCCCCAGTGAAGACACTACAGGAATGACATATTGTGGAGTTCAAGTGCATCCGACATATTCAACATGACAGCATGATATGTCAGCACACATCAGAAAGAGAAGGCTGGCATCTAAAATGACTCTTGTTTAGAAGTGGAAGAGATACCAGCCCATCAGGAATCCATTGTTTATATTTCCCAACATGAACATAGAGGAGACATGAAGACATGGGGGTGTGACTCCTCCCAAAGTGCAGAATTCTTCAGCAACTGACCCCAAAGACATTGAAATGGGTGAATGGTTGTAGAAAGAATTCAAGAGTGATGCTTTGATTCGTTTGTTTTATTTGAAGAGCTTTGGGTGGAACACAGACCTCTGTGCTTTCTATGCAAGGGGTGTACGCTAAATAGGTTCTTACTGTGCAGCTCAGACTGGCTTCAAATTCACAGTCTGGTAAGATGTGACCTCTCCCTGAGTGCTTGGACTACTGCTGTACATCACCATGCCCACCTCAGAAGAATGACATTAACTAAAGCTAATGAACTCCAGTAAGATACAACAAATAGCCAAAATGAATTAGGAAAGACAGCATAGGATATGAATGAATGAGAACAGAGAGAGAGAGAGAGAGAGAGAGAGAGAGAGAGAGAGAGAGAAGGAACCCAATAGGAATCCTCAAAACGAAAGGCACAGTAAATCATATAAGAAAAACTCAGTGGGAAACCACACCAAACAGACTAGATAGATCACATGACACAGAGAGGTCAGAGCTTAAAGGTAAGGTTGACAAATCAGAGCATCTGCACAATAATTAGTAAAAAATGGAGTCAACAGGTAAAACCTCTGGGACATGGTTAAGAGACATAGTTTTTGGTGTAGTAGTAAGTGCCAAAGGTATAGAAAATGTATTTGGTGAAATCAAATCAGAAAACTTCCAAAATCTAAGGAGAGGTATAGATGTAGGGGATATTTGTAATCCTAAACAAATGTGGCCATATTGCAGGCTAAAGGGCAACAGTAAATAGTGGAGGAAGGTTATTGAAAGCTGTGGGAAATGCCAACTTACGTATAAAGGTAACCCTATTAGAAGAATAGCAGAGTTTGTTATGGAAACTCTAAATTTAGGCCAAGAGAGTCTGGAGTGATATATTTACTGTAAGCCCTGAAAGGAAATAACTGGATTTCTGGAACCAGCAAAGCTGTTCTTGAGTTGAACTGAAGGATAAGCGCCTTCCAAGATGTACTCGGGTCATAGTAATTCATTTAGTTCACTTCTGTGATGATCTCAAAGGAGTCCTAAGCAGAGGAGGTAGAGAAACAAGACCACAAAAACATAGGAAAGGACAAATCCCAATGTGAGCCCATTAAATATGCAAATAAAAACCAAGAAAGAGTTGACTATAAGAGAACTAACAAAATTAAAGGAATAAATACATAACTCTTGATTATATCGTTCAGTGTTAATGGTCTTAATTCTCCAGTTAGAAGCCCCGACCTCACTCTTTATATGAAGCATCAGACTAGATGCTCGGCTGCCTGCAAGAAACACACCTCATAGGCTGGAGAGATGACTCAGTGGTTTAAGAGCACTGGCTGCTCTTCCAGAGGTCCTCAGTTCAAACCTTCTTTAATGGGATTTAATTCCCTCTTCTGTGTGATGCCTCTTCTGTCGTGCAGGCATGCACGTTAATAGAACTCTCATATACAAGAACAAACAAACAAACAATACAAACCCAAATAACAACAAAAAGAAGCATACCTCCCCAGCAGAGGCACATGCAGATTGAAAGGAAAGGGTGGAAAAATGGTATTACAAACAAACGGAAAATCCCAAACCAGCAGGAACAGCTACATTCATTTCCATCATAGCAGACTCCTCAAAAGTCATCAGAAGAGACAAAGATCTCTACGCACAGGCAAAGGGAATGATACACCAAGAAGATATTACAATTATGGATATGTGCACAATGAATGTTAATGGAGCCATACTCAAAAACATAAACTCTAGTAAAGCATCATGGGACAGAGGCCCATATACATCGTAGTAGGTGACTTTAATAACTCTCTGTCCTCAATACGTGGGTCATTCAGACAAAATCCAACAAAGAAACTGCAACATTAATTTACACTGTAAATTCAATAGAGATAAGTAACATATTAATATTCCATCTAACAACTACATTATTTTCAGTAGTTTACATGACTTTTTCCATAGTAGAAATATTTTAGAGTACAAAGTCTTAACAAATACAAGAAACAAAATCATTTCTGGAATGGTATCGAACTATTACAGGATACAACGGGCAATAATATTAAGAGAAACTACAGAAAATATATAACAATCACATGGAGATTGAGCATACATTTCTAAATGCTAAGTGGATCACTGAAGGAATCAGAGGACAGTTAAAGAGTTCTGTATAAGGACTTAGCATAGCACCCAGTGCACAAAGTGCTCCATAGATAACCAAGCTGTGATGGTTTGTTTCTATTGTTCTCAAGAATGACCTCCAAATCTACTTCCTCTTCCTTGTGATGGAGCCCCAAATTCAGAAGTTTTCCTTCGGGTGAACTGTCCAGGTGCCTCCAATAATGACTTGTTTATAAAGATTCACAAATGCTCCCAGTTTTAGTCATTGCATATGGATGCTGTGGTGGTTGCAATAGACTTGGCCTAGGGAGTGGCACCAATAGTGTGGCCTTGTTGGAGAAAGTGTGTCGCCGTGGGGGTGGGTTTTGAGACCTTCCTCCTAGCCATGTGATAGCCATTCTTCTTCTGTTTGCAGTTGTATCAAGATGTAGAACACTCAGCTCCTTTTCCAGTACCATGCCTGCCTGGACACTGCCATGCTTCCAGCCATGAAGATGCTATGAAGATAATGTACTAAGCCTTAGAACCTGTAAGCCAGCTCCGATTAAATATTGTCCTTTATGAGTTGCTTTGATCATGATGTTTCTTCATAGCAATGGAAATCCTAACCAAGACAGATGCCCTCTGGCCAGCCTGTATCTCTCCCAATATGAGATGTGCATTTTCACCTCATGTGAATCCAAGCAGGGCTGGCCTTTTCGGCAAGACATTCAGCAGCAAAAAATTTGGCTTCTAGGATCTATTCTAAAGAAGTGATGTGATAGCTGGGTGGTCGTGGTGCACATCTTTAATCCAAGCACTCATAAAACAGAAGTAGGAGGATTTATGAGTTCTAGGCCAGCCTGATCTACCGAGCAAATTCCAGGACAGTCAGGACAGCCAGAGAAACCCTGTCTAGAAAAACAAACAGAAAAACGAAGTGCTCTTATGCAGAGAGTGGACAATTGTTCATCAAAGTCCAAGTATGTTACAAACACACAACGTCCACAAGCCTTTTCAAAGGCATTGCACAGCCTGTGGGAAACTTTTAAAAGCTTATTATTCTATTTCAAAGGGAAACGATAGGTTAAGTATGTAGCAAGAATTCTGGGACATAAAGAAAGTAGGAATTTCTTACAATAGAGATGAGGCCATTACATAGTCTTAAAATATTGCAATAATTGCATAATGTAAATATTTGTTTGGGGAAGGAGTGGAGCTGAAGGAAGTAGGGTGGGGAAGAGAAAGTCTCCCAGAAGAGTGAAGCCTGACCTGATGTCAGAAAGATACCAGGAAGTTCATCAGGCAGAAGATGAGAAAGAAAGGGAGAGGAGGAGAAAGAGGGAAGAGGAGAGAGAGGGGGCAAAGGGAAAAGAGGAGGGAGAGGGAGAGGAGAAGAGAGAGGGAAGGAGAGTGAAGTCCTTCAGGCAGCATCAGCAGCAAAGTGCACAGGCAAGGCCACCAGGCATAAGGAATACAACAGTGGCTCCCTAAAAGAGGGATATAGTATTGAACAGCCAGCAATAGGAGCAGAGTCAAGAGAATGAATATATATTGTGAAAGGAGTTATTATCTTCCACAATAGGGGCTGGTCTGATGTTGGTGAAGGATAGATAACAGGAGCAGCTACGACCACAGGGTACTCACTATCACGAGGCGAAGGCAGACAAGTTTCCAGAAGATGCCACCTACTTTAGGGGAGGGTCTTCTCTCCTTGAGTAATAGGTCCTGGAAATACAGCTATACCCAGAGGAGTGTCTCCCCCACTGATTCCAGTCAGCAATCAAGATTAACCACCACAAGGCACTCCACTGGGTCTCAGGAGGTACAGCTGAAAGGGTCATAGGATCCAGGGCCTTTGTTCTGGCTAGGTGGGGAGGCAGAGTGATGAGTGTTAAAAGGTCAGAACAGGTGAGCACCATAGCAGAAAGGATAAAGGATAAAGGACAGCTAGGCAGAGAAGGCATAGGTTGGCTGAGGCATGAAACATCCAGCAAGGATGGGGTGAACAGAGGTATGAGGTCGCATAATATCATCAGCTCTGGAGAAGGCATGCAGAGGCCACTCAGGTGTAGATGACATTGATACTGTGAGAAGTGAGATGTGCTGAGAGGAAGAGGTGAGTAGTGAGGGGCCAGCATGGCCATGGCTAATGAAAGGTTCTCTCCTCCCAGCCCCTTCTCTCTCCTTTTGCTGTGTGGTGTATGCCTCTGATATGTCCCTGTTTGATATTTTATTGTTATTTGGAGGAGGGTATCATTAGACTTTGGGGCTGGGGTGACATTCAAACTAGCACAAGGAGGCTAGTCCAGCAGTAAGTAGAGAGGGACGTGCCAATGGGGCTTTGCCGGAGATGTGCGATGTAAGCAAAGGCAAGAATATGCATGGATCCTAGGCAGGGTTCTTGGATGGCTGATGTACTCAGGAAAGAGGGTGTTAGGTAGAACAGGTGGGATACTGGGAAACATGCAGGTGGCAGATAAATGTGAGTGCTGCCTGGTTGGAAGGACCCTGAAGTTGGCCTTCATTAGTGATTACTGAACCAGCCCATCACTGAGTCCATCACATGGCTCCATAGACACACTTGACAGTACAGTACCCAAGGGATTCTCTACAAGAATACATCGTCTCAGGCTTCTGCTAAAGGACTCAGAGAATTTTATGAGCAGAGAAGAGAAGGAGAGAGGCAGATCCAGGGTGTGTGTGTGTGTGTGTGTGTGAGAGAGAGAGAGAGAGAGAGAGAGAGAGAGAGAGAGAGAGAGAGAGAGATAAAGAAAAGGAGACCACAGATTTGAGAGGGAGGGGGAATGATACAGAAGGGGTTGGAGGAAAGAGAAGGGAGGAAAGAAATGATGTAAATACAGTATATATGTATGACATTTAAGACTAAATTTAATAAAAGGAAAATTATGTTTCAGAGGAATGGGAAGGAGATGAATTTTGAGAAGTTAATTAAGACTCTAGAATATACCTGGCTTTAGGGAAGGAGAAAATTTGCTTCTAAATTTATTGGTAATGAGATCTTCACACTCTTTCCTTGATCTATTTATGTGTCTCTTCCATAGGTTAGCAGCAATGGATATTAAATGGCTTATTTGATTGAGTTTCTAAAAGTGTTACAGGTAGTTTTTATTTAATTTGAGATTTATGATTTATTAAAAAGCCCAAATTAGAAATTGCATTTCCCCTGGGTTCGGTCCCCAGCTCCGAAAAAAAGAAAAAAAAAAGAAAAAGAAAAAGAAAAAGAAATTGCATTTCATTCCCACTGCAGTTAGCTGAGTAGAACTTCAATGACTGGGGAGGGGACAGAATGGCCAGATCCAGGGACTAATTGTAATTTTCTTAGGATTATCTTTAGCCCCCAAAATAGCCATTCCTTACCCATTTCTGTGTGTCACTCGACATCTTTGTGACTAAGACGTAGAACGTTTGCAAGGTATTAACCTTTTTTGAATGCCTTATTTATTTTTATTTTATGTGTATTGGTGTTTTGCCTGCATGCAGGCCTGTATGAGTGTCAGACCCTCTAGACGCAGAGTTACAGGCAGTTGTGAGTTCTGGGAACTGAACCTGAGTCCTCTGGAAGAGCAGCCAGTGCTCCTAACCACTGAGCCATCTCTGCAGTCTCCCACATATATTAACTCTAGATAAAGACATGCCCGCTTTGCTTTAACTCATCCGCCTAATGTTTCCACCAATGTGTTTGAAAATTACCTCAATTTGTGACTTTCATTGTCTCGCTACCTTAAAACTTCATAAAACTCTTACCACATTGGGATATGGAATTTGTGGTATCCAAAGTCTCTGTACCTGGGGCTGCGATCACTCATACTTGGCTCCAGAATGAACTATCTCTTGTTGCGTTTAAGGTATGAGTCATATTTGTATGTTGATACGGACAGTCATCAGAGTCAGCCAAGAGCTTTGTGGCAGTTGCTCCACTTGTCTTTCCTATCTCTCCGAGGCCAGGGCAGTTCAAATGGTTCCAACAGATTCTTCTGGTAGATTCTAGCAGCGGCAGCGGCAGCAGCAGCAGCAGCAGCAGCAGCAGCAGCAGCAGCAGCAGCAGCAGCAGGACTCTAAGTTCTTTCAGAGACGCAGGCTCATTGTGCTCTCCACTGCCCTGTTTGCAATTGCCAGGACATAGAACCAGCCTAGACTCCCACCAGGAGAGGAGCAGATGATGAAAATATGGTCCATACACAATGATGGAATTTTATTAAGTCAAAAAGAAAAGCAAAACCATGACACTTGCTGGGAATGAATGCAACCATAAATTATAAATTATCATAAGCAAAGGATCATCTCAGACCTAGAGAGACAAAGACTGCTTGCGTTCTCTCATCATTTGTTTGTGTGTGTCTCAGTTTAAGGGTGTGTGCATGAACAGGAACCATGAGAGGGGAAAAGATATTAAGGGAGGATTAGGGAAGAGGAAGAAAGAAGGTAACAGAATACATCCAGCATGAAAGGCAAGGGGACTGAGAAGGAGGTGAGAGAGGGAGAGAGAGATGAGAGAAGAGGGGAGGGAATAAGGGAAGCACTGAAGGGGTGGAGTGGGGAGGAAGGAAGGGGTTGGAACAGGGGATGAGACAGATGCAAGGATTAACACATCAAAGTATGTCTGAGAATCCCATAGTGAGACCAATCACTTCATATATTAGCAAAAAAAAAAAAAAAAAAAAAAAACAAACCAAACAACCACCAAAACAACACAAACAAACAAACAAACAATCCGATGTATTTGAATAAAGTTAAACTACTGGAAAGGGCAAATGAAGGTTATATTTCTTTCCCAAGAGAAACACCACAGGTTGTGGGTTTTTCTTCTGCACGTCCAAGGTTCCTATACAACTCCCTACGGAGCTCAACCTCACTGCGGCCTAATGATTGACCTGAGCTCTGTCAGCTTAAGAAAGGTCAGTCAGAAAGCAGGGGTTTTAGCGACAAACAAAGCAAAGCAAACAACACAGCATAAACAAGGAAAAGGCCTCAGGCAGCCCTCTGAGGACACCAACCCTTAAGGCCAGCACCGGATCTGCAGGAGGAAACGCTGCTGAGGCACACAGCTGATGGATCAGGAGGATTTGCCTCTGGGGATGCTCCAGGGTTCTTCTTTCTTGTGGGTTCCTCCTCCTCCTCCAGTTTCTGTCACTTAGCCTGTACTCATTACTGGGCGGCCACTCGTTGCTGTCATCGGTCTTGAAGCTGATGGTCTGTGAAGCTCATTCTTTAGACACTCCAGGGCAGTGAAAGGGTTGAAAGAGAAATTTCCATCTCAGGGCACAAAATGTCCTTGTTCAAAGATGTGTAAAAAGGGGGAAAAGGGGGGTACAGAGGCCTCTTGACACCCTCTCCCTCGTGTATGCGTGTGTGTGTGTGTGTGTGTGTGTGTGTGTGTGTGTGAGAGAGAGAGAGAGAGAGAGAGAGAGAGAGAGAGAGAGAGAGAGATCTCAGAGACCTGAGGCAGCCATGTGCTTTTGTGGTGCCAGCACCCAGAGAGCTGGGGCAGAGGTTCACAAGTTCCAGGTCAGCCTGGATGAAAGACTGAGACCTTGTCCCCCTAAACTCCCACCCACCACAAAATCAATAAGAATGGTGAAAGCAAGATTGAAGAACCAAAGAAAGGTTCTCATTATACTCGGTTGCACAGGCAGGCATGCTACTGTGGAGAGAAATGGTGATTTTCATTAAAAAAAGAAAAGAAAAAAAAAGAAAAGAAAAGAAAAGAAAGCCACTGTCAATAGATTCTACTGTGTAAATTCAAGAAGCCATGGATCAAATCAAAGACAAAGGCAACAAGAAAGCAGACACATGGCTGAGAAACACAGAGATGCTGATGTTAGAGAGCATGGCACATCAGAATTCTGGCATGCATAGGAATCAAATATAGAAAAAATTATTTTAACCAACCTCTAATACAAAGTCAGAAATGTTTACTACAGAGGAAACAGGAGAAAGAATAATAACATGATAAACAGAACATTAACAGTATCATTTTGCTATAGATGACAGAACTTTATCCCAAGCAAATAAGCATTCAGGGGAATTTATGGGTCCCCTTTCCCCCAAGGAGAGTTCTGATTTCTAACTTCTGTAAGCTGGTCCGTGACAGTCTGGTGTATCTTCGTATACTCACACTTACCGCTTTTCTAGACCCCTTCTGCCATTTAAGTTTGTGTAGTAGAGTCTTGCTTCTTCTCACAGGCTTATCTGAGCCTCACTGTGGAGCCGGGCTGGTTTTCAATGCCAGTTCCTCTCGTCCCAGCCTCCCAAGCGCAGGGATTGCAGGTGGGGGTCCGGCACGCAGCTCCCACATCTTCATCTTAAAGCAAGTTAACTGTATTCAATGCACTTAAAGCATGTCTCTGCCAAGAGTCCACATGGACTCAAATTCATTTCTTAAACACACTTGTGTTTTCACATTCAAATTTTTACGTTCCAATCCCAGCTTTCTACCATGCTTTGCAGATTTATCATTGTTTTTAGGACCCTTATTTTATTAAGATAAGAACGGAAGTTTATTTTCATAAAAACTACACGTAGTCACTCTCCCGCCTGACCCCGCCCCCCGCCCTTCAACCTCCCACACTTCCTAAACCCCCTTTCTGGAAATGATGATTGCTCTTCCTCTTGCTTTTTCTTGGCTTTGGTTTTGGACCCCAGAGTTCACTGGGAGCTTGCGCAGTACAGAAATATGACCAGCAGGTGGTGCTCGTACTGTTTTTACTCGGGGAGCAGCAACATAAGTTCTCCAGGATGGATTTGCACAAAAGAGGCATTTGCAACCTTAGCTGTTACAGTTGGTAATTAGGGATAAGGTTGCCATGGTGACGAGGGGTCTTGAGATGTTTATAGCTTTGCAAGAGCCGATGCCAAAGAGCTATCGGATTGCTTCCTTTGATGGTAATGGCTGGCATACTGAGGTCATGCAAATGCCGGAGGATGGTGCAACCTTTGTGGAAAGCTATTCTCCTGCTGCTGTAATTTATGGGGTAAAAGTATCCTGTTGAGAGAAACACACACACACACACACACACACACACACACACACACATTTGTATGCATGCACACAAGTAAACCATATTTATCTTATTTCACATTGACTTGTTTACATTTTCTTTATGTTTTATCTCCATTCCCCACATTTCTCAATGTGGTTTTCATTAAAATTCTCTGAGAAGAAAGGCTCCATTCATCTGACAAGCCTGGGAAATATTGCATGCTTGGAGACTCACAGTGCATGCGACCCAGAAAGCCTATAGAAGTCCTGTTTCACCTCCACTTGCTCATTTGCTCCGTGAATCCACGTAAACAGACAATTCATTAACTCGTAGGTAATCACTCCTCATCTTCTTCCCAAGATGTTAATAGACATTCATTAAGTGCAGGCTTAGTTGTAGCCTCAAATTTACATGAGTCTCTCCGGCAAGGCGCAGAGTTCTGTTAAGCAAGCCTGTCAAAGGCTGTGTGGCCAAGACTCAATGGATATTAATGGCTGCTTATGAACTCCTAAGAAATGGTTTCCAATTGAGCTATCTAGCCACGGATACCACAGACTGAAATTATTCATTGTTAATGTCTTCATCCATCCATAACTTTTACTGGGTAAATGAGGCCACACCCCAGACATGGCCCGCAGCATTAATAAATCATTTGTAGCTTAGCATAGAATTATTTTACATCTCGTCACATAGTCTCGGATGCTTTAAATTCAATCTTCTGCTAGTGTTTTTTCCCCCAGAGAGACACCCCCTCTCCCATGAATAACTTATTTGTGATTGATCATAAAATAGAACTTGTTAACAAGAGATTTTTAAAAAGCAAAAGCAAAAAATAAAGGACTGAGAATTTGCTCACACATACTGCCTCCCTCAGGGGTGGGGATGAGGGTGGGGCTGGGGGAAGGGTCACCCCCACTGCATTTCAGTGTGAAAGGGGAGGTCTCATAACTGTCACAAGGAAGGAGGTCTGGTCTTCTTAAACTGTGGGAAGAACAACTGCCCTGGGCCACTAGGCAGTGGCTACCAACAGCTTTATTAACACAGCCAGGCAACAATCCTGGCTGTGCTGATCGTGTTGTAAGTCTAAAGTACTCTAGACCCATTGCAGGCTTTTCCCGTGACTTACCCTCTCCACACTCCAGAAGGCCACTGGATTTTATTGCTGGGAACATTTAAGGACAGGCTCAGCTTGTCAGTCACTCTGTTATTTATCGAATCCTTGATCAAGTTTCCGGCTTAAAGCCTACTAGATGGGTTTTACCAGCCCCATTTTACCAAGAGAAGATGAAGGCTGGGAGGTGCCTTGCCTCATGTGGAGACAACTTGTAGAGTTTAAATAAGGGAACATTTTTGACTCTAGGTTTGTCCAAATCCAAAGTCAAAAAAGGGCAGCAATATTTGTAGAAGAATCAAATTTTCCTCAACGGAAAAAGGAGGAGGAAGGGCTGGAGGAGGAGCAGGTAGCCTGTTTCTTCCACGGGAGGTACATGAAGTTAGTCAAAGGTGTGTGTGGGGTCTTCTGCTGTGTGGACTGAACTTGTATTGGCTTTCATTCATATTTTCTTAAATCTTAAAATTCGGTCAATTTTACACTCACGGCTCCTTTCGATCAGGCCTCCAGTTATTTCAAAGCTGGCAGTTGCCGTCTACTTAGGATCTTTTCATTACCCAGGACAATCTGTCTTAGGCTTCACTGATAATCAACGAGCTGCTCTTTTTAATACTTAGTGGATCAACTTAATGGCTTTAATTAACAACCCACATGAAAATCAATGAACTCCACATTCCGCTACTCTAAGTTTATCTGACTTGTTAGTCATAGGGTAACACTCGCTTTTTGTTTTGTAACACTCCTTTAGATCAGTGGTCCTCAACCTTGCTAATGCTGTGACCCCCCCTTAACACAGTTCACATTGCAGAGACCCCACTATAAAAATATCTCATTGCTGTTTCATAACTGTGATTTTGCTACTGTTGTGAGTCATAGTGTAAATATCTGATGTGCAGATGGTATTAGGTGACCCCTGTGAAAGGGGTGTTCTACCATCAAGGGCTCCTGACTCACAGGTTAAGAATGGCTCCTCTGGATGTAGCTTTCAGCTTTTATACAAGCAACTCCCAACATGAGTCAGGCAGACATCTGCGTCTGTGCATATTTGGTTAGTTGTTGCAAGCTCACTGAAGTCTGACAGAGTTTGAGGATCCAGATGGCGTGATGTTGGACATATGTAGTGTCACTTGTCCCAAGCAGTTCTCTGTGATGCTGAGGTCTTCATCTCAGTCCCTAACCATGTGAACTGCTTTTGTAGTTCCTTCCATAGAAGACACCCAGTTCCTGTTGTTACCAGCAGCTAAATATTGATTAAATAAATCACAGCATCTGTTACCTATTTCTGTTTGCTTCTACTTTCTGGTCCCTGCTAGCTCCTTTGGTCTCTGGGAAAGGAAGGTTCCCTCTCTGTACCTTTAGTATTCTCTTCCTCCCTTCTACCAAAACACACTGCTGGCAGTGATCCTGCTCCAGCTCAGGGACTCTGAGAAGAGCCATGGCCTCTGAGTACACAGCACCCATGGAGTCATTGCTGTGGAGGAATCTCTCCAGTCCTCTTTTCCTAACGTTTGTGTGTGTGTGTGCGCGTGTGCGCGCGTGCGCGCGTGCGTGCATGCGTGCGTGTGTACAATCCCAAGTGAAGTCAGCGTAGGATGCTGTTGTCTTCCTCTCCTCCCCTTACATGTCTGACACAGGGTCTCTCACTGAGCCCGAAGTTCCATGTTCCAGTTATGCTGCCTGGATGGGGAGCTTCTGGGATTCGCTCGTCTCCACCCCTGACACATCGCTGGGGTTACAGTACTGTAATCCCATCCCCAGCTTCTACAGGAGTTCTCAGGTTTGCGCTCAGGCTCTCTGGCTTTTACTGCAAGCCCTCTTATATGGAGCCACCTCACTAGCCTTCATGCTAAAGTTGATTCTTCCCACACCCGGCTGTCTGCCATGTCTCCAATACGCGGTATTTCTGTTCCATAGTCCTGCTTTAGGTCACCTCTGTGTCCCATCAATCAATATTTCTAATCCTTGCTCTAGTGCTATTTTTGTAGGTACCACTTTTATGTTTTAAATGAAAATAGAATATTCTCAAACAATTTCTCCCTGGCTCAAATTTATCATAGCTAACTCATGAAGTTTTTCTTTCAGAGGATTTAAAAAAAACTTGGAAATTATTTTCTATAGTTTGTTGAAGTTGGATAAAATAAATCAAGTTGGGGGAAACTGAAATCTTGGCACATGGAATAATTTTATTTAGAAACAATTTGCCTTTTTCCTCCTCCTAGTTATTCAAGTCTAATTCTATACCTCAGTAAAGCTTTATGGTTCTTCAAATAATTTTCATAAATACTTTGCTAGTGTAGTTGAATACTTTGTATTTTATGTACTTTCTACCTCATTGTAATGCATTGAAAAATCATATATCTGTAATTGGTCATAAACTCTCACTTATTCATTAATGTTTATTTAATTTGGTGGAAGAGCTATTGCTATGCCCAAATTGCAGGGATCCCAAAGAGCACCAAGGAGTCGATTCCAATGCAAACACACAAGGTTCTTCGTTATGAGCTCGAGAGCAAGGATTCTCACTGTCACCATCTCAGCGGGTTGGAAGTGGGAGCCCCGAGTCTAGGGGTGCAGGGTATTTATTGTGGTTACAGCAAGCTTGGGGAATTTTCAGCAGATCAGCAAGTTAATGTTTTTAAAACTGCATTTCTGGCTTAATCTGCAGGAACCAAACATGGGGGCAAAACCACTTGGCAAACAGGATGGCTAGGTTATCAGTTTTTTGCAGGATGTCTTAGGTTTTCTGTATGTACCGTGACCCTGCTGTTGTAACCTGACCGGCTGTTGCTAAGGAGTGGATGAAGCCATAGGATGGTTGCTCAGGTGGACTTTGTGGTTTTCCTCCTGGAATTGGAGTTTAGACTCTTTGCACAAAATGGAGCTTCTTCTAAAAATTGGAGTTGGTTGGGCTTTATAATTTCCTCTTTCTATGGCCACTTAGGAGGCCCAATCATGGGGCTCCCAATGGCGTCAGAGGATATATTCGAGTTGTTCCTCCCGTCCTTCAGGTGCTAGTTCTATACATTGGGATCTGAGCACCGTGGGCTGTATTGTCTCTACTTGTTCTTGTATAAACCACATTATCTGTTTAATATGCAGGGACCAAGCCTCACTAGCAACAGTAGTATTAGTAGGGGGCTGAGAAGGCTGGAAATCAGGGTAGTCAACCAGGGGGAGCTATGAAACCATGATTCGAACCATCCTTGGGCATCATATCCCTCTTTCTGATTTTATCTAAATTTTCTCTTACTCTGGCCACTGAGACCCTCATGACCCTGGAATGATCACGTAAAAGCAGCTAAATCCTCTTTCAGTACAGCGCACAGCCTGTCTCGCTGAAAGAACAGCAAGTCTAATCCTCTTCTATTCTGTACCAAAACCTCTGCCATGGAGTTCACTGATCTTCCTAAGTGGGCTATTCCTCTTCCCAGTTCCTTAGTGTCCTCATCTATGGCTGTTTTTAAGTTGGCATAGCTGGAACTCTGTAGGGCTAGCACAGATGTGCCAGTCGCTGCTCCCACCAGACCCAGACCCATCATGATGTCCAAAGTAATTGTGAGGGGTTCTCTTTTATGCCTGATAAACCCATTGCCCTTTTCAAACAGTACTTCTGTCATCTCCTCAGTATAACAGGTGGTTCTTGGTACCAGCTGTACCGGCACACAGAAACCTTTGATGTGATTGATAATCTGGTCCATGGGGCCAGGCTAGTCAAACAGGCCCACCATCCAAGTTTGAGAGGAACTATACATTTGGATCCCATCTCAGTTGTGAGGAGTTGGGTTGCAATGCACAGGCTCTGTCCTTGCTTTCAAAGTGAACACCAGCCCTTGATCATTCCCTGATTGATACAGCCACAATCCCCAGCTGTACCCTGCTTCCCAACCTCGGAATTTCCCTTTTCTGTAAAGGTTACTTGTATAGGATTAGAGAGGAAGCCAGAACATCTCCCATATAGCAGGTTTGAAGCTAGCCAATGCTGGGGAACTCTTGTGACAGTTACCAAATCATCATTAACTGGGGGCTTCCATGAGATGGTCCCGGTAGATACACAGTCTCAAGCCACACAGAAAAACTGATCAGCGCCCACCACCCACACATTTGTTTATGAGCACTCTTACCCTACTTTCTCTGGGACACACATAAAAGTCAGTGTTCCTCAGTGCTGCATGTTGGATGACATGACTGCAGATGCACTTGAGGGGTGGAGAGTGGAACCCCCTTTTCCTGCCCTGCATTCTAGTCATCCTTTAGGCTCCTGTTCCCAGCCACCTATATCCTAATTCCTGGCAGTCAGGTGGCACAGGTCAAATTGTAGGATTGGCCACCAGGTGCCTCTTGGTGCTTCACTGGAGGAGCTGTTCACAATGTTCCCAGTGGTGGTATTGATTAGGAGCCAGGCTATGTTAAGGGGTTGATGTGGTCTGGAGGGGGCAGGAAATGAGGGGGAGCTCATAGTTCCTAGAATCCAAGTTTCAAAAGTCCAGATTAGTTTCAGTAGCCCTGGTGTGGCAGCTGAATCCTAAGCAGGTTCTCAGGGTCCTTGGAAACCCATCATGTCTGTTGTTTGGATTGAGTGGGTCATCAGATGTCTGCTGCATGCTTGTGGGTGCAATGGATCCAAGCTACAATCCCGTCTACCTTCAACTCAGTAGGCATGGCTAGAAGAACAACACATGGGCCTTCCAGAATGGTTCCAAGGTTCCCTGGTGATATCTCCTCATGTAGACCCAATTGTGTGGTTCAGGTGGGGGACCTGTTTTATACAGAGCATACAGTTTAAGACAGACCTGCTTGTGGGACAATTGGATGGCTTTTAGGTCCTCCAAGAGGTCCTCGAATTCTGCAATGACTTCCAGCTGCAAGTTAGGGGTGATAGGGTGTATGTCATATCAAATATGATTTCAAAGGGGGTAAGTCCCATTTGATAGGGTGAATTCCATACCCTATAGAGGGCAAAGGGGAGGCAAGCCACATAGTTACTGCCAGTCTCCAAGGCTAATTTAGTTAGGGTCTCTTTTAGAGAGCTATTCGTTCTTTCTACCTGCCCTGAACTCTGGGATCTTTATGCACCATGTAATTTCCAATCAATTTCCAGGACTGTGGCCAAACCTTGACTTTCTATGGGTACAAAAGCTGCTCTATTATCTGACCCTATCATCTGTGAGAAGCCATACTTTGGTAGGATGTCTTCAAGTAATCTCTTTGCCACCTTCTGAGCGATCTTGTGTTGGGTAGGAAATGCTTCAGTCCGATAGGAAAAGGTATCTATAAACACAAGGAGGATCCTATACTTGTACCCATATTTTCAAGGCTCAGTGGAATCAACTTCCCCAAAAGCACTGCATACCTTGAATTGTGACATTCTTAGTTGTGTTAGTGAGCTGGCAGTCTTTGCAGCTGGCCATGATGTTATCAAGTTTGGAACACGAATCTTGTATTTTGAGGTCTACATGATGAGTTAGATCCTAGATTCTCTGGGTGCCCACGTGACTGGATTGATGCATCTTGGTTAAGATTCAATCCTCTAGATCATCAGGCAGGATTAGGTTTCTTTCTGCTGACAGCCACCATCCCTCCAAGAACTAAGTCATGGGCAATTGCTTGATCCCTCAGAGGTCCTCTGCTGTATTTTTGGGATCAGCTGGTAATCAGGGATCCACTGGGTCTGGAAATGTGATGGCTAACACAGGCTCTGCTTTCGGGGCTATTTCCTTAGTTGCTCAGTCTGTTAGGTTATTGCCTCTGGTGACTGGATCATCTCCTTTCTGATGCCCTGGGCAGTGGATAATGGCTCGTTTTTTTGGGAGCCAGAGAGCCATTAACAGGGCCAAGATTTCATCTTTATTTTTAATAGTCTTTCCTTCTGCAGTCAACAGTCCCCTTTCTCTGTAAATTGCCCCATGAATATGAGCAGTTGCTATTCATCTAGGAGAAGTGTGTCTTGTAAGTCCACTTGAGTTCTGTGCATTTGTGCCAGCATTTCAGGACAGTCATGAAGTGGTAGTGTTTCTAAGTCTGGGTTGGGCAGCAGAGTAGCAGGCAGCAGGAATCTGGAAGGAAATTCTGGTAGGGCTCAGCAATAGAGTTTCATGATGCATTATGTGGGCATTACTAAGCCAGTGGTCTTGAGGTTGCTTTAGGATTCCTTCTATGGAATGGGGAGTGGTGATAACCAGACTCTGTCCCAAAGTCAGCTTATTGCATTCTGAGAGCCACTGCTGCCCCCATGCGGAGTCAGGGTGGCCATCTGCAGCTATTGGATTGACCCTTTTGGACAAATAAGCTACCAGGCCGTGCCATGATTCCAAATGTTGGGTTAGGACCCCTTTGGCTATTTCTTTATGTTCATCTGCCAACAGGTAGAAGGGCTTAGTTACATCTGGTAGCCATAAGGCAGAGGCTGAAAGGAGGGCCCGTTTCAGTGCATTCAGAGTCTTCTGATGGCTATCAGTCCATGTGAAGCCTGGCTGTTCCTTGTTGGCTTCATATAGGAGCTTGACCAATTTGGCAAACCCAGGGATACATAGGCAGCAGAATCCTGCCATCTCCAGGAATTCCCTCACTTCCCTTGCATTTTATGGGTGTGGGGATTCTCAGGGCTGTTTCTTTCCTAGCTTGGGATAGCCATCTCTTACCTCCTATGAGGACACAAATATTGTACCTCCTTTAGGCACACTGACTTTTGCCTAGCAAGGGGTGGATGTCCCCTTTTCTAGGTTCTCTCTTTCATCAGCTGTTTGAGGTGACCCCTTTGATCCTCAGGCTAACATGATCTTGTCCAGGTTCTGATTTTGCTGTTTCTCAACCCTTACCTGCTTTCCCACAGCACTTTTCCCTATTGTTAAAAACCTTTTATGCCACTGCCAGGTCTCTCAACTCTCTGAAGTTTTCTGCAAATATGTGGAACAGACTGGTTATAAAAGCCACAGCCACTGCTGCCTTTGCTTCCTGAGACGTGGGATTCAGAGGAGTGGATTGCCTAAATGTTTCCATGACTCTCTCAAGGAAGGAAGCTGGGCTCTCTTCCAGTTCCTGTCTAATAATAATAATAATAATAATAATAATAATAATAATAATAATAATAATATATTTGTGTGTGTGTGCACACATGCACACACACGCACACACACACACACACATACACACACACACCACACCTTGGCCATATTGGTTGGCTAAGCTTAAGACACCCCAATTGAGTCTGGTGGTGTTGGTTTTACTGTTGTGAACAGACACCATCACCAAGGCAACTCTTATAAGGAAAACATTTAATTGGGGCTGGCTTACAGGTTCAAAGGTTTGGTCCATTTTATCATCAAGGCAGGAGCATGGCAGCATCCAAGTAGGTATAGTGCAGGAGGAGCTGAGAATTTTATATTTTGTTCTGAAGGCAAACAGAAGACTGGCTTCCAGGCTGCTAGGATGAGGGTCCTAAAGCCCATGCCCATAGTGATACACCTCCTCCAACAAGGCCACACCTCCAAATAGTGCCACTCCCTGGGCCAAGCATATTCAAACCACCACAGGTGGTAAACAAGGAGTCTCCCCTTACCTTCAGCAGCATTTTAATCCCAATCAGGGCTAGTGATGGGGAACTACTCGGTGATTTGAACCAGTTTGGTTTGTGGTAGGGACCCCAATGTCACCAGGAACCAATTTCTTGGACTCTGTATTCTGTCTCTCTCCCATTGTAAAGAGGACATGTAATGATTGCTGATAGCCATCCCAAGTGGGTTGATGGGTAAAAAGGACAGTTTCTAACAGGGTTGTCAAGGTTCAGGTGTTCTCTGAAAAGGGGTCATTCTAAGATTTCCAATTATTCCAGTCACTAGTAGCAAAAACCAACAGAGATGAGGGTGGTTGCCTTGGTCATCCAGTGAGGGGGCAGCTCTTAGGGGGAAGGCTGCAGAGTCAGGCCCAACTGTTCATTCTTCTGGGGTGCCCCCTTTTAACTCTACATTCTTCAGGCATGTCCTGGCTCTTCTGTGGTTGGGAGGCTCTGTGGCTGGGGCTAGGAATTCCAGTGCAGCTCCTTCTTCTATGATAGGGTCCTGTATGGACTGAGAAATGGGTTGATAGGGAGAGGAAAATTGAGGTCTTTGTTCATTTTCTCCTGTAAAATATGGTAGGAAGGGTCTGAGGTAGTTGCAGTCTGGTTCTGCCCTGGCTGCTGTTGCTGAGAGCTTGCTGTTATGGCCGATATAGTGGGTTCAGGTCCTGTTGGTAAGGATTTAACCCAAGGTGAAGGGTTCATAACTAAGTCCTCCCAGACCACAATATAAGGGCACTTGGTCGGGATGCCCCATCTGATGTGCAAAGATCTTTCTGTGGACTTCCTGAATGATATCTAGTTGGAAGGAAACTTCAGGGAGGGCATCCTACGTTATAAGTAGGCCATTCAGATTTATAAAAGGTCTCCATCTTCCCTTTTCTAACCTTCACTGACAAATTGTGTCTGTGGACCTTGATCTCTTTAAAATGTCCTAAGACCAAGATGATTGTGATGAAAACAGTCTGTCCCATTCCGTCTGTCTCAGTTACAGAATAGTAAAGTGCCACACACAAAATAGACAGCCACAAGGGGGTGGTAAAGGGCAATCAGCAGATTCCTCCCCTTGTATGGAGGAGGAAAAAAATGAAGACAGAACCATGGCTTTGAAGCACATAGTAGGGTTCCACATCTGCTAGAGGGTTCCATGTGCACTCCATCCTTCCCAGAAATTAACACCAGGGGCACTCCATCCCCCAGGGGCACTCAGTCCTCTATAATAACTTTGGAATGTCTTCCAAGCCCCTGTGGCTACAACCCTCCAGCATGTCTGATATAGCAGGGTTCCATGTCCACTTTAGTTGTCTCCCTACATGAATAATCAGGAAAAATTAGACAGCGAAGGCACACAGACACAAAATCAACAGACAAGGCATTGACTCAAAGACCACCAATGAGACATCTTATCAGCTGGCCTTCCAGCCTTTTGGTTGGAAGTCCTGGGGGTGGGGGTGTGTCTAAGTCAATGCACCAAGATGTTATGTCCAAGTCTCAGGGACCCCAAGGACCACTGTTGCAAACACCTACGGGTCTTTATCACAAGCTCTTAAGCAAGGACTCTTACCATCACCATAGCAGAAGGTCAGAAGTGAGAACCTTGTTGAGCTTAGGGGTGCAGGGAATCTGTTGTGGTTACAGCAAGCTTGGGGAATTTTCAAACAGGTCAGCAAGTTAATATTTTTAAAACTGCATTCTGGCTTAATCTGCAGGAACCAAACACGGGGGCAAAACCACCTGACAAATGGGATGGCTAGGTTATCTATTCTCTGTAGGATGTCTTAGGTTATCTATATGTACCTTGACCTTGCTATTGTAGCCTGACTGGCTGATGCTAAGTGGGGGTAGGGTAAGGCCATAGGATGTTTGCTCAGGTGGACTTTGTGGTTTTCTTTCTGGAATTGGAGTTTAGCCCCTTTGCACAAAATGGAACTTCTTTTCAAAAGGGGAGTTGGTTAGGCTTTGCAATATATTTCCAGTTGAACAATCATGAGATCATAAAAAATGATAATTTGTTCCCTGCTTTGATATTTACACGTCTCTGTCCTTTCTTTTTCTTCCCTCCCTCCTTCTACTTTTCTTCTCTTTTACTCTGTACCTCATAGTAGCCTCAAACTCACAATGTAGCCCAAGCAGGTCTTGAACCCATGACAATCCCCTTGTCTTAGCCTTCCAAGTCCTAGGATTCAGGCTTGTACCACTATGCTGGGCTCCTTCTTTCATAGTGCACTATTGAATACATCATACACATCTTAGCTAAGTGCTATGCCAGTGGTATCTGATCTTAACTCACACTTCCCTGGATCACTCCAGTGTTTCAACATTAATGCTGGTCATGTGATTAAGAAATATGCAGACATATTTATCATAGGCAACAAAACTGCTGAAACTAATAAATACAATAGTAGATAACCACTGGTGGCATGTCTACAGGAAACACTGTGCCCCTCAGATGTCCTGGGAGGAGGAAGAACTAGTCCTTCTCCTATGTTCTGAATCTCAACAGGGGCCTCAGCAGAGGAACCGAGGCCCCTTCCCCTGAGATGCACAGCCCTCACCTGTCTCTTTTGAAGCCTGCATTGCAGTCTGAGGCTCATACCACCTAGCTTCCCTCCCCCTTTACTGCCTGCCTTCCTCTCCTCTTTGCTCTGGTGTCTTTCCTGTCCTCCAACACCTGGCCCAGGTGACTTCCTCCTGTGTGGTTCATCTGCAACATCATCACCCTCTGCAGAGTACCAAGTGAAACCAGGAAGGCAGGTATTGAGGTGGGAGATTCTAGGCAGATGTTACACCATAGAAGCTGTGAGTTTTCTATGGCAACTTGTGACTATGAACTTAGCCACATTCTCTGCTTTGGTTACAGAATTGTGATGCTTTTTTTGTTTTTACTTTCTCTTTTCAGTAGACATGCCAGGAATTTCTCTCTGTGTTTGGTTTTCAAATAGCTGGCACTTGGATTAACATCTGACTCCATCTCCTGCAACACTGACAGCCTCTTTAAACCTGTTTGCTTCACTGCTCTGATGTCCCTTGATGCTAACTCTACCTTCTGTATCAAGGACTCTGGTTCTTTCTTCTTTGCTTAACAATGACAAAAAACTTAAGTATTCACTTTCCCCTTTGTGTTTGTTGATACTCATCAGTTCTGTTCTTAGAATTATCTATCTATCTATCTATCTATCTATCTATCTATCTATCTATCTATCTATCTATCTATCTATCTACCTATCTACCTCCTTTTGCTGCTTTTTCTGAGAGCAGGTCTTGCTTGTGCCAGCCTGCGATTATGCATGTCAACCACCATATTCGGTTTTGTTTATAATTGCAAACTATAGTTTTGGTCTCACAATTTATTTGTGGGAGAATATTTTTACTTACCTATTGGTTTTTGGTTTCTTCTTGGATTATAACATTCTAGTATCATCAATACTAGAATGGATTGAATCTTCTTGTGTTTTTTTTTTCTTTTTTTTTTTTTATTAACTTGAGTATTTCTTATATACATTTCAAGTGTTATTCCCTTTCCCGGTTTCCGGACAAACATCACCCTCCCCCCTCCCCTTCCTTATGGGTGTTCCCCTCCCAAACCTCCCCCCATTGCCACCCTCCCCGCATAGTCTAGTTCACTGGGGGTTCAGTCTTAGCAGGACCCAGGGCTTCCCCTTCCACTGGTGCTCTTACTAGGATATTCATTGCTACCTATGGGGACAGAGTCCAGGGTCAGTCCATGTATAGTCTTTAGGTAGTGGCTTAGTCCCTGGAAGCTCTGGTTGCTTGACATTGTTGTACTTTTGGGGTCTCGAGCACCTTCAAGCTCTTCCAGTTCTTTCTCTGATTCCTTCAACGGGGGACCTATTCTCAGTTCAGTGGTTTGCTGCTGGCATTCGCCTCTGTATTTGCTGTATTCTGGCTGTGTCTCTCAGGAGCGATCTACATCCGGCTCCTGTCGGTCTGCACTTCTTTGTTTCATCCATCTTGTCTAATTGGGTGGCTGTATATGTATGGGCCACATGTGGGGCAGGCTCTGAATGGGTGTTCCTTCAGTCTCTGTTTTAATCTTTGCCTCTCCCTTCCCTGCCAAGGGTATTCTTTTTCCTCATTTAAAGAAGGAGTGAAGCATTCACATTTTGATCATCCGTCTTGAGTTTCGTTTGTTCTAGGGATCTAGGGTAATTCAAGCATTTGGGCTAATAGCCACTTATCAATGAGTGCATACCATGTATGTCTTTCTGTGATTGGGTTAGCTCACTCAGGATGATATTTTCCAGTTCCAACCATTTGCCTACGAATTTCATAGACTCGTTGTTTTTGATAGCTGAGTAATATTCCATTGTGTAGATGTACCACATTTTCTGTATCCATTCCTCTGTTGAAGGGCATCTGGGTTCTTTCCAGCTTCTGGCTATTATAAATAAGGCTGCGATGAACATAGTGGAGCACGTGTCTCTTTTATATGTTGAGGCATCTTTTGGGTATATGCCCAAGAGAGGTATGGCTGGATCCTCAGGCAGTTCAATGTCCAATTTTCTGAGGAACCTCCAGACTGATTTCCAGAATGGTTTTACCAGTCTGCAATCCCACCAACAATGGAGGAGTGTTCCTCTTTCTCCACATCCTCGCCAGCATCTGCTGTCACCTGAGTTTTTGATCTTAGCCATTCTCACTGGTGTGAGGTGAAATCTCAGGGTTGTTTTGATTTGCATTTCCCTTATGACTAAAGATGTTGAACATTTCTTTAGGTGTTTCTCAGCCATTCGGCATTCCTCAGCTGTGAATTCTTTGTTTAGCTCGGAACCCCATTTTTTAATAGGGTTATTTGTTTCCCTGCGGTCTAACTTCTTGAGTTCTTTGTATATTTTGGATATAAGGCCTCTATCTGTTATAGGATTGGTAAAGATCTTTTTCCAATCTGTTGGTTGCCGTTTTGTCCTAACCACAGTGTCCTTTGCCTTACAGAAGCTTTGCAGTTTTATGAGATCCCATTTGTCGATTCTTGATCTTAGAGCATAAGCCATTGGTGTTTTGTTCAGGAAATTTTTTCCAGTGCCCATGTGTTCCAGATGCTTCCCTAGTTTTTCTTCTATTAGTTTGAGTGTGTCTGGTTTGATGTGGAGGTCCTTGATCCACTTGGACTTAAGCTTTGTACAGGGTGATAAGCATGGATCGATCTGCATTCTTCTACATGTTGCCCTCCAGTTGAACCAGCACCATTTGCTGAAAATGCTATCTTTTTTCCATTGGATGGTTTTGGCTCCTTTGTCAAAAATCAAGTGACCATAGGTGTGTGGGTTCATTTCTGGGTCTTCAATTCTATTCCATTGGTCTATCTGTCTGTCTCTGTACCAATACCATGCAGTTTTTATCACTATTGCTCTGTAATACTGCTTGAGTTCAGGGATAGTGATTCCCCCTGAAGTCCTCTTATTGTTGAGGATAGCTTTAGCTATCCTGGGTTTTTTGTTATTCCAGATGAATTTGCAAATTGTTCTGTCTAACTCTTTGAAGAATTGGATTGGTATTTTGATGGGGATTGCATTGAATCTGTAGATTGCTTTTGGTAAAATGGCCATTTTTACTATATTAATCCTGCCAATCCATGAGCATGGGAGATCTTTCCATCTTCTGAGGTCTTCTTCAATTTCTTTCCTCAGTGTCTTGAAGTTCTTATTGTACAGATCTTTTACTTGCTTGGTTAAAGTCACACCGAGGTACTTTATATTATTTGGGTCTATTATGAAGGGTGTCGTTTCCCTAATTTCTTTCTCGGCTTGTTTCTCTTTTGTATAGAGGAAGGCAACTGATTTATTTGAGTTAATTTTATACCCAGCCACTTTGCTGAAGTTGTTTATCAGCTTTAGTAGTTCTCTGGTGGAACTTTTGGGATCACTTAAATATACTATCATGTCGTCTGCAAATAGTGATATTTTGACCTCTTCTTTTCCGATCTGTATCCCCTTGATCTCCTTTTGTTGTCTGATTGCTCTGGCTAGAACTTCAAGAACTATATTGAATAAGTAGGGAGAGAGTGGGCAGCCTTGTCTAGTCCCTGATTTTAGTGGGATTGCTTCAAGTTTCTCTCCATTTAGTTTAATGTTAGCAACTGGTTTGCTGTATATGGCTTTTACTATGTTCAGGTATGGGCCTTGAATTCCTATTCTTTCCAGGACTTTTATCATGAAGGGGTGTTGAATTTTGTCAAATGCTTTCTCAGCATCTAATGAAATGATCATGTGGTTCTGTTCTTTCAGTTTGTTTATATAATGGATCACATTGATGGTTTTCCGTATATTAAACCATCCCTGCATGCCTGGGATGAAGCCTACTTGATCATGGTGGATGATTGTTTTGATGTGCTCTTGAATTCGGTTTGCCAGAATTTTATTGAGTATTTTTGCGTCGATATTCATAAGGGAAATTGGTCTGAAGTTCTCTTTCTTTGTTGTGTCTTTGTGTGGTTTAGGTATAAGAGTAATTGTGGCTTCGTAGAAGGAATTCGGTAGGGCTCCATCTGTTTCAATTTTGTGGAATAGTTTGGATAATATTGGTATGAGGTCTTCTATGAAGGTCTGATAGAATTCTGCACTAAACCCGTCTGGACCTGGGCTCTTTTTGGTTGGGAGACCTTTAATGACTGCTTCTATTTCCTTAGGAGTTATGGGGTTGTTTAACTGGTTTATCTGTTCCTGATTTAACTTCGATACCTGGTATCTGTCTAGGAAATTGTCCATTTCCTGAAGATTTTCAAATTTTGTTGAATATAGGTTTTTATAGTAAGATCTGATGATTTTTTGAATTTCCTCTGAATCTGTTGTTATGTCTCCCTTTTCATTTCTGATTTTGTTAATTTGGACGCACTCTCTGTGTCCTCTCGTTAGTCTGGCTAAGGGTTTATCTATCTTGTTGATTTTCTCAAAGAACCAACTTTTGGTTCTGTTGATTCTTTCTATGGTCCTTTTTGTTTCTACTTGGTTGATTTCAGCTCTGAGTTTGATTATTTCCTGCCTTCTACTCCTCCTGGGTGTATTTGCTTCTTTTTGTTCTAGAGCTTTTAGGTGTGCTGTCAAGCTGCTGACATATGCTCTTTCCTGTTTCTTTCTGCAGGCACTCAGCGCTATGAGTTTTCCTCTTAGCACAGCTTTCATTGTGTCCCATAAGTTTGGGTATGTTGTACCTTCATTTTCATTAAATTCTAAAAAGTTTTTAATTTCTTTCTTTATTTCTTCCTTGACCAGGTTATCATTGAGTAGAGCATTGTTCAATTTCCACGTATATGTGGGCATTCTTCCCTTATTGTCATTGAAGACCAGTTTTAGGCCGTGGTGGTCCGATAGCACGCATGGGATTATTTCTATCTTTCTGTACCTGTTGAGGCCCGTTTTTTGACCAATTATATGGTCAATTTTGGAGAAAGTACCATGAGGAGCTGAGAAGAAGGTATATCCTTTTGCTTTAGGATAGAATGTTCTATAAATATCCGTTAAGTCCATTTGGCTCATGACTTCTCTTAGTCTGTCTACATCTCTGTTTAATTTCTGTTTCCATGATCTGTCCATTGATGAGAGTGGGGTGTTGAAATCTCCCACTATTATTGTGTGAGGTGCAATGTGTGTTTTGAGCTTTAGTAAGGTTTCTTTTACATATGTAGGTGCCCTTGTATTTGGGGCATAGATATTTAGGATTGAGACTTCATCTTGGTGGATTTTTCCTTTGATGAATATGAAGTGTCCTTCCTTATCTTTTTTGATGACTTTTAGTTGAAAATTGATTTTATTTGATATTAGAATGGCTACTCCAGCTTGCTTCTTCTGACCATTTGCTTGGAAAATTGTTTTCCAGCCTTTCACTCTGAGGTAATGTCTGTCTTTGTCTCTGAGGTGTGTTTCCTGTAGGCAGCAGAATGCAGGGTCCTCGTTGCGTATCCAGTTTGTTAATCTATGTCTTTTTATTGGGGAGTTGAGGCCATTGATATTGAGAGATATTAAGGAATAGTGATTATTGCTTCCCGTTATATTCATATTTGGATGTGAGGTTATGATTGTGTGCTTTCATTCTCTTTGTTTTGTTGCCAAGATGATTAGTTTCTTGCTTCTAGGGTATAGCTTGCCTCCTTATGTTGGGCTTTACCCTTTATTATCCTTTGTAGTGCTGGATTTGTAGAAAGATATTGTGTAAATTTGGTTTTGTCATGGAATATCTTGGTTTCTCCATCTATGTTAATTGAGAGTTTTGCAGGATACAGTAACCTGGGCTGGCATTTGTGTTCTCTTAGGGTCTGTATGACATCTGTCCAGGATCTTCTGGCCTTCATAGTTTCTGGCGAAAAGTCTGGTGTGATTCTGATAGGTCTCCCTTTATATGTTATTTGACCTTTTTCCCTTACTGCTTTTAATATTCTTTCTTTATTTTGTGCGTTTGGTGTTTTGACAATTATGTGACGGGAGGTGTTTCTTTTCTGGTCCAATCTATTTGGAGTTCTGTAAAAATATGGAACGCTTCACGAATTTGCGTGTCATCCTTGCGCAGGGGCCATGCTAATCTTCTCTGTATCGTTCCAATTTTAGTATATGTGCTGCCGAAGCGAGCACTCTTCTTGTGTTTTAACATGGGACTGGGTACTATAATTCTTCCATGGTTGGCTAACAATTACAAAATAGTTTTTATTGAATTATTTGATATACTATATAGCTTTTGAGTCAGCCCTACCAACAATATTAGTTGCTATAATCTTTTCAGTTTCTATTTCTAGTTGTATTAAATCTATCATCTTATTATGTTTAAGATTTATTTAATTTTTATCCACGTGTATGTGTGTCTGTTTGTCTGTCTCTGTTTGTCCATGGAGGCAATAAAACATCAGATGCCCCGGAGTTGAAGTTACAGGCAATTATGAGCTCTCATGTGGATACTGGGAACTCAATTCAGGTCTTCTGTAAGGGTAGTATGTGCTCTTAACTGCTGAGCCATCTCTTTAGCCCTCATTGTATTATTTTCTGTTAACTTCTCTTTGTGGTTCTAACATAATTTGACTGGCTCATCTACACACATATCCATTTCACATACTTCACTACTAATTAGGAGGCACTGAGAACTCAATACAGTGAGTCTGTTAGCAACAAAGACTGAAAGGCAGTCTTGATGCCCCTGGACTTGGATTTTTATTCCAATGGCATGGAGAATTAGGGCAGATGTAGGACATAAATAAATAAGACAAAACAAAAGCAAAAGCACAATAAAAATAGTATGGTGGATGGACTCAAGTTAAAAAAAATGCAACACAAAACAAGGAGGACATGAGGGAGTTGGAGAGACAGCTCAGGGGTTGAGACCACTTGTTTTCAGGAGCTAGTTGGTGAGTCAATATAGGAAACCACAGCTGGAAAGTGAGGTTGATTATAGGAAAGGCAGAAAGGAGATGCAAGAGACAGGTATGGGAGGGTTACCGATGAATACCATGCCAGTGAGCAAGTGTGTTTTCTCAGTGTCTTTTAAAGGCAAGCAACACAAAGCATGGCCAATTTCAGGAAGATAAACAATGACCACAAATGCTTATGTGGTGAGTTTATGGTACACATTATCTGTGTTTGACTAAGGCTGTTTCCTTCAGGCTAGGACAGTCTCTCAAGTATGTATGCATAAAAAGAGGAACTTGGCAGGGTATAACTCATGTCTTAATTAAAACAAAGACAGATGTCAGCAGACTCACTCATGATTAATCACAAGCAAGAAGTCAGCCAAAGTTAACTCTGGAATTGCTTCCCATATGTCCCACCTTTTTATCTTTAGACGCCAAATCTGTCTCAGTTTTTGGCACAGAAAGACTGTGCCTGTCTTAGGTGTCTATTCAAAAAGTATGGACCTTACCCGTAATTGGCACATGAATCCTAGCATCTATGCCCTGTCTTAGGTTGATCCACCTCTGAGAGAATCTTACCCATCTTTTTATCTGTAAGAGGCACTTTATCAGTCATGGAGCAGAAAGCTGTGCCTGTCTTAGGTTGCCATCTGAAAACACAGCTCTTACCCATCATTAGTACATGAATAATCTTGTATTTGTGGCCTGTCTTCGGTTGAGAAGGTTTTCAAGATGAGTTTACCCATCATTGACTAACAACTTCTGCTAGGGAAGACATCAGAGTTTGAATTTGTGTAATTCTGTAATGTCTGCTTAGACATCTGCAAAAGCTCTGATGATTTCTCTCAAAAGAACAGATAGTAGATATGGCATAAAAATGATCACAAAGCCAAGACCTGCTACACCCAATAAGAGAGATGTAATTGAGGACCATGAAAGAAAAATGGTCTGTAATTCTTTCAGAATGTCATCTGCATTGCCAGCAGTGTCAAAAGCCAAAGGCATTGCATTTCTTAGACTTACAACCTGTTAATATTGGATTGGCACCATGCCATACACCAGTAAGAAGATCCTTCCATTTCACCTGGACATAGGTATGTCTAGTTGATGGATGCCACAGACACTTAGCAGCAAACGGTTCCTTGGCAACCAAGATTAAAAATTCAAAATAAAATTTTCTGGTGAAGTAATGTAAAACTTTACCCCTTTTGAAATTTTTTTGTAACTGATTTTTTAGAGCTCCATGGGCTCATTCCATAATTCCCTGTCCTTGAGGAATACAAAATTTTATATTTTATATAGATTATAACTTACATTTTATAAATTTAACTCATATTTAATTAACATCTTAACGTATATGATTAACATTAATGTATATAATTTCATTTAAAGTATATAATTGATATCTAATGCATATAATTTGTATTTACTGTATATAATGTATATTGATGTATGAAAAGCATATTTAGTGCATATAATTTATATTTAACTTGTATAATTTATATTTAAAGTAGATAATTTATATATACACAAGCATATGTGAACATGCATATAGTTATATACATGTTTCAATGTATATAAATTCTAACTTGCATGATATATGTTAGTTTATATGATTTATATTTGGGGTCACCTGATGGATTAGAACAGGCAGGTGTGCTTATCTGGAGTCCATTTGATCTGTGACAGGTGGGTCCAATTAGGATTCTTGATTCCCTGAAGCTTATGTGACCTATAGTTCACAAAAGGATGTACATTGTATTGAAATCCATATTTTAGAAACATAGTTAACACGGGTCTGTTAGACCAAAGGAGGAAATTCAAGCCTCTGAGACCTAGTAAAAGCTATAGTTTTGTGTTAAAAGGCACAGAACATTCTTCCCTCAATTCAGAGGGCTAGCTATAGCAATTGAACAGAGATATTTTTAGCATGATGAGAAGCATCTTTAAGTTTATATTCAGAAATAATCAAAGGGAAATTAAAATATTGAGCTTGTGACTGAATCGTAAACTGCCAATATTCTATTGGCTTATCAGAACTCCATTGGTCAATGTTAAAATTTTGAACTTTGAAATAACAATAGCATGTGGAGGGAATAGGAAACATTTCTTATTTTTTTTATTCCTTAAACCATTTCTTACATCTCTATAGCTTGCATTTGTATGCCTTAAAACACCTTCTTAGATCCTCCAACATTTATAACTTCTATTTACCAACTTCAAACAACTTTACTCTGAAATGTATTTATTTCTAAATCATGGCCATCCAAGTTCTTTTGTATCCTCTAACCTTCATCACTTGCATTTATCAATCTTTATCAATCTAAAACATTTTTCATAAACATTTTTTCTTAGGCCTTTACCTGCTGGATCATAACCCACCTGTGCCAGAGCACAGTGTTGCTGCTTCCGCTGCCACCCAAGCAGGGAGGGGTGGAAGTCAGTTCCAACTGTAGCTTCTGGACTGCTTACATTGGCTTTCTCTCTTCTTTGACAAAGCTTCCCCAGATGGGAGGAGGAGTGCTTTTCTGAAGCCCACTTCTCTCTTATAGTCCTAACCAGGGTCCAAAGACTGAAAGTATCTATAGGCACTTTGCCTAGTTCATGAGCATCATAATAATTTTGAAGTCTACTCCCAACTTTCTTCCAGGTTGCTAAATTTATTGTAGCTTCCTCAGAAAACCAAGAACAAACCTTCTCTACAAAATCTAAAAACTATGTAATTGTTGCTGCTCTACTTTAGCAAAGCACACATTAAGCATTTGCACACAAAGCACACAACCATTTCCATCTCTCACCTTTTTTCCCCCTCCCCACCTCTAACTTTTACTTTTTCTGAGCCCCCTTATCTATGTTTTCCTATGTCTTTTACTCCTGAGAAATACCACATGGAGATCCCCTTTTCTTCTTTCAAGCACTCACTTTTTCTGCAGTGTCCTTCACTGCATCCCCCCTTAGTTGAGCCCCATGCTAGATGCCATGCTGCCAGGGATAGTAGGCCAGTCAATATAGGAAACCATGACTGAGGAAGTGAGGCTGACTATAGGAGAGGCAGAAAGGAGATGCAAGAGACAGGTATGGGAGGGCTGCCGGTGAATACCATGCCAGTGAGCAAGTGTGTGTTCTCAGTGTCTTTAAAGGCAAGCAACACAAAGCATGGCCAATTCCAGGAAGATAAACAATGACCACAAATTCTTTTTTTTTTAATCTTTATTAACTTGAGTATTTATTTTTTTTCTTTTTTTTGGGGGGGGGGGGCTGGGGATCGAACCCAGGACCTTGTGCTTCCTAGGCAAGCGCTCTACCACTGAGCCAAATCCCCAACCCCAACTTGAGTATTTCTTATTTACATTTCAATTGTTATTCCCCTTCCCGGTTTCCGGGCCAACATCCCCCCTAATCCCCCTCCCCTTCTATATGGGCTTCCTCTCCCCATGCTCCCCCCATTACCACCCTCCCCCCAACAATCATGTTCACTGGGGGTTCAGTCTTGGCAGGACTCAGGGCTTCCCCTTCCACTGGTGCTCCTATTAGGCTGTTCATTGCTACCTATGTGGTTGGAGTCCAGGGTCAGTCCATGTATAGTCTTTGGGTAGTGGCTTAGTCCCTGGAAGCTCTGGTTGGTTGGCATTGTTATGACCACAAATTGTTACATGGTGAGTTTATGGTACACAGCATCTATGTTTGACTAAGGCCATCTTCTTCAGGCTAGAACAGTCTCTCAAGGATGTATGCACACATGGAGGAACTTGGCAGGGTATAACATACATCTTAATTGAAACAAAGACAGATGTCTGCAGTCATTCATGATTAATCACAAGCAAGATGTCAGTCAAAGTTAATTCCAGAAGTGCTCCTCACACCTGTTGCTCTTGCAGAGGACCTGAGTTCCTACTTCCCTGCCTATGCCATGTAATTCATAAACACTTGTAACCCCAGCTTCAGAGGATCTGATGCCCTTTTCTTCCCTCTGAGGATTCCCACACACATGCACACACACACATACACACACATGCACACACGCACACACACACACACACACACACACACACGCACACACACACATACACAGACACAAATAAAAAATGAGGATGGGCAGTTGGGAGGAAAATGCATTAAGTGGCCTAGGGGGAATCTAGAGAGAGGAAATGGGGGTACACATGTTCATAATAAATTGTATACCTGTATGAGTTTTTCAAAGAATAGATTTAATTGTTTTTTAAAATATGCTTTGGTGTGAGTGTATCACCTCCCTTGGAACTGGAGTTTCAGACAGTTGTGGGCTTCATGTGGGTGCTGAAAATCGAACCTGGGTTCTCGGGAAGAACAGCCAATGCTCATAGCCACTGAGACACCTCTTTAGCTCCAAAAGGATAGATTTTTAAAAAATCATCAAAAGGCAAGAAGGAGGCTTTTTTCCAGGGAGAAATTACAGTGAGTGGACAAACTGGAGGAAACCTCCCATATTGTGACAGATCTGAAGGAGGTAGAGGAGGCAGGATTATAATTATTTCAGGGAACAGCATGCTGGGTAAAAGGATGAATGAATGCAAAGTCCCTGAAGTGGGATCATGATTGGATAAGCCTTTCCTACTTCTGATGCTGTTACCCTTGATGGTGTCCTCTTCTGTCCTTGGATGCATCCAGTTGGGATCACAACCTTTCTCACTTCAATTTGCCATAGACTTAATCATGTTGTATTAGGGTTTTATTGCTGTGAAGACACATCATGACCAAGGCAACTCTTATAAAGGACAACATTTAATTGAGGCTGGCTTACAGGTTCAGAGGTTCAGTCTATTATCATTAAGGCGTTTCTAGACAGGCCTGGTGCTGGAAGAGCTGAGAGTTCTACATCTTGTTCCAAAGGCCAACAGAAGTCTGGCTCTTCTAGGCAGATAAGAGGAGGGTCTCAAAGCCTACCTCCACAGTGACAAACTTCCTCCAACAAGGCCACACCTACTCCAACAAGGCCATACCTCTAAATAGTGCCACTTCCTAGGTCATGAGTATTTAAACACACATTCTCAGGTGTTTCCAGGAGCTTCAATTCAATTTTCTTAGACACTAGGATATGTGATGCCAGCACCCATGATGCATGCCCAAGGTGAAGGAGACCTTCACCAACTGAAGGCAGGCTTCTTGTTCTGAACAGTACTGCTTGTATCAAATTCAACATTGATGTCAAAATGTTATTCCTTTGCTCCTTTAGTTTATCTTGAAAGTATTATTCCTACGTAGTCATTGACTTCTGACATTAAATGCCACTATGAGTCAAATGTATATTTTTAAAGAAAATTATAGTTCAAATTTAGTTTTTGAAACAATTTGCCCATTTAATTTCCCTCAAATCTTTCATTAACTGGTAAAGTGGGGCAAAATGGTATCTAAATGCAGGATATGAACTCAGTCACAGCCTCCAAGTTATAACCCCCACATTACAATCTCCCAGTTACAGTCTCTTCCCTTTGAATAATCTAAATAAGTGTATTAATCAAAGCTTATGTTCAGATACTATTGTGTGTATGCACCAATATGACTTATGGTTGCTGGATCATAGTGACTTCCACTCTACTCCACTTCACACACTTTCATCTCCGTTGTGCCCTTAACCCTTTCTTGCTTGGCTCAACTCAATGTAATGGACAGTACTCTTCCACTCTTCTCTTTGATGCCATTGCCCACCGTGATGCCCTCTTCATTTTCTCGAGTGCACCAAATTGAGATAACAGCGTTCACTGGCTTACTTTGCTGCAGACTTTATTGTGCCAACTCAATATCAGTAGAGTTTTTGAAGCATCATTCAGGCTAGTAAGTCTGTGGAACTGTTGGTTTTACTCTTTGGAAATGGGCTATCTAGTCTTACATTAACTTCACACAGGGTATATTCATCAGAGAAGAGGAAGCCTCAATTGAGAAAATGCTTCCATAAAATCAGGCTGTACAGGGGCTGTCTCTGGCTTTATTGCCTGCCTTTGGATTCCTTTCCCCTAACTAGACAGCCCTGACTAGCATCTATAGAAGAGATACGCCCAGTTCTGCTACATTTTGATATGCCAAGGTGGGTTGATATTCATGGGAGGTCTCCCCTTCTCTGAGGTGAAAGGGAGGTGGTATAGGGGGAAGGGAGGGAAAAGGAAAAGACTGGGAGGAGAAGTGGGAGGGGTAATTCCTATGGTGATATAAAGTAAATAAGTAAATTAATGAAAATAAAAGAAGATCATGTTGTAAGAAATCTTGTAAGGCATTTTATAATTAGTGATTGATGGGGGAAGCCCAGTCCATTGTGGAGGTTCCATCCTTTCGCTGGTTGTTCTGGGTTCTACAAGAAATCAGGCTGAGAAAGCTATGAGAAGCAAGCCAACAAGCAGCACCCCTCTATGGCCACTGCATCAGCTCCTGCCTTCAGGTACCTGCTCTGTTTGAGTTCCTGCCTTTGCTGCTTTTGATCATGATATGATGATATGGACCTGTAAGAGAAATAAACCTTTTTATTCCTAAGTTGCTTTTGGTCAAGGTGTTTCAGCAGAGCAATAATTACCCAAACTAAGACAGGAGAGTTGCCAAATCTAACCTTTGAAACCTCTTCTTAATACTGAGTAAATTTTTACTTGCCTTACTTGCTACAATTATTTTTTAAAAGTGTGTGTGTGTGTGTACATGCAGAGGCTAGAGGTCAACTTAAGCTATCATTCTTCAGCAGTGCTGTCCAATATCTATCTATCTATCTATCTATCTATCTATCTATCTATCTATCTATCTATCTATCTATGAGATGAGTTTCTCAATTGCCTGGAACTTGCCAAGTAAACTATGTTGTGATGAATGAATAAATTGAGGCTGTTCAGCCTCCAAAAACAGTTTCAGGAATAACTGCTGATTCCCAATGGACTTGGTTCATCCAGCCTTTCAGACAGATCCAGTCTGAATTTCAGTCAAGTCTTGAACCTTCTAAACATATAGAGACTGGATAACAGATGTGAAAGCTAGCTTTCTTAAGTCTAACCACTTTTTCTAATTTTTCTATTCCTCTCCACCCGTTTAAAAATGTTTTTGTCACCCCTGTTCAGCAAGAAGTTGTGGAGAGTCATCATCCTAATCCCTTGGGTGTTTGATTATGGCTATTTTATAAATTATAGATAGATTGTCACTGTAAGGGATAATTTGGAAATGGTCATAATTTTGAACAGGGAGGAAATAGATGGGATGGATTACTAAATTTATTCTTGAACAAAGCATTGCATAGCCATAATCTTACAATGATAGAAATCTTTATAACTGATGTAAAATTGAAGTTATAATTTCTTACATCAGTACAGAATTTATACCAGGTTTCCATTGGTACAAATCTTGGAATGTTGATACAAAATTTGAAATTAATATTGTTACTCTTAGATAGGCATTGTGGCTATGCAACTCATTTAAGAATACAAGGTTTTGACCCAGTCCTTCTATACTCTATTACAAACTATTTAGGATGATTAAGTAACAGAAGTTGAGGCCCAGTTAGTAAACTCATGGTTATATTAGATTCTGATTTAATTATATAGTATTTTTAATATTATGCAAAAAGATAGTTATGAGTAGGTAGTCAAGGTTTCACAGTTCAGATATACTTTATATAGAATATGGCATTTATAATCATTTCATTATTATTTAATTTTTGAGTAAGAGACATGTTAGTTCCTTACAATACCCTCCTTCATTGGTCAAAGAAGATACTGAACATCATAACCTCTATGTAGAGTTGCTCCAGTTGTGACAAGGTAGCCACTGGGCAAGAATTGCCCTAATTCATCTACAGACAATAAAATACTGTCCAGAAAGGACATAAGATGGTGAGATAGTCAGCAGCTTAGCTCCACCAAGACAGAGTAAGCTAGTCCTTTGTAATTCCTGCTTCACCTAAGGGTCTGCTAGCTGGTTATGGGCCAGAAGGCTGAAGACAGATGCTCTGACATTTTGAGGAATAGGGAACTGTCCAAGTAGTCAGCTGTCTCTGCGATGTGCTTCCTATATATTCAGGTAATATTTAATTTATTCTCAGATTTCTGATGGGGTTGAAGACTAGTTATAGTCTCTTCTCAAACTTAAGTTGTTTAGTATTGAGGAAGATGATGCAGATTTGAAAGGCTGGTTTTCAGATGATAATGCAAGTTTAAAGCAGAGCATAATTCAGGTATAAAATTGTAAACTCTTTAAGTTAGGATAGATGTTAGAGTAATGTACCTACTGATGAGATTGATGGACTGGATGTTATTAGTGTATATCATGCCTTATAGTTTACATAAATGTTCTAACTATGTGATATATATATATATATATATATATGTATGTATATATATATATATATCTGAGAGAAAAGACCTTTTTTAATGGATGAAAAGAGTGAGATGTTGTGGTTTTGTTTTAATGCAATTTGTATTAATTCAGCTCCCCAAATCACATGGGAATCTGCATGTCTAGACAGGGTCCCTGCCCCCAATTGGCTCTAATTGGTAAATAAAGTTTCGGAAGTCAATGGTTGGGCAGGGAGACAGAGGCAGGACTTTAGATTTCTGGGCAAGGGATCACAGGAAGGAGGCTTGAGAATCACCATAGCAAGGAAGCAGAATAGTGAGACTTAAGAGCTGCAGAGCTGCAGGAGAGAATGCATCTTACCATGTAAGAGTCAGGGAAACAGCCCCAGGGGCCCCTGGGGCTGGGGTAGCAAGAGTGGCCCAGCCATTGAGCTGCTTAGGGCATACTAAAATTAAGGCTCTGGGGTGTGTGTGTGTGTGTGTGTGTGTGTGTGTGTGTGTGTGTGTGTGTGTGTGTATGTGTGTGTGTGTGTTTCTTTCATTTGAGGATTCAAAACATTTGAACAGGTGGCAAGAAGTGTGCACACACGTACCTGCCAAGGAGTTTAGAGCAAATTAACTCACTACCTCACTACCACTACAGATGGTTGACCTCAGATCTCATGAGTCCACCTGACTTTGTCACCTCAGCTCTGGGATTACAACCATTGGCCACCACACTCAGCTTTTACATGGGTCTTAGAAATTGAATTCAGGTCCTTGTGTTTATATGGCAAGCATGTCACTGACTGAGCCATCTGTCTAGCCCTACAATTCTAAAGCTATCTGTCCCATCCACCATTTTATACACAAACCACACTCTAATTATACATAAGCACAAATGAGAATTTATATAGAGACTTAGTGAAAGAGAAAGAATAGCAAGGTGTGCTTACAGTGCCTATACTTTATAATGAGTCTAAAGATAGAATCTGGGAAATGTTTATGTAAAATAATTCCTTGTAGAGCCTAAAATGTAGCTGGAGAAAAGAGATGCCACATGACTTAAAACATTAGGCTATCAAATGAAGTTTAAAATAGTATTAAACCAGAAAACATAAGCAACGACTAGTAATGAGCAGTGTGGGGTTTCACACGAGGCAGAAATGGGATGGAGTCTTGGCTCTGTCTTTGACTAGCTGTGCAATCTTGGATGCATTATTTAATTTCCTTAACTTTGTATTGAGGTAATTTCAATACTCCCTTCTTAGAGTGGTGAGAGACTGGAACTTAATAGATCAGACATTTTATACCACAGTCATTTTGGGTTTGGCAACAGCAGTGCAATTTGAACATACCTATCTTTGGGTCTCTTTGGTTTATGCAGTAGAAAAGCATGAAAAGGAAAATGGGTTGTCCAAGGATTTCTTGGGCTGAGGTGCAATACAATCTGGGTGTTAAGTGCAATGGCAATTAGATTCCTTCAACAGAACTTCCAGAAAACTGTAAAAAATAAAAACAGAAGTCATAGCAGGTGGTGATGGGTAAGGCTAGCAAAAGGATATAGATTATATTCAATCCTATGCATAAGAAAGGACAGGCAGGCTGATATGTAACCCTAGTTGGTAGAGAGCTCACCTAGCATGAAGGAAAGCCTAGGTTGGATTAGCCAGATATGGGGTATATACAGGTTGTCCCGGCTCTTGGGAGGTAGAATCAGGATGGTAGAAGTTCAAGTTCATCATTAGCTACATCTCTGTGTTAAGGCCAGCCAGGGATAGTAAGACTCAAAAACAAACAAACGAGCAAACAAAACAATAAAAGAAAGGAATTAATGAGAGCATAGCAAGAGGTCTCTTCCCATTTAGAAGTCATGCAAAGCCCAAAAGTGTTCATTAGGGTCTTTGGTAAGCTTTAGAGGACACAGTCTAACACTGCTGTGAGCATGCTTCATAGTGATGAGCTCTGGGAAAGGGGACTCTGGCAGGATCTGACAAAACATCATGGGTATTGTTTAGTTGATTTACAAATCTATTTCCAAGAATCCATTCTAATGGTAAGCTATGAAGTAATTATTATATGGGGCTGCATGTTGCAATGATCTTAGTAACATCAGAAAATTGAAATGGAGACTCCTGAGGCTGCAGAGCGGAAGAGACCACCAACTCTGCTCACCCCTGCCCACATCCCTGGCCCAAGAGGAAACTGTATAAGGCCTCTGGGCTCCCGTGGGGGAGGGCCCATGAGCGGCAGGACCCCTGCCTGAGACACCGCCGGAACCTGAAAGAAACAGACCAGATAAACAGTTCTCTGCACCCAAATCCCGTGGGAGGGAGAGCTAAACCTTCAGAGAGGCAGACAAGCCTGGGAAACCAGAAGAGACTGCTCCCTGCACACACATCTCGGACGCCAGAAGAAAAAGCCAAAGACCATCTGGAACCCTGGTGCACTGAAGCTCCCGGAAGGGGCGGCACAGGTCTTCCTGGTTGCTACCGCTGCAGAGAGCCCGTGGGCAGCACCCCACGAGCGAACTTGAGCCTCAGGACCACAGGTAAGACCAAATTTTCTGCTGCAAGAAAGCTGCCTGGTGAACTCAAGACACAGGCCCACAGGAACAGCTGAAGACCTGTAGAGAGGAAAAACTACACGCCCGAAAGCAGAACACTCTGTCCCCATAACTGACTGAAAGAGAGGAAAACAGGTCTACAGCACTCCTGACACACAGGCTTATAGGACAGTCTAGCCACTGTCAGAAATAGCAGAACAAAGTAACACTAGAGATAATCTGATGGCGAGAGGCAAGCGCAGGAACCCAAGCAACAGAAACCAAGACTACATGGCACCATCGGAGCCCAATTCTCCCATCAAAACAAACATGGAATATCCAAACACACCAGAAAAGCAAGATCTATTTTCAAAATCATATTTGATCATGATGCTGGAGGACTTCAAGAAAGACATGAAGAACTCCCTTAGAGAACAAGTAGAAGCCTACAGAGAGGAATCGCAAAAATGCCTGAAAGAATCGCAAAAATCCCTGAAAGAATTCCAGGAAAACATAAATAAACAAGTAGAAGCCCATAGAGAGGAGACACAAAAATCCCTGAAAGAATTCCAGGAAAACATAAATAAACAAGTAGAAGCCCATAGAGAGGAGACACAAAAATCCCTGAAAGAATTCCAGGAAAACACAATCAAACAGTTGAAGGAATTAAAAATGGAAATAGAAGCAATCAAGAAAGAACACATGGAAACAACCCTGGATATAGAAAACCAAAAGAAGAGACAAGGAGCTGTAGATACAAGCTTCACCAACAGAATACAAGAGATGGAAGAGAGAATCTCAGGAGCAGAAGATTCCATAGAAATCATTGACTCAACTGTCAAAGATAATGTAAAGCGGAAAAAGCTACTGGTCCAAAACATACAGGAAATCCAGGACTCAATGAGAAGATCAAACCTAAGGATAATAGGTATAGAAGAGAGTGAAGACTCCCAGCTCAAAGGCCCAGTAAATATCTTCAACAAAATCATAGAAGAAAACTTCCCTAACCTAAAAAAGGAGATACCCATAGACATACAAGAAGCCTACAGAACTCCAAATAGATTGGACCAGAAAAGAAACACCTCCCGTCACATAATGGTCAAAACACCAAACGCACAAAATAAAGAAAGAATATTAAAAGCAGGAAGGGAAAAAGGTCAAGTAACATATAAAGGGAGACCTATCAGAATCACACCAGACTTCTCGCCAGAAACTATGAAGGCCAGAAGATCCTGGACTGATGTCATACAGACCCTAAGAGAACACAAATGCCAGCCCAGGTTACTGTATCCAGCAAAACTCTCAATTAACATTGATGGAGAAACCAAGATATTCCATGACAAAACCAAATTTACACAATATCTTTCTACAAATCCAGCACTACAAAGGATAATAAATGGTAAAGCCCAACATAAGGAGGCAAGCTATACCCTAGAAGAAGCAAGAAACTAATCATCTTGGCAACAAAACAAAGAGAATGAAAGCACACAAACATAACCTCACATCCAAATATGAATATAAAGGGAAGCAATAATCACTATTCCTTAATATCTCTCAATATCAATGGCCTCAACTCCCCAATAAAAAGACATAGATTAACAAACTGGATACGCAACGAGGACCCTGCATTCTGCTGCCTACAGGAAACACACCTCAGAGACAAAGACAGACACTACCTCAGAGTGAAAGGCTGGAAAACAACTTTCCAAGCAAATGGTCAGAAGAAGCAAGCTGGAGTAGCCATTCTAATATCAAATAAAATCAATTTCCAACTAAAAGTCATCAAAAAAGATAAGGAAGGACACTTCATATATATCAAAGGAAAAATCAACCAAGATGAACTCTCAATCCTAAATATCTATGCCCCAAATACAAGGGCACCTACATACGTAAAAGAAACCTTACTAAAGCTCAAAACACACATTGCACCTCACACAATAATAGTGGGAGATTTCAACATACCACTCTCATCAATGGACAGATCATGGAAACAGAAATTAAACAGTGATGTCGACAGACTAAGAGAAGTCGTGAGCCAAATGGACTTAACGGATATTTATAGAACATTCTATCCTAAAGCAAAAGGATATACCTTCTTCTCAGCTCCTCATGGTACTTTCTCCAAAATTGACCATATAATTGGTCAAAAAACGGGCCTCAACAGGTACAGAAAGATAGAAATAATCCCATGCGTGCTATCGGACCACCACGGCCTAAAACTGGTCTTCAATAACAATAAGGGAAGAATGCCCACATATACGTGGAAATTGAACAATGCTCTACTCAATGATAACCTGGTCAAGGAAGAAATAAAGAAAGAAATTAAAAACTTTTTAGAATTTAATGAAAATGAAGATACAACATATCCAAACTTATGGGACACAATGAAAGCTGTGCTAAGAGGAAAACTCATAGCGCTGAGTGCCTGCAGAAAGAAACAGGAAAGAGCATATGTCAGCAGCTTGACAGCACACCTAAAAGCTCTAGAACAAAAAGAAGCAAATACACCCAGGAGGAGTAGAAGGCAGGATATAATCAAACTCAGAGCTGAAATCAACCAAGTAGGAACAAAAAGGACCATAGAAAGAATCAACAGAACCAAAAGTTGGTTCTTTGAGAAAATCAACAAGATAGATAAACCCTTAGCCAGACTAACGAGAGGACACAGAGAGTGCGTCCAAATTAACAAAATCAGAAATGAAAAGGGAGACATAACAACAGATTCAGAGGAAATTCAAAAAATCATCAGATCTTACTATAAAAACCTATATTCAACAAAATTTGAAAATCTTCAGGAAATGGACAATTTCCTAGACAGATACCAGGTATCGAAGTTAAATCAGGAACAGATAAACCAGTTAAACAACCCCATAACTCCTAAGGAAATAGAAGCAGTCATTAAAGGTCTCCCAACCAAAAAGAGCCCAGGTCCAGACGGGTTTAGTGCAGAATTCTATCAGACCTTCATAGAAGACCTCATACCAATATTATCCAAACTATTCCACAAAATTGAAACAGATGGAGCCCTACCGAATTCCTTCTACGAAGCCACAATTACTCTTATACCTAAACCACACAAAGACACAACAAAGAAAGAGAACTTCAGACCAATTTCCCTTATGAATATCGACGCAAAAATACTCAATAAAATTCTGGCAAACCGAATTCAAGAGCACATCAAAACAATCATCCACCATGATCAAGTAGGCTTCATCCCAGGCATGCAGGGATGGTTTAATATACGGAAAACCATCAATGTGATCCATTATATAAACAAACTGAAAGAACAGAACCACATGATCATTTCATTAGATGCTGAGAAAGCATTTGACAAAATTCAACACCCCTTCATGATAAAAGTCCTGGAAAGAATAGGAATTCAAGGCCCATACCTGAACATAGTAAAAGCCATATACAGCAAACCAGTTGCTAACATTAAACTAAATGGAGAGAAACTTGAAGCAATCCCACTAAAATCAGGGACTAGACAAGGCTGCCCACTCTCTCCCTACTTATTCAATATAGTTCTTGAAGTTCTAGCCAGAGCAATCAGACAACAAAAGGAGATCAAGGGGATACAGATCGGAAAAGAAGAGGTCAAAATATCACTATTTGCAGATGACATGATAGTATATTTAAGTGATCCCAAAAGTTCCACCAGAGAACTACTAAAGCTGATAAACAACTTCAGCAAAGTGGCTGGGTATAAAATTAACTCAAATAAATCAGTTGCCTTCCTCTATACAAAAGAGAAACAAGCCGAGAAAGAAATTAGGGAAACGACACCCTTCATAATAGACCCAAATAATATAAAGTACCTCGGTGTGACTTTAACCAAGCAAGTAAAAGATCTGTACAATAAGAACTTCAAGACACTGAGGAAAGAAATTGAAGAAGACCTCAGAAGATGGTAAGATCTCCCATGCTCATGGATTGGCAGGATTAATATAGTAAAAATGGCCATTTTACCAAAAGCAATCTACAGATTCAATGCAATCCCCATCAAAATACCAATCCAATTCTTCAAAGAGTTAGACAGAACAATTTGCAAATTCATCTGGAATAACAAAAAACCCAGGATAGCTAAAGCTATCCTCAACAATAAAAGGACTTCAGGGGGAATCACTATCCCTGAACTCAAGCAGTATTACAGAGCAATAGTAATAAAAACTGCATGGTATTGGTACAGAGACAGACAGATAGACCAATGGAATAGAATTGAAGACCCAGAAATGAACCCACACACCTATGGTCACTTGATTTTTGACAAAGGAGCCAAAACCATCCAATGGAAAAAAGATAGCATTTTCAGCAAATGGTGCTGGTTCAACTGGAGGGCAACATGTAGAAGAATGCAGATCGATCCATGCTTATCACCCTGTACAAAGCTTAAGTCCAAGTGGATCAAGGACCTCCACATCAAACCAGACACACTCAAACTAATAGAAGAAAAACTAGGGAAGCATCTGGAACACATAGGTACTGGAAAAAATTTCCTGAACAAAACACCAATGGCTTATGCTCTAAGATCAAGAATCGACAAATGGGATCTCATAAAACTGCAAAGCTTCTGTAAGGCAAAGGACACTGTGGTTAGGACAAAACGGCAACCAACAGATTGGGAAAAGATCTTTACCAGTCCTACAATAGATAGAGGCCTTATATCCAAAATATACAAAGAACTCAAGAAGTTAGACCGCAGGGAAACAAATAACCCTATTAAAAAATGGGGTTCAGAGCTAAACAAAGAATTCACAGCTGAGGAATGCCGAATGGCTGAGAAACACCTAAAGAAATGTTCAACATCTTTAGTCATAAGGGAAATGCAAATCAAAACAACCCTGAAATTTCACCTCACACCAGCGAGAATGGCTAAGATCAAAAACTCAGGTGACAGCAGATGCTGGCGAGGATGTGGAGAAAGAGGAACACTCCTCCATTGTTGGTGGGATTGCAGACTGGTAAAACCATTCTGGAAATCAGTCTGGAGGTTCCTCAGAAAATTGGACATTGAACTGCCTGAGGATCCAGCTATACCTCTCTTGGGCATATACCCAAAAGATGCCTCAACATATAAAAGAGACACGTGCTCCACTATGTTCATCGCAGCCTTATTTATAATAGCCAGAAGCTGGAAAGAACCCAGATGCCCTTCAACAGAGGAATGGATACAGAAAATGTGGTACATCTACACAATGGAATATTACTCAGCTATCAAAAACAACAAGTTTATGAAATTCGTAGGCAAATGGTTGGAACTGGAAAATATCATCCTGAGTGAGCTAACCCAATCACAGAAAGACATACATGGTATGCACTCATTGATAAGTGGCTATTAGCCCAAATGCTTGAATTACCCTAGATCCCTAGAACAAACGAAACTCAAGACGGATGATCAAAATGTGAATGCTTCACTCCTTCTTTAAATGAGGAAAAAGAATACCCTTGGCAGGGAAGGGAGAGGCAAAGATTAAAACAGAGACTGAAGGAACACCCATTCAGAGCCTGCCCCACAGGTGGCCCATACATATACAGCCACCCAATTAGACAAGATGGATGAAGCAAAGAAGTGCAGACCGACAGGAGCCGGATGTAGATCGCTCCTGAGAGACACAGCCAGAATACAGCAAATACAGAGGCGAATGCCAGCAGCAAACCACTGAACTGAGAATAGGTCCCCTGTTGAAGGAATCAGAGAAAGAACTGGAAGAGCTTGAAGGGGCTCGAGACCCCAAAAGTACAACAATGCCAAGCAACCAGAGCTTCCAGGGACTAAGCCACTACCTAAAGACTGTACATGGACTGACCCTGGACTCTGACCTCATAGGTAGCAATGAATATCCTAGTAAGAGCACCAGTGGATGGGGAAGCCCTGGGTCCTGCTAAGACTGAACCCCCAGTGAACTAGACTGGTGGGGGGAGGGCGGCAATGGGGGGAGGGTTGGGAGGGGAACACCCATAAGGAAGGGGAGGGGGGAGGAGGATGTTTGCCCGGAAACCGGGAAAGGGAATAACACTCGAAATGTATATAAGAAATACTCAAGTTAATAAAAAAAAAAAAGAAAATTGAAATGGAAATTATGAAGTCAACCAAACAGCCAGAAGAGAAAAATTGTACAGCTTTAAAAAGGAATAGACACTTTCTGTAAACAAATAAAAAGCATTATCTAAGATTTATGACTTAAAGTAGAGAATTATGTATCAACTATGTCTGTTGAGTGTAAAAAGAAGATGCAGACATATACTCATTTGTTGCAGAAGCTACTTTTTGTTCCTGTGACAGAATACCAGAGAAAATGACTTATGGGAGGACCAAGGATTCCTTTGGTTGTCAGTTTCAGAAGAATTGCTTTGCAGCTTCTTTGCTGTGGGTCTGTGGGAAGACAGACAACATTGGTGGGAGCACAGGGCAGAGGACATTTCTCATGGAGAGAAGGCTAGGGACTAAGTTTATTTCTGAAGACACATTTCTAGCACTGGCTTCCTCTTACTAGTTTCCATTTCCCAGTACCCCATTCACTATGACATCATGAGTTAGAGCCCTTACGATCGAACTCGTATAAGTAACACGAAACGGGGGTCATCCCATGAACTTCGAAGCCAGGGACTGGGGGTGGGAAAATTCACAAGCCAACTAGAGCATTGTAAATGTAAACTAGAGAAAGAAACACTGAAATGAGAAATCAGAAACTAAGAAAGCCCGCAGGTGAACTGAGAACACCCAGAATCCAGGACAAAATAACTTTGAATCTGTCTTTTTAAAACACATTTGGTGGAGGGTGGTGTTCAAAAGACTACAAATATATTGCAAACTTAAAAACTGTATGAAACACACACACACACACACACACAATTTTAAAATGATTGCTAACAGGAACTAAAGCACACAGGGAAAAGATTTAAGTGATTTTCAAATTAGATATTTGAATGCACATTTGTAGTGAGGTATGCGATAAAGAGACAGAGAAACAAGTAATATTAAAGACTGTCCAAGAGATCACTATTAGAAAAAAATGTAAATAAATATGTCTACAGTGTTTGAAATCAACATTTCAGTATAGAAAAATTGACCCCAAATGAAAATTAAAGAATATATAAAAACTATCATATCTAAATAGGAAGCATTAGAATGAGAACTAGCAGTTAGCTGGAGACATGGTTTAACAGTTATGCATTACAAGGCCTTGCTCATCTTTGTTTCCTAGTACCCATGTCAGGTGGCTCAAACCATATGTGATTCCAGATCCATGGGCTACGTCACTCTCTTCTTACCTCAGTAGGCACCCACATACACACAGACACATAAATAAAAATAACTGTGATTATAAGTAAATAAACATAAACTATTGAGGATGCCCAGTCAGTGAGCACCTGCCATGGAGATGTACTGTCCAAATTACTGTTTCTGTGACAGCAAGGCTCTGGGAGACCAGTTGTACCCAGGTGTGGAGAAGGAAATATTTCTTTAGACCCAGAAATGTTCCATTTTGTTATGAAGTAAGCTGTGAAAGACACAGCATGTGTTTAAAACAACATGAGACCCAAAAGGAGGGGCTCATGGTAGCCAAAGAGGAGGCCACTTAAATGATATTGATAGAAATAGGGGCAAGTGCTGAAACCCATTGGTTACAGGAAGGCCAAGGACAGGGAGTAATCCCCAAGCTAGAGAGCAACTCATCGATACTATCGGAAAGAACAAAAACAAAAATGCCACAAACCTGAAAACCAGAATGAAGAAATTAAGGATTGGGCATTGATTCCATCCCTTCCTGTGTACCATAGTTCAGGTTATCAGAAAACCTTGGTCGATGAAAGGGTAGATTTGTAAAATCACCATTTCTACAGTTAATGATCACTGGTAGATTAAGAACCCAGTGTATAGGGAGCTCACAACATGGCCGGCAGAGTGGGGAGATCACACTGTCATGTGAATCTATTTGATTCATTCTTACTAACTGTGGGATATCCACACTTCATGAACCTTCTGCCACAGGGCACTCTGTAAAATCTTAGCATAAAAAAGTGAAATAGTAGCAAATCAAGTTTCTAAGAAACTTATGGACACACAAGGGGCAAATTAAGACTGCGGGCCTTATTGACAGCTTGTTTGGCTTTCAGAACGTTCCAGTGACTGTCTTGAATTATAAAATATTAAAAGAACTCTTGAGAGGGCATGGAAGAGATACTTAAAAACCATCTGTAGATGTTTATTTCCGTGGATAGCTTACAGTCCTTCATGAAGGAGTCAGGTGACCAAGGTAGGACCTTGGAGGCAGAAAGTGAAACAGAGATATGGAGGAATGCTATTAGCTACTGGCTCAATCCCTCATATACCAGTATTACCTGTCCAAAGGTAGTACCACTCACAGGAAGATGGACCCACCCACATCAATCATTAATGAGGAAAGTGATTCCCACAGACCTGCCTATAGGGCCATCTGATACGGGAAATCTATTCATCAAGGTTTCCTCTCCCCAGATGTCTCTACTTTGTGTCAAGTTAGTAAAAAAGAAAACAAAATAAAACTAAAGAGGAAGGGGTTCAAGATTTATCTGTCCATCATTCTACATTCAGGAAGAAATCACTCCCACCTGTCCATGTTTTGAGAGTCCCAGATACTTTTTAAAAGAGGCAAGTGCCTGCTCCTCCTCCCATAAGACTTGTTTCCTTGGCTCTTAAAGTCCCTTGCCTCATTTGGTGCTTGTGGAGTCCAGAGATATCGGATACCCCTAGAGCTGGAGTTGCATAGAGTTGTGAGCTGGCTGAAAAGAACCAAATCAGGTCCTCCAGACAAACAGTGTTCTAGCTGACTGTTGTCAACTTAATACTAGCTAGTGTTATCTGGGAAATCAATTGAGAAATGATTCCATCAGACAGGCATATAATCTAGTTCTGTGGGGGCACAGCTCATTGTGGGTGGTGGCATCCCTAGGCAGGTGGCCCTGGGTTGTATTAAAAAAAAAGGCCGTGTAGAACAAAATAGGAAGGAGCCATTTTCCCAGGACCTCTGCTTGAGTTCCTGCTTTGGCTTCCCTTGATCAAGAACTGTAAGTCAAATCCTTTCTTGGGTTGACTTTGGTCTTGGTGTTTATCACAGCAACAAATCCTAAAGAGTACAAGGAGTGAGCTTTCTTACTGTGGAGATACTTCTCCAGCCCACAATCACTCACTCTCTGTTACTAGGGTGTGGTTAATTCCTTCGTGGGGTCTTGAGCCAGAGAACTGGAGGTGAAGTAGATTTTTCAGGCTGAAGATGGTTCTTCTGAGGCAAAGCTGGAATTAGGGCTGAATCTGATATGTAAAATTGGATCAAAACATTTAATTCCTGCCTTTAATTGTTTTAACAGAACTATTGCTTAAAAAATAATATTAAAACAGTTGTTGCTATGCAAATGTCTCTCAAAAGTCAGATCATAAGCTCCGAATTTAGATTTGACCCTCACCTCCCCTATCTTGGCTTGATGATCTGTAAAGGGTCCATGAAATCCCAGTTCCAACCAGTCCAGAGGGTACCAGAGAACATTCCAAAGCACAGTAACCCCGGGCATTTACTGCTGTGCTTTCGGAAGCATCTCCCTTGTGGGGGAAAGTCTGCAAATAAATATTTCTGCTTATTGTCACTTGAGAGCCCCCAGAGAGAATACAAAATGTACCCCTAGAGGCTGGAAAAAACCAGTCATCCTTCCATAGTGTAGAACAAATGCAAGTGAGCTGTTGGCTGGGTGGAGAAGGGTATGACAGGAAATTCTGGGAAGGATAGGGGCTCCCCGAGGGTTGAGCTAGTTGGAGGTGGAACCTCCCTTTGGCCTTTTCTCTTTCTCTCTTGTGTCTGTTCTTGTGCTCGGAGTTGCTGGAATGTTCCTAAGAACAGAGGTGATGTGGGTCACCGGGCTACCCTGAGCTTCTGTGTCTCCAAACTCACAACCAGTGTATAAGAGGGTCAAGGGGCCTCCTGAGTTCTTCGGGCTCTTAAAGGAGTAGCTAAACCTTCCATAACAATCTTGGTCCAGTGGAGGGAGAACCAGAGGGGGCCAACATTATTGAAGGATCTTCTGAGCATCACACATGACTCTATACATGGCGGCCTGCTTAGCTTTCATGTTATCCAAGAGGAAGAATTAGTTATCAGCCTATCTGTGGAATCAGTTCCCACCTGCCCAGACACAAGCAAGCAGTCTTCTATTTCCCCAGTCACAGTTGGGAGCCACCCCCACTACTCTGCTACGATGGACTACACCTCACATGAAGAACTTGAATGATGAGCTAGCTCCCTTGAACAGCTCTCATCAGGTATTTGGCCATAACCATGAGGAAAGTTGCTAATGTGGTATATAATGGAAGTTACCATAGAGACTAGTCAAGGGACTCGTTAGGAGCCAACAGGGTAGTCCGTTTATGTCCAGGGAGTTTCTGACACCCAGTGTCTTATCAAGTGACTCATTCCTTTGGGCTTTGATGGTCAGTGCTTGACTTAACTGATGTGAACACTGGTGGTGGCAAACTGGGATCTTGCCTTCTAATCCCAACCTCCCTTTCTTTCCTGTAGTTGATATATCCCTTGTTCTTCTCATCGTTGTGATGAAATAGCTAAGAGAAAGAACCCAGGCAAGGGAAGTTTGTTTTGACTCACAGTTTTAGTCTGCCATGGTGCAGAAGACATGGTGGACATATTCATTGCAGTGGGGCATACCACAGAGGCTCACACATCTCAGTAAAGCAGGAAGCAATTGGTGGAACCAGAAATGGAACAGTGTTGTGACCCTCAGAGGCCTACCTTAGTGGCTTATATCCAATGGTGAGACATCATGTCCCAAAGGTTCCATGATTTTCAAAGACATCATCACCTGCTGAGGGGCAAGGACTCAATTGAGCTCATGGGTAGTATTTCATATTCAAATTGTGATGGTGTCAATAGACTTCTGGATTGCTTTTTACTGAATGGCTATAGAAACACCACACTGTTGACACTCTTACAGACTCTATCAAGCCTTTCCTGTTTAGATTATGTTTGAAAACATTTGCATTTCAGAGATTTAATTAGCCAGATTAATTGTTAATCAAAGCAGCACCCCACAACTGTCTGTGATCTCTGCTCAGTGTCAAGTCTTGAAAGAAGCATGCAGAACAGCTTTAAAGGAAAGTTCCTTCATTTTGCTGATTTTGGCCTCCATGGCTTAGAGAAATGACGTCAGAGGGGATTTCATGAATGAGCATCTGCTGGCCAGAATGTTGGGAACCTCCACTGATTTTGTTGTCACACAGAATTTTTCTTTTCCACTGATTCTTCATCACAGGAATGCAGACATTCCAGTAAGATTTTCTCCCAGCATGATCCAATGACAGAGAAGCTGTAATGGCATGTATACAAACCATCTACTTATAATTTAATAGCTTTTATTGTGTGACCAATGAAAGAAAATTAAGAACGTTTTCTTTATCAGAAAGCATCTCCTTGACAAATTCTTGTCTGCTCTCTCATCTCTAGTTCCAGTCAATGAGCCCTTAGCTTCTTGTCTTTGAGCATTTCATTTCAATGAAGTCATGCAACACATGGTCTTTTGTGCCTGGTTTATTTCACTTAGCGTGATGGTTTCAAACCCATCCATGCTGTAACCTATATAAAAACTTCATTTCTTTGCTGAATACTATTCCACAGTATGGATATACCACATTTAACATGTACAGTCAAGGGACTGTGAGGAGTTCGTTCTCTTTGGATATCACAAATGTATTGTCTGAATGAGTTTCTGTGTGGGGATGTAGCTTAGCTCATCCTGAAGTTTAACATGCTAGGCTTTAATATTCTCTATATTCTTTTCTTTCTTTTTAAAAAAGAATTATTTATTATTTTATTTATCAGAGTACACTGTGCTGACACACCAGAAGTGGGCATTGAATCCCATTACAGATGGTTGTGAGCCACCATGTGGTTGCTAGGAATTAAACTCTGGACCTCCAAAAGAGCACTCGGTGCTCTTAACTGCCGATCCATCTCTCCAGCCCAATACTCTCTTCTCTCTTTTCTAAAGCATGCCACACTCTTGCCTTCCTACCTACAGCTCACAGTGCTCCCCAGGTGCTCATCCACATGTAGTATGTCTTCACAAGCTTTTTTTTTAGTTTTAAATTTATTACTGGTGTGTGTGCGTGCGTGTGTGTGTGTGTGTGTGTGTGTGTGTGTGTGTGTGTGTGTGTTGCATACACACCGAGACGTAGACATAGAGGTCAGAGGACAAATTTTGGAAGCAGGTGGGTGATGGAACATGGACTTTTACCACCTGCCCACTTGGTTTTTATACATACTGGTACTTTTTTCATTGTTTCTTCCCTTTCCTCACTTTGAGATAGGGTCCCACTGTTTTGCCCTGGCTGCCTTGGACCTTGATTTGTAGCCTGGGTTGACCTTAAACTCAGAGGTCCCCCTGCCTTTGCTTCCTGAGTGTTGGGATTGAAGGTGTGTGCCACCATGCCTGGCTTGTTGTCTCATTTTTAATTTTCCATCCCTAATGACTAATGACGTTCAACATCTTCTAAAGTGAAAAGTCATCATTTGTTTGTAGTTTGGAGAACGTATATTTAGGCCAATTGTCCATTTTCTAAATGAACTGTCTTTTTAATTTCTAGGCTGTCAGTCATCTTTCTACATTCCTGGTCCAATGCTCCTTCCAGATATGTGGTTGACAAAAAAAAACTTTCTTCATTTTCTTAATGGGATCATTTGGAGCACAAAGCCCCAACTTTTCTCTACGGGAAGCTGGTGTTCACACACCACATTCTACCAATGTCCCTAATGCTAATGGCATATGCTCTGCCAAAGGTCAGGGCCATGGGCAGTTTATTTAGTTTTGTTCCAAACCAATGTCCTGGATATCTGCTGAGATATCTAAAACGCACACAAATATGAGGTTTTTGTACTTAATTATTTTATTTATACTCTCCAGCTGTGAATGGTTTTGATTTAAGCAAGCTTCTCTTGCCCCCTTGCTGCAACCTCTGTTTTACTAAATATTGCCTGTGGAGCTGCTGAGACTCCTGTGGGGTTGGCGGTCTCCTCTTCTGACTGTGTGTTTGCCTCTTTGGGAACAGGGGGTAAGCTTGACCATGTCTATGCAGAAAAGCAAAGATTATTATTTTTTTTGAGGAAAGAACGAGAAGTCCATCATTGCTGAGCATACTTGGGTAGTAGGGAGTGAGATTGAAGTCCAAGTGAAGGAAAGGGGACGAGGGAGACAAGAGGAGGAAGAAACAGAAACTGAAAGAAAAGAGGGGCATGTGGTGAAGTCCCAGGCACTCTAAGGAATGGTCCACAGTGCCCTGATTGAGTATCACCAACCATGGTGCAGAGAAGAGGCTCATCTCACCATTCAGGAGGGTCTCAGAAGGCAGAGTATGACTGTGACGCCTTGCCTGAGTCTTAGTCCAGTGTCAGCCCAGCATGGCTTGGCAGGCACGGACTGAAGTCTGTCTCTTCGAACTTATGACTCCACTAGAGCAGGGCTCTGAGTTCCATGGGAGGTAAAGGTAGTTTTGCAGCTGAACTGATCTCCAGGACCCAGCTGTGGTCTGTGTGGATTTGCTCTCTGAGTCACACTTGATCGTCAGTGGGGGTTGTTAATATGGATTCAAAATTAGAGCTTAACTGAAATCAAAGCGTCTCTGGATGGATGTACTTAGGAGTCAGTTATTATGACAGTTGGTGACACAGGACACCAGTCACATTTTTCTTGTGTTTCATGGTATAAGTAACTGCAGCCATGCTAAGAATCAGCGGTCTTTGGTAAATAACAAAGATATATTTTATGAGCGGATTAAAAAAGTAATAGGAAGGTTGTAGCCGACTTTACTGGTCATTTACACCTTTACAGCTATCACAGGCTGTAAGCTACTTAACCTAGAAGTTGGACAACAGCGCATAGCTGTCATCTATAGGCTACCTGAGATTATTCCGTGCTTTACCATTGTCCCATGAGGCCCCCAGTCTTTCTTTATGCACTTCTTATTAGAAAATTGTGATGTCAAAACAGACTCAGCCAACCAAATCCCCCAGGAACACATTCTTGGGAAAGAGGCTGACGTCCCCATTTAAGAGAAAGTAAGAGTGTGGGAAGTCCGTCCAAGGGAAGGTTCCCACAGGAGCTTGGTCAACAGACTGCCTTTCTTTGCTTTTTTTTAACTAATATTTCCCATGCTCATAGAAGGTGACTGCTTCTGATTTCTGTTCTTCATTTTCAAGCCTCCTTTTCTACAGTGGAGTCGTCTGCTGCCATGGAAGACCGTGAGATGACAGCCTGGATAGCTTGTGATGAGGCCTCGTCCCTGCCACTTATATTCTTGCCTTGGAGACAACCTGGTCACCTTCTTCATTGCTCTGTGGATTGGCAAACGGCTGAGCTATCTTGGGAGTCACAGCTCCATTCAACAGATCAAGGGCATGATTTTAGGATAATTAGAATTCTGTTTGTCTCATGTGTAAGCCAATGACTTGTCATTTTATTTCCTCTTAGACAAAGAAACTTTCTGTAAAGAATGATGCCAGTATCATGAGCTTAGTAGACATAGACAGATATTAGAGCTTCAGAAGAAAATGAGGACAATATGGCATAGGTAGTATATACATGCACATACTATATATTCTATAGTATATGTTCAAAATATGTTTTCAAAATATCTATTTCAAATGTCACATACACATTTTTTTTCGAGAGAGAACCTGGGACTCACCACCTTGGCTAGACCTGCTAGATAGCAAGCTCTACCTGTCTCCCTATCCTCACCCAGCACTGGGATTACAAATGCTTACTCCAATGCCTGACTTTATAGGTGGGTGTTGGGGATCTGAACTCAGGTCCTCATGCTTGTGCAAGTGCTTTACCAACAGAGCCATTGGCTCAGCCTCCTTCATTCATTCATGGATGGAGGTTCAGTTGGGCACGTTCTGTCATAGGACCTCCCGCAGCAAGGCACCCCATGCTCTGAGTGCTATTCTTTCTCCTGACCCCAAAAACTCTGCTGAGATATAGAAACAGCTATTTTCTTGAAAGATTCTGTCTCTTTAAAACCACTCACATCTCTCAGTCCAAACCTCTTCATGTACTCATCTCCTTCTTGCAGTGGACACCTTTCTGTTGTCAGTCTTTATGGGCTCCATATCATCAGCCAGGACGTGTGTCTGTGCTCTCCTAGTCCCACACACCTAATGCACTTTCCACTTAACCAAGCACTTCTGCCTTGACCGTGACTTTTTTCTTTTTCAGTTGGAATTTCAACAGCAAAACTAGCGGTGTTTTCACCCTTCTTTCTAGTTTCGCTGACAAAACAGTTATTCTTAGCAAAAGGGTTTTAGTCACCTCAGAGTACATCTTCATTTTTGTCCTTAGTAATTAGATAACTTTTTACCTGTGACTCTTCTGAATTGCCAACCTCTCTTACTTGTGTGCTTCAGAACTGTTGCTGAGGAAAATTTTCCTCAAATGCACAGAGACAGGGCAACAGTTAACTCACTACCTGAGATATCTACCATGGGACTAGTTAGTCGGAGGGTAGTATATACAGGGTGGACACACTGGATGAAAGGAGGATCCATTTCCTGGGCAAGGCAGGTGGGATGACCTGGAATTTCATCATGTTACTCAGAACAGTGTACAGTTAAAGACTTATGAATTGTTTACTTCTGGAAATTCCTCTAATATTTTTGGTCCACACGTAGCTGTGAGGAATTGAAAACACCAAAGCCATGGCATACTCATAACTATATTTAGTAGCAAGTGCTTATGGAATTCTTTCCTATCCTTTGGAAAATATTGATGTTTACTGATGGTAGCCTTTTTCCCATCTGTTCAAACTTAGTCACCACCATGAAATTATTAGACCACTAGAGTGTAGTCATAAAACATTTGAGCTAGAACAAAGTGCATCCTCTTTCTATCTCACAGAACATGAATCTTCCAATGCCATCCAACAAAACAAAGAGAGATGTGTTGAAGGTTAGTTATTTTGAGCCCTCGAAATATTCATTTTAAAATTATACCAGCTAAATTATCAGGGGTGGTGGGAAGTGTTTATTATAAAGAATGAGCTGGAGCAGGAAGATTCTGACAAGGGTGAAGGGGAAACTGGTTTCTTTGGGAAGTCAGTTGTGCCGGACGGTATTTTGCTGGGGCAAACACCTGAAGGAGTGTTTTCCTAAAGCGGACACAGGTGAAAGGATGTTTTGCTGAAGCAAAGACATGAAAGGACACACCTACTCCAACAAGGAGTGATGAAGGACTATTCGCTAATGACATGCATGGTCTGGCTCAAATGCACTGTTAAGCTTCACTTGTCATGACTTCATGGAAAGAAACACACCAAAAACTTCTGCGGGTGTTGGCTTCTTGCTGCTTCCAAGGACTCAGGCTGATTGCTAGAGTGATGTCAGCTGATACAGACTCTCATGGAGTTTCACTAAGACAGAATCACGTGGTAAGGCAAGACCTGTGGGAGGATATGTGACATTTGAAGAGAGTATAAAGAGGTCCCAGTGGACAGTGGCAATGTGCTTACACAGCTAGCTTTGCAATACTTCATTGGTTTTACGTCTTTGTCTTCGCTGATTTTCACTTCGTGAGAGAGGCATGACGAAGAACTTCTGCTGGCGTCCCTGCTGGTCTTGGTCCATTCTGCTGACTCATGCAGATTTGGCTGAGGCCTGGCTGTTTCTGCTGGGTCATGCCACCACTGCTGATTCGTGTTTGCTATCCTGACACTACTGAACTGGACTGCTGCTATATTCCTGAAGTGTTTGTTAGTGGATGGAGCAGCCACTGCCGAATCCTGTGAACTGAACTGCTGATTTCCTGACAACTTAGATTGGATTTGCTACAAAGAACAATTTCTAAACAGGTCCTCTTCTCCTGTATCCTACTAACCTTTCTTTTTCACTACCTCTCGTGGGTGGTGGGCTAGAAGGGAGGTTACAGCATTTAAGAAACATTATATTAAAAGGAGGGTTTGAAAACTTTGAACAAGGACATGAAGATCCAGAACAGGAAAGCAGTCAGAGGGCAGGTCCAAGGCAAGGCTGATCTGAAGGTCTGGGAAGCTGAGGCAGCAGGAATCTAGGCTTCGCTTCCAGAAGGCACAGTCCTGGCTGTCCAGACCCTACACAGACTGAAGCTGCTTTTAAGAGGAGGGGGCAGTCTGGAAGAGAATCGATTTGCAAGAAAGCTTTAAATCATCCCAATGCCTGGTTAAATGGAGGTGATCTCTCCTTCTCCATCTGCCAGAAGATGATCAGATGCTCCCCAAGGTAAAGGAGGATCAACTAGAGACATCAATGTTCAGCACACACCACTGCGCCGCCGCCGCTGCCACCACCACCACCACCACCACCACCACCACCACCACCACCACCACCACCACTAAAACCCTACAAAAACACAGAACAGTACATCTGAAAAATGGGAGCTAAAAGGGAACACATGCAAGTTCACAGATAATCTAGGTGTGGTGGTCTCAATGAAAATGATAGGCTCATTAGGAGGTGTAGCCTTGTTGGAGGAAGTGTGTCACTGGAGATGGCCTTTGAGGTTTTAAGCCAACCCTGTGTCTCACTCTCATCCTGCTGCCTGCCGATCCACATGTGGAACTCTGGCCTTCTTCTGCAGCACCACGTGTGCCTGCACACTGCCATGCTTCCCACCATGTTGATAACAAACGAAACCTCTGAACTGGTAAGCCAGCCCCAATTAAATGCTCTCCTTATAAGAATTGCTGTTACCATGGTGTCTCTTTATATCAATAGAAATCTTAACTAAGGAACTAGTTATTGAAATAATAAGACATAGATTTTATAGTAATTATGACTAATATACTTAAGTGGTGAGATGGAATATTTTGCTAGACAGCTGAGACCTATAAGGAAATTGGAATTTAAAAATGCTACAACTGAAATTAGAAATGAAATGGTGAGCTTAAAGCAGATGAGTCATATCTGGGAATAGAAGCCCATAATTGGCCAATAGGAAACATATAGACTGAGATTATGAGAGGCAAAAACTTAGGAGAAGGATAAAAATGACACCAAAGTCATTTGGGACAAAGAGTAAAGGTGCAATGCATGATGGGAATGTCATGTGGAAAAGAGGACGATGGGGCAGAGGCAGTATCCAGTGATAAACAAGCTGAGGTAGTCACCATGTTGTTGAAAGAATCAAGTCACAAGTTGATTTGTGCAACAAACCCAAATGGTTTTGAATGAATGAAACCCAGTGATCTTGAGCAGCAAAACTGTTCAAATCAAAGAAAGAGGAAATCTAGGTAGAAGACAGGACAGCGATATCTGCTCCTTGAAGATTGTCAACCCCCATAACTCTAGTCAGGGGGAAAGAGCATAAAGTCGACATGCCTCACAAAAGTGACAACATAGCAGAGATGACTCAGATGAGCAAAACCAAAGATAACAATACAATTCTGTCATTAGAGCCAGGTGCCCTTATCTATTGAGCCATTTCACTGACCCCTTATGGTTATTATTTTAAAAACTATTTCTTAATCAAAGTTTTTCCTGGGCGATGGTTGTATTGGGTCTAATGTATCCCAGGCTGGCCTCACACTTTAAGTCCAGGATGTCATTGAACTGTCGACCCTCCTGTTTCTATCTCCCAAGTGCGAGGACTACAGGCTTGTGCTTCCCGCTTCCTGCACAAAAGCTGAAAAATCAAAGGACAATATTTTGCTTCCAATGACAAACAATTGCCTCTTCGCACTTCTCTCCCCACTGAGCAATCTACATACCTAAACACACACACACACACACACACACACACACACACACACACACACACACGGACCCCCCCCACCATGGAAAATTTTTGTCTTGCTACTTGCTTTGAATATTCTAAACAGGAGTGGCCATTTTTTGAAATTTCAGGTTTTTTGTCTTCTTGATATTGTTTTGTGATTTCTTACAAGGGGAGACGAGGAGTCAGCATCCTTATAAATTCCCCTCTTTCCTCCACCCACCTTTTCACAGTGGAAATTGCTTAGACTTGACTCAAGCACACATGCAATATCATGGCTGTGTAGATTTTGGCCCTGATGACATGAGTGGGATTTTTATGAGTACCTTTCTGTGTGAATATTTTTTATTTCCCAAAGTAAATTTTCTTGCATGTTTTCCTTCTTGGCTTCTCATGCAAATTGTTGGGTGGCCAGACCCGATGGGTGCCATGCAGGAACTGGGATGCACAGCATTATTATTTGGTGGCAATCAATCATGCAAGGATCCTTATGGCATTAACAGCAGAGCACAAAATCACAAGTCAGCACCACCAACTTCTGGTCCATATACTGTGAGTGTGAATACATGAAAGTTTATATTACTTGCAAGGATGTTGTCACCCTCGACCATGGCCATGACTCTGAGTCCAGCTAACGAGTGGGAACATGACTTCTTCCCTCCTGCACACTGCTGTACCCAGTTCTCAAACACTTGGCCCTTAGCCTCTGCTGGTCTCCTGGCCTTCAAGTTAAGTCAGTAGATTTCCCTAAATATCAAATTCTGTCTGTAAACCAGGACACTTGAAATTTCACAGAGAATTCTAGCAGCCCTCTCATTCCCCCTACCCCACCCCCATCAGAAATGGAATGGGAAGAATTAATTTTCTAGTAAATGATAAGGTGGAATTCTGAAGGGACACACTAGCCCCTGGATATTAATACACACTAATTTCTCTGGAGTCTGTACTCAGGGGTGGAATGTGGGGCTCTTGGCTGTGCTTTAGAACCCCCAACGATGTCCATAGATGGGACTATTAATTTATATTCTCATCAGTTGTAGAAGGGAGTTTCATAGACTTAGTCTTAGAAAGTACAACATTGTCAGTTCAACTGAAAATTACAGTTTGCCTTTTCAGGTGGGTGTGCCCCCCTGTTGTACCTATACCCTTATAGCAGCAAACATTGCTTGGTAGCACTTACATAACTGTTAGGTCTCAGAGGGTGGATAAGCAAGTAATAGCTTATCCTTTTTTATTTTCTAGAAAAAATGTGTTAGTCTTCCTTTTAAAATCCAGAGAGAAGCTCAAGTCACCCTCTCATTGAGTTTACTGCTCAGATCTGATGACTTCAGTATCTCTGGATGTCCAGGTAGCTGTCTTCTGTGGCCCAACTTCTGCCTTTTCTAAAAGCCAAATTCCACACTCCACTCTTTGGTGCAGTTTCTCAGTGGTTCTGTTACAGGCTCAAATGGAACTGACCTCTTGGTTTGCTGTCACTCAAGACTTTCTGTGTCACATCATGGGAGCCAGAGAGCCACATCTCAAACCACAAATTACTTAAAATAAAAAGTTAAAGATTCCCATCTTAAAAGAAAATTAAACATCCCCATACTCCAAGTCGTTTGGCTGTCCCACCTTGCTTTCTTTTCTGCTCCCCATTCTCCCAGGAACAAAAAAAACCCACAGACTCTACCATTTTCTTCTGCCCACTCCTGCCATTTCCACAAAGCACATTTCCAAGCACCCCTCTGCAAAAATCTAAACATTTGGCTAAAATTTAGAAATTGCTTTATATGTGTTGGGGCCTGATTAAGGAGACACACAGCACTCTGTTTTCTGTCAGTGTCTTGCCTAAAGCAGATGGAGGTTCTATTCTCCTAGTTCTGTGGCTATTGAAACAGGAAATTGGAAGAATATTAGTAAAGTACTAGGATGTTTATCTCAGAATATAATTCAAGTTATGTTTATTTTCTTCATTTTTGCTTTCTATTTTCTAAAGTATGTGAGGCTGTCTTCTCTTAGAGATAAGTAACTTGGAAGAAAATTTATCTATCTATAGAAACAATAGTGCCAGTGTATATGTGACACAAAGGGCAATATTTGGGAATCAAATAGACATGGGCTCCAATTCTGCGTCCACTGCTTAGAAATGGAATCTCCTCAGAAGGGCAAATCTCTTACTGACCCTCACTTCAGTGTACAAGTGTTGAGTGACATCATTCTCTCAGAGACATGAACAAACCTCTACTTACCTCAGACAGGGGACCAAGAAACAACCAAAAAGTGCAACCAGTGAGTTTTGCCGACGTTACTTATAGGATATGGGTGGGGTGAGGGCCCACTTAGAGGAGCCATAATAACTCAAAGATGGCTACCCATCAAGAGCCCACCCTATCGTGTGTGATGGATGGCTCACTGTGATGGGAACCTGAGGGAGCACACTGCTTAACCTGCAGCAGCTAGACATCCTGGGACGTGGCCTTTCCAGAAAATATGCTAGTCTTTGTTTCTTCTAGGCTGCTGAAAGCCTCTTCTGGCAGCTTAGCTTGTCTGAAAGTGTCTCTAAGCAATGCTTATTTGAAAGAGGCTTGGGGAGGAAGGGGTCTAGTGTATCCTGTCAGGGAACTGCTGAACTGCTTGAGTTGTTTTCTTCCTTGGCTTAATGAAAGCTTAATGAACCCCCAAGCTGGAAGTTTTCTCCTCCCTTTAGACAAAAAGGATGCTTTTTTCCCTAAAGAAAAAGATGTTGCCAGCAGTAAATCAGATGATAGAAAACAAATTTTAAATAACTCTGTGTGTGTGTGTGTGTGTGTGTGTGTGTGTGTGTGTGTGTGTGTGTTGCATTGTGTTAAGTGTAAGTGTCTCAGTGCATGTGTGGAAGTCAGAGGACAACTTGGGGAAGTAGGTTCTCTCCTACTATGTGGGTCTTAGGGGTCACATTCAAGTCACTAGGACTGGAGGCCATCTCACTGGATCCCAGATTTTAAATACTATCCTAATGTCTGCTACATACCAAGTTAAGTCCAGGAACCTTAGCCCTGGAGCTGAAGTTATGCAAGTCACCTGGCATAGGCGCTGGGAACTGAACTCAGGTCGTCTGCAAGAGCTACACGTGCTCCTAATGGCCAACTATCTCTCTAGCTCCATCCATCTCAGAGAATGAAGAGGTGACATATAACTAAAGCACTAGTGCTTGGAGATTACTGACTGAAATATTTGTAATTAGTTCAATTCATTCCACACACACACACACACACACACACACACACGGTACGACACTGTTTCCTATTGCTGCATTATTTTTCCACTTTCAATTTCAGAACGGCTTCTTGGTAGATGGAAAGCCATGGAGCTGTCCTAAAAGCCTCATAGAAATACACCATCCACTTTCCTCTCATTTAGCACATTTATTGGCTGAAATGATTATGAATGATTAAACAGCTCATGACTCGCAATTGTGCAATGATTGCAGCTCTTAATTGATTTTTATTCTCAGAGTTAAATTTTAGTAAGAAAGACAATTAATTAATACATTTCAAGCACTTTAACATATTGCTTATGGGAGAGTGTTGCAATAAATGTCTGTGTCAGAGGAACACAACAGTCAGGGTGGCAGCGACCTCCTTGGTAACAGCCAGATGCCTCTGCTACAGAACTCCACATTAATAGTTCATTAAACACCATCTATTTCATCGTGTTTCTGAGAGATGGTTTGTGTCAAGAATTAATTTTATTTCTGCCTAACCCACGAGGCTGCAGTGGAATGATCGATCGTAGCTCATGTTTTGAGGGGGAAAGAATTTGCTGAAAATGTTCTCTAGTTAAGATTTCCCTAAGCTGTTTTATTTGAGATCCAAAATTATATAAACCCCCAGCTACACCAGTGAGGTCTCTGCTCAACTAGGTTGTATTTCCAGTGCTTAGATTCTCCACCTTGACTTGTTAGATCCAGTAAGGATGGGCTCATTATGGAACTCACAGAGCATAGTCCGTTACTGAGCAGGAAGCTAATTAGCAGCAATAAACATCTTCCTGGGGAGGAACTAAAGGATGGGACAGAGATCTGCTAGGAGGACAGCTTTGCAGGAGTTTCAAAGTTGACAGGCACCCTTGAAAATATCATTTTCTGTGGACCTATCGGATGATTGTTAATTGATGTGATGACATTTAAGTTTGTTTTTCTACACAGAAAGGATGGGGGGAATGCTCTAGGAAGTTTTTAAAGGATGTTGAAAGCCACACGTGCCTCTTAGCATATCTCTTCATAGAAAATGTCATTTAGTGTGCTGAGATGGTGCTTGTTAAGATGGTTGATTGGGATTGTTTGAGAGCCTCCAAATCAGCTCCCCGTGTGTCCCCAGCAGGGAGTGCAGGCATTGTCACATTAATTAGGAATTGAAAATGGAGACAACAACCTAATGAATGCTTTGTCAGCTTCTTGCTTGAGGACAGAGGGTGCTCCAGCACTGGGCTCAGCTCTTTATTGAGGCTCATGCAAACTGGAAGCTACCTTAGAGAAGTCTTGAGAGGAACAGACTTGATAAAAATGTATATTTATTGTAAAAGCAGCTTTTCTAGAATGACTTCTTGGGACAGGCTGGATTGTCCAACAGCGACTGCCCCCATATAGTCAAAAGCCAAGAACCTCGCAGCTGCGCAGTCCTCCAGTGTCTTGGCAGTGCCACTCTGATGCCGAAGACTTGGAAGATTGTTGGAGAGACGCTTGACTTCAGTTGCATTCTGAGGCTGAAGGATTTGGAGCTGGACATCAGTGAAGGGTGGTAGCTGCAATAGCAGCCACTGTAGATGCACTCATTAGCAAACAGTGAAGGTGGGCAGTCAGGCAACATCACTTTCGCCTTTCTCCTCTGACCTCTTTGTATCTAGTCACCTGTCAGAAGGTGCCACCCACTTTCAAGGACAGTCTCTTCCCCTAGTCTTTTTAGGAAATGCCCTCATAGGACTGCCTAGATGTGTGTCCCTTAGTTGGTTGGAGATCTATCAAAGGCAACAGTGTAACGTCTGTTAGAGATTTGATATTAACATGTATGCAGGGTGCTTAGTAACGGCATGTGCTGTCCTGTGACTGCTTCAGTTTGTAGGTCCCTAAGACAGTAAACATTAGTGGCTGATTTCTAGGGTGGCAGGAACAAACATCGCAGATAGAATGACTCTTTACAGTTGTTCTCATCAGCTAATGGTGATTGTTCAGAAGCCATGTAGTGGAAAAGACGCCTCAGATGGCATTGGCTTTGTTAAAGAGATGTGCCCCGAGGTTGAAAGGAAACTGTTTTACCTGAAGTTCTGTTTGCTCTTCCTGAGGCTGAGGTAAGTGAGGACATGCCACTCCCTTCCTGCTCCAGCCTAGAGTGGCCTGCGGAATGCTTTGCTGTGTTTTATCGGAGACAAACCTGGTTTAGGGATGTGTTCTTGTCTCCAACTGGTTCTGTGATCGTGAGCTGCTTCTCAGGCCATTGTTCTTCTTGACCTAACGAGGCAGCTGGCCCTCCCTTCACTAATTTAACAACCACAAGTTGAATCTCGTTTGTGATTGTCTGCCAGGAGCACTGGCTCTCAATCCTACAACCACAGATTCTCCTTCTAACGTCTACTCACAATAATTTCAAACCTTCAGTGAGCTTGTACAGCGCAGCACCATGTATAAGCATCTAATTGTATCCTTTTTCTCATGCCTAGTTCATGGATCCCTTCTAATAAATAATTTTAGAATAAAGAGGGGACCGTAGGTACCACATCAATGAAATGGATAATTCTAGAAAATTCTACTTTCAGAAGTCTTTATCATTTTGTCTTTCTAAAATACTGAAGTGGTTACTAGTGATGCTGTTTGTGGGTTGCTAAGGAGTACAGGGATCCTGCGGCAGGGTCCTGTGCTTTAACCTGCTGTATTTATCGTTTGTGGTGCTTTCTGTTTTGACTATGTTAAGAGATGCTTAGAGGAACGTGGTCCTCGTGTATACATTGTAGAGATGCTCATGGAAAATGATTTATCCAACCAGGAAATAAATACCCTGGAAACCTTCTCAGTGAGCCATGTTCTCATTTGGTCATAGGTCAAGTAGTTTGGCTAAATCACTCTGCTGATTTGGGAAGGCTTGCATTTGAAAACAATAGCTAGCAGTAGAAGGTCAGGGGAAAAGATGTTCTCAAAACATTTTTTTTTATTTTGCTTGAAGCTGTAGGATCAAGCAAATAGAGGGTTAACACCCCTCCTTCACTATCCCACTCCATTGTTACATGCCAAAGCACAGTTCCGACCTTGCCGGTGACACTCTGGGAACAAGTAAGCTTTGGCTAATGATTTGAAAATGTTTATAAAGGAAATAATGCCCCCTGAGGAGTGCCTTAGGTCACCAACATGATGAGCTGTAGATGCTGCATGAATTAGCATCTGGCCAAACTGAACACATGTTGAGTGTCTTGTGTGGGGTAGGAGTTTAGGCACCAAGGAAAGTTTCCCATTGTTTTCCTGTCCTCCAGGGAAATGAGAAGATGTGGCTTATACTTAAAGGTCAATAATCGTGACAGGATTTCCGATGATGTAGTGTAGATCTGCAGATATCAGCATTGTCTCCTGAAGATAATTGCTGCTCAACTTTGGACATGGATATATGATGCCAGCCATTTCAAGGAGGGCTGTGCTTGGCAGCCATGATGGTGTTTTAGAGATTCCCTAAGCACGTGTATAAATCCATTCTGAAGACATAGAATTAGCCAGAAAACCTATAAAAGAACATCTGGACCAGGGAAGAAGTGTGATAAAAGCAATCTACCAATGTGCTATGAAATATCCTCTGTTGAGTCAGATTTTCTGGTTGGGACAGCCGGGTCTGTCTGCCTTGAAGATTTTGACCTTTGTGTTAGACATCTGGCTTCGCTGCAAACAAGAGTTGATAAAGTTCACTGTCTTTTCTCCATAGCCCTGTTTAACTGCACATACAAAGAAAATGAATCCCAGAACATTTATGTTTTAGTACAGAGCAAGTCCCAAAGCTCAAAGGCTCCATTACTGCGCGGGAGATGCTTGTCACGGTTCATTTTCTTAGAACAAATTGCTAAGACTGCACTGCCAGAACGCTGCACAAACTTCAAGAGGGGATGCTTGACTATAGAAACTATTTAATAATATGAATTATTATTTATCAATGATGTGTTTTCCAGCAGCATGCTAAGTCTTATTGTTATCTTAAGTATGTTATTGTTAATCACAAAACCCTAGGGAGTAGGCAATAATCCCAAGACTTTATGCAAGTAAATGGATGTTAAGAGGACAGGAAATGTGATTCAGAGGTCACATCATGGTTGTGTGACCAAGCCATCAACAGCACAACAAACCCTCTTGAGCATTCCTGGATGTGCACATGTTTGATTGGCATTTAGTCAGTGCTAAGATGAAACATGGAGGAAATAACCTTGAGAAAGCTGACTGAGCTTCCCAGGAGACTGTCTTACCTCACCTCAAGGAAAGTGCTCCACAGACGAATGACTTTAGTCTTCTAGTTAAGGTTAAAAAGAGCTTTTCTTTGAAGCCCGAGAGTGAATTGGTTGAAGTCTTTGATTCCCGAGAAGCCAAGCGGAATCTCAGTTTAACACCACAAGCATGAATGATGTGCCAAGGGACACACTGATCTGTGGCATTCTAGGAGTCACCATTGACTTCCAGCAAGGACCACCCAACAAGCCTGCTGGGAAATTTTGGATGGTTAAAGGGACTGGGTGTGAAAATATTACTTTCTGTCTACTCCAAGTTCTAAAAGAGGGATACCACTTCTGAGCAGGAATTTCTCTTTCTAGATAGATACCACCTCTCCCTAGGAGGAAAGAAAGGAAGAAAGAAAGAAAGAAAGAAAGAAAGAAAGAAAGAAAGAAAGGAAGGAAGGAAGGAAGGAAGGAAGAGAGAAAGAAAGAAAGAAAGGAAGGAAGGAAGGAAGGAAGGAAGGAAGGAAGGAAGGAAGAAAGAAAGAAGGAAAGAAAGAAAGAGAGAAAGAAAGAAAGACAAAGCAGTCCAAGCTGGGTGCAGTGGCTCACACCAGTGGCTCACATCTGTAATCCCTGCCCTTGAGAGGTGGAGGTGGAAGCAGGCAAGAGAGATGGGAGTTCAAAGTCATCTTTAGCTCCATAGAAAGTCCAACATGGGTCTAGTATACACAAGCCCCATGTCCCAAAGCAAATAAAGCAAAAGCAGAAAAACCTATTCCATAAAATAAGGCAAAAATATAATACCTCTTCTTGGCAAAATATTGAAAACTTTTGAAGTTTTTCATTTGTTTTTGTTTTTTTTTTGTGGTTTTTTTGCATTGTTTTTAAAATATATCTACAACACAGGTCAGATCATAATATCTTCCCTAGGAATTTTTAATATCTCTTTATGTTTAAGACTGAGAGTCAAGTGTAAGTCCTTAGTGTGACATCCTAGGCCCTTTACATGAGAGCTTGGGCAGAGTCTTAGAGTGAGCAGCATCCTTTGACAACCAGAGGTGAACAAAGTGTGTAAGCTCAGGACTGACTGCTACCTCCAAAATCCCTTGGAAGTAACCTTGGGTATGGAATCTGTCTATACAAGCACTGTGTTACATCATTTCTACACTTCCTCCCATGCCCTCTAGCTCTACCTATGTCCCAACCCCATGTCTCTCAAATTTATGCTAATTATTACTGCTGCATATGTACATATGTATTAACCTGAACTCATTTAGTATTGAGAGGGAGAACATATGTGTGTGTGAGTGTGTGTGTGTGTGTGTGTGTGTGTGTGTGTGTGTGTGTTCAAGGCTGACCACTTGTGTTTTGATAACCAGAGGGATCACCTCTAGAGAAAACATATTCTCTCTTTCTCAGTAGGCATTAATTGCCCATAACTCTTCATTTAGGCCTGTAGCCTTGTGAACTGTCCTCTTCTGTGTCAGTATGTCAACTGGTGTCATTATGTAGGTCTTATCTAGGCAGCCATGTTGCTGAAATTTCATGGGTACAGTTTCCCCATGATGTCTAGACAACACGTCTCACGGCAGCTATCTGCTCTGGCACTTACAATCCTTCTGCCCCTTCTTCTGCAGCTTTCCCTGAGACTTAGGGTTACATTGTAGATGCACCAACTGGGATTGGGGACCCACAGTCACCCCGCTGGTATCATTTTAGTGCTCTGACACCAGTGTTAGGCTTCCTAACTGCATAAGTGCTGAGGGAATACATTTGGGTTTTATAAAGTCAGATTTGTTATAAATGGTTTACACAGTCACAGAAAATTAACACACTAAAAACATGTTGCAAATTAAAAACCTTGCTAATAGTCCCCTTCCCAGTGTATTATGTTGTAATCACTCCAATAGCAGGTATAACATAGAGCCCTATGATTTGAATTTGTTTTATCACCTCTTGAATTGATTCTGAATCTTTCTACATGAAAGACATTAAGGGTACATCTGACAATGCAAAATGACTTTAGATTGTCCTCCTGAGTCTACTTGGGTTCCCTTCTCAGCTGGATGAGGTTGCATACTGAACAGAGATTTGAAGCCAGAAAGCTTTAGATCCTGTTTTCTTGACTCAGGCATCTAGTCTGAAGTCTTTGAATTAGCTGCAAGGCATCTGGGGACTCCAAGTCCATACCCCTTAAACAGTATTGGCTTCACAACTGGCATCCCCAGAGCCTAAGATAAGCTCTTGTCTAATTAACCTTTATCTCCAGATCAGAGCTGAAGCAGCTCTGAGCAGTCAGACCTGTTCCTTCACTGCCAGACTGGAATCAACCAATCGATAAACGACTTCGTTCTGAGTTCTTACAGATTCTACTATCTAGGGGAACCACAAGCCTTCTATTCAAATGACAGTGAACTGTGTTCTGAGTATCTGTCAAGGCTGGGGTACTTGCCACTGGCTGGACTACAAGTCCGTGGGTGATGGAAATCGCCCTCTTAACACCTTGTTACCCCTTCCCAGTCTTTCACAATCACTACAGTTATGATTTTACAAAATAATTATCCAATGCTGATGCCCTTGAAGAAAATTTGCTATTTCCTGAGAGAATGTTTTAATAAACAAAAAGTCAAATTCTTATTTTCTTAGTACTGGAAACACTTCGAAGTTTTTGAAATAAAAGCGTGAGTCCCCAGAGTTACCCTAAACAGGGGACAGTGCGTCCCTAAGAGAGCAGAGTTGCCAGGTGTAGGATATCTCCCCTTGAGCGTTTCAGCTAAAGGTGTCCTGGAACCCCTCCTAAGCAGTACAGATATTTGTTGTTTTTAGATGCCCAGCAAAACTTGACGTTAAAACTCTATTACTGAGAATATCACACATATTGGTAGAAGAACATGGAGAAAACAAGTGGATACTGACCCAAGAGCTTCTTCCATATTCTGGAAGGTGTTCTGTAGGCTGCCGGGAGCCTGGGGTGGGGAGTAATCAATAATCTTACCCACCTGTGAACTCTGTGAGCCATACTAATGATCGGCTGGGCAAGATTGACATGGCTGCCGTTGTGCCACAAACGGTAATCAAGTACTTTCTGATCAGAATTAAGGCTCACTCTACAAGATGGAACTCATGCCTAGAACTGTAAATCTGGCCAAGAATCCATGGTTGGGGGTTCATAGGCCCCAAGAGTGGACAGACATACTACTATCTTATTTTGCTAACTGAACATCGTATCAAATTGCCATCTAAGTTTGTATCACTATACACATAGATTAGCTTTTCTCAGGCCCTATCTGAGAAGTTTCTTTCTTTTTTTTTAATTCTTTACTTTATGTACATTGGAATTTTGACTACATGTATATCTGTGTGAGAGTGTCAGATCTCCTGGAACAGGATTTATAGACAGTTGTGGGCTGTCATGTCCTGGGTGGGGATTGAGCCTGAGTCCTGTGGAAGAACCATGTGGCTGGTGCTCTCAACCACTGAGCCATCTCTCCAGCCTCGAGAAGTTTCATTGTGTGATGGGTGGTAGTTATTACAGAAGCTCACTAGGGGTGTGTGTGTGTGTGTGTGTGTGTGTGTGTGTGTGTGTACATATATATGAATGTGGTCCCTCATAGTTTAAGCACCCTATACTCCCATGCATGTTACCAAACCTATAAACATGTAAGCAGCACAAATTGGACTTTGTGGGTTACTTTAAAAAAAAACATGAAGTTGAGGGGGGAGGGGTGGAACTTGAAGTAGTTGAGAGAGTATGAGAAATGAATATGATCAAAATATGTTATATGATTATATGAAATCTCAACGAATTTATAAAATGTTATATTAAAATATAACCACCAATTCATATGAATTGTTGATGCTTTTATTTCAGAAGAAAATGAACTGGAGGGTGTTGCTATAAAATATTTGCACTTAGCAAAATTCACCCACGTGGAAACAGAACTGCTTGTTGCCATAGTGAATATGATAGAATAAACAGTGAAAACAAACCAAAACAAACCAACAACAGAACATAACAAATTTATAAAAGAGTATAGGAAAACCAGAAGGGCATTGTGGGCATTTCTGAAAAAAACACACACTCTTGGCAAGTATATTTTGCCCTCTAGAATCTGCTATCTGCTGCTGTTATTATTACTTTCCTTTTTGCCACTGTGTGTGTGTGTGTGTGTGTGTGTGTGTGGTAATGCATGCTTCCATGTATGTAAGCACACACACACTTGTGTATGAAGGGTGCGTGTGTGAGGCACACACCTGTGTATGAAGAGTGTCTGTGCATTTGGAGGTGTGAGGTTGATGTTGGGGATGATCCTTGGTCATTCTTCCACCTTATTCAAGGAGGCAGGTCTCTCTATCAAACCCAGAACTTACTGATATGGCTCATCTAGATAGCTTGTTCTGGGACCACCCCTGGTCTCTGTTTTCCCAAGGTTTGAAGTACAGGCAGACTGGCCATGACACTCCAGCATGTAAATGACTTCTGGAGAACTCAGGTCCTCAGGATTGCATGGCAAGAGCTTGACCAATGAGCCCTCGCCTCAGCTGCCAGAACCCACCACCATTGTAACAACCAGGTGTCTAGAGAAAAATATGATGCTCAAAAAAGCTCTGGCCCATCCAATTTATATCATCATTCTTTGTGTCAAAATGTCAATACTTTGAAAATAGAATGAATTGTGAACCTGTGTTAATTTCATTAATAAACATGAGTGCACAGGTGCACACAGTGGAAAGCAAGAATACATTTTCAAGAGGCAAAGAAACAAGAAGTTCAGGCTGACAGGAACTGGATGTAGATCTCTCCTGAGAGACATAGCCAGAATACAGCAAATACATAGGCAAATGTCAGTAGCAAACCACTGAACTGAGAACAGGACCCCTGTTGAAGGAATCAGAGAAAGGACTGGAAGAGCTTGAAGGGGCTTGAGACCCCATATGAACAACAATGCCAACCAACCAGAGCTTTCAGGGACTAATCCACTACCCAAAGACTATACATGGACTGACCCTGGGTTCCAACCGCATAGGTAGCAATGAATAGCCTAGTAAGAGCACACTGGAAGGGGAAGCCCTTGGTCCTGCCAAGACTGAACCCCCAGTGAACGTGATTGTTGTGGGGAGGGCGGTAATGGAGGGAGGATGGGGAGGGGAACACCACATAGGAGGGGAGGGGGAGGGACTAGGGGGATGTTGGCCCAGAAACTGGGAAGGGGAATAACAACTGAAATGTAAATAAGAAATACCCAAGTTAATAAAAATGGAGAAAAAAAGTCAAAAAAAAAAAAAAAAAAGAAAGAAAAGAAAAGAGAGAAAAAATACCAAACAGATGTGACAAAAAAATTTCACCAGAAGTTCATTTCAAGAACCTAAGATTTGGAGAAAAGAACCTCCAGGCTGCAAACTAAAAGTCCATAAAACCACATGATCCAAGCAATCTCCAGGATTACTATAAGCAATTGAATCTTGAAGTAATTGATTTAAACTATTGTAAGTACCAAATAAGTTCAGGTGTGCTCTTAAAGTGATTTAAAACAACTAAGTACAAAGGTTTAAGCAAACTGGCCATTAGTCAAGGTAATCAATAAGCAAATTAATTTCTAGGTAATTCTCTTATGTGTAATGGACATTCCCACTCTCGATAGGGTACCTGGCATTTGTGAGCCTGGGGATGATGCTTTCAGAGGACAGCAGTGTGCCTTGCTCTGACATGAGAAGTTAGCATGTAAGAGTATGGGACATTGAGATAGGAGTAGGGTGTGTGTGTGTGTGTGTGTGTGTGTGTGTGTGTGTGTGTGTGTGTAGGCAGATTGGAATCAATCAACAACAAATTTGTTTCAAAGGTTAATGGTAACAGAAAACCCCTTGGTCCTCCTCAACCCAGTGTCCTTGTTACTCATGGGAAGGTGAGGATGAGGTTTATTTATGTTACAGGTTAACTTTAGTTCTGTTGACCTAAGCCATGCTTGGCTTTTTCGTAAGGCTGCCGTACTATGCTGAGTTCCCAGGAATGAACTCACCAGGTTTCAGGGAGTGACTGCGATTGTCAGTCTCTTCATTGTTTAGGCTTAGAGGATTTCTAGAATCCTCTAAGACTCATTATCTCCCACCACGAGAAAAGTCCTAAATCAAACAAGCAGTGTGTACTCAGCAATCGAAATTGAGAAACTTCAGAGAAGTGTGAAGAAGGAAATGCAAACCGTCAGTCCTTGTACTTCCAGAACTTTCTGTTTTTCATATGCTTTTATATACATTTATACAAGTAGATAGGGGGAGGGCCTCCCCCTCCAAAACTCAATACCATCTAAACATGAAACAGCTCATCTAACTCGGCTGGATTCTATCAAAACTTTTCCTTGTCTTCTTCCAACACTGTCTTACACAGAGTCTAGAACCTGCTGGTGAAAGCTGACTACTGCTCGTTTATTTGTTTAGTTTTAAAACAGTGTAATGTTTTGGTATTTCTCAGAGAATTCCAGACAACATAGGTTGCTCCTTTTTACTCCAGTCTTTTTTCTCCCAAACTCTTCCCAGATCCACAATCTCCCTACTTTATTTCTTCTCTTCTTCTTTCTTCTTCTCTTTCTTCTTTCTTCTGCTTCCTCCTTCTCCTCTTCCTCTTTTCCCTTCTTCTAGAAAACACCATCTTATAGTAGATATCCATGTCCTCTGGCTTCTACAATCTCTCTGGGCCCTCTTCCATGATATGGCCTGAGCCTTAGGCATAGTGCTTGGGTTGTAACTGTTACTTCTTGGTTGACAGCACTCCATGCTCAGTTATTTTCTGTAGTTTAACCAGTTACAGCTTTCTGCAATGATCTCTGCTACAAAAGAAGCTTACTTGATGAGGAGCAAGTACTACATGTTTCTGTCACTATAAGGATGAGTGTTTGTCACACACAGATTACACAGGTTTGGGACAGTAGCAGTCATGGGTTCTCCTCTAAGTTCTGTGGCCTCACCAGCCACAGGGAGTTGGCTAAATTTACAGTGCCAGGGATAAATTCCCTCCTATTGATCAGGCTGTAAGTCCATAGGGTGACTGTGGGTTACCCTTAGGCTATAAGTGCAGAGACTGAGTATAGAAAGCCTCAAAGCTCACCTATGCAGTGACACACTTCCTTCAATAAGGCCACTCTTCCTAAGTGTGCCACTCCCTATGGCCAAGTAATCAAGAATCTATGGGGGCCAAACCTATTCAACCCACCACGAAGACTGAAGACCATTCAAAGTATGACTCATAATAAATTTTGTCTATTGTATCCTCTGTGCGTGTGTTCTACACGAATACTTGTGTGAGGGTGTGTCTATCACTCTATCTTACTGCTTTAAGACACAATCTCTCACTGAATCCAGAGTTAAACTGGCAGTCAGCAAGGCCACGTAATCCTCCTGCCTCTGCTCTGGGGCAACAGGCACAAGTGAGTCTACAACTAGGTTTTTATGACTATGCTGGAGATTTGAACCAAGGTCCTTTTGCCTGTATAACAAATGCTCCTATTCATTTGGCTGCCTCCCCAGATCCTTGTTTATATTTTTAGTAATGGCCCTTCACCCATGTGTTTATTGCATTTATAGTGTTTCCTTGTTAATATGAAGCTATCAGCATTGATAGGACATTTAGGAACTGTGTTATTCTAACCATGAGAACAAGTGTTTACAGTTTGCCGAGGGATATTCAATTTTATGTCATGCAGAATCTAGGTCCTCAGGAAACTTAAAAGCACCTTATAAATATTTCACGCCTTGTTCTTAGGCTTCTGACTAACCAGATAAAGATGAACTCTCTGTATGGTAGAGGAGAGAACATGTCAGTGTTTTCCTGCTCCGGGAAAAATAGCTGAGGTAGTAACTGAAAAATAAGTGAAGCTAATAACTGAAACGTGTTTACCTGCAGGAGATCTGAGCATTAAAGTGCCCAAAAGAGCATCACCAAACAGTAGACTAAATGACGAACTTTAGGAAGTTTTCTAGGCCATATTGTCATACATGATGGAATGTTCTCAGTTCCACCATGACAAGGAAAGGACGAGTCCCTCCCCACTGAAGGGCGCCCTGAAGGTCACGTGACTTCTGACGGGCATCTCTCACTGAGTCTGCTTTTCATGGAGAGTGTGTTCAGGCATTCCCATGGAAGGAGTGATTATCGGTCCTGATGTGGTTCTGAGGGAAGGTTATAGGGATGACATCATTTAAGTCACTCACCATATCATTGGCGCGAAAGCTATTGCAGTAAAGAAGTAGATGCTTGAAATCCACAAAGGACTGAAGTTCTTCAACGCGGTTTTATTTATGGAAAGAAATTTGTAAAGCCATTGAGACGGTTCAGACAGCGAAGATACCTGAAACCAAGCCTGATGACCTGAATTTGACCCCCAAGACGTATTATGCAATGGGAGAGAAGTGACTCCCACAAGTTGTCCTTTGACCCCCATACACAGGCACATGCGTGCACATGCACACACACTAAAATAAAACTTTCAAATAAATGTGTAAAGCCATGATTTCTTAAAATAGTGTTCCTTTAATGAGATGAGGTATAATTATGCAAATCTCTTGTACCATACGGTTGCTGTTGATCATTAATGAAGTGTATGAAGGAATTGTGCATGTAAAATGGGTCGCCTATTTTTTTCCCTGAAGTGCTTGCTGTGATATGTTTCTACTGTGTGTGTGTGTGTGTGTGTGTGTGTGTGTGTGTGTGTGTGCGCGCGCGTGCGCTGAATGCCAGATGTCAATCTCAGGTGTCATTCTTCAGACGCCATCCACTTTGATTTTTGTGGCCTGGAATCTGCCGGTTAGATAGGTTAGGCTGGCTGACCAGCGAGTACCAGGGATGCCCTGCCCCCAACCCCAGCACTGGGTGGTAGATATGAGCATCCATGCCTGGCCTTTCACATGCATCCTGGGGGTTAACTCACGTTTCCTTAGCAGCACTGTTATCTATGCTGTCTTCCTAGCATCCAGTAGAGCTTTCTGAAGGAACAATCTGCCCCTTTAGGGTAAAGCTGATACTTGCAATTTTGGGATACAGCTATTCTTTAAAAGGATAGAGACATGGAGGCTGCACTTTTGAGAGCTTGGATTATGGTTCAAATTACACACAATGTAAGACGCAGCTTCGTTGCTGTTCGAACATGGACAGTTTGGTAGTGTTAAACGTATTCACAGCAGATCTGTGAACACAGATATTTAAAGATAATCTCTGAATGGTTGGAGTTTCTTTTCTTCTCTTTGCAATATATTTTCCTTGAATGGCCTCGTTTGTATTATAATGTTACAAAATCCAATTACTCTTGAATACATGCTTGCATTAAAGTTGGCACTGCAGATGCAAGGAAAGTAAAACAAATGGCAAGGATGACACAACACAACAACACAACACCACAACACCACAACACAACACAACACCACACCACACCACACCACCACACAACACAACAACACTACAACACAGCACAACACAACACCACAACAGCCGCAACACGGGTGAAATTTAAATGCAGCAAAAAAAAAAAAAAGTCCAAGAGAGAAGCAGACACTTCCCCCGGTGCTGACTGAGCAGCTACTCTTTGCTTGCTTTTTCCTTGGTAACTGTGTGCTGTGTGGGAACAAATGTGGAACAATTCTTCAGCCCCAGATCAGAGGCTCAGCTGCCTTTGCTCTCCCTGCAAGCTTCAATTGACTAGCGCCCAGAGAGGAACTAGAGCATATGGAGTAAGTTCCCCCCACTAAAACACAGTGAGCTCAAGGTCAGCTGGGAAGCTTCCGACCAGGGAGAGTTTGGGCTTTGCTGGCCCTGAGATACTGGGCGGTCTGGAAGGGTTTGGCTAACACGATGTGCTGCCAAGTCCTCCCATCCTGGGATGCACAATGTGGAAATGGAAGCATCCCTCCAGGCCCTGGACACACACCTCACATCTTCTGACTTTAGAGCTAAGAGGCAAGCTCCCCCTGTTGACTTAAGAACCCTGACATGATCAAGCCAGAAGGGAGCTTCTTGGTCCTTCAACAGATTTTAAGTCAGTGAAATGCAAATGTAGGGCATGTTGAATTTCCCTGTTTCACCAACAACTTTCTTGTTCTCAGTTTCGTACTTGAAGGTGATGATGTCCCACTTCTTCAGAAGGAAAGAGTATTGGTGCTGGGAGTTTGAATTAAACCCCCGTCACTCGATAGCCACCTTCACCCTCCATATCCTTGTGTGTAAATATCTGTTTGAAAAGCTGCTTTTAGAACTGAAGCAAGACACAAACTACAGCACAGACTCTGGCTTATAGCAGCTTCTCAAAGCGTGCTCTCTGTCTCTGTCTCTTTCTGTGTGTCTCTCTCCCTCTGCCTGTCTCTCTGTTTCTGAGTCCTTCTCTCTCTCTCTCTCTCTCTCTCTCTCTCTCTCTCTCTCTCTCTCTGCCTCTCTGTCTTTTTCTCTGACTCTCTCCCTCTGTCTCTGTCTCTGTCTATCTCTCTATCTCTCTGTCTCTCTGTCTCTCCTTCTGTCTCTGTCTCTCTCTGTGTATGGTGTGTTTATGTGTGTAGTGTGTGTGAGACTATGTGTGGTGTGTTTATGTGTGAGACTGCATGTGGATGTGTGTATGTATGGTATGTGTGTGTTTATATGTGTGGTGTATTTAAGACTGTGGTGTGTGTGTGTGTGTGTGTGTGTGTGTGTGTGTGACTGTGTGTGTGATTTGGATGTGGTATGTGTGTGGTATGGTATCTGTGTGTGTGTTTGTGTGTGTGTTTGTATATGTGTGTGTGGTGTTGTGGTGTGTTTGTGTGTGTGTGTGTGTGAGAGACTGTGTGTGTGATTTGGATGTGGTATGTGTGTGGTATGGTATCTCTGTGTGTGTTTGTGTGTGTGTTTGTATATGTGTGTGTGTTTGTATATGTGTGTGTGGTGTGTTTGTATATGTGTGTGTGGTGTGCTTGTATATGTGTGTGTGGTGTGTTTGTGTGTGTGTGTTTGTGTGTGTGTTTGTATATGTGTGTGTGGTGTGTTTGTGTGTGGGGGGTGTGTGGGCACCCCTGTTCAAAGGCATGGGTGGTCTAGAGGTCAGAAGGAGTGGTGGGAGTTGACTCTCTGTCTTTGCCTTGCATTCATCAGCAGGACTGGTGGAGGAGCCTTTAATCCACTGCCCTTACTGTTATTTTCTCTAGCATTTGTTGTCTTCACTTGCTTTATTCTTGGTTCATCAGCCTGGCTGGGTTTTGTCTCTAGGCAAATGGCCCTGCCTTGACACAAATGCTTTTCTTCCAGGAAGATGTACAATATCTAAATTCCTCCTATTCTCTTGGGAAAGAACTGTTTAGAACTGTTTATTTAGAACTGTTTATTAAGAGTGTTTGAAGGGTTTGTTTTTGGTGTCAACTGGCAGGTGTTCACAGATACCTGGCTAAGATTTTAGTAGTCTAAAGAAGTATTTCCAAAGACATTAGGCTTAAACTTGTGGACTGAGTAGAAGAGGTCCCACTTCCAGGTATCATCATCCCTTCTCCCCTCCCCTCCTCCCCTCCCCTCCTCCCCTCCTCCTCTCCTCACCTCCTTCCACCTTCTCTTCCCTTCCCTAACCCTTCTTAACTCTGGCTTTCCCTCTTGGAGTTCGATATTCAGCTTGTCTTGTCCTTGAATTGCAGCATGCACTACTGACTTCCAGTTCTTAAGTCTCTGAACTTGGAGCTATAGGTCATGCAATCAGTTCCTCTGCTCTGCAGGCTTTTATTCTTGAACTTGAACCACCCCATTACTTCTCTGTGTTTCTAGATTACATACGGTTGAATATGGAACCTCTCAGCTTCCATAGTTACAGGAATCATTTCTGTAAAACAAATTCCTGCTTGTCTACCTATTATCTATCTCAGCAGCAGGAGTTCGGCATATAGTGAGTCTATAGTCAGGTAACAGAGAGGAAAGGACACTGTTTGTCAGTCTGTCTCCTCCCTTTTTATTCCCTGCCATTCAGGGTGGGTCTCTGTACCCCAAACAAATCTCCCTGGAACTCCCTCACAGACACTTCCAGAGGTTTGTCTCCCAGGTGTCTAGATCTTGTCAAACCAACAGTCAAGATCAACTAAGGTAGGACAATCACGATGGTCCCCATTCCAGGAAGAATGCCTTCCCATGCCTCAAGCCTCAACTCAAGCCATTGCCTCCCCCATGCTACGGTCTAGGCATCAGCAATCACCTGATAGGATCAGATTATCTTGTGTGCTCTGAAGCTTTAGAGTTCTATACATTTCACTTAACACACGAAGCACACCTACTGCTTTCGCTTGCTTCTTCTGTTTCCCCACAGATAGTGGGGGATTTGTTGTAGTCTGGGGACAAGGGAGTGGGGGATAGGGTGGTGCTTGGTCCCTGAAATTGATGGGGAACCTTAGTTAAATATTAATAGTATTAAGAATTGGATCCATGGGAAGTAATCAGTATTAGATGAGCTCATACAGGGGGTATTAGCAGATGACAGGGTCCTGAGCTGTCAGCCCTGTCTTTCCATGAGACCCGATCGCCATGCTGTGTGTATCAGAATGCCCTCATCAGATGTCAGCAACATGTTCATGGACTTCTCAGCCACCAGAACTGAGAGTCAAATACAGCTTTGCTCTTTATTTCGTCAATGGTATTCAGACATAGTGATGGAAAATAGATTAACATGATTTTTTTCTGTTTTGAAAAAATAACCAATTATTTATCTCTGGATTAAAAAAGACTGCTTCCCTGGAAAACAGAAAGACTTAAAAATGTTAAATCACCTCAATTTATAAGATGCAAAGACATGCCTGGCTTTCCTTGCTGTTACCGAACATTTCAAAATGCACCTGCACAGGAGGCCAAACCGAGTGCCTAGTATTGCTTGTTCCAAGCCTGGTCCACTCTGTCTTCCCACGCTTCCTCCACACAGAGCCTGTTGGTGCTGGTACACCCCACCCAGCCCTGTCTGCCCATTGATCTCACTCAGTCAAGGGCAGAGGTTTCTATTAGAAGGAAAGAATGAAAACAATTAAAATCCCATGTCCATGAACATGAGGCCTGGCATGGTGGTGCAAACCTGTGATCCAAACCCTTGGAAGACAAAGGCAGATGGAAATGGGGTAGGGTGACCTTTGTGCTTCTGGGGACAATTAAAATATAGGATATACTTGAATTAAAAAGTCATCACAGCTGCCTCTTCACATGTGGTTAGGTGCTGTGAGTACTTGTCAGGATGTAGGGCAAGGAAAACCAGAACTGTTTCCAGACGTCTAGCAGACTCACGAAAGCAGTCCCAGTTCTGAGGACTCACCGGAGGAGCCCAAGACCAGAGGACTCACCGGAGGTGCCCCAGCTGTGTAGTTCTGTAAGCCTTTAAGTTCTGTAAGCCTTTAAGTAGTTCTGTAAGCCTTTAAGTTTCACCTCCATTTCCCCTAATAGTCACACTGACTTGTCAGATAATCAGATTTCAAAGATCAACAAAGATGTGATTCATGTAAGATGCTGGTGAGGTTTTTAAAAATATTTTTGTTTTGTTTTCTATTAGTGTGCAGAGACATTCCATGGCCCACTTGCAGAGATGAGACAACTTCATGGAGCTGGTTCTCTCTTTCGACCTTTACATGGGTTCCAGGTATCACATGATGGTCATCAGGCTGGTATAATGAGTGCCTTTACCTGCTATACTGGCCGGTTTTGTGTGTCAACTTGACACAAACTGGAGTTATCACATAGAAAGGAGTCTCCCTTGAAGGAATGTCTCCATGAGATCCAGTTGTAAGACATTTTCTCAACTAGTGATCAAGGCTGGGAGGGCCCATTGTGGGTGGTGCCATCCCTGGGCTGGTAGTAAGTAACAGCTGAGCAAGCCAGTAAGTAATATCCCTCCATGGCCTCTGCATCAGCTCCTGCCTCTAAGGTCCTGTCCAGCTTGAGTTCCAGTCCTGGGTCCTTTGGTGATGAGCAGCAATGTGGAAGTGTAAGCTGAATAAACCCTTTCCTCCCCAACCTGCTTCTTGGTCATGATGTTTGTGCAGGAATAGAAACCCTGACTAAGACACCTGCTGAGACATCTCCCCAACTCCTTGTGAACAATGTAAAATGAGTGCTTAGCCCTTCATTTATGGTCTTCAGATCGCAGTTGACCTTTGTCTCCCTAAAACTGGCAAGTAAAACTACGAATGAAGAAAAGGGGGTACTATAGCTTTAATTTGTAGAGATGAGCTTAGAAAAAGTTGCAAGCAGCTGCAATTTGCTTCTGATACCCTTCCCCCTCCCCCATCAGTCTGCATGCACAGTCCTCTTCCAACCCTTCCCCCTCCACCCCTCCCCTGTCTGCTAGCACAGTACCTTTCCTACCCTCCCCCTCCAGCCCCCTATCCCACCACCAGTCTGCATGCACAGTCCACTTCCCAGGTCTCTTAGGCTTTTCCCTTCCTATTCTGATAAACACATCTTTATCGTCACATCCTCAAATTGTGGAATAAAATTTCGGTCATAGAAGTCCATCTGACTAGCCTTCCTTCTGTGTTTCTCATATTCAAATTTATCTTTTGTGCCCCATTTTGGCCTCACGGGATCCTCTACGACCCCAGTTTATAGCGAGGTTCTAGAAAATCTTAGGGATGCACGAGAGCTAACTTGTACAGGGATCAGGACTGTTAGGCTGAGAGCTATTCCATGCTCTCAGGAAGACTGGTATGGGCTTCCCAGGAGACCACCTGTGGTGTGAGTGAATCTCTAGTTGGTTGGAAACCCAGAGAGGCAGAGTGCAGCTGTCTGGCCCTACAGAGTGTTTGCGGAGTTAGAGAAGGTTTTCCTGAGTCCCTTCAAATTTCACCACAAGCACTATAAGCCATTCCATCTCTACATATGTTTGGCTCAGATAGATGACTCAAAATCAACTTCAAATCAAACCTAAAATACTCCTCTGGCTTCCACAACAGCCTCTGAACTGATGAATTTCCTTCCTGGGAAAGTATGTTTGCCTTTGATAACAGAACTTCATTAAATGCCCCGATCACCACCTTCTAATTCATCCCGGCTCATCACGTTCTCATGCCCTCTCCTCTAAACACACCTCACCCACAGCCCTGTCAAACGCTAACACTCTGGCTAGCTGGTTGATTTGTTCTTGGTCTTCAATCCACTCATCTCCCATCCTCTTCCTCTGCCCTCTATATTAGTTTATCCAAAGTCCTTCTCACACCACTGTACTTTCAACATTGTGCACGTCTGCAGCGTCTTCTCTTAGTAAGCCTCATGCTGCAGGTGGGGGCAGAGCTAATTGTCTTTTGAACACCAAGGTGCGTTTCCCCAGTTCTTTACACCATTTTGGTGAACAAGCTTTCAGAGAATAGCTGGAACCCTGCCCCCTGGCAATCAACAAGAGCTTTTGAATGCCAGTACCCTGCTGGACCCCTACTGGATGTTGCTTCCGGAGGCTGGACAGTTTTACTCACTAGATCTTCAGAATCTTACACCCTGGAGAAGCTTTTAAAAATAGCCATTTTCTGCAAATTAGAGAATTAGGATTCAGTTCTGCTTTGCTGCTGAGGTACAGAGCAGATGCCTCTTGGCTGATGTTTCAATGGAGTTGATCTGTAGTCTCCGAGGTAGCACTTTCTGTAGCTGTTTACCTGTTGAACACCTTCCCTCAGACACATTCTGTGGTGGCATAATCAGGCATATTCAGCTGCAAAGAGCTCAGACAGCTCTTTTTCCTGAACTCAGTGCTGTGAGAGCCCCAGTGGGAGACAGTGACGCCACCTAAACGACATTTTCTCCTTATTGATTTGGTGTGAACACCTGGCCTGTGTCTGCAAGACGGAGAAATAGGTTGCAATTAGCTTCTGATGTTCAGCAGAAATCTGGAAAATTCTTGCTAATGCTTAGGCTTGTTAACTCTTTCCTTCCAATAAATTTATTTTTATGGCTAGTGTTTCTCTCACAAGGAAATTTCATCTAAAAACCCACTTGTCCTTCTATGTTTTAAATGACAAAATGAACCCTTTCTTCCTTTCTCTAGCTCACACATTGTTAGGTGGTAACACACACTCAGATAAATTATTTTTTTATTTTCTGCAATAACGTAGGCCGCCAGCTATTTCTGGAAAACTTGGAGAGATACTGTTCAGCATTTGGGAGTAAATTCTAACAGTGTTCTGTCTGTGAGACATCGAAGATGTATGGAGCCAGGTCTCTGATGTCCTTCACTGGTACTGAAGGACAAATAAATAATATAGCCTTATGAGGAAAGATGATATTGGAGGTTTGGACAAGGAAACACAATGAGATTAAACAAACAGCCTGTTGCCCAAGATAGAAGCAATGGGGAGCACATCTGAGCAGTGACTGCAGACGAAGAGCCTAGACCCCTAATTGTTACACTAGTTGGATGGTAAGCAGACTGCCTAATGGTTGGAGGCAGGGTCACGAGAAAGCACAATGATCATGCAAGGCTGGAGGGTATCAGTAAAGAACATCAGGACCAAGAAACTGAAGTGTACCCAGGCCCATAACATTACTCAGGAATATGTCGGTTCAATGTCATGGTGACATACTATCTACAGTACATATGACCTATGTGCTACTATATATAGATTCACATGCACAAGTATGTCCTTCTGGATAGAAAGAAAGTATGGAACAAGAGAAACCTATGGAGAATATATTATTGTACATTGCTAGTGAAAGTGGCCAGTTTGAAAGGTAATGTAGCTGTGGAATTTCTGATATTTTTTAAAGGACTGATCAAGTTTATTTTTTATTAATTAATTAAGTTATTTTATATTCTGATCAGAGTTTCCTTTCCTTCCTCTCCTCCCAGTCCCTTTCTCTCTTTCTCCCTGCTCCCTAACACCCTTCTTCCTTTCTCCTCAGAGAAGTGGAGACCTCCTATTGGATATCAACTCACTCTAGCATATCAAGTCATAGTAGGACTGGGCACATCTTCTATTGAAGCTAGACAAGGCCTTCCGGTTAAGGAAAAGGGATCCAAGGGCTGGAGAGATGGCTCAGAAGTTAAGAGCACTGTCTGCTCTTCCAGAGGTCCTGAGTTCAATTCCCAGCAACCACATGGTGGCTCACAACCATCTGTAATAGCACTCGATGCCCTCTTCTAGAGAAAAATATAAAAAGAGTCCTTTCCAGGAAAAGGGATCCAAAGACAGGCATCAGAGTCAGAGACAGCCCCTGTTCCTATTGTTAGGAGTCCAACATGAGGACCAAGCTATACACCTGTCACATATATGTAGGCATCTTAGGTCTGTCCCATGCATGATCTCTGGTTGGCGGTTCAGTCTCTGTGAGCTGCTGTGGGCCCAGATTAGTTGATTCTATAGGTTTTCTTGTGGTGTCTTTGACCTCTCTAGCTCTTTCAATCTTTCCTCCCCCTCTTCTACAAGATTCCTTGAGCTTTCCCTATGTTCTGGAAAAAGTTAAATTAAAGAACAGAGGAACTGATGTTTTCTCTGTTAGTTGGGGAGGAGAGTTGAATAGGCAGTGTGAGGAAGAGGGCTGTTTCTTGTGGTTCTGGGATAAGGACTATGTGCAAAGTGTGCACCAAACCACAGAGCAGGGGTGTTAAGTTACTTTTCTCATTGCTTTGACAAAATGCCAGGTAACAACATAAGGAGGAGGGAAAGGTTTATTTTAACTTGTGATTAAGAGTACAGTCCATCATGACAGGGAAGGCAAGGTGACGTGAGTGTGGTGCCTGGTCATGTCGAATCTTCAGTATGGAAGCAGAGAGGAGAAAGCTGGTATTCAGATGGCTTTCTCCGTTTTATTCAGCAGGATGGTGCTGCTCACATTGACAGTAGACTTTCCCATCTTGATTCACCTAGTGTAGAAAATCACATGTCACAAACATGCCAGAGGCCTACTGTCGTGGCCTTTCAAAATCCTGTCAAGTTGGCCATTAAGGTTGACCATGACAGCAGGCAATGCCCAAAGTGATTGCTAATGTGAGCCAATGACCTTGGCTGATGACATGTTCATAAATTTGAAACAAATGTGCCAGTGTGGGGCATTGAGAGATGCCTCAGTGGGGTTAAGAGCACTTTCTGTTTTTGTTCCTTCCCTAGGAGCCACATGGTGGCTCACAACTGACTGTAAGTCAAGTTCCTGGGGATCCAATACCCTCTCTGGCTTCTGCAGCTACTGCACTCATGTGTTGTACATACATACATGCAAGCAAACAGTTATACACACAAAAGAAAAGTAAATAAAATCTTATTAAAAATGTGATACTCTGGTGCATGGTGGTACATGGAGAAGATTCCCTGTGTATGAATGTGTGGTGTGGGGTGAACGGGAACTTTACTTTTCACTTGTTTGCCATGCATGTAATTCTTTTCTGGAAAGTCTCCTTTTGTTAAAAAAAATAGCAGTACTTAGTAAGGACTATGTAAAAGTTTGTAAAATGAAATTTCATTTCGTACGTAACACCAAAAGAAGAAAAGGCATCTGGGTAAGAATAAAAGAGGAACAGGAAGAGGTTTAAAGCTGAGGGACACCAAGAGAAACAGAAGTATGGGTTAAGGCATGGGTTAAGCACCAACTCTTCTGCTTCTTCTGCCTCCTGGAACACTCCCACTTTCATTTAAAGAGCAAGGTTGCTGCTACTGTTACTATAGCTACAGACTGGGACTTTTACATTATCTGTCACCTCTGCCCACTGCTCAGTGTCCTCAGAAGGGATCAAGGTCGCCCAGAGTCCATCATTCTCATGACCTTAGGAAGAGCCAGCAAGTCAGACTCACATGGGCCCCAGCTCCCCCAGCACAACTAGGCAAATAGCACAGGACCCTGGCTCTGGCTTCTCCCATGACACATTTCTTTCAGGAGCCAGAGCCTTATGGACAGGCCCTAGACCCTAGGGAGGTAAATCCCTAGATTGCCTAGAGCCATAAGCCAGGGAACTCAAAGCAACAAAAACCTATGATCTCTTAGATCTGATGGCTATGAATCCAAAATAGGTACTGGCAAGGCTAAAATGAGTCTTTCTGCCTCCCCCTGACTCCAGCTCACAATTGCTGGGGTTGCAGGCATGCAGCACAATGCTGGGTTAATGCAGCACCAAGCATCTGACTCGAGGCTTCTTACATTCCAGGCAAACAGTCTGCCAACTGAGTGACGTCCTCAGTCCAAGAATTATTCTTCTCACATTCCAATGGTAGCCACAATTCTCGACAATCCTTTGTCTGCTTCGTCTGTTGTTGTAAAAATATAAAAATAAAAAATAGAGTTGTCTTTTTCCCCCCGCTAGGTCCTCACCACAGTGCCCCAGATATCTGCTAGATATCTGGGCGGAAACACAGCCCAGCCGCACACTTTCCTACACTCAAACCCTCACATAAAAGAACACACAACACAATAATCTTTGACCCAATTGGTAAATATAATTGCCCACTTAAATGTACAAAGCCTGGTACCATCCATCCCTTAGGAACATTGATAACAACCTATAAATACACAGAGCAGAATCTTAACATCACCTGCCATGGCTTCTCCCCTCTCTCTGTCTGTCCTGTCTCCTCTCTAGTCCTAGTCTCCCTCTCTTCCTCCTCTTCTCTCCTGCCCATCTTCTTCCTTCTCCAATGACAGGCCTCCTTCTATCCTGTACCTGCCCCTCACCAGTACTTTACAAATTCAATGGAGAGGTGGTTCTGGTGAAGTCACCTGAGTTCTGAGTCCTTGACTAGGCAGCTGTCCTTGGGGCAGTGGAATTAGCATCAAAATACAGTAACTTCAGGGCAAACCACAACATTCTTCCACCTGGCATGCCCTCTGATCCTGTGTCTCTGCTTCCCCTTCGAATAAAAGCACCAATATTACTGAACTGTGATCTCATTACAATTGGGTTATGTCTACTGACACTTTATTTCCAAATGTAGTCGCACCGGGACTAGGAGTTATGTCTTCAATACATCTTGGGCGAAGGACTCGGTTCATCTAAAATAGTATAATTGAATGAACTTTGATCACCATCTCCTTACACATCTCGTCTTGATTGTATGCTATCTTAAGAATAATAAGTTTAAGTTACATTCAAGCATTTCCCTAAGATTCATCTCAAAATATTCCCCCCTTTTTGTTAGTGAAGCATGGTTGTCGGTTGTCTATAATCTTTAGGAGGTAACACAATGATTACCTTGAATGAATTTGTTGCTTTTGTTTCAATGGAGATGGTACATTATTTTGGTTTATTTATGTTTCTTCCTTGTGTGTGGATGTTCTGCTATATTGCTGTTGACTCTATTATTGTTTTGCCTTGCCACTGGTTTGGAAAGTCTTTGCATTGGAGTAAGAACTACTCCATCAATAAAGGTTTCCTTTGTCTGTTGTCTTCTTCTTCCTTCTCTAGAAGATCTCGGTGGAATAGAGGAATGCTTTCCAAATGGATGGTCCTTTGTTCAAGCTCATAATTTTAACAATGCAACTACTCTCTTTGAGAATAGAGTATTGTTCAGAGAGCATTTTCATGTTAGAAACTCCAAAGCGGGAGTTGTGGGGAAAGGGTTCTTAACGTGGCATTTCATAAGCGTAGATTTCCCCCTCTGGCCTTATGCCAGTCATTGCTCAAACATTGTCAAAGGAAAGGTGTTTGCATATGGAGTCTGCATTGGCATGGATCTGTCCAGGCCTCCAAAGTTCAAACTACTCTGCTCTTACCTACATTGGTTCTTTGATCAAGATACAGATGTTCTGAAGTTCAAAACCACCAAGATGAAGACATCATTACAATAAAACTAGGTGTTTAACCTTAAGAATAGTGTGCAAGGCCACATTATAAGCATGGCAGACACTGTTATTTCACTCACAGCCCAAGTCTTTGAAATAACTGATACCATTTCCCACCATAGAATCCTTTACTGGTAGTATATGTCATGCAGCAAAATTTATTTTAGTCAAGTTTTATTTTTAAAAATGTTTATTTCTTTGGGGGTGGGGTGGGATATGAGTTTAACACATATATACATCACACACACACACACACACACACACACACACACACACACACAGGTCAGAGGACAACTTGCAGGAGTCATTTCACACATCATGTGGATTCTGAGAAAATATTAAGCCACGGAGTCAGGGATTCTTAAACTGAGAGTCGGGTAAAGGTAGACAGAGAAGACTTTCCAAACATCAGCCAGCATCTGAAGATCTTTTCTCCCCAGAGATCCCTGACCAAAAGAGCAGAGTGTCTGACCTAAGTGGTCTACCTGTACAAGGGTATAGCCATATTTGTCCATTTAGGACAATCCTTAGTCCTATCTCTCCTAACCCTATAAAGTATTTCTGCCTCCTTGTAGACATTATTTCCTGTTTCTTGTCAGTGCTGTTGAAGTTTTAGCTGTGAACTTGACACAAATGAGAATCACCCAGGAAGAGAGTTTTCATGAGAAATGTTCTAGCTCAGGTCAGCCTGTCTCTGTAGGTAGCCATCATTCCTGTCTTCCTGCTTTATCTTCAGATGCAGCCTGACTCTACTACATGGGCCTCGTAGTTCAACCTGCTTCTCTTCATCCTGGAAGGTCTCCATGTACATGTCGATTAATATTTTCAGACCAAGCTGCATTTCATTAAATGTATGTTTTACTCATAGAAAAATTAAAATGTTAAGATACTGATGCAAACATTAAGTATCGCCAGTTGTAAGACTTGGGCAAAGCTCTTAAATCTATGTTTTAAAGGTTAGTTAATGACAATAAATAAAATATTAGCTTTAAATTGCATAGAGATGAGCAAAAGGGAAGCAAGATTTTTATGAAGTTCACTGCTAAGGGAAAATTCATTTATGAACTGCAGTCTTCAGGATGATAATCCTATCCAGGTTCCTCCGAACACCTGTGGTCACTTAATCACAGCAGTGAAGGTGAATGAGAGGAAAGCTACAACAGGGAAGACAGACAGAACATTTGTTCCCAGATCAATGGACGGAAGTTGTCAAGTAGCAGCCAACAAGCCTTTACCCTCTAGTAATCACATAAACAGGAGCTGACATAACAGTGAAGGACTCACAATGATATAACCTACATTTACAAAATAATATCCTAAGAATTATAAGTCCTTTTGGTTACCATCACAATGAGCTACCATACATCATTTGATTAAATATATCAACAAAACCAAAAGAGAAAAAGATACAACATTATTGTAGAAGAAAGACAAAAGACGTCTCTTTCACTGTGGCTCAGAATCATTCAGTGGTTCTGGTTAACAGTATCACTCAAAAGCATGTACCAGTCAAAAGCAGGACAATGAACAGCAAAGGAGATGAACTAACAAATTTACGTTTCAGTGATCTATATCACCAGTGACTTAGCCTCAGGACTTCATCCCACCGAGCTTTCAGTGAGCACATCTTAGAAAGATGAGCATGAGGAAGACAGCAGAAGATGAAGTAGACAAGAGCTGGTTGGGTGCCATCTTTAGGCTTAGATTTTTTCAAAACTTACTTTAATAAGGGTTCTCAAATGCTTTGACCCCCACCCCCTTCTAGCCTGCTGTCCAAAGGTAGAGGAGAAAAGATGGTAACTAGGACAAGGGGATGTGGACTTGTTTAGAAGTCATTCTTTGGAACATTCCAATCTCCATTTGTCAGGATACCAATGGTCCAGTTCAAAAGTGTCACTAAACACTAATCAGCAATGGTGGCATGATCCAACAGAAACTGGCAGGCCTCTACTGAATGGGCAGGAGTCAGCCGGGATGACCAGGACCAGCTGGAATGCTAAGAGTTCTCTACCATGCCTCTCTCAATAAAATGAAGATCAGTGAAGACATGAGACCAACCAAGCATTGCAAGGCCAGCTATGCAAGTGGCCTGTCACTGTCTGTTGGTTCATATTCTTTCCAAACAATATGCCCCCCCTTGCCTCAGCAAAATACCATGTGAGTCTGTGTCACATGACACAACCAGAAATTTGTACTTCAACTTGATGCTACCCTATGGACATGGTAGACCACAGCAGTGACTTTTGTTTTGATTTTTTAGTTGAGTCTCAATTATGTAGCTCAGACTGGCTTCAAACTCACAATCTTGTAGCCAGAGACCTCCAAAAATTCTGGGATTAGAGTTGTACTGTGTACCTACACTCTAGGCTGGTTTTGATTTTTGGTGAGGATACAAGTTACTGGAAAGTTTTGAGCCATGTAATCATGCTGAAGAGGTCAGTTTGTTGAGGTATTACTGAAAGCCAATTACCAGACATGAAGTGACTTTATGTGGATACCCCAATTTAAACTTTGAAATATATTTAAAATATTATCAATTTACCTAAGTACAAATATATATGTATAGAAAGTTTTCCTTGATATCAGTTGTGTAATTTACACCATCACTAGAAATGGAAAATAAATTATGAACCACAAAAATAGAATAATGTTGTCAAATAAGATACTAACGTAAAATACTCAATTTTGAGTTTTGCACATGGTGGCAATGCTTTGAAGAATATGTATAAAAATGAAAGATGGCTTTTGGAGAAGCCAGTGCTAAGCATTTACCTGTAACAAACCGTCACCCCAACCTCAAAAATGCTCTTTATAAAGGCGTATGAGTCTTAGTAAAGAATCAAGAAGTGCTGGCTGTGGTGTGGCTTCATTGATTGAGTGATTGCTTCACACAAAACTCGGGGCTTGTTTTCCACTACTACTTAAAACTGTGTGTAGTGGTGCACCTGGGAGGTGGAGGCAGGATTAGAAGATCAAATTCTTGGCTTTATAACACTTCAAAGTCATCTGGGAGACATGGGACTCTCTCTCTCTCTCTCTCTCTCTCTCTCTCTCTCTCTCTCTCTCTCATTCTTTTCAATTAAGATATTTTAAAAGGAGAATTAAATGCTAAATAAATAATAACCATATGAGCAAACTATAAGGAGCATCAACTCTAGGACAAAAATAACTGATAATTAGATGATAAGATATGATAATAAAGAACGTGGGACTATAAAACCAAGCATCAGCTTCCTATATAATGACAGTCTGAAGAATCTTGGGGATAGGGTGGGATGGAGGCTTGAAATGGAAATGTTCTAAACTCCTTCAGTTCTTCAGGCAGTTAAAGATACTGATTAAAAGAGATTAAATTATTAGATACATAAAAATGAACAAATACCTGCTGAAAATGATAGAAACAGAATACTTTCCTCCAAACCTGATGGGGGTGGTAAAGTTGCTTAATGTTTCTGTATCACTGGAAGTGGCCAGTGGGTGTCCTTGGTTAGCATCAAGGGTGGTACCATTCCCTAGGCAGAAGGCCTTGGCTATGCATGCATTAAATTCTCTCTGCCCTTGGCTATCAGCATGATGGAACTAGCTGAAATTCCTGCCTTGACTTCATGACAATTCCCATGGTAGACTTCCCCATGAGAATGTGGAACCATGAGCAGAAATAAGGTCCCCTTCTCCCCTAAATTTTTTTGTCAAGGTGTTTGATCACAGGAACAGAGCTGAAACCAGAACAGTGAGATGACTTGACTCATTCAGAAAATTCTGCTATGAAACTCTATAGCAGTGCAGATGTGCAGAGTGGTCCAAATAAGACCGACTGCTGTACAGTGCAAGTCCTTTCCTCCATTTTTACAGACAAATAGCTTGCATGCTCATCTCAGACTCTCCAGAGAGTCTTATTAATTGATTTGGGACTAGATTGCATTACCACAATTACAAAGAGGAAGAAGCCAGGAGTTATACTGTGTAACCATACTTTAAAACAGCTCATCTACTGAGCAACACCCAAACGTACTGAGAAGGCCTCCAGTCCTGTGGTGTGAAGGTGAAAGTGGCAGAATTCTTCAACCAGAGAGCAGGATACACTACCTCTAGTTCTAATACTGGTCACTCGGGTGGTCTCTCTACTTTGGTTAACAAAAGCCACTGATGTAGAATTATAGCTATAATTTGGCCTCAACCTTTCCAATAAGCAAACACTGAGATGGGTGGGAGACTCACACTACAGCCCCTCCCTCCCTGAAACTCATCCTTTTCCCCTCAGGAAACAAAGTGAACCCAAGTGCTCCTTCCTTCTGTGGCTTCCCAGCAGGCTGAAGCTTTCCTCTCATTCCTTCACAGCTTTGCAAACATGAAGCGTTGACACCGATATACTGCTGGCATCTGCTTAGGAAATATTTCTGTACTGAAGACAGAGAGGACATCTGTTATGAAAGGTAAGCCACAGGTATGGTTTGGTTGCAGCTGTCATGAATAAACACTGACAGAGAGCATTGCTTTTTGACATGTAGTTCTGGTCCTCTGTTGAGAGATGTTCCCTTTGGTCTCAGCAAGAGTTGCCTCTCCTGCGTGGCTGAGAGAATGGTGTTTCTTGGCAGGCAGATGGCTCACTTATGCAGGGTTAAGGATGCTCTAAGCAGGGCTCACTCATGCATGGTTGAGGATGCTGTAAGTAGGTTTCTGAGCCGTACTCCTACATCAAGAGCTTGCCACTCACTTCCCTTTACTCTACCCACTCCTGTGCGAGATGGCCTCATCCTGAAGGTCTCTTAACAGCCTCCTTGCCATCTTCCCCTCATAGTTTTTAAAGAAATGAGTTGTGTCCTCTGACTCAGGGGAGAGTGCACACATGAGGGACATTTATTCTGAAATAAGTGTTTGGTGTCAGCTGGATCCATGAGACTATTTTTTTATGCACAGAACAAAGGAGAAGGAATGGAAGGTTTCCACATTGGATGCTCTCTGGGGTGAGTCTAACACATTCACTGGATCCCCTCAATTAATCCTCACAGCCCCCCTGGGTGATGTCTCTTGGTGCCCATTTACAGACCGAGACACTGAGCAGTGGACAACTTAGCTGGCCAAAGAGCAGCTAGATGAGTGCGATAGGTTGACTCAGCCCTGTTATGATGCCCAGACTTGTTCCAAGATATTTCTGTTGGAAAATGCCCAGAGAGCAGCCACTGGTGTTTTAGAAGCCAATTTCTATCACCTAGTATGTCCTTAACATGACAGGAAGCAGAAAGATGGACAAGAAGAAAAGTAAGGGTTATTGTTCTGCCGAGCAGCTTGACAACATACTTTGGTTTTATTTTGATATTTGGTTGGTCTTTGCCAAATGCTGATATTTTAACAGCTTTATTGAGTCATACCAATACATACAATGGAATATTTAATGCAAAATTTAATATGTTTGCACATTGATACCATTGATATGATGAAAGTAACACTCAAAAGTTTCACTTTCATGTTCCCTTATGCCCGACCAAGGAGTTAACTTCTTTTTCCCCTAGCATGTCCTCTTAGCTCAGTTTGCAGAGGACAATACTCTGTTTTTACCTCTGGCATCACGGACAGTAGCTACATTCCCACTGAACTCTATGTCTCCTCTGGCCATCCTCTAGCCCTTGACAACCAATCTTTTATTCTCTGCTGCCACGAGTTTGACCACTAGGGAGATTGCCCACATGTTGTGGTTTGGATATGAAGTGTCCTCCGACCCCCACATCAAACTGGAGTATTGAGAGTCTGACTTCCTAGTGGTGGTGTTACTGTGAAGAAATTGGCTCATAAGAGCCGTAACTTCATCAATGAATTAACCCATTGATGGCTTGATTACATAGTGAATGGGCTATGGATAAGTAGGGCTTTCTTTGGTTTCCTTTCCAGTTGCTGTGATGGAGTACTCCAACAAAAGCAACTGAACAAAGAGTTCATTTTGATTCACATTTGGGAAGTCTTGGCAGTAGGAGTCTGAGGCAGGTGGGTACACTGTATCTATAATCAAGAGTCAAAGTGAGGAATGCCAGGTGCTCAGCTCTGTTTCTCTTTAATTCATTCAGGATCTCATTCCACAGGAAAAGCACTACTCACAGTTTGAGTTGGCCTTTCGTTACTGAACCTAATCATGACCATTCCTCATAGGCATGCCCAGAGGCTAATCTAATCTAATTAATTCTTCATACATGTGCCTAGAAGCTTGTCTCCTAGGTCATTATAGATCCTGTCAAGTTGTCAACCAATACTAAATACTACAGACCTAGTCGGAGGAAGCTGGTCACTGGAGAATATTTCTTTAAAGAGGCTATCTTGTCCATGGCTTTAGTTGTTAGTTTTAATTTTCAAACTGATACAGGACAGAACAATCTTGGAAGGTAATTGAAATGAGAAATTGTCTAGTGTAGGTAGGCCTGTGGATACAACTTCAGGCTGATTGTTTTGATTACATTACTTAAACTGGGAAGATTCATCCTCCATGGGTGGTACCATTCCTTATGTTTGGGTTTTAGACTGAATAAGAGTTGAGTGATCTGAACAGTAGGCATTCATCCTCTCTCAGCTCTTGACTGTGGATGTGGATGGCTGCTTCAAGTTCCTGTGGCCTTGACTTCCCAATAGTGATCAACTGTAACCTGGAACTGTAAACCCAATAAACCCATCCTCTAAAATTGCTTGGGTCAACAACAAGAATTGCACTGTGACACTGACCCTCTCTGCTTCCCTGAATTGAGTTGATTTTCTCTGTCATTTCTGCCAAGTTCTTCCCCTGGCCATAGACCCCAAAATAAAATCAGACAACAATGGGTTAAAAAGCACTTCAGCTGTTTGCCAAAGTAAATCTTCCCTCTCTGCTTCATCTCTGTTATTTTGTCACAATGAGGAAATGTTGACAGACATACCCTGTAAGCAATATGTTGCAGAATTTATCCCCTGTCTGGCATATTTCCCTTAGCAAAGTACCTTGCATAGTTTCATTGTTCCTTTTAAGTTGCAGAATCCTGGGTGTGTTTGTGGGTAGCCACAAAGGGGTACCCAAGAGTATCAAGCCTGCTTTCCCAGGAAGCTTTCATCTCCAGTTGATACATTTGTGTACATATCAATACATATATATCAATCAATCAAGTTGCCATTTGTTTGATGATATCTAGGGCTTTGCCTAGGCTAGGATTCCCAGATTGATAGGCAGTCAGTGTTACCAGGAGGCAAAGGATTAAGGATAGAGAATGTCAAGACCCCATCTGTGTAAAATGCTAAGCAAGGGATCTAGAATGTAGCTGGAGACTCATGGCCATGAGCTTGACCTTGTGTCTGTCTTCTTTCCTGGGAACCAAATCACAAAAGTTTCAGAGCTTGTGAAACTACCAACAGTCAAACTAGGAATCAAACCAGGCCCTGAACCTCTGGGAGTTCAACTTTCAAGTCAAGGCCAAGGCCCTTCATGGAGCTCATGTGTTCTCCTGCAGCAAGAACAGGAGGGCATTTCCATGCAGAAGCCAGCCGCAACAGGTATTTCTGCACCCTTGCCTGGAGCCACAGATTCCTATTCCATTAAAGGACCATATCTACTGCCTAGGACAGCTGCAAAGATTTCATGCCAGAACGTGGGAAAGTACCATCCATGGCTCCCTGCATCTTCTTAGTGTGACGGACTCTTAATTTAAAACAAAACTTTATAAAGGAAGGCTTTTGTTAAGGAGGCCTAGGGGTGAGAAACAAAAACTTGACCTCTTAGTCATGCTGAGCTCTGGTGGCTCTGTGTTTCCTCCAGGGAGCATACTTCATGCCCCAGGCTTTGTAGTGTGGGCCCCTCAGCCAGGGCAGCTGCAGGCTCAGAAAGAAAACCCCATGGGGCCCAGGAGGGAGAGAGAAGAGAATTCAGGCCACCTCCCTGTGCCTTTGGGGCCACAGTACAGCATCAGCTTCCCAGAAAAATTTACTTCCGAGAAAACCTCCTGGTGAGACCTACTGGCTGGCCATAAAAGGTTTAATTTAATATGATTTATTATAAATATGTAGAGCATGTATTTGTTGGGGATGTGGAGGGGGCACCAGTTTCTGAGACCTCTTCATCTTTCAGCTGCATAAATCAAGAGCCTCGAATAAATAGTTTAATAGAATCCCCTAAGAAAATCAAGTGTGTATATGCATGTACCTACCTCTCTCTCTCTCTCTCTCTCTCTCTCTCTCTCTCTCTCTCTCTCTCTCTGTGTGTGTGTGTGTGTGTGTGTGTGTGTGTGTGTGTGTTTGTATGTGAAAACTCTAATAGGAAAAAAAGAAGAAAATAATAGGTGTATTATCGGGAGATCAGGAAAGATTCCCCAAGGCTATTGATGACATTGGGCAAATACAAGTTTAGTCTATGCTTCCTTCCCACTAAGGCATAAATGTTGGCTACTTCTGTAAGGGGTCCATTCATGGTGCCACTGGGTTTTCAGTGACACCAAGAGTTATTACAGACTTGAGAACTAGTATGTCCAGTTCTCATTTAGAGCCAGAAGTCTATAGGTTGAGGGTTCCCCAAGACAGCCTGCTTCCCTGAGGGCAGTGCAGAGGAAGAAGAGACTTCCTATTGCTTGGATGAAACTCCTTCCTAGCTTGGCCTCCAACTGGCCAGACTCCTCTCCAAGGTGCTGTGGTGTACTCTCTTTTCAAGTTAAGCCCAGTCTCTTTTGGCTGTGTTTAGCCCCCCATCCATTGTGGCTTGGTCCAGTTTTGCCTCCCCATCACACGCCCATCTTCTTTTGTTTATAGCCCAGGTCGTTTTTCTGAGATGCTTCTGTTCATTACCCTGCCCCACCCCACCTCTTGCACTAGAGCACAGCTCAATGAGAGCAGCATCTTAGGCTGTCCTTCGAGTTTGTTCCTGGAATGGTAGGTAGGTAGCCTGTGATAGCAGGATACCTACCAGCTCACCCCAGATTAGCAATGCTAGAGGTGGGCATTATACTTTCTTGCATTACCAGCCTAGAAATCTTGACTTTTAAAGAGCAAATAGCAGTGATTCAAAACACAGAGCCACAGAGGGAGGGGGAAAACACCTGACTTGTGTTTTACAGCGCTTCAAGGGAGCCATAATTAAAGCATTTCACTGTCTCCCTGGCCCTCTGACAGCAAAATTAGCTTGCAGGAGAAAAACATAGAATAGAAATTGAAGGCCTGCTTTAAAATGTTGCTGTCTCATGCAAATTACAAAATCCAGTTTGGATTCCTGAGTGAAAAGAAAGTACATTTTTTCCCCACTCCTGAATTTTGAGCGACAATAAATGTTGACTTAAAGTGCTTTCAACGCACAGAGCCTGAGTGCAGACTGAGTGTGCAGGAGTTTCTTGGACACTTGTGCATTGTTGGTGATTATCCAAAGCATAGGGTATGGCAGGAGTCACATGACACAAATCTGTTTCTCCCCATCCCAAGGAGTTCTTATCTAGAGGACAGTAGAGAAAAGAAGTGTGCATAACACATGGTGTGACAAGCCCCAAGGTAGGGGTGGGGTTGTGGTAGGGGTGTTACATAGGATGTTAGGGAAACATAGAGTAGTTAGTGTTGGTGTCTTCATAAAGAATATAGCTATCAAAACCATGAAGTTGAGCATGTTAGCATTCCTCTGCTGTGACAAGATCCCCAAGAAAGTAAATTTAAGGGAGGGAAGATTTAACTCTGCTCACCACTTCCGAGGCTTTAAGCTATGGTTAGCTGGTTCCATCGGCGTGAGTCTGAAGCCAGGCTGGAACACGATGTCAGAAAGGTTTAGTGGTATAAAGTTGTTGTGTAGGCTTAGAGTTTTCAAAACCTATTTTAAATAAGGGTTCTCAAACATTTTGTCTGCCCATCTAGCCCACCATTCAAGGGTAGAGGAGAAAAGATGGTAAACAGGACAAAGGGGTGTGGACCTGCTCAGAAGGAGCTCTCTGGGACCATTCCAGTCTCTCTTTGTCAGGATACCAGCAGTCCAGTTCAGTAGTGTCAGAATCCTAAGCATACAAAGCCCTGTACACATCCATCCCTTAAGAACATTCGTAACAACCTGTAAAGGTAGAGCGTGGAATCTTAACGTCAGCCTCCATGTTCTCTCCTGGCTACTCTCCCAGTCTCCTCCCCTCTTCCTCCTTTCCATTCCAGTCTCCTCCCCTTCCTTCAAGCTTTTCTCCCGCCCATCCTTCCTTTCCCTCCAATGACAGGCCTCATTCTATCTTGTACTTGCCTCACCTGTGACATCAGCCCACAAAGAATCAGCAGCAGTGGCATAATCCAGTATAAACAGGTCTCATGAGTCAGCGGGAGCAACCAGAACCGTCCAGGACGTCAGGAGAAGTTCTCTGCTGTGCATCTCCCAACTAAGTGAAGATCACCAGAGACAAGATGAGAGACCAACTAAGTATTACAAAGCTAGCTATGCAAGCTGGCCATCACTGCCCATTGAGTCCTATTTATACTCTCTCCAAACATCATGTGTCCTCCCACAGGTCTTTCCTTAGCAAAACATCACATGAATCTGCATCACATGACATCACATGATGTATCCAGAAACTTCCACTTCTCTGTTCCCTCTTAGGGAAGCCAGGAAGTAGAGGGAGACCCATTTAGAACCAGGCCAGGAGCAGAATATTTCTGTCAAAGGCCTGTCCCCAATTGTAGAGGGCCGCTGCCACCACAAGATGGCGCTGGCTTCCACTGCGCCCCACGTGGAAGGCCAGGATAGCTCCCGCCATTACAAGATGGCGCTGGCCTCCACCGCGCCAGCTGACTTCCTTTCAGGAAGTTAACTGTGTGCGCATGTGCAAGAGTGCCTTCCTGCCAGGTCTTTGCCCACTCCAGGGGGTGCCTAATGAGATCATGGGTAAGCGACCAATCAGGTGTGGACGCGCCGCGCTAGGGTGTATATAAGCAGCGCCATTCTGGGGCTCGGGTCTCTCCTCTTCAAGATGCAATAAACGCTTTGCTGCAGAAGGATCCTGGTGTCTGCGCGTTGTTCTTGCTGGCGAGACGATAGTGCGCGACACCCAATGACTCACTCCTCTAAGAAGGTCTCACCTCCCAGTTCCACACCTCCACTGAATGAGGAATTCACTATTAGGTGAGTGTTCTCATGATCCAGTTGCTTCTCCAAAGCCCCAGTTGTGAACATGGCCATGAGGACCAAGCCTTCAATACATGAGCCTTATGGGGGACACTTAAAAACAAAACCAGGTTATGAACAACTATGCCAAGCAACCAGAGCTTCCAGGGACTAAGCCACTACCTAAAGACTATACATGGACTGACCCTGGACTCTGACCCCATAGGTAGCAATGAATATCCTAGTAAGAGCACCAGTGGAAGGGGAAGCCCTGGGTCCTGCTAGGACTGAACCCCCAGTGAACTAGTCTATGGGGGGAGGGCGGCAATGGGGGGAGGGTTGGGAGGGGAACACCCATAAGGAAGGGGAGGGGGGAGGGGGATGTTTGCCCGGAATCCGGGAAAGGGAATAACACTCGAAATGTAAATAAGAAATACTCAAGTTAATAAAAAAAAAACAAAAAACAAAAAACAAAAAACAAAAAACAAAAAACAAAAAAACCCCAGGATATTGAAGAAAATGTTATGGTCTTCAGAGATATGCCTTATTTGTTAAAAATATTGATGGGTACCTTTAAAATACACAGAAATCAAATTTGACTTTGAGCAGATGAGACAAGTCTGTCACCCAGTGTGATGATTAATCTTGTCAGCTTCCATCAGCATTGAGTCACCTAGAATCAGCATTTGAAAGACACCTCCAGGGTACGGTGTTTAAGAGGGTGTTTCTAGAAAGTTTCAAGTATTCCTGGGCATTCATAAAAGGGGAAGACAGCAATCCAGCTTCAGAGGCCTCCCGCTGGCAGACCTCAAGAACCCACCCAACTACTTGGGCACTCACATAAGAAATCAGCTTGCTTCATTACCCCACTGCAGGCAGACATTCTGACCAACTCCTCAAAGGAGCTGGAATCAGGAAGATGCTGTTCACTAAGGAAGGCTGCACCCAGCCTGTGGGAATTGAATCCACATCCTTTGGGAAGAGGTCTGTGCAGCCTCCCTCTTCTCAGTTGCAATAGATAGCTTCCGTTGTCAGAGTAATTCATGTTCTCTTTTGCATGCAGTTGTTGGCTTTGGGCTCCAGTCCTAACTAAATAAGATGGGCGTGTTGATTTGATTTGTGAAGGAACAGAAATAGGCTTTCCGCTAGATTTTGAGTCAGAAGCATCATGTAGCTCCCAGATAAACGGTGATGGGTCACTCGGTCCATGCTCAAGTTATGCTGCCTGAGTGTCAGATGGAAACAGTCTTTGCTCACTAAGAAACTCACTGGTCCTTGCACAAGCCTGCAAGGCTTTGGAAGTTCTACTCTCTTTCTAAAAGTTGGTATCTTCCTAGAGTTCCTTCCTGTTGTCATTGTTTGGGTTCAAGAGATTCCAGACATAGCATTCCTACCCACGCACCGCCCAGACAGACAGCAGTAAGAGCACCTTACCTTCACAAGCAGAAGTGGTGGGTGGAATCAGTGGGGGTTTTCTGTTGGGCAGTCTCCACGGCTCAGCGCTTGCTGCATCTGCAGAGTATCTGAGTTCAGTTCCCAGCACCCACATGGGGGTGTTCTCAAGAGCCTGTAACTCTAGCCAGAGGATCTGAAGTTCTTGACCTCCACGGCACTGAATTCATGTGCACATCCTCTTCCCTACCTGTGCACAGAATTTTTAAAGAACTACATACATGTAGTGACTAGCTTTACAAATGAGAAGGAATTGGGTCTTGTTGCCAAAGCTTTGAAAGTGACATGTTAGTAAGTTGCTCACATGTATCAGGCCTGGAGTTTTGATATATAGTGGAATTGTATTTATAGCTAAAAGATCCTAGGACATTAATTATCTTGTCAGTGATACTGAATTAGGGGTAGCAGGGTATAAATAGTAAAGAACTGTGCACTTGCCCCTCCATGTACATGGAGCCTTCACAACTACTACAGCACCACTACCATTACCACTGTTACTGCACCACCAGCATCATCAGTACCACTAACATCACCACCAGTTCCACCATTACCACCACTACCACCAACATCATAATTATACCAGCACCCACCCCATCACCAGCACCATCACCATCACCATCACCACCAACACCACTACCTTCCCCATCACAGCCATCACCAGCACCACTACCACCAACATCATAATTACCACCAGCACCCACCCCATCACCCACCCTGTCACCATCACCAGCACTAGCACCAGCACCAGCACCAGCTTTACCACCACCATCAGAGCCACCATCACCATTACCACCATCATCATTACCTTCCCCATCACAGCTATCACCAGTACCACTACCACCATTGCCACCGCAACCACCTGCATTACCACTGCCATGGATGGGAGCTAGCCTTGCCTTGGATTAAGAGCCTGTTTTCAAGCCTATCTCACGTGGTTACCTAGAGCAACCTGCAGAAGGGTTGCTATGACAGTTTGCATTGTCCACAGGAAGATTAGGCTTTCAGAAGATTCACATAGAGCCCACCCTACCTCCAGGTCATTCCCCCTGTGAGAATTCACTCCTAGGCTTTCCTACTTCAAAGACCTTGCAGTGTGACTTTCTACTCCGAGTAAGAAGGGGCCATGAGAACTGGGGCACTCTACTTTCCTACACTTGGGGCTTTCCCAGGCTTCAGTGTGACCCCTGGTTAGGGCTGGTCGCTCCCAGCATCCCCAGTTCTGCTGACAGACTAATTCTATACATGCCATATGGCTTTTCTTAAAATATAAACCCCTGCATAAAACACATAGCAGACCAAGATAGAATATTTAATTTTGCCCTAAAACAATTTCACCGGAAACAACGATGAGGGACTCTGTGTGGCAGCTACATCCCTGCTCTCCAGCTATCTGCTTCTTTGCCCCTCTGCCTCAGAGAAGCCTAACATGGTTCTCCTAAAAGCCAGCTTCGAGGCTCTCCTCACTCCTCCCTTAGGAACAGATATTTACTGGTTTTCTGGGAGCCTGCCTGCCTGCAGCCTTGGGAGCCAGGAGTCTTGACTTCAGCTCAAACATTCTTTTCCCGATCTTCAGGCCTCTGGCATCTTTTCACCCAGCATTTATCTGCATTGAGGCTCACCAGATGCTCCCCCTGGGCCTTATTTATTTAGGTTAAGTGGTTAATGCTGCGGGGCCCTCTGCTTTTTTTCCCACTAGACTCTGATTCACAGACAAATTCTTGGCCTTTCATGCTGGGGCCTGGCACAGGCCTGATGGTGAGTGATGGCATTTTATAAAGCCTGGAAGAAAGGGAGAAGAAATAGGAGGGAAGAAAAGGGAGAGGCAGGGTGGAGGGAGGAGGAAGAGGATAAGAAGGGATGGAGAAGGAGAAGGGAGGGGCAGGAAAGACAAGAAGGAGAGGAAGAAGAGAAGAGAGGGAAGGAGAGGGGAGAAAAGGGGAGGGGAAGGGAAGGGAAGAGAAGAGAAGAGAAGAGAAGAGAAGAGAAGAGAAGAGAAGAGAAGAGAAGAGAGAGGTGGGAGATGAGGGAAGGGAGGATATTTTTGAGGCAGTTTTATTTTGTATGAATTTATTTACCCACAAACACAAACATACTATAATATAGTAAAAACCTTTGAGGGTGATGTTCCTCTGACTTTATTACAGTGTGAGAGATGATGTTTATATAACTTTATTACAGTGATGTTCTGATTATTTTATCACTAATTCTTGTCACTGTCTCACTGTGGCTCATCTGTAGGTCAGTGTTGACCACAGGCACATCTGTACAGCACAGAAGAAGCTGGTGCTGCCCGGGGATCCAGGCTGCCCATGCGGGGTGGGGGAGTACCTCCACCAGTCAGGAGACTATAGCACCTTATTATCACTATCATGTGGTTTGGCCTTATGCCTCTTACTTGCTTCCTAGCGAAGGTCCCTGCAGTAGAAAAAGGAGGACGTGCTTTTCACACACGCCAGGAATTCCTGCTGGAGGAAGGGTTAGGGGAACACTAGAGCCCTAGGTGAGTGAGGAGCCTGCTGGTGGTCAGGGGCCTGGGTCCGCTGCGACTTCACTGAAGACCCCCAAGGCAAGTTACTGAACTCCATCCTCAGCCTGGCAAACGGAGATGTGGAGGTACTTTTGTCCTAAGGGTTTAATATGGAGTAAAGAAGTAAATGCCCCCAGTAGGGGGAGCCACTTGGCAGCTCCTGAAGAGAACTGGGATTAATCATTGTTGGGAGTCAGCATGCAGTGGGTGAAGCTTAGGGACTTGTCTCTAGGGAAACAGCCCATTAGTTGCATAAACATTTATGTGTCCTAATTCATGGTTGGCATTGTGCTAAGTGTTGGGGAGAAGCCTATTCAAATGACACCAAAGTTACCCTTGTCCTTGTTATTTATCCTCAGGGGACCCATTCCAAGACCCTAGTGGGCACCTGCCACTTCCAAGAGTATCAAATCCTATAGAGATGAGAGTAAAGCAGAAAGATCATAACTCCTTCCGAAAAAATGCTCGAGTCTGTTCTCTTTACTCTTGAAACAATGAAGATGACTCATTTGAGCTATCAGTAAGTGAAAACAAGCAAATAAAAACCCAGAAAGAGGATCACTGTACCCTGAGCCCTACCTCTGATATGGTTGGTATAAGTGGGAGAGCTCAGGCCTGAGATGAAGTTTGAGGCATGGCAGGCAGGGAGAGAAAGGCTGCTTATAAATCAGAGTTGGTGACACTCCAGGTTCCAGGGCTCCCGTGTGCTGCCTGAACATGACAACTTCTCCCTTTCCTTCTGCTCCAGTGACTCCAAGCTCATCAAAGATGAGCAGCTGTGAGTGAGATGAGCAAAACCCATGGGCTGCACTGAGAGACTTTCCCAAACTCACCACCCAAGCAGCACCACACGCTGCTTCTGAAGAGATCTCTGTGGTGGAAGAGAGCTGCTAAGGTAGCTATGGAACCATGAGGAAGGCCAGTGGGGTCTTCTAGAAGCTCCAGTGAGTGTCTCCCTTGAGTTGAGTGAGTGAGCCACTTGGGTTGGCAGAGCTACCACTGGCGTGAGTGAGGGTTCAGGGACAGTGGCATTAAGACCTTGGTGTTAGAATGTCACCATTTATGCTCACAGGGCAGTGGTGGTGGGCCATTGGGCTATCCAAATCAATGAGCCTTCTAGAATTTTCTCCATTGATGGTGGCTATTAGCACACTACAATTTGTTCCTTCCTGGTTTGAAAGCTGTAGAGAGATAAACTATAAACCAGGATCTTGGCTCCTTCATTAAAAAAAAAAACTCAACAAAATTCTGATGATTCTGCATGTCTCTATCTCTCTGTCTCTCTCTGTGTCTCTGTTTCTGTCTCCTCTCTCTCTCTTCCTCTCCTCTCCTCTCCTCTCCTCTCCTCTCCTCTCTTCTCCTCTCCTCTCTTTGGATATTCTTGGGAATTAATCGCAGTATTCTTTCACAGTTAGCATGCATTTTCTGCTTGTGACTTAAAATTGCTACGTTACTGCACAGCTCTTGAGGAGGATTCATTTTAAGTTCTGTGCAGCCTCTGGCACTGCAGGGCCCTTTTGGTATTTCTGGGTCTTTATGTGAACAAGATGTCAAATTCCTGGTTTCATTAAATCATGTAAAGATTGGGAATTATTGCTCTTGTGAACACTAGAATAGATCTGGTTTTCTTTAAGAAGACAAGACGGAAAATGCTAAGTACCAGAAATTATTCATATATTCTTTCTGGCTTCTGTTTTCTTCCATGCTTGAATCTTACCAAAGATCCTTGTCAAGAATGCATTTTGTTAAGAGCTGGGCTGATAAACTTGGGGGATGATGCCGTGTTATGTGTGGATCGGGGTTCTGTTTGTGTTGCTCTTATTAACACATGTGTTTATATAGATTATATATTTAGCACATATACAATAATATCATGTATTTTATTTATTTCAGAATGGTTTGGCTACTACTTTAGTTTTTAAAATATATGTGTATGTGTGTGTGTGCCGACTGGTGTTTATGTCGGAGCACATGGAAGGCCAGAAGAGGACTCCCCCTCCATTGTGAGCTGGTGCTTCATATACTTCTTCTTTACCTCCTCCTCCTCCTCCTCCTCCTCCTCCTCCTCCTCCTCCTCCTCCTCCTCCTCCACCTCCTCCTCCTCCTCCACCTCCTCCTCCTCCTCCTCTTTTGTGAGACAGATTTTCTCTGTGTAGCCTTGGCTGTTCTGGAACTTGCTCTGTTTACTAGGCTGGCCTCAAACTTACAGAAATCCACCTGTCTCTGCTTCTCAAGTGCTGGGATTAAAGGCACGTGCTGCCACCACCCAGTCAGATGTTTCATGTTTAAACTATCTATAAACAATATGCATTGTGTAATATAATAAAATCATAAGTATATCATAAAACACAATACATATGATACTTTACTACATATGGCATATATGCATTCATTTTATAGCATATTTAACTCATATCAAGCAGTAGGGCTCCTTCCTGAAAGAAAAATGTGAACTGCTAGGCTGAATGAATGAATGAATGGGAACTTTTCCCTTGCTTTTCAATTCTTAGGTAGTTGATATGTGTGTCTATAGAAAAAAGACAACGCTATAAATAAGTTTAGGCAAACAATATAAGTTTTTAGAAGTTCAATGCACTGTCTATTGCACCATTGAGTCACCTAAAGTAAGAAAAAGAAGTATTTTTCTGGGTGGTAATGGTGGTGCACACCTTTAATCCCAGCACTTGAAAGGAAGAGGCAGGGGGATCTCTGTGAGTTTGAGGCCAGCCTGGTCTACAGAGAGAGTTACAGGACAGGCAGGGTTGGTTACACACACACACAAAAACCATATCTCGAGAAAAAAAACCCCAAAAGATAAATAGAAAAGAAGCTTTTATTATATATTTTGTTTGTTTATTATTAATATTATTATTATTTGTGTGAGCTTGTATGTGTGTGCGAGCTTATGTGTGTGTGTTTGTGTGTGTGTGTGTGTGTGTGTGTATGCTTACATGCAGTGGTTTACCTGCTGAGGTCAGAGAACAACTTTTAATTAAATATACATTTCTAGAGTGTTCTTTAACTTTGGTCAGATAGAAAATACCATTTACACTTAGCTACTTGCAGGGACAGCAGAAAGGACATTTTAGTACAGCCACACACACAGACAAGGCCCCTTAACCACTGTTCATCAGTGCTGCCAAGTGGCTGTGTGACCTTTTTTGAGCAGTAGACCCTCTCTGGTCTCGAAAATGAAGTTGGCAGGAGTTGGCTAAATTCGCTTTGCTGTGGTAATCCCGTGATTCCAAAATGATTCAGAAATGTTAGCCGAAGGACTCCTTCCCAGAGGCTCCTTTGCTGGCTTTTTTTCCTGTCACTTCTGGGTCTCTCACACTTTGCTCTGTGCATTTAACATCAGGGAAATGCGCTGTGGAAAGCCCAAAATAGCAACAAGAAGCCAACAGGAGACCGCAGGGCTCCACAGGGTGCCGCCAATTTCAAATACTTGTCAACAAGTCCCTAGCAGGACATGGGAAGGAACCTGTGGTTAAGGCTGCTATGACCTCCCTGGGCTCCACATAGCACTTAGGGCTCACAGGAAACCCTGGGAAGCCATCATACCTACTGGGGACTGCAGCCCAGTAACCAGCTCTAGCTGAACCAAGGAGGCTTCCAGATCCTGCTTCCCAGGGCCTTCCCGTTCCCATGGCAACTCTGATGGCTCCTTGAAAGTACTCAGAGAATGGATAACAAATCAGTTGTGTGCCTGCACCTGCCCTGGGCAGTACCCCAAATCCACAAGGGGCAAACCGGTGTGTCCTTAACTGCATGGGCCCGAGACTCCAAGCTTTGGAAGCCAGGAGAATGAGTCCCTTATTCTAACCTTCTGGGTCAGTGTCCTAAATGTCATGTCTTGTTACCCATCTCCTGAAGAAGGGGATCCACAGTAATCATTCTCAGCCTTAATGGTAATTTGAAGGAGGCCTCTGAAAAGGGTCCTGGTTGTGTGTGACCACAGCTGGTGTCTTCATCCAGATTTATAAAAATCCCAAGAGAAAGAACTGGCCTTTGGAACACAGACGTATATATCACCCTAAATTTGGCTGACTGTATATCTTAAAACTGCCCTGACACAAACAGCTCTTTCTAACACTGAATTCCACAGAAGAAAGGTCTCTGAAATATGGGTTGTAATTTCCATTAAGAGATTTTTAAAAAATGCATTCTAAGATATGCCATCTATAATCTATATCACTGAAGTGAAGAACCAGGCTTCCAGAATTGAGCTGTAGGGGGAAAAGAGCAGAGCAGAGCTTTCTCACGAAATTTGGAGGATTTTAGTTAGGTGGTGGAGGGATATACCTGCTAACACGGACCACAGAGCTGTGATGTGCCACTCTGTGGGTAACAGAGAACTCCCTGCAAGGGTTGCTGCCCTGGGGTGGTCAATGCAGCATGGAATACAACATGTTAGAGGAAAGATTCCTGTGTCGAGAAGCTGGGTGGGGGGTGACTTCCCAAAGAGACAAAAGGATTGAAAATGTATAATCATCCTTTGAAGTGCTAGTAACAGCTGCCTTTAACTGAGAGGCAGGCGAAGCCAAGAAGTTCATGAAGAAAAACGAAGCCTCTTCTTGAATCCATCGGAAGCTGAGTCCCTTCTGTTCCTATCACATCCATAATAAATTTATATATATTTAAAAATACCAGTGCAAGGTGCACCATCATTTTAGTCAAGTGGGAATACATTTCTTTCCTCTGAAGCTTCCTCTCCATAAGCTTTCTCCTCCTGACAGCACACTCCATGATGAAGAATCTCACTCATCAGGAAAATTGCATAAGCTGGGCAGCTAACCTCGTTAGCTCCTCTCTCGATTCTATCAGCAAATGAAATCCCTCTGAAACGTTTCTGCTGGAAATCTCAGAGGTGAGTTGGAATACAAGAGGCAGTTTCCTGTGCAGACCCGGGCTCAGAAGAGTGAGGCCACCTCAGGGATGTAGGGATTAAGGTCTTAGCTAAACTTTGAGGCTGTACATGGTGTTACACACCAGAGTCTCTTAGGTGGCATTGAAAACACTGTGGAATAAAAGGACTTCAGTGGGCTGGACAGTGTAAATGTTCTTGGCCATGTACGTAACAATGAATGGCAACACAATTTTACAATTCTAAAAATTTAAAAACTTGCATTTTTAAATGACAGTAATTAAATATATTTGATTATGACATTTTAATAAATGTATATGATATGGGCTGATGGATCCAGGTTAATGAGACCATCCATCATTGCAAATACTTTCATTTTCTCATGGAGTATTTAGAATCTGAGATATTTAATATTATTGTCAGTTTGACAGGATCAATAAGGACAAATCACTGGGCACATCTGAGAGATTCTAGATTATATAAATTAAGGTGAGAAGACCCACCCTAAATGTGGGTGACATCATTTCATGATCTTGGGTTCTGGGCTGAGTACAAAGGAGAAGATGAACTGAGACCTGCTTTCAATATTCTCTACACTCTACAGTGTGATCAGCTGCCTCAGGCTCCTGCTGCTACACCTTTCAGGCAGGATGGACTGTATCTTCAGACTGTGAGCCAAAATAACCCTTCTGTCCAGGTTAATTTTTATTATCAACTTGACATACTTGAGAAAAACCTAACCTGAGGAATTGTGTCCATGCTGGTCTGTGACCATGAATGACTGTGGGGCATTTTCTTGATTGCTAGTTAATGTAGGTGGGTCCAGTCCACTGTGGGTGATATCATTCCCTATGTAGGAGAGCCTAGGATGAAAATGAGCAGAGAAAGTGAGTAGTCCTGTAAGCATTGTTCCTCCAAAGTTTCTGTTTCAGTTCCTGCCTCTGGGTTTCCACCTTAAACTGCTGCACTAACTTCCCTCAGTGAAGTGTAAGCTGAGAACCGCCCCCTTTCCTCCCCTAAGTTGCTTCTGATCAGTGTTTTCTCACAGTAACAGAAAAGTAAGTAGAGCACTGTTTCTCCCTTAAGCCCCTCTCCTTTCCTAACTGCATCTGTCGACCGCAGTCATCTTTTTGCCTAGTCCATGAGCTGTATCTCATCTCACGCAGCTATCATCCCATTCACAGAAGTAGTTGTGAGTTTCTGCTTATTGTTTTAATAGAGGTTGTTTATCCATTTGCCTGTCAGAGTACAGCAAGCATGCTTTTCCACAGGGACACAGCTCTCCCTCTCTACATATGGTTAATTAGATGTTCTAGGACAATCCATGGACAAGCTACTCTTCCCACACTATTTCGGCAATTATAATGTCATGCTAAAGAAAAATACTTTCTATATATACATTTTATTTTCTGGGAATTTCCTGGCTGGCTTGCTAATGAATGCCTAGTTTTCATAAATAAGTTTTAGATGTTTTCTAAACAAGCAAATTTGGCCAAGGCAGTATTTATAAATTTTCTTGGGAAAACTGACCTTTCTGCTTTGACCTTATATCCAAATGTTCATTATGGATTATTTTCTTCTTATCTTATGATCTCTGGTAACTTTAGGTCTCAGGTGTTTTCATTGCCGTTTATACTTGTTGGTAATATTTTCTCATTAATAAAAGATGTGTATAGACACTGGATTTAATGGCTTTTTCTCTGAAGTGTTTTCTCAAGTATTTTCACAGGCAGTCATGATGTTTTTAGGATTTAGACAATGGTTTATCTGGATACAAAAAAAGAAAAAAAAGAAAGAAAGAAAAGAAAAGAAAATGCTCCCAGCCCTTCTGAGAACCCCGAGCTTCCAACAAGATGGCTGATGCCAGAGTGTGTCTTCCCCAGCAGAGAAGCTGAGCTTCCTGTTAGAAGACCTTAGCACTTTCCCTGTCTTTTTTCCATTCTTTGTGTTTTCTTTTGATGCTGGAGATCAAACACAGGGCAACCCACCGGGCTACATTCTTAGCCATTTGTCTACCCACTGGGCTACATTCTTAGCTATTATATCTTCTGTTCTTAATTAAGCATCACCACAATGGCCCAGTTTGTTTGTTTTTTTTTTCTTTCTTTCTTTATTGCTTTGCAATCCTTTTGACCAGCCATAAAGTGATGGGACATAATTTAATGGGACTTAAAGTTATGTTTCATTCTGTATTATTGTTATTTTTTTCTCTCCTTCTGGAATCCTGTTACGTGAATATTGACCCTTGTGTTTCTTATCTCCAAGAAACCTGACTTTTGAGCTACATTTCCAATATTTTATTTCTTTCCAGTGCTTTATGGGTTCCTTAACCAGAACCTCCAATTCACTAATTTCTTCTTTTTCTGCATCTTGTAAAAATATGCTCAACCTTAAGTTTAAAGACTTAATCCAATGCTTCTAATCTCAATATTTTGGGTTTCTATTTTAAAACATCTGTACCTGTCTGGTTCATCTTACCTCTCTCAGATACTTATCACTCTTCCTTTGGATTATTGATAATTTTGCTTCTAATTCTGGTCCATCCAAGTTGTTATTCAGTCCACTGTTTTTTTTAATGCTAATGGTCTTAGCAGTGGACTATGTTTGCCCACCATCCCTTGCTAACATTAGCTCTCTTGTCTGGTATGAAGCAGAGGAGTAGTGAGCAGGCCTCCGTGGAAGAAGCATGCATTAGGGCAGAGGGTCTAAACACCATCAACTAGACTAGAGCGCCGCTCTTTAGACTTAGTAACCTTGTCTCAGGAATTTCTTGGTTTAAAGACCTTCCCTCCATGGTTCTGGTTTCCTAACCATGAAGACAAAGGGAGAAGATGGCAGGTTGCTTAGAGGACTGGTCACCTTTGCCTGTTCCTGACTTTATTCCTCCTGGTCCTTTTGGTTCTGGGGCCATCTTGCATGCTTCCCTCATTCTGGCACAGACTCTCATGTTTCTGAACTTCAGTAACAGAGAGACAGAAGTCTTTGTCAAAAGCCACAGGGCAGAGGAAAAACTCAAGAATTTACCGAACTCCAAAGCTGGTCTTCTGTGTTACTGAGGCTTATATCTTCTTCCTTGCCTGCCTGCCCGTCCGGTTCCCTCCCTCTCTTCTATTTGTCCCCCTCTCCCTCCTTTCCAATACTGAGTATCGAATCAAGGATGTGCTAGGCAGGCAGTCTGTGACTGAGCTACATCCCCACCCCTCCTCTTACAGGTTCAAGCATTGGCTGGCTTGAACTCTGTATGCACACACGGGCATTGAACTTGTGATCCTCTTGCCTGCCTGGGATCACAGGCTTTGCAGGGGTGGGGGTGGGGCTCAGCCAGTGTCCTTCACATTTAATTATCGGAGCATGGTGTTTTCTCGCTGCGCCCTTGAGAGCCCTGTGGGTCGTGACTCTCAGTTCCTTCCTGTGATGTGCACTGTACACTTTTCTCGGTTAACACTTTTCTTCTCACAGCACTTTTATGTTTACAGAATACGATTATAAATCTCAGAAAGCTTTTTGGTTTTCGTAGTTTGCCTGTAATATGTTTTCTCCTGGTCTGCGGCTTTTCTCTTCCATCTTGTCACACTGTCTCCCAAAAAGAAAAAAAAATGTTAACAGGCAATTATCAATTGCTTTCCCTCATGACTTGAGTTTCTAAAAATTCTTTGATAAGTAGACTAATGATGGCCCTCAAGTCTTTATTTGAAATGATCCACGTTGTTCCCGACACCAGGCTAGGACTGTTAGCCCAAAGCCCTCAGATACTAACCTCAAATTCTTAAGCACCTGGTTGCTTTACCTGCAGCACAGATGATCTTTTGCCTACTTTCTGACTTTGTGCACCCTGTGAAGCCACCCACCCCATCTGCTATTCATTACCAAGAGGAAGCCAACAGTGAAAGACCATTCTTCACTGCCCTCTGACCTTCCCCCACCCCATGACCTTCAACCTGTTGTAAAGGGGCTTCTCCTAGACAGCAGACCTCTCTCTAACATCCCTGTCTCTTACTCTGTGTTCCCTCTCTCATTCCCCTTCTGCATGACGGCCTTGTTACAAAGTCTCTGGAAAGTCTCTTGGATAACAAATTCTCTGGATGGGGTGGGCAACAACCGCATCTAAAAGTCTTCTCAGTGAAGATGATTGTGTCTAACTGCTTCCTGTGGTGCCGTCTCTTCGTTCATCAACCCCTCAAAGGTAACACTTACCACAGAGCTGATCTCAAAGCCCATTACCAAACCCACCATCACCTACTTTGTCTTCTATGCTGTCTGCTGAAAGTTTCTAGGCTTGCAGTTTTTGCCTATGATTGGCCATTTTGAGCACACTTTTGTAAGATTGCTAGAATCGTTGACTGAATGTATTGCTGTGGGGTTTCCTTCCTTCATTCCATCATTCCTTTCCTTTTCCCAAACATCTGGCACTATCTGGTGAAAGGAACATTATTAGTTCACCCATTGAACTAATTGTGGTTTAGCTACTCGTACTTACATGGGACTTTTGGGGCTCTATTTTGTAGCATTGACATGACTATCATGGTTTTTTGTCTTGATTTTTGTGGCTTTAGAATGATATTGTTTATTTTTGAGACAGGATCTCACTGTGTAAATCTAACCTGGTACGGGATCCATGTAGATCAGGCTAGGCTCAAACTCATAGATCTACCTGCCTCTGCTTCTAGAGGGCTAGGATTAAAGGTGTGCATCACTGTGCCTGGCCCTGCCTCTTTTCCCTCCTCCTCTTTTCCTCCTCCTCTTTTCCCTCCTCCTCTTCCTGCTCCTCCCCCTGCCCCCACCTCTCTTCTATTTGCTTTTGTTTTGGAGAAAGAGTCTCTCACAGGGACCTGGGGCATTTTAGGCCTGGTTGGCTGGTCAGCAGACCCCAGGAATCCTCCTGTCTCCCCCTCCCCATCACTTGCATTACAAACACGTACCCTCATGTCTGGCCACGTTGTTTATGAGTGTGTCACGTATTAAACTCAGGTTCTCATGCCTGTGTGACAAGCACTTATTTCAATGTTGTTGCTTTTGTTGCTCTTGTGGGTGACATGAAGTACAAATGCATTCATTCCTAATACAACAGGGCCAGTCCTGTTCTCCAGATGGCAATTTCGTATTTGTTATTCTACCCGTTTGGCACTTCATTGCTTTTAGGCAGACCTTTGCATCCTGTAATTTCTTGAAGTGATTCTTTGTTGATTTCCTCTAGCAGCTATTGTCTTCTATCAGGTGCTGTTTCTACATTCCTAGAATGATTGATCCATGTGGTCATGTTGGTATAATCACACATGGTGCCTTACTTCTTCATCGTGAGCCCTCTTAGAGTTCCTAGTTAAGTTTCCCTTGAATCTATCCAGAGAAGGGTCTATTTAGTATTCCCAGAGTTTAGCTTGTTTTTGTCCATGTTGCTCTCTATGCACTCGTGTTCATAAGCAAAGTTGGCTAGTTTGATTTGTTCAAAAACCATTTTTCCTTGGGCCAGAGAGATGGCTGGGTAATTGGGAATACTTGCTGCTCTTCAGAGAACCTGAGTTCAGTTTCTAGCACTCACATTACTTATCTTACTTGTAATTCCAGCTCCAAGGGATCTGATACCCCCTTCTGACCTCTGGGAAGGCCAGTACTTATGTGTGAGTGTATGCATGCACAACACACACACACACACACACACACACACACACACACACACACACAGAGAGAGAGAGAGAGAGAGAGAGAGAGAGAGAGAGAGAGAGAGAACCAAACAAACCATTTTCCTTTACATCCCCAACGGATTTCAATAGAATGACAATGAGCCATCTGTCCCTTGACCTTTGAAGAATGTTGTCTATAAACCTGCCTGACTCTGCCTCTGCTTTTAGAAGGGCCACTCTTCAACAAAACCCCTCCAGATTATTCTCTGATGAATTTCTATTTAGGAATTTTAAAAACAAGTTTGTATTCAATTTTGGGTGTTGGTATTCCCTGACAAATGACCCGTTTGGATATTTCCAGACATTTCTATCTAGAATATGGAACTATTGTCTCAGAGGTTGGGTAACTCTATCCTCTCTTCTCTTAATTAAGTTTACACTATGTTTTGTCTCTTCCTTGAACAGCAGGTCCAAGAAAAGGCTCAGAGCTTTTCTTACTCATCATCAAATTTTCAAATTTCCTCTCACCAGGTTAAGTCAACCCCCTTGTTTAGCAAAGCTCTGATTTTGTTTATTTGCATGTCTGCTGATGAGTACCCAGGATTTGCCTTTGTGGTTTAAGGTTTAATCAGAAAACCACCAAAAGCTGCCATATTTATTCTACGCAACTTATCTACAGTATTTAAGTTAATTTTTCTTTTTCTTTTTTGTTTTTTAGTATGTGGGAGTATGAAGACATCCCTGCTTTCCTTCCCACTAGCTTTCCTTGTATCTATTTGTGAGTGTGTTTGGCACAAACCAGCCATGCATTTAGGGCTGTGATTTCACATCATCAAAACCACAGCCTTTCATCAGAGGATCTCAAGAGTTCCTCTTCTCTGACAGTTCCCTCCCACTCCCACAGCAGCCTGCCCTGCTCAATTCCTCACAGCTCAGGACAATGGTGCAGCTGCCTCTGCTTTTGAGATAGGTCCTCACCATGGAGCCTGGCTGTCTTGCACCTGGGATACCTGCCTGCCTCTGCTTCCAAAGTGCTGGGGTTAAGGGTGGGGTGGTGTTTGTGTTTCCGATGATACTATTTCAGAAGCAGTACATCAGTAGTGTGCAAGGGTTTGGACTGGCCTCGCCCTTTGCACCAGTGTATCCATACTCGCCTGGAGCCTTTCTATTGTGTCCCTCTCTGATTCAGTGCTGAGTAGAGTTTAATGGTAGGGCTGTGTCATACTTGGGCTCACAACTGCTGTGGGCAAATAGACGGATTCTAATGTGGGGCTGCCATAAACCTTGAGGGACATGTTTTATGTAAACATACGTTGTAACTTGGGGACTAATGGCCCAAAATGCCATTGCTGTCAGCAACCGGCGAGTGACACAGTTTGTCCCATCTACCGATGCTCTGTGGTGTCCCATTTTGCTTTAACCATCCCCATGTGTGTAATGATGGCTCATTGCCTTCTTCAGTTTCATTTCTTTGATGACCATGATGTTGGACACTTTATGTGATCACTGGTCCCTTGTATATTGTTTTTGGTGGGCCTGTGTTTTGACTATTTTCTAGTTGGGATTTTTTTTTCCATACTGTTGATTTTGAAGTTTTTGAAAATGTATTTGGATACCAGCTCATTCCTTTTCCTTTAAAAGATACATTTTTGGCATTTTTAAATTATGTGTGCATGTTTGTACGTGTGTGTCTGTGTGTGTATCTATGTGTGTGTGCCTGTATGTCTATGTGTGCATGTGTGTGTGTGTGTGTGTGTGTGCGCATGCTCGTGCCTGATTATGTGCAGATACCCGCTGAAGATGCCAGAAAAAGGATGCTATGGAGCGGGAGAGCTTGAGTCACAGGTATGGATGCTGCAAACTGAACTTGGGTCCTTGGGTCCTTTGCAAAAGCAGCAAGCATGCTTTTAACCCCAGAACCACTTCTCCAGCCCATTGTCTTTTTATTACACATATATAGATCTTTTTCTTCCAAGATGTAGTCTCTTTAAACTCTCACATAGGTTTTGTGTAACAATAATGTTTACTTTTGATGAAGCTGAGTTTACCCATTTTTCCCTCATTGATTGAATTTTACTGCCAAATCTAAGACCTTTATGTTAGTCTTAGAACCCAAGAATTTTCCTCTGTTCTTGAAGAATTTTATAGTTTTACATTGTGCTACTAATCCACTCGGTTGGGGTTAAGATTACACCGTCTGTTGTCAGCTTACAGATGTTTGATAGCTTCAGTGCCTTTAGCTGAAAAGAATATCCCCTTTCTTCTTTGAGCCATGTTGATCTATGTCAAGTCAATTGCCAACATCAAACTAAATGGAGAGAAACTTGAAGTAATCCCACTAAAATCAAGGACAAGACAAGGCTGCCCATTCTCCCCATCTATTCAATATAGTACTTGAAGTTCTAGTCAGAGCAATTATGCAACAAAAGGAGATCAAAGGGATAAAAATTGAAAAGGATGAGGTCAAGATATCACTATTTGCAGATGATATGATAGTATACATAAGTGACCCCCCCAAAAATAATCCATGAGAGAACTTCTAAACCTGATAAACAACTTCAGCAAAGTGGCTAGATATAAAATTAACTCAAATAAATCAGTAGTCTTCCTTTACTCAAAGGATAAATGGGCTGAGGATAAATTAGGGAAATGATACCCTTTACAATAGTCACAAATAATATGAAGTATCTTGGTGTGACTTTAACCAAGCAAGTGAAAGATCTGTATGACAAAAATTTCAAGTCTCTGAAGAAAGAAATTGAAGAAGACCTCAAAGATGGAAAGATCTCCCATGCTCATGGATTGGCAGGATTAACATTGTAAAAATGGCCATTTTACCAAAAGCAATCTACAGATTCAATGCAATTCCCATCAAAATTCCAACTCAATTCTTCATAGAGATAGAGCAATTCTCAAATATGTCCGGAATAACAAAAAACCTAGGATATCAAAAAACACTCTCAACAATTAAAGAATTTCTGGGGGAAGTCACCATCCCTGACCTCAAGTATACTACAGAGCAATAGTGATAAAATCCTCATGGTATTGGTACAGAGACAGGCAGGTAGATCAATGGATTAGAATTGAAGATCCAAAAATGAACCCACACACCTTTGGTCACTTGATCTTTGACAAAAGGGCCAAAACCATCCAATGAAAAAAAGACAGCATTTTCAACAAATGGTTCTGGTTCAACTTCCTGTCAACATGTAGAAGAATGCAAATTGACCCATTCTTATCTCCTCAAGTCCAAATGGATAAGGACCTCCACATAAAACCAGATATGATGAATCTAATAGAAGAGAAAGTGGGGAAGAGACTTGAAAACATTGGCACAGGAGAAAATTCCCTGAACAGATCACCAATGGCTTATGCTCTAAGATCAAGAATTGACAGATTGGATCTCATAAAATTGCAAAGCTTCTGTGAGGCAAAGGACCCTGTCAACAGGGCAAAACAGCAACCCATAGATTGGAAAAGGATCTTTACCAACCCTACATCTGATAGAAGGCTAATATCTAAAATATACAAAAACCTCAAGAAGTTAGACTCCAGAGAACCAAATAACTATATTAAAAATTCGGTACAGAGCTAAAGAGAGAATTCTCAAGTGAGGAATCGCAAATGGCTTAGAAGCATTAAAAGAAATGTTTAACATTCATAGTCAGCAGAGAAATGCAAATCAAAACAACTCTGATTCTACATTACACAGTCAGAATATCAAAGATCAAAAACTCAGGTGACAGCAGATGCTGGCAAGGATGTGGAGAAAGAGGAATACTCTTCCATTGCTGGTGGGATTGCAAGCTGGTACAAACACTCTGGAAATCAGTCTGGAGGTTCCTCTGAAAATTGAAAGTAGTTCTACCTGAGGACCCAGGTATACCACTCACCCAAAAGATGCTCCAGCATATAACAAGGACACATGCTCCACTATGTTCACAGCAGCCTTATTTATAATAGCCAGAAGCTGAAAACAATCCAGATTTTCCTCAACAGAGGAATGGATACAGAAAATGTGATACATTTACACATGAAGTACTATTAAAAACAATGACTACATGAAATTTGCAGGCACATGAATAGAACTTGAAAATATTATCCTGAGAGAAGTAACTCAGTCACAAAAAAAAGCATGGTATATATTCACTGATACATGGATATTAGGCAAAAATAAGCTTGGAATACCCATGATATAACTCACAGACCATATGAAACCCAAGAAGAAAGAAGATGACACCAAAAGGGATGGTACAGTCCTACTCAGTAGGGGGAAGAAAATAATCTCTGGGAAGTAGAGGGAGAGAGGGATCTGGGAGGAAGAGAAGAGGAGAAGGGAAAAGGGGGTCTGGTTCAGATATGGGAGGATATGGGGGAGAAGTACAGAGGGTCAGGAATTTGAAATGAGGAAAGTGGAAGTTGGGGAGGGGGAAGTTCCAGATGCCAGAGACCCAAGAGGTTTCAAGGACTCATCAAGGAGGACATTAGTTGAAATACCCAACAATAGAGAGATAGAACCTGTGGAGACTATATTCGGTGGATAGGCACAACCCCTGATTGAGGGATGGGGCCATCCACCCACCTCAAAAATATTAATCCAGAATTCCTCCTGTCAAGAGGAAATGCAGGAACTATAAGAGTGGAGCAGAGACTGAAGGAAAGGCCATCCAGAGGCTGCCCTACCTAGGGATCCATCCCATCTGCAGACACCAAACCCAGACACCATTGCTGGTGCCAAGAAGTGCTTGCTCACAGGAACATGGAATAGTTGTCCCCTGAGAGGCTCTGCCAGAGACTGACCAGTACAGATGTGGATGCACACAGCCAAACATCATACTGAGCGCGGGGTCCCCAATAGAGAAGTTAGGGCAAGGACTGAAGGAGCTGAAGGGGTTTGCAACCCCACAGGAAGAACAACAATATCAAGCAACCAGACCCCCCCAGAGCTCCCAGGGACTAAACACCAACTAAAGAGTACACATGGAGGGACCCACGGCTCAACTGTATATGTAGCAGAGGATGGTTTTGTCAGGCATCATTGGGAAGGGAGCCCCTTGGTCTTATGGAGGCTCGATGACCCAGGGTAGGGAAATGCTTGGGTGCTGAGGCCGGAGTGGGTGGGCAGGTTGGGGAGTACCCTCAATAGAGGCAAGGGAGGGGGAGGGGCTAGGGGGTTTGTGTGGGGGAGACTAGGAAGGGGGATAGCATTTGAAATGTCAATAAATAAAATAACCAGTAAAAAATGAAAAGAAAAATGTGGTATGTGTGTTGCCACAGGCTGGATACCAGATACTTTGTTGAATCACAGATATTTGTGGTTCTGTCCCTTCAAGAACACCACTGTGCCCCCAGTGCCCTAGATTATTATGAGCCAAGTCTTCAGGTTGAGTAGAATAATTACTATATTTTATTCTTTCTAAAGGTTTTTAAATTTTAACTATTTTAGAACCTAAACCTTTCTACATGACTAGTAGGAAAAAAACTGTCTATACCCATAAGAACCTTGCTGGAATATTGATAGAAATTTCATTAAGTATATGGATAATTTTGGCGAAATTGACAGCTTGATTCTGTTGAGTCTTGAACTCATAATGTTTTTATAATTAGCTTTTTAAAAATCTCCTTTTTTTCAAATTTCAACATATAAGTTTAAGACACATTAAATTTTTAGCTAGATGTGTATTCTCTGAAGAGGTTATACATGATATTTTCTGTGTTTACACTGTAGAAAGTAGGAATGTGATGGATTTCTGTCAGTTCATAGACTGTCAAGTATACCTTGCTGAACTCTGGGATTTCCATGTGGACAATCCGTATTGTCTACAAATGACAGTATTATTGATCTTATTCTTCAAGTTCATTCCCTTAATCTCTTCATCATAATTTCAGAAGGAAAGTCTCCCAGTGTCACACCCACAGACCTAATGTCTCATTTTCAGAGCAGTTTGGGTTTTGTGGCTCTTTACGTTCTTCCGAGATGCCTGCATCTCTGAGCTGACAGGGAGGGCCTCTCCCAGCCCAGACATCTGGTGTCTACATGGAGCAATGATGCATGGGACCCTCACCAGAAATCCATTGGACACATCATCCTGGGCAGAATGAGTAATGTTTAAGTTTGGGACACTGGGTTGGTCCAAGCATCTTCTTAGGTTGCATGTTTATTGTGTTTACATTCTAGCTGACCCATCCATCCTGTCTTCTGGATAGTGGTCCTGGCCATTAGCTATAACCAAATCCTTTCATCAGCCTACCTGCCAGCCCTTGTGCCTCCCAAGAGGGAGTGTCTCAAAGGTCTTAGGTTGTTATGACTCAGAGGTGGGTCTCTTATGGTTAGTTCTGTCCATCTCTACCTTGCTGTCTTTCGTTACTGCACGTGTCTAAGGCTAGTGGAGAAAAGAACACTCTCAATTCCATCCAGCCTCCTTACACATTGAGTCCCTGATGGACTCACCTGATGCTATCAGGTTCCTCCATTCAACACAAGGAAGGAATGAGCCTAGTGGCCTGAGTTTAGTCGCTAGCAGCATGAAGAGGCAGGTGTCATGGCCTTTCTATTCCAAGGATGGGAGTCAGTATCCCTGCATTGAGCCTCCAGTCCTGGAACCCCAAACCAATTCTCCTTCTTTCTCATTGAGAGTCCTTGGTTTCTCTGTATTGTAATTGTGTTTGGGAGGAAAAGCAGGGAGAGACTGCCCTATACCATCTTATTAACATTGAAGTTGACTGATGCTTCTGCTAAAGCCTCAAAACTGATCTCTGGAGACACTTCACAAATGGAGGAGGCTAGAGTCCGGGCCTCAGCACATAACCACCAAATAATCAGAGGAGTGAACCTAGTGTGGTGATGTGATTAATCCGCTGTCAGGCTCAGCCCACGGAATGTGCTAGTGGCCACTGCTGATGTGAGCAGAAAACCTGGGGATTGGAAAGGGAAAAGCACTTTTACCTCACAATTATGATTTATGAGATTTCTCTTCTGCTGAATATAGGAATAATTGTGCGAAATTTTAATACATACCTATGTCTGACTTCTATAAACAATGTATTTAAAACAAAGGGCAGAATTTAAACACAGTCATACACACAGACACACACACATGAAAGAGAGATAGAGATAGAGATAGATAGATAGATAGAGAGAGAGAGAGAGAGAGAGAGAGAGAGAGAGAGAGAGAGAGTCTTTGTTAAAACCATTTACTCACACCTAGGGAGGTGGCTTAGCGGATCCAGGTGATTGCAGCCAAGTCTAACCACCTGAGTTCATTCCCAGGGACTCTCATGGTAGAAGGAAAGAACAGACTCACACAGACTTTCTTCTGACATACCCATGTGCTCTGTGTCATGGATGAGGCCCCATTACAGAGACTAAATAAATTAGCTATTTTTTTTATCATTAAATAAAAAAATTACCCGTTTGCTCCAAATCACTGGTACTTTGTTGTGCTAGCTTCCGCTCTCCTCCTGCCTGGACTCTACAGCTAGAACTCATTATAGATGGCTCTGTAAGCTATTCCTGGCTACAGGTCTCAGGAACAAAGAGTCTCCATCATTCTGTGTCTCTAGCCCTCACACAAGGGTCTCATTTATCAGCCTTCTCTCTCCATGTGTTTGTTTAGAAAAGTGATTCAGTCTATGCTAACCAAATATATTAGCCATCTCTAACTACTGCCTTTGAATGGTTCCATGGTCCTTAAAGGTCCTTGTATGTTTGGGATGTAGAATTCTTTAATAAATCTGCCCCATGTAGGGAAGTCTCACTATCTACATATACATGCACAGATACACGTTTTCAAATGTGCTTGCTTTTATGTGTTTATAAATGCAAATTATATTTTTAATATGCCTTGACTCAATTTCAACATGGATTTTATTAGTACATGTAATTATACTGCACATGACTCTGGGATCTCTTGGACTCATACCTGCAATGCCTTTGTTTTGATCCTTTCCCGATCCTGCCTTAAACATCTTAATTTTGCAGATGGGCAAACCAAAGGGAGCATTAGGATTTTATTATCCTTCTCCTAAGGTCAAATAACTCCCAGTAGTCTCGAGACCAGAATATAGATAGATTTCCTAACTCCAGGCTCTTTGCAGCAGACATTAGTCCCTCTGTGACTAAAGGCCAGAGGCATGCTGGGAGAGAGCATGGTGTGGAATACAAAGAAATCTATTCCGTGCTGCGTCCAGAGGTGTCATCCCTACTCAGGCAACACTTTTAATTACTAACCTGGCATTAATTTACCGATCTGTGTCTGCTCTGTGACTAAACATTCCCCCCGCCCATGCTGATTAAGTCCGGTGTGAATCAGATATTCATGTCACGAGTTAGCAAGGGTTTGGATGAGCAGTCTCCCCCACAGCAGTCCGTACACAAAGACGATGGATTGATTCAGTCTCTAATTGCTGTGCCCAGGATAACATTTTCTTACATTTATTTTTATTTTATAAATTAATTTTTAACGTTTAGGAGCAAATTAAATTGTAAATTACAGCATGGTCCCCCTTCCCTTTCATCTCCCCCATCTGACCATGTGACCCATCCCTGCTTTGTCGTCTCTTAAATATATGAATACAATTTACTCAGTCCATTTAGTGTTACCTGCATGTGTATAATTTCTGGGCTGACCACTTGATAGTGGATAAGCAATTAGGTGGAATGACACTTTATAAACAGCTGCACCTGAATAGAGAGACAGCCGTACAGAACATGATGTCAGGGTCCTTATGTGCCTGTATTCGGAAGCTCGAACAAAACAGCAGGATAAATTCCTTAGTAGGACTTAGTTCTTCGCCTGCTTGTAGATTAAAGCAGAAAAATGTGACCATACTTTATATGAATAATACAATTTTCTATGTTTATTCAACATGCCAAATTCCTCTTATTGTGAAAAATTGTCTACCCACAAAATTTTATAATAATTCAGCCTATTTGCCTCCCTAGCCCCCAGATGATACTAATATTTTCTTTTCCATGGTACGTTAGGAAATACGTGCCTTAGGAAACAGCCTGATGCTTGTCACAGCTGCAGGCCCACTGATGCAGAAAATCTGGCATTTACAGAGAATGAAACTCGCTCTCTCTTGCTTTGTCTGCCCTTCTCCAATCGCCTTTGTTTAGTCATTGTGTTTGGAGCCTCTGAAAAGAGACAGCTTTCAGGAGCAAGTGAATAGGGATGAGGGCATACTCATGTGTGAATAAGACGGTGATGGCAAAGAAAATTGATTTTCCCCCCTCCAGCTGAAGTCTGTGGGGGAGGCTGCTCTGCTTGTCACTGATAGCTGTGTGAGTCACAGTCCCAGACCGCCCCCAGGCCAGGACAGCCCCTGCTGCGGTTACCATGGCACTTGGCGCCCTATCATAAGCTTCAATATCATAGCTCAGTACTGACAGCTCCCTGTGCTTTTGTGCACTCGTGGATAGATGTAGTGGATCAGAGATGAGAACTCCCTTATACACCAGCGTCTAGCAAAGGCCTGGCACACAGTGGATCCTTCCTGTGTTCAATGAAAGAGTGAATTAAAATTAAGCTCATTTCCAACTTCCATTTTTTGAAAGAAAAAAATTAAGATTACTTTTGAGGATGTATGAGTCTGTGTGAATACTTTCTCTCTCTCTCTCTCTCTCTCTCTCTCTCTCTCTCTCTCTCGTGTGTGTGTCTGTCTGTGTGTGTGTGTGTGTGTGTGTGTGTGTGTGTGTGTGTGTGTGTGAATTTGCCTACAGAGGCCAGAAGAGGACATTGGATGCCCTGCGGCTAGAGTTACCTGTTGCTGTGAGCCAAAAATATGGATGCTAGGAACTGAATTCCTCCTCTACAATTCACTAAGGGCTTCTTTTAACTGCGGAGCCATCACCCACTTCCTTAACAAGCAAGCAAGCAAGCAAGCAAACAAACCATTTTACGGAAATGTAACTAAATGGCATACACGAGAGATGCGTGCACTTGTTTACAGTTTGATGAGCTTGGGCATGTGTACACACCCATCCTATCACCACAGACTAGGCAATGAACACGCCTGTCACATCCAGAAGTCTCCTGCGCCTCTCCTTTAGTGTTGAAATAATTCAAAACTTGAACTTCAAAACACCAAAGGAAAGCGAAAGCCAATCTCCACTGCCTGACCTTCGATGGCTTCGTTTCCCCAAACTCCGCTTTATTTCCACCTGCCTCATCCTCTCCCCAACATCCTGCCACCCGCATCTAATTGTAATGCATGGAATGGGTGGGGAGAATAAAGAGACTAAATAAAAAAATGGAAGCATTGAGGGGAAACCATGACTGGGACAATCTCTCTTATCCTCCAAAAATTACAAGCAGCTCTCAGGAACAGTCCAGTTACCGATGATGTTTAGCTGGATGAGTGACAGTTTTAGAGAAAGAAAGAGCTGAATGGATGCACCACTTGTATGATGTTTGCTTATCTTCAAGTGAGTAAATAAACCCAAGATTCACTGCCTGTATGACCTCACTCCATACGGCACAACAGTGGGTCTTCCCGATGGTGGTAGGAAGTTCCTTCACCTGCGGTGGGATGGGGGAGAAATGTACTCTACTATCCCAGGTTCCCTAGGGTAGCAGAACTTATAGAATGAATCTCTGTATATATTCAGAAAGGGGATTGTTAGAATGACTTACAGAATGCAGTCCAGCTAACCCAACAGTGGCTGGCTGTGAACACGAAGTCTAAGAATCCAGTAGGTGGTACTTGGTCCACAAGACTGGATGTCTTAACTGGTCTTCTGGAATCCCAAAGAGGTAGGCTGTAATGGCAGTGCAGGAGTGACTGTGCTAGCAAGGTGAGGGTAAGCAAGCAAAGAGTAAGGTTTTGTCTTCCATGTCCTGACATTGGCTTCCAGGAGAAGGTATAGCCTACATTAAAGGTGTGTCTTTCCACCTCAAGATCCAGATCAAAGGTGTATGTCTTCCTGCCTCCAAGGTCTGGACTAAAAGTGGATCCACCCATTTCAAACCAAGTCCCCTCCCAAAAAAAAAATCCCTCACAGGTTATGCCCTCAATTTGGGGTTATAGTTTTGGACATAGTCAAGTTGACAACCAAGAATAGCCATCACTGTACCATTCATAGAATTTAGCACGAAGCAGAGGCTGGTTGTTAAGAAGGGACCAAGCAGAGGCTAGTAGAGATGCTGAAGCTAAAGGAGCAGGCGAGTCTACAACCCTTGTTCAGGATCCCAGCAGGAAAGGAAAATAATGGCCAATATGGGTGACTTTCAAGGAAGCCACTGAGTTAAACAAATTAAGGAGTTTTGGATGGTCCCATTAAGGCAAACAGGACTGAGTTAGATATTAAGCTGTATCCATGGTACTGATGCTTTCTCTGGGGCTCAGCAGGTATACTGGGGGAGATTATCTGAGTTTGCCTCTCCTCTCCCTTCTCTCCAGGCCTCTCTGCCTCACTATGTATCTTTAGCCCTGTGTCTTTCTTCATAAACACTACCATTCACCTCTTTCCTTTCTTCAACCTTACCCTCTGTCCTATGCAATTGTGTTTTCCTGAGAGAGAAGCCAGCCTTGAGCTTGGAGACTAAAATGGACCCTGGAGTGGAATGGAGCAAGGAGGGATGGGTAAGAGCTGACTACATTTATGTTACTTGTGTACTGGCTGCTTTCATGTGTCAACTTGACACAAGCTGGAGTTATCACAGAGAAAGGAGCTTCCCTTGAGGAAATGCCTCCATGAGACCCAGCTGTTGGGCATTTTATCAACTGGTTATCAAGGCGGAAGGACCCAACCCATTGTGGGTGGTGCTGTCCCTGGGCTGGTGGTCTTGGGTTCTATACGAAAGCAAGGTGAGCAAGCCAGGGGAAGCAAACCAGTAAGCAGCACCCTTCATGGTCTCTGCATCATCTCCTGCCTCCAAGTTCCTGCCCTGTGTGAGTTCCTGTCCTGACTTTCTTTGGTGATGAACATCAATATAGAAGTGTAAGCTGGTCATGATGTTTCTGTAGGAATACAAACCCTAAGACACTAAGTAAAGGGTGTTTGTGAGACTTTAAGGGTCTTTTAGAAATACTTCCATCAAAAGGGCTTGACTAACAAATGGATTCATGTTTTCTGGGAGAAAAGCAAAAAGTGGGGCCCTCTGGAAGAAATTGACAGATTAGGATAGATTCCTGGGGCTTTATCTTGCCATGGATCCCCCTTCCGGCTTCCTGTCTACAATAAAATGTCTGCCTGCTTGCCACACACTGCCCCAACCATGGCACTGTGCCCAAGTGGGCAGGCTCAAGCAACTGTGCACTGAAATCTCTAATACTGTAAATCAAAATAAATCCCTCCTCCATGAAGTTGTCCCTGTCAACTCTCTAGTCACAGTCACTAACAAAGGGGTTGCATACGCCTGAGGTATCTAGAGAGTTTATTGTAGGCTAGTGGACCCTGGAGAGTGATGGCTTCCTTTCACCATCCTAATTGAGTAAGCCCATCCTTGCCAAGCTTCTTCAACTGAATGAACCATGCTGTGGCAACATCTTCTAAAGAAGACAGCTAAATTCTCCCCCTCTCTGACACTGCTGTGACAAACAATCAAACAAACAAAACCAAAACATAGCCTTTCTTCTGACTGTGGCTCACTGCTAGCCATCCTCGGATACAGCACAAAGTATTAGTCACAGAGGTCATTTGGGATATGTCTGCTGTTTGCATTTCTGATGGACAAGCCCCATCCCAAATCATACACCCACACCATAGTTCCCCCCCTGGAATAGTTACTCCGACATTTTTGTTCTGCTAAAATACACAATCCCTTAACATCATCTGGAAGAATTCCTTTCTGATGTACAGTGAGAATCTCATACTTAATGAGTCTGAAACAGTGGATTGGTCTATCATTAAGTATCTACTCTCTTCTTCCAGTTGCTTGTATCTTGTAGTCAGCGATTGCTTTTCCCTTCTCTTCTAAGCCTCACCAAGGGCATCAGGAGCACACCTGTTGACATGACGCTGTTGACATAAGTCTGCTGACAGTATCTTTTCACTTGTTCCTCAAGCACCTAGCCACCACCACAGTATGTTCTCCTAACTCAGCTCTGCTTACACTTTGTCCCCTCCCCCCACTCTATTCTCAGCTACCAAAATAGTCCCTGTGAACACAATGCAGACCATCTGATTCTTCTCTTCTAAAGCCTCTAATAGCTTCTTTGTGAGAATTTAAAATATAAAAGTCAATATTTGACCCTATAGGGCCCTGTATAAACTGGCTCCTGGGTGTCTTTTTGATTACATCTGGGTAATAGTCATAAGTGCTTAATACATGCTCTCTAGGCACAGTTCTGGCATGAGTGCTGGCTGACACTGTCATTTATATTGACAAGTAAAGCCATAACGAGGTGACCTTCACACATTTATGGATGTCATGGATAGTACTCCTTTGCCATATTGAAACCATTTTCAAATATTGATAGGGCATTTTTCTCTTACACGTTTTGGGCTACTCAAATGTAATACAAAACGCTTCCACCTTTTCCCTTATGTGTTGAGAATTTTCATGCACATATACAATTAAGTATGATCATAGCTAATCCTCTATTTCCCCCATGACCCCTCCCATGACCCTAACAACACACCCTTCCATTCCGTTTATTTTTGATTTAGACCTGCTGAATCTAGTCAACACCACTCATACAACCGTGAGAAGTGCCCACTGATATAATGATGGCACAACTGTTATGGAATGTCTAACCACTTTCTGATTAGACTTTAGAACATGCCTGGGACTGTGATCCTGCTCCAAAGCCCATGCCTGGGAAGTTGTGGACCCTAGGGTAGAACCCGCTGTTCTTATTTTGCTAAAAGGCCATGCTATCAAATTGCCTTCTAACTATGCTTATACTCATAGACCTGGGATGCTTTCAGCTGTGGTCAGAGAAGCTTTTTTTCAGCATGAGCAAGAGCCAAGAGCAAGATGCAGAACTTGTCAGTGTGCAGAGACTGAGTCCAGCGGCACTGGCCTGAAATCCCAGTGACCGGGTTGGGGGGGTATGGGGACAGTAGGACACCTGCAAATTCAAATCCAGTATGGGCTACAGAGTGAGGTCAAGGCCAGCCTGGGCAATGTAGTGAGAGCTTAACTCTAAATAAAGAAATTCCAAGAGGCTGGTCTATAGCTCAGAGGTAAAGTGCTTGCCTAGAATGTCCAGGCACAAGGTTAAAAAAGAAAAGACCCCAGTTATCCTGCCTCCTGCTTTGCAACCTGACAAATGCACACAAACCTTTAAGATTAGTCTGCTTTTACAACTTCTCCACTCCTTTCACAGATCTATATAATTAACAAACTTTAAATCAAGCCCCACTTGGTAGCATTTGCAGGTTTCTATAGACAATTCTCCCTTCCACCACGTTTTGCTGAGTGAGGGACTCAACAGCCCTGAGCACAGAGCTGGGGGACATGCAATGGGCACAAATCTACCTCAGGGAGATGTGGACATGAACATCCTCAACAGCCTAGACAACACGGGACAAGATGGTTCTGTCATTAATGTGCTAGCTGATGGGAGCTGCCTTTGAAGCCCTCCTAAGCAACATGATCTTGCTCATATAATCCACCTGCACTTGAACAGGGCCTCCGGATTGAGAGACCCCCTTCCGTCCCCCAGGTCTCTTCTGAATTCCTGCCCATTTGGAGACTCACACCATATCTCTTTGCCTTCCTATGTGTTCCACCCATCACCTCCATGATCTTCTTGACCATTCTTCCTTCATACGTGAAAGACTTTCTTCAATATCTGTGTGGGGATTGTCTTTCTAAGTCATCATTCTTTATGTCCCTTTGGAGAGTACTAGTAACTCAATTTTTGGAATGGATCAAGTATTTAATAAAACGTTCCTAAGTTACTCAGTGAGTGATTGGCACCCAACTCTCATTTGAGAGTCAGCCCTTGATTCACAGACTATACCCGAGACTGGTGACTTACTGTCCCAAGGGTTGGAACATGGGCTTTGTCAGGATAAGGAACAGCCACATTCACTTGACACATGATTTAAAAGTCCATGTCCTCAACACACTGTCAGCACAATATGAACTAGTATCTATCAAGGTAAATGGGAACATTTATTCCCAATCTTACTGGTCCCTTGGTTGGTTTTTCTGGTGATACCAAGAGAAAATGTGGCTCCAGGTCCATCTCTCAGCCTCCTTCCTCTTTATTCTGAAACTTGTCACAGATGATGTGTAGCTATGATGTATGCTGGTTACATCTGATTCGGATTTTTTTTTAATTCGCTGTTTTTAAACTCTGAGAGACTCCCTTGGCATTTGGAAGGCTGATGCACCCACTTAAGCACTCCCCAGGCAATAAGTCTTTACGTTAATTAAAAATCTGAACAGAGCTGGCCTTTGAGGCGCAGGCATCTATGAATGCCAATAAGCAGATATGTCTTACTCCAGAGCTTTGCCAAATGTTGAATATTTCAAGGCAGAGAGCAGGCTGTCTTTAGAACCTACCCTGAAATGTGCTTAGGACTTGATCCACCAAACAACAGCATTTTGACCAACTATCTTTTGAGGCAGATCTACATTCAGGGCTCAGGCTAGCCTAGATCCTGCTACATGGCTCAGGCTCACCTTTTCCTTAACCTCCCAAGTATGAGGATTACAGCATGTACCACAATGTTTAGTTCCATTTAAACAAATGGTGACTGTAACTTTCCAAAGCCTTATAGGAAGTGGGAAATGTACTGAGGACACAGAAAATGTGGTTTGATCTCTTTAGCTAAAACAATATTGGGAAGGTAAAAGACAAATGCCCTATAAAGACGTGAACATTGCAACACTTTGGCAGTGAAATGGGGTAATTGTTTGCACAGTTATCAAGGGAGCACTAGCTGATGATGAAAGATTTTGCTGATGGAGGATTGGCAAGAGGCAAAGGGTCTGTCCCTTTTAGAATAGGGGTAACACCAGCCTTACTACTGGTGCCATATCAGCCAGAGGCCAACAGGTCTGGGGAGGGCAGAAAGTAGGCTAGGGACCTTATGTGTCCTTTGTGAAGTAATTTATTATATTATATTATATATAATGCACACATTTATCTATTCACATATATACTATAAAATTATATATTATATAATACATATAATTAAAATGTATTATATATGAAGTCATTGGTATTGATCTGGAATGGGGATGTGGCCCGGGCACATTGGGAGAGGGAAAAGGCAGTCAAGAAGGGAGGGTGTAGGTGGTACAGCCTCAGTCAAGAAAGCAAAGGGACAGTAGGAAAAGAGCTGTGTTGACACAGAGAGAGAGAGAGAGCCACTGGGAAGACTCTAACGGAACCTGGTGGGGTGGTTGAAGGAGTATCGTAGTCAGCTGGGAGCTACACAGCATATATCCTAATGCAGGTGACACAAAGTAGCTGACACTTGTCTTGGTCTTTTCTGTCCACTTCAGCGTCAAGATGAGATTTGCTTCCTTCCAAGAGCTCACTTCCCTGTTGGCAAATGACCAATTTCACCCCACGGCCTCAGATTTCATCAGGGACTCATACTATGACCTCATAACCAAATTACCTCCAAAACCCTCACTTACTAATACCATCTTATTGGGAATTAGGCCTTCAACATATGAATAGCTATGTGTGGGGGAGGGGTTAACAGCCATTCAACCCATAGTAGGATTAAAGAAAAGAATTAGAACTTCCCTAAGTGCGGGACAGAGATAGGAGTACTCTTAGTTACATAGTGTATCTTCAGTCCCTCTTGATTTTTGCCTTGGGAAGAGCTTACAGTGTTGGATGACATGTGATGTCATGTTTTTGCATGTCACCTCTGCCTCTCAGGTGCCCTTCAGCTCAGTGGTGCGGGGCCGCTGCACCACTGGAATAGACTGACAAGCAATGAGGTGTGGCCTTGGGGTAGACATCATTCATGAATGCTCCATTGCATAGCCGTTCCCTTCAAGGGCACGCAGGGATGGACGCAAGCCAGAAAGAACTAGTTCTGCTTCCATGAAATCTACACTCCAGAGAGCAACAGACAGGAGGCAAGCCATTTCATAACCAGACAGGACAGTGCTGAGGAGCCACCCAGAGAGGAGCAAACAGGGAACCGTATACAGCAACTAGGCAGAAAGGAGCATCATTTAGGCTGGCGGTGAAGGGCGGGCTCAGGAGTGGTGTTTGAGCTGAAACCAATGGCACAAGTCATGAGGGGTGTCAAGGTCTGAAACCAAAGAGTTCCAAACAGTAGCCACAAAGCATTTTAGGACAATGCACATTGAATATGTTTGCCTAGAGTCTCGAGAGAAGGAGGATAGGAGCTGGACTAGAGCCTGGAGATTCACTGGACTCTTACTATTGCTTACGGCCTGCATGGTTATCTTCCCAAACTTCTTACCGTCAAGCCACAACTAGTAATGCAATAGTATTTGGAGATGCAGCCTTCAAGGTCTAATTATGGTTAAATAAAGTCATGAGGGTGAGGGTGAGGAAGGACTTGTGCCCTTACAAGAAGCAAGGGTCTGGTTCTTTGTGAGAACACAGTATGAAGGGGCTGCTGTCAGAGCAGGATGAGAGCCCTCACTAGACCCTTACTCTGTCAGTGTTCTTGCCCCAAACCTCCCAACAGTAAATATTGCTTTAAGCCACTTCGTTAGTGGGAGTCAGCTACAGTAGCCTAGGTGGAAAAATAGAAGCCGAGCTTTGGTTGATGTGCTTATAAATGAAAGTGGGTAAGCACCCCCATTGATGTTTATAGGGATAACTAAGTGAAGTTGTGCATTTTAAGCATCCAGAGTCTGAGATGTACAAAGGTGCTCAAAATTCTGCTGCATCAAATTCCTCAGAACAAAGTCGAGTGCTGAGAGAAAGCACTACAAACTTTCCGGGAGTGATTTTTGTTTTTGATTTGTTTTAGCAAAATCACTCCTCCTGGCATCTCAGGGTGGGGGGAGATGGAGCATGTGAGAGCACAGGCCGCAGCTGTGGCTTTGGCAGTGGTGAGGTGAGGGAGGTGCCAAGAATTACTCTGCAAAAGGAGCAACCAGAATGATGATTTATTGAATAAAATGATTGCGTTAGACAGTTCTCTGGGGGGAAAAGGAAAGAAGTTGAGAATAAGAGATTAGTATGTTTTTGTGTCCTTCCACTTGGTGGGCTCCATCACATAGCCACGAGGAGGGGAAAGTACAGCTTTGTCCTTCTTAGTGATTTGAATTTTTATCTATTGGAAGGAAAATAGAAGATGTTAGTATCCTACAGAGAGAAAACCACAGACTAGTATAGGAGCAAAGATATCATCTTCCCATAATATTTGTGGGTGTGCATATGGATCTACTGTCTGCAACGTGAGACATTACACATTTACTTATCCCAGATAGGGAACTTACAATAGACCAGAGTAACGATTATATCGAAGCCCAAACTCTGTGAACCTATGAGTTTTAATTGGAGTAACTTATAGGAGCAGGGAAGACTCCCATTCTGCTGCATCTCTGAAAAGCTCACATCTGTGTGGGTGGCGACTCATGAAAGCTCCAGGCCCCAGCCCTCAGGGCTCTCTGTGTAACTTGCCCAAAGCTTCACAGGCCTGAGAAACTCCTCAACAACTCAACTGGTCAGAGACTCTGGTTCAGTGCTCCTTTAACCATGATGGGGGAGGGGCTCCTCATGAACCTTTCAAGTCTTAGCTTCCTCAGACGTGTGGAAAATATTTCATTCCAGAGTCTCATGAGCTCCCCTGGAGGGAATGTTTCAATATGGAGGAAGTCTCTATACAACATTTTTATGGATTACTGATTTATATTTTAAAGAGAATCCTATCACGATGCTTTAGTTCTGCTGTACATTCTGCTAGTTAGACATCCATCTAAAAGCTTTTATGGGTTCGTGTGCCCAGAACAATAGCCTTGTCCTCTAGGCAGTGGTGGTAGAGAAGCTTCTAGTAGCAAACAGCACAAAAAGCTGAAATTCTACCTGAAGTGCTCTCCACATCTGTCTCTATCCAGAGGCAGTCCTCTGTCCCTCTGGGGCAAATAAGTCTCCTTTGTGCTGAGAACTAGGTCTCAGTGGGTCCTGGACCATCCTTTCTTTCACCATTTTCACACTGCCCACCTAGGGATAAGTACCAAAAGTGGACCCAAAGCTGAGATTTTCATTTCTGGAGACGGGGCAGGCAAGTTATCCAGCAGACCCCTTGCTGAAAGATTAATCGTGTTGGGCGTGCAGTTTTCTACGACAAAGCAGTGGGTATTCTTATGCACATTTGGTCCTTTGAGATAAACTCTTAAGCAATGGATGAGTCACAGGGCGTGTGCTATTCTAAGGATTCTGGGAAGGAGCCTGTGTCCAATCTGAACACTCGGAAGCAGCATGTATGAAGTAGTTTGGAGGAATTACTTCTGATAGCTGTGTAACTGCAGCGGCTCCTTTGGGTGAGCTGGAGACAGAGGTTAAGGCTCTGCAATGCCAGGCAAACGTCACACCAGTGAGCCACACCCCAACCAGTGGTGTCTTTGTCGCTGATCCAATTTGTACTCTGTGAATTCTCATTTATAACTGTTTCCCCATCCTTTGTTCCCTCATTATTTCTTGTGACAAGAGGCTAACTGACTGGCCAGTTCACAGGAGCTCCACGTACCCACAGTCTCCGGATGCTGTGGGAATTCACATTTTCAGTCTTTTCTGACTTATCAAGGCCAGTCCCCTCCTTCCAGACAGTGAGTCCATCAGGCTCCCTCAGATAGCTGGGCAGGCTGGCTGGCACACTTCTTTTCTGATGTAAAATAATGACGAAAGCACAAATCTTTTGCCTCCCAAACACTGAAGTGAGTAAAGTGCTTTGTGAATGAAATGAATGGTTGAGGAGAAGGTTTAATGTATGTGGGAGAGTACAGCCCAAGGCACCTGGAAGGATCCAGACTGAACCAGATCATGGGGGCAATGAGAGAGGAAGAGAGAGGGAGCAAAGACGACACAGAGGGACCAAAGAGGAAAAAAGAATCAAGAAGAACCAAGAGAGCTGTGGCCAAAATGGTTGGGTTATATAGGAATCAGAAGCTGGGGGAAAGGAAGGGAAGCCCCTGGACCAGTGAAGTTTATAGGGGAAGAGCAAAGAGGAGGAGTCTCTGGTCTAGAGTGAGTCGGTGGCCAGCATCTGCTAATAGCCACTACCGTTAGTCATTTGTCCCAGGCTTCTTTGGGACTGAAGATGGTAAGAGCTGTGGGTCTGTATTGGAGGGAGGGGATTTCCACATGTGTCCAATGCCTCCTTTAAAATGTGAACAGCTGGCAAATAAAAGATGCCCTACACATAATGGGATTTGGGATGACAAATGTGGCTCCGGGTGTCCTCTGAGGACACTTTGGTGGGGTGGGAGTGTTTCTCACTCCCTAGTCTAATCCATTGCAGCCAGTTGTTCACAGATGAACACCTAGTGGAAAGGAGCAAAGCCAGCTGCTGAGGGGATGATGGGTATTACACTCTCATGTAGTAAGGTCACCAGGACCAACCCTTCTTGGAACCTTTCAACAAATTAAAAAATCATGTGGCTTGCTTGTTCTCCTTCCCCTGTAACTGCAAGGACAAAGGTCAAGGCAGCTCAGCCTTGTTTGCCCTGCTTTTTGACTGACATTATCTGCTGTTTTCAGACAATGACAAGCACCTGCTCCCAGCCTCTTCCCAAATTATCCATTTGCCCTCCTTCCACATCCCGGCTCTGAGCACGTGTTTCGTTGCTTTCATCGTTGCTGGGAGCAGATATTTGACCAGAGCACTTCTAAGAAAGGAAGGGATAATTTTGGCTCACAGTTCAACTGTAAGCAGGGTGGGAGGGTCTAGCCTGAGGCAGCTGGCCATATTGCAACTGCACTTGGAAGCAGAGGGGTGAATGCTGATGGTTATCTTATTTTGCTTGATCCTTCTTGTACCAAGCAGGAACCCCTGCTCATAGAATCGTGCCACTCACACTTGGGGTTGATCTTCCTACCTCAATTGACCTCATTTAGAAAATTCCCTCTAAGACATGCTCAGAGATTTGTCTGCTAGTGAATTCTAGATCATGTAAGTTGACAATCAGTATTAAATCCTTGCACTGGTTAGCTTTAATTGTCAATGTGACACACTTAGAGTCACCTGGCAAGAGTCTCATTGAGGAATTGCCTAGACTAGGTTGGTTTGTGGACATATCTGTAAGACATGGGCATATCAGGCAGACTCTTGGGACATGGCCAAAAAAGCAGTCACATTCTTCACCAAAATATCACAAGAATGATCTCTAGGCAACATACTAAAACTCCTTTCCTCTGAAACCTCTTGAGCCAGGTCCCCACAGTTTAAATCACCCCCAACACCATGTTTCTACTAGGATGGCCCATTAAGTACCACTTAAAGCATTTCACTGCTTTATAACTCAAAGTCTCAAAATCTACATTCCTCTAAACAAAAACATGGGCAAGTCTATCACATCAATACCTCAGTCCCCGGTGCTGTCTTCTGTCTTAGTGATTTATTGCTATAAAGAGACATCATGACCAAGGCAACTCTTATACAGGACAACATTTACCTGGGGCTGGCTTACAGTTTCAGACGTTCAGTCCAGTAACATCATGGTGGGAAGTATGGCAGCATCCAGGCAGACATGGTGGTGGAGAAGGAGTGTTGAGTTCTTCATCTTGATCCTCTGGCAGCAGAAGGTGACTGGATTCCACACTGGCCAGAGCTTTAGCTTAGGAGACCTCAAAGCTCACCTACACAGTAACACACTTCCTCCAATAAGGCCACATCCACTCCAACAAATCTACACTTCTTAATGGTGCCACTCTCTTATGGCCAAGTATTCAAACACACGAGTCTAAAGGGTTAAACCTATTCAAACTACCAAATTCCACTTCCTGACTACTGTATTCTTGTAGCCATAATATAATACAAAGCCTATAAAATCAAAATCAAAAAGTAGGTCATATACTTCCAACATACAACTTGTCTTGACTTTCATGGCATAGGATATACATTGCCATTCTAAAACACAGGGAAGGGAGCACAGTGAGGAAATACTGGAGCAAAGCAAGACTGAAACCACCTGGGCGAGCTCTGAGTTCTGCGCTCCGTGTCTGATGTCAAAATGCTCATCAGATCTCCAGCTCCTCTCAGCTGTGTTGACTGCAGCACACTTCTTTCTCTTGGGCTGGTTCACTTCCCAGTTAGCAGCTTTCCTTGACAGGTATCCCAAGACTATGGCATCTTCAACATCTTGGGATCTCCAAGGCAATCCAGGCTTCAACTTCACTGCCTCACACAATGGCCTCTCTGGGCTTCCATGTAGCCTGCCATACTCCTGGCTTCAGAGGCTTTCCTTAGTTTAGTAACAGCAGGAAATTCTATCCTTGACTCTAAAGCCAGAGTGGCATGGCCAAAGCTGCCACATTCTGCTGCTTGCTGGGCCTGGAACATGGCCCACTTGTTCGATTACATCTTCACCAGCTTTCTGTTCCCAATGGTTTCCTTTACTGCCTTAGGTTGGCTGTTCTAGAACTTGCTCTGTAGACCAGGCTAGCATTGAACTCAGAGATCTGATGCCTCTGTCTCCTGAGAGCTGAGATTCAAGGCATGTACCACCACACCTGTACCAAAGCCTTTCTTTAGTTCCTTTTTATTATAGATCTTCATAAGCATGGCCCACTATGTCTGAAGATCTGGATTAAAAGCATGTGTTGATCCAGATCAAAAGCATGTGTATCCTACCTCAAGGATACAGATTAAAAGCTTGTGTCTACCAGCCTCAAGATCCAGATGTTGTCTTTCTGCTTAAAGCTCTATTTCTGAACTGTAGTTCATTCTATATAGAGTCAAACTGACAACTGAGAATAGCCCTCACAATCCACCCCTTGCCAACTTGACACATAGTCATATTTCCTTATCTAACCTTAATCTAGTGTGGTTTCCTACGTTCTAGCTCCACTCAAGTTGAAAATTGAGATTAACCATCACAAAGTCCCATCTTCTGAGGACTATTCCTTTCACTCTCTGTTCAAGGGCTCTCTTGCTGGTTTTTCTCAAGGGCTACCATCTCTGGTGAAAATAAGCAGAGAGTAGGCTGAGCCCAGACACTTGTATTGACTTTCACTGTCTCAAGAGACTCTTAACAACTAGGCCTTTTATGCTGATCTGTCTGGTTCAGCAGAACTATAGAGCAGACCCAAGGCTCAAGCAGGACATTCACTAACAAGGTCACTTGGAGAGGCGCCTTTTTAATCCCTCAGGGACAAGAGTGAGTATTTCAGTGGGGTGCAGTGCACACAGCAAGCAACACACCAGAGCTGTGCTGGAGAGACAAACCCATTTTAATAGCAATGCCAGAAAAACAAGATTTGCAAAACCAGTCTACATATATTGGTCAATACACATTTACACTCGTTTATACGTATATACAATGATTCTGTCATGGTTTACTCCCATCAAACATTCTTATGTGGAAAAACTTGTCCCTGGTATGCTTATTGATATTGAAGCTACTTGCTGGGCCTGGGACATGGCCCACTTGTTCGATTACATCTTCACCAGCTTCCTGTTCCCAATGGTTTCCTTTACTGCCTTAGGTTGGCTGTTCTAGAACTTGCTCTGTAGACCAGGCTGGCTTTTTTTTTTTTTTCACTTGAGTATTTCTTATATACATTTCGAGTGTTATTCCCTTTCCCGGTATCCGGGCAAACATCCCCCTCCCCACTCCCCTTCCTTATGGGTGTTCCCCTCCCAACCCTCCCCCCATTGCCGCCCTCCCCCCACCAGTCTAGTTCACTGGGGGTTCAGTCTTAGCAGGACCCAGGGCTTCCCCTTCCACTGGTGCTCTTACTAGGATATTCATTGCTACCTATGAGGTCAGAGTCCAGGGTCAGTCCATGCATAGTCTTTTTTTTTTTTGGTTCTTTTTTTTCGGAGCTGGGGACCGAACCCAGAGCCTTGCGCTTCCTAGGTAAGCGCTCTACCACTGAGCTAAATCCCCAGCCCCCTCATGCATAGTCTTTAGGTAGTGGCTTAGTCCCTGGAAGCTCTGGTTGCTTAGCATTGTTGTACATATGGGGTCTCGAGCCCCTTCAAGATCTTCCAGTTCTTTCTCTGATTCCTTCAACGAGGGTCCTATTCTCAGTTCAGTGGTTTGCTGCTGGCATTCGCCTCTGCATTTGATGTATTCTGGCTGTGTCTGTCAGGAGCGATCTACATCCGGCTCCTGTCAGTCTGCACTTCTTTGCTTCATCCATCTTGTCTAATTGGGTGGCTGTATATGTATGGGCCACATGTGGGGCAGGCTCTGAATGGGTGTTCCTTCAGTCTCTGTTTTAATCTTTGCCTCTCTCTTCCCTGCCAAGGGTATTCTTGTTCCCCTTTTAAAGAAGGAGTGAAGCATTCACATTTTGATCATCCGTTTTGAGTTTCATTTGTTCTAGGTATCTAGGGTAATTCAAGCATTTGGGCTAATAGCCACTTACCAATGAGTGCATACCATGTATGTCTTTCTGTGATTGGGTTAGCTCACTCAGGATGATATTTTCCAGTTCCAACCATTTGCCTACGAATTTCATAAAGTCATTGTTTTTGATAGCTGAGTAATATTCCATTGTGTAGATGTACCACATTTTCTGTATCCATTCCTCTGTTGAAGGGCATCTGGGTTCTTTCCATTTTCTGGCTATTATAAATAAGGCTGCAATGAACATAGTGGAGCACGTGTCTTTTTTATATGTTGGGGCATCTTTTGGGTATATGCCCAAGAGAGGTATAGCTGGATCCTCAGGCAGTTCAATGTCCAATTTTCTGAGGATCCTCCAGACTGATTTCCAGAATGGTTGTACCAGTTTGCAATCCCACCAACAATGGAGGAGTGTTCCTCTTTCTCCACATCCTCGCCAGCATCTGTTGTCCCCTGAGTTTTTGATCACAGCCATTCTCACTGGTGTGAGGTGAAATCTCAGGGTTGTTTTGATTTGCATTTCCCTTATGACTAAAGATGTTGAACATTTCTTTAGGTGTTTCTCAGCCATTTGGCATTCCTCAGCTGTGAATTCTTTGTTTAGCTCTGAACCCCATTTTTTAATAGGGTTATTTGTTTCCCTGCGGTCTAACTTCTTGAGTTCTTTGTATATTTTGGATATAAGGCCTCTATCTGTTGTAGGATTGGTAAAGATCTTTTCCCAATCTGTCGGTTGCCGTTTTGTCCTAACCACAGTGTCCTTTGCCTTACAGAAGCTTTGCAGTTTTATGAGATCCCATTTGTCGATTCTTGATCTTAGAGCGTAAGCCATTGGTGTTTTGTTTAGGAAATTTTTTCCAGTGCCCATGTGTTCCAGATGCTTCCCTAGTTTTTCTCCTATTAGTTTGAGTGTGTCTGGTTTGATGTGGAGGTCCTTGATCCACTTGGACTTAAGCTTTGTACAGGGTGATAAGCATGGATCGATCTGCATTCTTCTACATGTTGACCTCCAGTTGAACCAGCACCATTTGCTGAAAATGCTATCTTTTTTCCATTTGATGGTTTTGGCTCCTTTGTCAAAAATCAAGTGACCATAGGTGTGTGGGTTCATTTCTGGGTCTTCAATTCTATTCCATTGGTCTATCTGTCTGTCTCTGTACCAATACCATGCAGTTTTTATCACTATTGCTCTGTAATACTGCTTGAGTTCAGGGATAGTGATTCCCCCTGAAGTCCTTTTATTGTTGAGGATAGCTTTAGCTATCCTGGGTTTTTTGTTATTCCAGATGAATTTGCAAATTTTTCTGTCTAACTCTTTGAAGAATTGGATTGGTATTTTGATGGGGATTGCATTGAATCTGTAGATCGCTTTTGGCAAAATGGCCATTTTTACTATATTAATCCTGCCAATCCATGAGCATGGGAGATCTTTCCATCTTCTGAGGTCTTCTTCAATTTCCTTCTTCAGTGTCTTGAAGTTCTTATTGTACAGATCTTTTACTTGCTTTGTTAAAGTCACACCGAGGTACTTTATATTATTTGGGTCTATTATGAAGGGTGTCGTTTCCCTAATTTCTTTCTTGGCTTGTTTCTCTTTTGTATAGAGGAAGGCAACTGATTTATTTGAGTTAATTTTATACCCAGCCACTTTGCTGAAGTTGTCTATCAGCTTTAGTAGTTCTCTGGTGGAACGTTTGGGATCACTTAAATATACTATCATATCATCTGCAAATAGTGATATTTTGACTTCTTCTTTTCCGATCTGTATCCCCTTGACCTCCTTTTGTTGTCTGATTGCTCTGGCTAGAACTTCAAGAACTATATTGAATAAGTAGGGAGAGAGTGGGCAGCCTTGTCTAGTCCCTGATTTTAGTGGGATTGCTTCAAGTTTCTCTCCATTTAGTTTAATGTTAGCAACTGGTTTGCTGTATATGGCTTTTACTATGTTCAGGTATGGGCCTTGAATTCCTATTCTTTCCAGGACTTTTATCATGAAGGGGTGTTGAATTTTGTCAAATGCTTTCTCAGCGTCTAATGAAATGATCATGTGGTTTTGTTCTTTCAGTTTGTTTATATAATGGATCACGTTGATGGTTTTCCGTATATTAAACCATCCCTGCATGCCTGGGATGAAGCCTACTTGGTCATGGTGGATGATTGTTTTGATGTGCTCTTGGATTCGGTTTGCCAGAATTTTGTTGAGTATTTTTGCGTCGATATTCATAAGGAAAATTGGTCTGAAGTTCTCTTTCTTTGTTGTGTCTTTGTGTGGTTTAGGTATAAGAGTAATTGTGGCTTCGTAGAAGGTATTCGGGAGTGATCCATCTGTTTCAATTTTGTGGAATAGTTTGGATAATATTGGTATGAGGTCTTCCATGAAGGTTTGATAGAATTCTGCACTAAACCCGTCTGGAACTGGGCTCTTTTTGGTTGGGAGACCTTTAATGACTGCTTCTATTTCCTTAGGAGTTATGGGGTTGTTTAACTGGTTTATCTGTTCCTGATTTAACTTCGGTACCTGGTATCTGTCTAGGAAATTGTCCATTTCCTGAAGATTTTCAAGTTTTGTTGAATATAGGTTGTTATAGTAAGATCTGATGATTTTTTGAATTTCCTCTGAATCTGTTGTTATGTCTCCCTTTTCATTTCTGATTTTGTTAATTTGGACACACTCTCTGTGTCCTCTCGTTAGTCTGGCTAAGGGTTTATCTATCTTGTTGATTTTCTCAAAGAACCAACTTTTGGTTCTGTTGATTCTTTCTATGGTCCTTTTTGTTTCTACTTGGTTGATTTCAGCTCTGAGTTTGATTATTTCCTGCCTTCTACTCCTCCTGGGTGTATTTGCTTCTTTTTGTTCTAGAGCTTTTAGGTGTGCTGTCAAGCTGCTGACATATGCTCTTTCCTGTTTCTTTCTGCAGGCACTCAGCGCTATGAGTTTTCCTCTTAGCACAGCTTTCATTGTGTCCCATAAGTTTGGGTATGTTGTACCTTCATTTTCATTAAATTCTAAAAAGTTTTTAATTTCTTTCTTTATTTCTTCCTTGACCAGGTTATCATTGAGTAGAGCATTGTTCAATTTCCAAGTATATGTGGGCATTCTTCCTTGATTGTTATTGAAGACCAGTTTTAGGCCGTGGTGGTCCGATAGCACGCATGGGATTATTTCTATCTTTCTGTACTTGTTGAGGCCCGTTTTTTGACCAATTATATGGTCAATTTTGGAGAAAGTACCATGAGGAGCTGAGAAGAAGGTATATCCTTTTGCTTTAGGATAAAATGTTCTATAAATATCCGTTAAGTCCATTTGGCTCATGACTTCTCTTAGTCTGTCTACATCTCTGTTTAATTTCTGTTTCCATGATCTGTCCATTGATGAGAGTGGGGTGTTGAAATCTCCCACTATTATTGTTTGAGGTGCAATGTGTGTTTTGAGCTTTAGTAAGGTTTCTTTTACATATGTAGGTGCCCTTGTATTTGGGGCATAGATATTTAGGATTGAGAGTTCATCTTGGTGGATTTTTCCTTTGATGAATATGAAGTGTCCTTCCTTATCTTTTTTGATGACTTTTAGTTGAAATTTGATTTTATTTGATATTAGAATGGCTACTCCAGCTTGCTTCTTCTGACCATTTGCTTGGAAAATTGTTTTCCAGCCTTTCACTCTGAGGTAATGTCTGTCTTTGTCTCTGAGGTGTGTTTCCTGTAGGCAGCAGAATGCAGGGTCCTTGTTGCGTATCCAGTTTGTTAATCTATGTCTTTTTATTGGGGAGTTGAGGCCATTGATGTTGAGAGATATTAAGGAATAGTGATTATTGCTTCCCTTTATATTCATATTTGGATGTGAGGTTATGTTTGTGTGCTTTCATTCTCTTTGTTTTGTTGCCAAGACGATTAGTTTCTTGCTTCTTCTAGGGTATAGCTTGCCTCCTTATGTTGGGCTTTATCATTTATTATCCTTTGTAGTGCTGGATTTGTAGAAAGATATTGTGTAAATTTGGTTTTGTCATGGAATATCTTGGTTTCTCCATCTATGTTAATTGAGAGTTTTGCAGGATACAGTAACCTGGGCTGGCATTTGTGTTCTCTTAGGGTCTGTATGACATCAGTCCAGGATCTTCTGGCCTTCATAGTTTCTGGCGAGAAGTCTGGTGTGATTCTGATAGGTCTGCCTGTATATGTTACTTGACCTTTTTCCCTTACTGCTTTTCATATTCTTTCTTTATTTTGTGCATTTGGTGTTTTGACTATTATGTGACGGGAGGTGTTTCTTTTCTGGTCCAATCTATTTGGAGTTCTGTAGGCATCTTGTATGCCTATGGGTATCTCTTTTTTTAGGTTAGGGAAGTTTTCTTCTATGATTTTGTTGAAGATATTTACTGGTCCTTTGAGCTGGGAGTCTTCACTCTCTTCTATACCTATTATCCTTAGGTTTGATCTTCTCATTGAGTCCTGGATTTCCTGTATGTTTTGGACCAGTAGCTTTTTCCGCTTTACATTATCTTTGACAGTTGAGTCAATGATTTCTATGGAATCTTCTGCTCCTGAGATTCTCTCTTCCATCTCTTGAATTCTGTTGGTGAGGCTTGTATCTACAGCTCCTTGTCTCTTCTTTTGGTTTTCTATATCCAGGGTTGTTTCCATGTGTTCTTTCTTGATTGCTTCTATTTCCATTTTTAATTCCTTCAACTGTTTGATTGTGTTTTCCTGGAATTCTTTCAGGGATTTTTGCGATTCCTCTCTGTAGGCTTCTACTTGTTCTCTAAGGGAGTTCTTCACGTCTTTCTTGAAGTCCTCCAGCATCATGATCAAATATGATTTTGAAACTAGATCTTGCTTTTCTGGTGTGTTTGGATATTCCATGTTTGTTTTGGTGGGAGAATTGGGCTCCGATGATGCCATGTAGTCTTGGTTTCTGTTGCTTGGGTTCCTGCGCTTGCCTCTTGCCATCAGATTATCTCTAGTGTTACTTTGTTCTGCTATTTCTGACAGTGGCTAGACTGTCCTATAAGCCTGTGTGTCAGGAGTGCTGTAGACCTGTTTTCCTCTCTTTCAGTCAGTTATGGGGACAGAGTGTTCTGCTTTCGGGCGTGTAGTTTTTCCTCTCTACAGGTCTTCAGCTGTTCCTGTGGGCCTGTGTCTTAAGTTCACCAGGCGGGTTGCTGCCCAAGGGCTCTCTGCGGCGGCAGCAACCAGGAAGACCTGTGCCGCCCCTTCTGGGAGCTTCAGTGCACCAGGGTTCCAGGTGTTTTCCTCTGGCATCCGAGATGTATGTACGGAGAGCAGTCTCTTCTGGTTTCCCAGGCTTGTCTGCCTCTCTGAAGGTTCAGCTCTCCCTCCCACGGGATTTGGGTGCAGAGAACTGTTTATCCGGTCTGTTTCCCTCAGGTTCCGGCAGTGTCTCAGGCAGGGGTCCTGCCGCTCCTGGGCCCTCCCCCACGGGAGCCCAGAGGCCTTATACAGTTTCCTCTTGGGCCAGGGATGTGGGCAGGGGTGGGCAGTGTTGGTGGTCTCTTCCGCTCTGCAGCCTCAGTAGTGCCCACCTGACCAGGCGGTGAGGTCTCTTTCCCACGGGGTCTGGGAGCAGAGAGCTGCTGCGGGCCGGGATCCGAGGGCGTGGGACCTCCGGCAAACACAGGACGTGCCCGGTCCTAGATGAACTCTGCCTCTGTGTGTCCCAATCTCACCAGGCAGCTCTCTTGCAGCAGACAAGTTGGTCTTACCTGTGGTCCCGAGGCTCAAGTTTGCTCCCAGGCTGGCTTTGAACTCAGAGATCTGATGCCTCTGTCTCCTGAGTGCTGAGATTCAAGGCATGTACCATCACACCTGTACCAAAGCCTTTCTTTAGTTCCTTTTTATTATAGATCTTCATAAGCATGGCCCACTATGTCTGAAGATCTGTGTGAGGTGAAGTTAAAGCCTGGATTGCCTTGGGGATCTCAAGATGTTGGAGATGACATAGTCTTGAGACACCTGTCAAGGAAAGCTGCTAACTGGGAAGTGAACCAGCCCAAGAGAAAGAAGTGTGTTGCAGGGGTTGGGGATTTAGCTCAGTGGTAGAGCACTTGCCTAGCAAGCCCAAGGCCCTGGGTTCGGTCCCCAGCTCTGAAAAAAAAAAAAACAAACCAAAACAAAGAAGTGTGCTGCAGTCAACACAGCTAAGAGGAATAAGCGCAGAACTCAGAGCTCGCCCAGCTGGTTTTCAGTCTTGCTTTGCTCCAGTATTTCCTCACTGTGCTCCCTTCCCTGTGTTAATCACTGGTTAAGGCAGTGATTCTCAATGTAGGTCATGATCCCTTTGAGTGTCACATATGAGATACTCTGCATATCAAATATTTTCATTGTGACTTATAACAGTAGCAAAGTTACAGCTATGAAGTAAAAACTAAATAATTTTTGGATTGAGGGTCACCACAACATGAGGTTCTGTATTAAAGGGCCACAGCATTAGGTAGGTTGAGAACTATTATTTAAGAAATGACCCCATTTTTGAGGCGCCAGTCTGGGAAAAGGTTGATGATAGTAAGCTGTTATAAAAGCTTTCACACACACTCAACTCCCTGACAGTCTTTTCAGTTTTGTGATGTTCCCCACAATGAGTTTATCACAAAAAGCTGATCCAGTGCATCCTCTCAGCACCCCAGAACTGCAAACTAAACCAATTTCCTCTCCTTACCCATGACCAAGTGTCAGACATTTTGTAGCAGTAGTGCAAAATTTACTAAGACAGTGTGTGTGTGTTGTGTGCCTGTTATGTGTGCAATGGACTTCTCTACTATGAGGAGAGAAGAATGGTTTGAACAACTGCTGAGATCTGCATCCCCCAATCCTTTTCAATAGTAGAACTACTCAAGAACTGGAGGAGAAAATACTTATATTTGCACCTTTTATTGTGCCTGGTTGGGTGTTCAGAGGTTTAGCATGCTTCAGAGCAATGTGAGATTCCTCCCAGTCACCCATTGATAGTGTTCATTGATGTTGAATTTGTGTTTTTCAATTCCACACAGATTCCAGGTCTTTGTGAACTTAGGGGTTCTCACACACAGCATTACTTCAACACCAGCCAGGTTTGGTGTGTTGATCTACTGTGCCTTAAAAACCATTCGTTCATTCATTCACTCACTCATCCATCCCTCCATCCATTCATTTATCCATCCACCTACCCATCCATCCATCCATCCACCCACCCACCCATCCTCCACCCACCCATCCATCCATCCATCCATCCATCCATCCATCCATCCATCCATTCATCCATCCATCCATCCATCCATTCTAGTGTTTGCTGAGGGCTCACTTCATGTACGGTCCTGTTCTAAAAGTAGCCAACATGGAAAACTAATATTTGTGCCTTGAGAATTTGTATTTTTGGTGGGAAAATACAAGGAAATAAATAGTAAAATATCAGTGTAGGAAATGCCTGTAGGACTTATGAGGAGAAATGCAGAGAAAGGAGTTGCAGCTTTCACAGAGGGACAATGTGCATTTCAGTGAAGGTGGAGAAAGGTCTCCTTCAAAGGAAGATGGTAGGCTGAGACCCAAAGGAGGTGAGAACATGGATGTGAGTTTGAGGGGCAGAGGAGAGGTAGGGTCCAAAGGCCCCATGACAGGAGTGTACTTGAAGGCCTGTGGATTACACAGAGTGACCAGAAAGATGAGGAGGTGACATGGCCACAGTCAGACACCCAGAAATAGAAATGAAAGCCAAGGATTTGAGTGGTTTTTGCTGTCCCCAGTGAATAGCTACCTGCATTCTATCCCTCAAGTAACTGGAGGAAGAGAAGGTTCTATGGCAGTTTCCTGCCAAGATTTCAATCTTCTATCCAGTCTTTTTCTTTTTCAGTCTTTTTGGTCACTCTAGCTGTCTACCTTCTGGACACATGGCCTGAGATATCAGCCCTCACACTTTTGATGCAAAGATGCCCATTTTAGGCATTTTGATGTCAACCAGTAGGCCATGTGAGGTACATGCTGGGAGAGAGAAGCACCAGTCATTACTCCATTCCTAAGACATCAAAGGAGAGGCCCTGTCACTGATCTATTCACTGGTTCCTTACATGGCTCAGATCAGGTCCCCATCCCAGCCATCTTGGGAGGGACTCAGTGGGTGTTGTTTTGTGGTTGCTCATGGTGCCCGCATCTAATGACCATAATCAAAGAGAAAGGTAGCATCAGCCACATGTGGCTTCATTACTAGTTGGAATAGAATCCCAGGAAGGCCCTCAGTCCACTTCCCACACGTTAGTTTTCCTTCCCAAGCCTCATCTACCAGCCCTTCTTATTGATTGCTTGGCTCTTAACAGCTCTCGTGATGGCAGGTGTTCACAGCTACCCATCCGACTGGTGCTAGAGGAACCCCCATTGGCTCACCAGATAGCACTGGCTCTTCTTATGAGTCAAGGTAGGGCTAGTCAGTTTCCCTTTTCCTTTCCCTTTTAGGAGTTCTGCTGCCCTTTACTCGTGTGGCCTGCAGCTGTCCAGCCTAGTCTATGGCTGACAGGGCTTCTGCATCTTATGACATCACTTATCTGTATCACTTAGCAGAGAATTCAACGGATGTCCTGTGGCTCACAACCACCCTGTGTGCTAGCCTTCATCCACCTTCATAGCCTCATGAGACTCACATTTCTACCTTGTTTTCTAAGCTCCAACTATTTCGGTTTTGTTTGTTTGTTTGTTTGTCTGATGTTGATTGGTTGGTTTTAGCTCTCAAGTATCCCAAATTACTGCCCATCTTAGAGACCATCTATGGGTATTGTTTACTTTATGTACACTTCTGTCCACCTTCCTTTGCTGACTTTCCCCTACCCTGCACAGTATCTCTAACCACCACTTCTTAGATGGATTTTTGGCATCTTGTACTTTTAATGGATGACATTGAGCTAAAAATGGACATTGATTCCTTGTGTGGTTGTTTATCTCTCAACTATAAACACCACACGCTATAGAATTTCTCCCCAGCCCATCTCCAATTATGCCTGGCACATAGTACATGGTCAGTAAATACGTATTAGCTAGTATATGAAGCAGCTGAGAACCTGTAGCTGGAAGAACAGAAGAACAAAACTGCCCATTCTGAAAACAAGAACTAAAACAAAAATGTTGCTAATTCTGAATGTATCCATGATGTGCAAGGACAGACAAAACTTTCTATGAAACTAGAAAATAATTTTGATGCTTTTAAATGTTTTATACTATATTTTAGGTTGAGTTTTCTTCAGCACATCCCCTTCTGCAGAAATGGAAAGGATATTTTAATTGTACTCTTCCTACAAATAGCATTGTTCTTTAGTATCCACTGGGTACCTTGTGCCCCCGGAAGACCAGACTTTCAAAACTTCCTTGTACAAAACACTGTTAATATCTATATGTAGCTACATATATGCATCTGAAGATTTAAAAAATCATTTTGGGACTACTGTGACGATATGTCATTTCAATGCTGTCTATAGGTGTCAGGAGATACTGTTTCAGGAACTATGAGAAGAAAATTGTCTGTATTGGGGCTAGAAAGGCAGCTCTTGCTGATCTTGGAGAGGACCTGAGTTCGTTTCCCAGCACCCACATGGCAACTCACAACCATCAGTAACACCATTTCCAAGTGATCTGATACTCCCTCTGGCCTCTGAAGACACCAAGCATGCACATGAAATACATACATACATACATACATACATACATACATACATGCAAGCAAAACACTCATCTTTCATTAAAATGTGTGTGTATATAATATATACATTCATATGCAATATTAAGCCATGTTTTCTACCTGAGGTTGATTGACTCCAATGATGTGGAATCCCTGGGGACAGAGGAGCACTTGCATGCAGAATTCTCTAGGTGACAAAAAGACAGCAGAGCTATAGACACTTCTAGAAAGCAATGTTTCCCTGCAGAGTGATCTTATACAGCAATCTCATCCAGACATCGGTTCCTTCTAAGGTCCTCCAAACATTAGCAATTATTCCAGCTGTCCTTTAAGTATTCGGATCAGCCTAAACACCAGCTGCTTTACTCAACAAACAGGCAAGCCTTGCCTCTTCCTGCTTAAAATCATGTCTGCGCCTTTTAAAATCATTTCACAGTATGTGGACAGCCAAGTTTGGCTGCCGATATATGCCTATAACAACGTTGGGCGTCTAATCTAATCATCAAAACAAAGCAGATTGGATCAGCTCCTGGGTGTCTTTTGCTTTGTTTTGCCCCTGGCTCCTATTCCAAGCCTTAAAAGGCCCTAGTCCACACACTTGCATATTAAAAAACGATATGGTCAAAATGTGGCAGGCCAGTTCCTCATGCCAACTGGAACACAGGACAGCTGACTGGCTCCCTTTGCATTTAAGTAGATAATGCCTCCAGTGACCCTGGAGTCAAGTGTGATTCTTCTGAGGACTCTGATCTTTTTCCAAAAATAAATAGGTTTCCTGACCTTGTAGCCATCACAATGATTAATTCGCTACACCAGAACCTTTGTTCTAACCTGTCTGCATTCTCTAATTTCTTTAAGTTTTTCCAGTTATTTTCTTTTATTAAATGTTTCTTTGGTTTTAAAAAAATACCTCACTTTGTTCTGTTTAATTTTTTGAAAGGATTTAAACATAATGAACTTACAAAACATCTTTTTGTGGCTATATGGCACGATGTTGTAAATGAAAATTTAAAATACAAATATGTCGTGCTTCTATACACCTGCATGTATGATAAGGGTATCCCCAAAATGGTAGCTAGAAACAGTGCGCCAGTTTTAACATAGTGGAGATGGTCTGGAGAGGGAAGAAAGAATGAGGTCAGCTAGAGAGATGGCTTAGTGGTTAAAAGCATCTAACTGCTCTTGCAGAGGACCTGGGTTCAATTCCCAGGGCTCACAAGGCATTTCACAACTATCTGTAACTCCAGGGCATCTGTGCCTTTTTAAATATCTCTATAGGCTACTATAGCCATGTGATGCATGGACACATACTCAGGCACACACATAAAATTAAATTAAATTTTAAAAAGGAGAGAATGGATGGTCTGGCAGTTGTGACTTATCTTTTAAAATTACAACATTCGAATGTTGTAGAAAAATAAGAGAGACCACAGTGCAATCAAAGATAGGGAGCGGCCCCCTCACAGATTTCAACTTGGGAAATTTCTAGAGGTGAAGATTTAAGTGGATTGAGACAGGTGGTCAGAAGCTCCTGGGAACTCAGGGGAAGGGTAGAGGTGTGGGAATTGGAGGACTCATGAAGACAGGAGGCATATCAAGGGAGATGAGGGAGAATTGAAACTTCTTAGGCACAATGGAGGATAGCATAACAAAAGCCGCCTGAAAGAGCTCATGTCTTGGGGGAACCGACAGCAGGGGAGAAACAGGATGGATGTCCAAAACTTAGCAGGAGATCCAACACAAGATGAAACCTGCCTTCATTAACTATTACCAAATCAATACTAATTAGCTTAAAGGGAAATACTCTACAAGAGAATATTGGTCATTTAGAGCCGGAGCACAGAACTATGAAGAAGCAGCAGTTACAAATCATCATTGGAATGAGAAACTCTGGAATAGCAGAATAGATGCAGGCAAAGATAAGCTGAAAAACTGGAAAACCCTCAAAGAATTCTCCGAAAAATATATCGATGTTAGAGTAAAACGTGAAAATATGAAAGAAATGTTAGGGCAAGAAAGGATAGAAGAAGCTTTAGAAATAGACAATAAATGGAGGAAAGAGATTATTAAGAGAATTCTTGATCGTGGGCCACCTACAATTAAAGAAGAAAAACTACGAGGTGAAGAAGGGTGAACAGAAAAGGTGAGAAAAGGCATACATCTCTAAATAATGAAATTCAAGGACATCAAAATTGAAAGGAAGGTTCTGGAAACAAGAAGATAACACCAGGTTGACAATTTTTTGCTAGAGGTTTTAGCATCAATCTCTGGGTGATAATAGAACTCTTTCTATCTTTCTTTCTTTCTTTCTTTCTTTCTTTCTTTCTTTCTTTCTTTCTTTCTTTCTTTCTCTCTTTCTTTCTCTCTTTCTTTCTTCCTTCCTTCCTTCCCTCCTCCTCCTCCTCTTTTCTTTTGCTGTAGTAAGAAAAGAAGTCGAGCTCACAATGATTTTGTAAACATGAAAGCTGAGTTCTTGTCAAGGGTCATGGCATCATTCTCAAACACACAGCTGCCTCAGTGGAGTAGCTTACAGACTCCCATGGGCAGTGCTCTTGGAGGAAGTGGCTTTATGAATAGACTATGTGCAGGAATCACAAAGAAAACAGGCATAAAGTCGAAACAAGAACTGAAGACTACAGTTTCCCTTGTGAACCTTGAAAGGCCAATGCAGAGGAAAGTGGAACAATCTAAATGAGGTTGAGCATAACTAGAGTGATGGGACTTGGAAGTACTGAATCTGCAGATTCTAAAATTATTCTCTCTGAAATGGAACGAGGTAGTTTTCTGGTCACTAAACTCCAAGGGAGCCAAACAGACAGTTGTGATTCAGTCTTAAAATTGGTAATATTTTTATAATTTGTGTTATGGTTTAGAAAAGTGTCTCTCAAGGCTTGCGGGTTAAAAGCTTGGTTATTAATATACTGGATTTTTAGAAGGTGGTGGGACCTTCAGAGGTGAGGCTTCATGGAGGATGTTAGATCCTTGGAAGGTGTGCCCTTGAAGGGTCCATTGAGATCTGTGCTTCTTCTCCAACTCCTCCTCCTCCTCCTCCTCTTCCTCCTCTTCCTCCTTCTCCTCCTCCTCTGGACATCATCCTTCTTCATCTGTCTTTCTTTCCCAGTCATCATGAGATAAAGAGGACTCCTCCATTTTGCACCTTCCCATGGTACACTGTGTTGCCGCAGGTCCAAAGCAACAGGATTTGGTCTGATGCTTCAGAAACTGAGCACCAACATAATTTTCTCCTCCTTTAAAGCTCATTATCACAGGCATTCTGTTACAGCAGCCCAAAGATGACTAACACAATTTGTACATTTTCAAATTTCTGAAATAACTGACACAAACTGTGGAAAGACAGCTATATTTAGAATTCATACCTACTGAGGGTGTCTGATTTCCTTCTATGGCTGAATTCTGAGCATAGTATGTGCTGAAGGAACTTTCACCATATTTAATCTTAACCATTAGTGTAAACTGAAGGTCTGCTACTAAAGGACTTTCCATCTTTTTTTCAAGCCTTGTCAGTGAACAGTATAAGTGTTTGTTATTCAGATTTGTTGCTTGTCCTGGTCAGCTTTAACTATCCACAGGACACAATGCAGAGTCACCTAAGAAGAAGGCTTTTATTAGAGCATTGTCTAAATCATAATGGCCTGTGAGCATGTCTGGATGGGATTGCCTTGATTGTTAATTGGTGGAGTAGGACCCATCCCATCATGGGTGGCACCATTCCCTAGGCAGGTAGTCTGGGACTGTGTAAGAAAGCATGAGCCATTGAACAAGCTAACTAACAAGCAGCATTCTGTATTTTCTGAGCTATGAATGAGTTCCTTGGTTAGAGGTAATGTTGAGTAGAAATATCATTCCTGGAGGTTCTGCCTTGATTTCCTGTCCTCACTTGCCCCAGTGATGGACTGTGACCTGGAAGTGTAAGAGGAAATAAACTTTCCTCTACAAGTTGCTTTTGTTCATAGTGGTTTTTCACAGACACAGATCAAACTATGACACTGCTAGTAGTTTTATTGGTTTCAAACACAGAGCATCAGAGCTTGTAGCAAATGGAAAAAAAACCAACAGATATGTGCCTCCAACCATAATTTTACCACCAACCTACACATTTACAAGATAGGGATGGCCAAAATGTAGCACATTTATGTTATATATTTATAATGAGTTTTCTGAGGCCACACAGAAGTGCAGAGTATACCACAGTGCGCCAACCGAGGCAGGATATTGATATTAGGCAGTCCAAACATTTTTAACTTCCAAAATATTTTGACATTCACCCAAAGCTTATATTTTACTACCGACATTTTAGAACATTTAGCTACTAAAAAAAAAAAGACATGCTCAAGACAGAAAACTTGGAAAATGCAAAGCTAGAAAGAAGCAAATGTTTCTGTTATCCATGTGGCTATTGAGTGGTTTTATTAATCCCGTCTCTTAAAGCAATAATTGCTAGTATACAGTTTGCAGCTAGTTCTTGTTTCTGCGTCTACACATAGACCTGGACCTGGAACATGCCACCTGACTTCTCCTCTATAATTTGGAGAGTGCAGTCTGTATAGTCTGGCATCTACAGAAATTGATATTCCTATAGCTATACACATACATATGTACACACACACACACACACACACACACACACACACACACACACACACACACACGGGAACTTGCCCTGGAGAGGCTGAGAACCCAGGAAGTAATCAATCCAAGGCATGATGTCGTAGCAGTCCCAATCTACAGCTGAAAGTCTGGAGGTTTTCTGAAAAGCCTCTGATCTTCAGTCCAGGTTGTGGGGCTAAAGAAACTGGGCTTTGATGGCAGCGGCAGGGGACTAAAAGAGACACAGTAAGAGGCAGAGTTAACCAGGTAAAAAGCTTTTCATTGGATCTCTTCAGATCTGGATCCCCGCCAGAAGGTGCCACCAACAGGGGAGGGTCTTCCCGCTTCACTTCCTTCTGAGATGGATTGGCACAGACATGCCAAGAAGCTTGTCTCTTAATTGGTTCCAGATCCAATGGGGATTCACCATCACAGGGGGATTATCTGTCAGATGGTGTGATTACAGTTCTCATCTCGTGGCACTGTTGTGAGAATGAACGGAAAAGAAAGTGAACCGTTTAACCCTGCGACTGGTGCTTACAAAGTATTCAGCAAATGTTTTCTATGTTAATATAATCATCACCAAAGTCAGGGATAGTGGTGCCCTCCTTTAATCCTAGCAGAGGCAGGTTCATCTCTGAGTTAGTTCAAGGCTAGTCTGGCCTCACAGCAAGTTCTAGGCCAGTCAGGGCTACATAACAAAGCCTTGTCTCAAAAATATAAAAAATTAAAAAAGTAAATAAATAGTACATTCTCTTGATGAGACGGGGACTTGGGACATGGCATATACTAGCCCAAAGTTCTCTTACCTCTCTTCACTCCACCTAAACCAGAGGCCAAGCTGTAGTTGAAGCCAGTGTTGGCATCGAACATGCCCTCTTCTGCTATTTATTCCAAAGTAGAAAATCCCTGTGGACTCATTCACAGCACTCCAGCAAAGCATTTGATAGAACTTACACTTTGTGTCTATTAAATTTAATACTCTCCTGTCTTTAAATCAAGATGCATCCACACAAGGCAAAGAACACAGTTTAAGCTGTCAGGACTAGGTGTTCTGTCAGTTGAGGACGACCGTGTAACAAGATGTAGATCATCCTCACCCTACCCCACCCCCACAGGAAATCCCTTCATAAGCCTTCCAGAACTTTCCTATGCTGTCAGACATGCTTTCTTACAGGTGTCAGCCTGCTTCCTGTTCTCACGGACTACTTTTGCCTATAGCATTTAGATTTTATTTGCATGGACTCTGACAGAACATATGCCTCTGTGCCTGGCTTCTTTTATTCACATATGTCTTTGAGATTCATCCCTGTGGCTGTATCTAACACCCATGATGTTCTCGATCACTCAGATGTCATCAAGCAGAAGCAGAGATCAAGGAAAAGTTTTTCATCTGCAAGACCTGAACTAGGTTCGCAGCTTTGTGCCAATTGAATAAAACTCAGTCTGACTGCTTGACAAACCTGTGCAAATCCCAATGTGCATGACTTCAAATGACTGTAGAAATCTTTACCTAGTAACATCGCTGTCAAGATTAAGGCGAATAGACGAGAACATGGTGCCAGACCTTTCTATGGTTCTATCTAATATGGTTGACCAGCTGCAGGTGCTGACTAATTTTACTACCCCAGCTAACTTTAGCAGGATGAAGGGATAGAAACTGATTTTCTACATCACACATGCAATATAAATCTTATTTCCCACCATGGAATATATTTCAGGGCTTGGAAGAGATCGTAACATAATTAAAAGAAGTGATTACAAATGTAGAAACTATAACAAGGATGTGCCTGGGATTCTCTCTCTCTCTCTCTCTCTCTCTCTCTCTCTCTCTCTCTCTCTCTCTCTCTCCCTTCCTCCCTCCCTCCCTCTGTGTGTGTGTGTATGTGTGTGTTCTTGTGCATGTGCACATATGTATATGTGTATATGTAGGTCAGAGGTCAATGCTGGGTGTCTTCTTCAGTATCTTTCCCCTTATTTTTTGAGACAGTCTCTTCCTGACCTTGGAGCATATATATCATATATATATATATATTCAGCTACAGTGCCTAGCCAGCAAGTTCCTAAAACCTTGTCTTTGCCACACCAGTGCTGAGATAACAGGTGCATACAAGACAAGCACTTTACCAACTGAGCCACTCCCCAACCCCTCATTTCTCAGTTCTGTATTTTCATTTCACAGGTGTGAACTCTGACCCTTATCGCTCATCTTTTCTCGGAGAGGGTAGATTAATTCTAAAGGTTTAAATGCAGCTAGCTATTTTTGTTATGGTAACATCAAAGCAAGATGCGATTCCAGCAAAAAGCCAGTTCAAGATAATAAACTGCAAGCAGGGTACATATCATTAAATGAAACTATAAAGATAAAATGAGAAAACCCTAATACTTTCTGACTGTATTTCCATCAGTTCAGAGAACTCCTTCCTATAAACATTGATTATCCAAGACACAGGGAATTTAATAATATGAACAGCCCATTATTGGTTTTGGACCCTCAAAAACAACTAATTTGGGAATGAAAGCAGCTTTTGAATACACTGAGTATTTAGATACCTCAAAAAACCATTGCCACTCTGATTGCCTGATTTGACATGACCTTGGAAATTACTATAGCAAAGAGACTTCTACATCAGGACTGGGAAGCTCTGGGTGGAAAATATCATGAATTCAACTCCTTATCTATAAGGAGAACCACCCTATGAGGAGCCTCACCCTGTGAGGAGCATCATCCTGTGAGGAGCAGCACCCTGTGAGGAGCAGCACCCTATGAGGAGCCTCACCCTGTGAGGAGCATCACCCTGTGAGGAGCACGATCCTGTGAGGAGCATCATCCTGTGAGGAGCACCACCCTGTGAGGAGCATCATCCTGTGAGGAGCACCACCCTGTGAGAAGCACCACCCTGTGAGAAGCACCACCCTGTGAGGAGCAGCACCCTGTGAGGAACAGCACCCTGTGAGGAGCACGATCCTGTGAGGAGCACCACCCTGTGAGGAGCATCACCCTGTGAGGAGCATCACCCTGTGAGAAGCACCATCCTGTGAGGAGCATCATCCTGTGAGGAGCACCACCCTGTGAGAAGCATGATCCTGTGAGGAGCACGATCCTGTGAGGAGCACCACCCTGTGAGGAGCATCATCCTGTGAGGAGCATCACCCTGTGAGGAGCACGATCCTGTGAGGAGCACCACCCTGTGAGGAGCATCACCTTGTGAGGAGCACCACCCTGTGAGGAGCATCACCCTGTGAGGAGCATCACCCTGTGAGAAGCACCATCCTGTGAGGAGCATCATCCTGTGAGGAGCAGCACCCTGTGAGGAGCATGATCCTGTGAGGAGCACGATCCTGTGAGGAGCATCATCCTGTGAGGAACAGCACCCTGTGAGGAGCACGATCCTGTGAGGAGCACCACCCTGTGAGAAGCACCACCCTGTGAGGAGCAGCACCCTGTGAGGAACAGCACCCTGTGAGGAGCACGATCCTGTGAGGAGCACCACCCTGTGAGAAGCATGATCCTGTGAGGAGCACGATCCTGTGAGGAGCACCACCCTGTGAGGAGCATCATCCTGTGAGGAGCATCACCCTGTGAGGAGCACGATCCTGTGAGGAGCACCACCCTGTGAGGAGCATCACCTTGTGAGGAGCACCACCCTGTGAGGAGCATCACCCTGTGAGGAGCATCACCCTGTGAGAAGCACCATCCTGTGAGGAGCATCATCCTGTGAGGAGCAGCACCCTGTGAGGAGCATGATCCTGTGAGGAGCACGATCCTGTGAGGAGCATCATCCTGTGAGGAGCATCACCCTGTGAGGTGCACCACCCTGTGAGGAGCATGATCCTGTGAGGAGCACGATCCTGTGAGGAGCATCATCCTGTGAGGAGCATCACCCTGTGAGGAGCATGATCCTGTGAGGAGCACGATCCTGTGAGGAGCATCATCCTGTGAGGAGCATCACCCTGTGAGGAGCACCACCCTGTGAGGAGCACCACCCTGTGAGGAGCATCACCCTGTGAGAAGCACCATCCTGTGAGGAGCATCATCCTGTGAGGAGCACCACCCTGTGAGGAGCACCACCCTGTGAGGAGCATCACCCTGTGAGGAGCAGCACCCTGTGAGGAGCACCACCCTGTGAGGAGCATCACCCTGTGAGGAGCACCACCCTGTGAGGAGCATCACCCTGTGAGGAGCATCACCCTGTGAGGAGCACCACCCTGTGAGGAGCATCACCCTGTGAGGAGCACCACCCTGTGAGGAGCATCACCCTGTGAGGAGCATCACCCTGTGAGAAGCACCACCCTGTGAGGAGCATCATCCTGTGAGGAGCATCACCCTGTGAGGAGCACGATCCTGTGAGGAGCACGATCCTGTGAGGAGTACCACCCTGTGAGGAGCATCATCCTGTGAGGAGCATCACCCTGTGAGGAGCACCACCCTGTGAGGAGCACCACCCTGTGAGGAGCATCACCCTGTGAGGAGCACCACCCTGTGAGGAGCATCATCCTGTGAGGAGCACCACCCTGTGAGGAGCATCATCCTGTGAGGAGCACTACCCTGTGAGGAGCACCACCCTGTGAGGAGCACTACCAAACTCTCATCACAGAAATGTCCTGGGACGAGTGTTGAGGGTTGAGAAAAATCATTTCCCTAATCTCATACATTGTCTGTGCTTATTTCCCAGTCTGAACTCTTTGAACTTTATTTTCTTTTTGCTCCAAATGTCACTTAATACATTGGATAGAAAATCAATATAAACGTCAAATGTTAAACGTGGGTATTTCTTTGTGTGTTTGGGAAACGGATTGTTTTTCATTAAGGTGCTCTCCCCCTATGACTTACATATTGCTTTTGAAACAATCTCAAAACAAAAGTAATTTTATGGGAATCTATTTAAAACACAAAGACTTTGTAAAGCAAAACCCCAAACACCCAGAGGCAAGGAATCAGCCTCAGGGACATCGTAGTTGTCATTGTGAGATGAATTCTTGGTAACCTTTATTATCTTTGTGTTCCCATCTATTTTCAAAATATTTCATATTCTCATCCCATTTTGATATTTCCTCTACCATTCCTCTTCTGAATACGGCATGATGGGGTTGAGCTTTTTGGCTAACAGATTCTATTTGCCTTCCTCTCCATCTGTAATAACATCTGTAATTAACTGGAGACCGCTTTTCTTGACAACTGACTTCAGGATCCGTAGAGATGGCTCTATGAGTAAGCACACTAGCTGCACAAGCTTGGAGACATACAGATCCCTAGCACCCAAGTATAAAGCTGGGTGTGGTTCTGTGTGCTGTGAAGGGCTGAGTTGGGAGAATCTGGGCCTTAGTCCCTGCTAGCATAGTTTCAAGTTCAGTGAGAGACCCTGTATCAAGGAAGTAATGTGGAAAGTGATGGAACAGGACACCTGTCACTCCCATGTGCATGCATGGTCGCATGCACCTGTACACATGTGCATGTAACACGTGTGTATGCATGCGTATGCACACACACACAGGCAAATAAAATAAAATAGATAAACACAATCGTAAACTTGGACTTTCCATTGATGACATTGACTGAAAAACAATATGGCCATGGGACTAAATGAATATTTAAATATAACACTTGGTAGGGGAAAAATAGAATGAACACAGAAGTGTACTCCAGAACACACATCCCTGATATTAGGATCTAAGAGTATTGCTTTATCCCAATAGAAAAATGATTCTCCTTTTCCTCATTTTGCTTTTCCTGGTAATGCAAGTGGAATTTGGAGACTTTGTGCCCTGTGTGGTTGTCACTGTCCAGGAAAATCATGAGCATTAATTTGACATGAATCTCATCAGACAGCTTTTCCTCTGTAAGATGACCTGCTCTAGAAGATGACCTGCTCTAGAAGATGACCTGCTCTAGAAGATGACCTGCTCTAGAAGATGACCTGCTCTAGAAGATGACCTGCTCTAGAAGATGACCTGCTCTGTAAGATGACCTGCTCTAGAAGATGACCTGCTCTAGAAGATGACCTGCTCTGTAAGATGACCTGCTCTGTAAGATGACCTGCTCTGTAAGATGACCTGCTCTAGAAGATGACCTGCTCTAGAAGATGACCTGCTCTGTAAGATGACCTGCTCTAGAAGATGACCTGCTCTAGAAGATGACCTGCTCTGTAAGGTGACCTGCTCTAGAAGATGACCTGCTCTAGAAGATGACCTGCTCTAGAAGATGACCTGCTCTAGAAGATGACCTGCTCTTACTTATTATTGCAGAGGATTACATTTTAACTTGACTTTCTTGAAGCAAATAATGAAAGTTATTTACCAAGAAAAGTAAATGTCTTGATGCATTTAGTACTAAGATTGCAATGTACAAATAAAGAGTTTAGTCTACTCTGAGTCTCCCATTTTCTTGTTCCTTAAAAAGGTGGCTAGGCTCGAGGCCAATGTAAGCCCAATCTTATTAGTTTGAAAAACATTTTTTTTGGTTATTAGTATGTAAGAACCACAACTTTTCCCCCACTGTTTGTCTTAAGTTGAATTTCTCTTCATTTTTTTTTTTTGCCTGTTGAGTGGGAAGACTGCCAAAAGAAAGCCAAAGTTGATCTAAAACAAGATCCATTTATAACTCATGTAGAATCCAGAACCTTCTCATGTCCTTTATTCTAGTCCAGCCCTCGCTCTGGATAAGCTGCAGAATGGATCATGTGACCAAAGGACATGCAGGCCTTACTCAGTAGTTTGTATGAGAACTTAAGTGTGAATGAGAGAGAAGACTATAGAATAGTGACAGCTACCAATCACTGTATCCATAAGGGGCAAATCCAAAACAGCTTGAGAGCAGTTACTCTTTGAAGTGGGTGACCATGGGAAGGCTCTGACAAAACAGTAGTGAATACTGAACAGAGATAGATAGATAGATAGATAGATAGATAGATAGATAGATAGATAGATAGATAGACAGATAGATAGATAGATAATGGATGGATAGATGATAGATAGGTAGATAGATAGAAAGATGGTAGATAGATAGATAGATAGATAGATAGATAGATAGATAGATAGATAGATAATGGATAGATAGATGATAGATAGGTAGAGAGACAGATGGGTAGATAATGATAGATTGATAACATATAAATAGGTGGAATAAAGATAGAGATGATAATATAAATAATAGATATAGGTGATAGATATAAATGATAGATAAAATTATAGACAGGAACTTAGAGATAGCTGGATATACTTGATGATAAATGACATACATAGGTAATATATAAATATGTAGATGATTGGCATAAATGATAGAGATGAAGATACATGATAGGTAGATAGATGGGTGGCTGTATGGATGGGTGGATAGCTGGCTAGATTGATAGATAATTGGTGATAGGCATATAGATAGAAAGGATAGATTTTAGAGAACAGAAGAAGCCATATTTGCAGGCAGGAGTCCTAAAACCATCTGACATACAGTTATCTCTTCATCTGTTGGTTGCGGTGTAGTCTCAGGAGTCATTTTGTGAGACTTCTGGCTGGGTCTGCAGAATTAGGAGTACTCCAGATCCTCTCATCTCCAGGAATTGTTAGGAAGTGTCAAGCATGATTCAGGGGAGTGCAGCCTGGAGAGGCAGGACAACTACAAATGAAAGACTGCATCACCAAGCTAGGAGAACGGGCCTGGGACAGTGGGAGTGATGGGGGCTGTCTATTAGGAAAGCAAAATATGAGAATTCTCAAGGAACACAGGAATTCTCATATATGTAGTTATGTATGAGAACTAAATTGGCAAGTTGCAGGATAGAAAGAAAGGTACTCTGTGGTTACTTCCCAATGGGGGATATTATAGCCCATAGTATATCCTTTATCCCAGGGCCATACATCCAAAGAGAATAGATAGACACTGAGTCCTGATGATCAGGGAAACCCAGAATATTTACAGTTGGCTCTGTCCATAAGCTGCACCCCCTGTTGCTGGGTTCTTATCACAGAGGACAGAAGAGAACACCAGTAGCATAGAGACTGTTGTCACTAAGTAAATTGAAGTGAGGTGGCCACTGAGAGAAGAGCTGGGAAGCACCAGTGACATCTTTCTCTATTGCCTACACCACTGGTTCCTATAGAAGACAGGAAACCTGTCCTCTTGCATGTTTTAAAAAATTATATTCTTCTACTTTTGAAGAGTGGCATAGGTCATTGTATTTCCATGATAGAAATCAGAATTCAGGCTCCTCAATGCTAAAAATATAATTACCATAGCAATCAGGTACACAGTTCCTAGGCATGGAGCCAAACAATTTAATATCAACAGAAGCCCTGTTCATGATATCAAATCATGCACTCACACTAGGTGCTTTTTAAGAAAAACATGGATAAAGGAAGCACACACATATGTGCAACACATGCACACATACACACATACACATGTGCACATGTATGTATAGACATGCATATGTATACAGACATGTACATACACATGTGCACACATGCACACATACACATGTAAGCATATATGCATGTACACATGCATACACATGCACCACATGCATACACACATATGCAAACACATACATACACAAGTATAACAATGCACACATGCACACACACATGCACGCACACATCTAGTTTTCTTTTTATTGCTGTGATGACAATCTGATTAAAAGCTGCCAATGGGAGTGAAGGGTTTCTTTGGCTTACACTTCTAGGTCACAGTTCACCATTGAAGGATATCTGAGTAGAAACTTGGAGCAGAAACTATGGAGGAATGATGTTCCCTGGCTTGCTTCCTGCCCTTGCTTAACTGGCTTTCCTACAGAGCCCAGCACCACTTGCCGAGGGCAGGTATTTTCTACAGTCAAGCTGTGCTCCCAGGCATCAATAATCAAAATGATGTCCATAGACCTGCCCACAGGCAAATCTAATCTAGGCAGTCCCTCCATGGAGGGTTTCCTCTCAGATGACTCTAGGCTGTCAGTGTCAAGTTGACAATTGAAGCTGATTAAGGGACACACACACACACACACACACACACACACACACACCTCTGAGTTTTATTCAGCCATTAAGAATAACAATATTATGAAAATTGCAGGAAAATGAGAGGATCTGGAAATCACTGTTGAGTGAAGAAGCCAGTCAAACAAGTATCATATTTTTTTTTATCTTATGGAAATCTAGAAATAAAAATCCTTTAAAGACGTGAAAGTAAGAAGGGTGTTATTCGGAAACAAGAGGACAGAAGAGGAGAGGGGGAAATACTTGTGAGGAATGGGCAGTAAATAAGATCAACGTAGCTTGTGCACAGATATGAAAATGTCATTGTAAAACCTAGTGTGCTACATCTGCTAACAAAAAGAAAGAGTAAAAATGCAAAGGCAGAATGTACACATGGTTTGTATGTATACAACAGATCTTCTGTTCTCAACAAATGGGCCAAAGGTCTGGGTTAAAGGGCTTTCCTTGCCTGACCTGTTAAGATTGCTTCACAGGGGCTGAACTTTGCCCCAGTGACCGTGACAACTAACTGTGTCATTGTAAAATGCTATTTGACACGGTTTAGCTTTCTAACGTAGTAGTTAAAGGGATGAAACGCCAAAGCATAGGTTTGGGCTGGCAGCCAGCCTCAGTCTCCTCAGTGGCTGTTAAAGGTAAGAGATAAAGAGAGAACACCCTGGGGTAAACTACTCTTGCCCCGTGCAGAGATAAAGACATATTCTTAGCTCCCACAGCTTCTCTTTTCATTGGTTTGCAAAATGAGCTAAAGTACCTTGCCAACTACACTAGAAGTGCTCGACAATTGCTACAAATTGAGATGATGCTCATATATCCCAGAGGCTTTACAAATACTGTGAGAAAGAGCAGGGACTCTGCCCTGCAGTCAGGATGCCACCACACTGTCCCTGGATGGTGCCTTTCTCTGTTAGAGCTGTGGCAAATGTTCTTCCACACAAGGGGTGTGGTCTGGAGACAGTTATCAAAGCTAAATGACACCGGCAAAGGAAAATGTCTCCCTGGGAACAAAGACTGGCCTAGCAACCACTAGAATTCCGTATTCACTATTAATCAGTTCAAACCAAGACAGGTTATGTGCTGCATGTCAAGAATAAAAACGAAATCCAGGACTTGGAAAATGGGCAGCGGGTTTGTCCGTGTTCTTTAAACTGTCATTGATTGTGCTGCACAGCCTGCAACCGTTTTGATTCTCTGGGAAACAAGGGTGACAATCACTGGAAATTTCCCACTGTATTGGGCACAAAAAGATCTGGAAGTTCCATAGGAAGCTGATTGCTACACACCACTCTCTTCCTCTTTGTATCTAGTATCTTTACCTGCAGCTGCAGTTCAAGACAGGAGCTCTTGGAACGGCTTGATTCCATTGTGAATTCATAGCCTGTTCCTCCAGCAAGCGGCAAGCTGGAGCTTAGGAAGGGAAATGGGCACATACAAACATCCTGGCTCCCTTCTGAGCCAAAGAGCTGGACAGAATGGCCAGTTGAGCTGGCTGGGTTCAGCTCTCAGCAGCACGGGGAGTTGGCCTCCATCCCTCCCACTGCGGTGCATTTATGCGACTAGAAAACAGATCAAGTGGTGTCTGCAATGCACAAGGAAAGAGAGTGTAGCAATCTATTTCCCCGAGGGGATGGCAGCTCCACAGCCCTGAAGACATTCCTAGGAGCAAGAGAAAAACCTAAAGCATGCCCTGTGGCTGGTGGGGTCTGTAAGTCTCCTCCTTTTATGTTCATATTCTCCTTATGTTCATGCAAGAAAAGGTGATGTCACCCCAGTAGAGGCATACACACAAGGAGGCAAAGGGAAATTGGGGGGTCCTAGACCTACACTCACGACCAAGTGGGTGATTCAGTTACATAATTCACACTGGGGACAATTCTCATAGCATGTTTGGTTCTGGATCTTCAGTTTAGTCCTTCAGCAAGGTCACATTCTGTTGGCCCATAAACACCTATGAGTATTATCCTCTGCTTTCAGGAACATATGTATGATCTCCCACTGTGCTGGGAACTCAGCCCTCTCAGTGTCTCCTAATTTTGCTTTTTCATTTTATCGAGATAATGTACCATGGGGCTGGAGAGATGGCTCAGCAGTTCTGAACACTGGTTGCTTTCAGAGGAAAGAGTTTAATTCCCAACACCTTTGTTGAGTTTTTGTAATCCCAGGCAATCTGACACCTTCTTTTGACCTCTGTAAGCACATGCACACATGTGTTCATGCACATAGACAGACATACACATTCTTGTAAATAACGATAAATAAATCGTTTTTAAAAGAGAGATAGTGTATTGGTCACTTTTCCAATACTATAGCTAACAGCTATGGCAGAAAAGTTATGAAGAAGAAAGGTTTATTTGGATTCATTGTTTTATGGGTTTAGTCCACTTGAACTCACTACTTTCGTGGCTGGGAAAAGTGTGATGGAGCAAACCCTGGCACTTCATGCCTGGAAACAAATGGGAGAAGAAGACACTGAGGTCCCACGTCCCTTCTGAGGGTAAATCCCCGTGACCAGACCTTTCTCGCTAGGCTCACCTCTCAGAGATTTTGTCACCTTTCCAGCAGTGCCACACTGAAGACAAAGCCCCAAACAGAAGTCTTCAGGGGGGCATTGTAGATCCAAAGTAGCACAAGAAAATAACAACAATTAAAATTACTTTGCTTATTTATTTTTGAGACAAGGTTTTCTGTATTCCGTACTGGCTTGAAATTCCCTACAGGGCTATGGAAGACTGTGCTTTTGATCTCCATCCACCTCTGAAGGCTGGATGACAGATGTGCTTCTACCATGTCCAGTCTGTGAGTCCTGGGAATTGAGCCAATGGCCTTGTGCATGCTAGGCCATCACTCTACTGACAGAGCTAGACTCTCAGCCTCTATTTATTTTTGGTGTAAGAAATACAGGAAGCCCTAAGTAATAACGAATGACAAAGGACACTGGTCAGACAATGTTGAGCAGACAATGGGTGACAGTGACCACAGCCCACCTTGAAAGGCACACCTTGTGCTATGGAGTGAATTGTGTCTCTCCTAAAACCTAAATACCAAAGCACTATCCCTCGATGTGATTGCATTTGGTGGTAGGGCCTTTGGGAGGTAATTAAGGTTGGATTCATAAGGGTAGAGCTTTGATATAACAGCATTGGGGCTGTATCTGCTGAGACCTTAAGGAACGCATCCTCATTTTCTCACTTGCTCCCACCCCTGGCACCTGCACCACAGCTATGTACAAGAGGCCTTGAGCACATGGAGAATATGCAGTACTTAGAGGCCAAGAGAAAAGGTTTCAGATGAAACCTTCTGTGCTGACACTTGGACTTTCTTGAATTACAATAATTGTGTTGTATAACACTTCTACAGGCCTGCCTAGAAAAGTCACTTGCACGGTCCAGAGTAGACAACCACTTCGGAAGAGCTTATTATCAACCAGCAATGTGAGCTCAAGATCACTACACATTCTGCTGTTGTTAGATAATAGATTTTTACACAAAAATATTCCCTGGGTTTTAAGATTCTAATGTAATTAATAAAAAACACAAGCTCTGTAAAGATATGAGATGATATATTTATATATATTCACCTTGATATTATTTGTAACATAAGTATAAATTATTTATAGATTATTTATTAAACATTAGAAATAATCTAGTATTCATCAATTAGGGATTGGTCAAGTTGGGTCAGATAAATAATGTACCATCCATGAATCTAAACACTTTATTAACATGTATTTTATAGTGACTACTAACCATTAAATTCATAGAAAAGATAATTTATATCAGGACATAATTTTAAAAATAGAAGTAAATACTTAAACTCTAAAATTAAATAACTTACATATAAATTCATAATTAATTATAAAACATGTATTTCAAAGTATAGTTGTTGAGACCAAGCACTCTAGATAATGTGCCTCACGGGCCCATAGAAACTCCCTGGATGAAACAGACAGAAATGCAGATTGCACCTGTTAGATCAATAAGCTGTGAAAAAAGCACAGGTTTCCATTTCCACAATCTGAGAAATGCATTCACAATATACATACTTCCTTTCCAAGCACAGCAGAATCATGCCACAGGCTTGGATGATTATGCACAGCCCTGTGACTATCCAATGGCAGACTTGGAAAATCTGCACAGAGCTCTGAGTGTTATCCTTGGGTCTTGAACATGCACCAAAAATCCATGTGTTCAATTGGTCTCCTGGGACCTTTTAGATGTGTGGTCTCGAACACTGGGATGGGCCATGACCTCATCACTTTGTTTTTTTTTTGTTTGTTTGTTTTTTGTTTTTTTTGCTGGCTCACAGGAAGCTGGTTTTGTACTAATGTGTGCTCTCTTTCATTGCTGTGATGTCTGCCTGAGGCCCAAAGCAATGGGGCAGCCTAGTATTAGACTGAAGCCTCTGGACATGGGAGCTAAAGACAACATTTTCTCTTTATAATGTAAAGGTCTCAGATATTTAATTACAGCATGGAAAGCTAACTTACACAGAGAGGGGAGAGAGAGCACGTGGAGTAAATGTCATTGGGTTGTGTATTATAGAACGTCTAACATCTCTACTAAATGTCAATGTTATCCCGATCTCCATGACAACCAAAACTACAATTTCCCACACAGTTCATGATGGGGTGAGGGTCTTTATCGAACACTATAGACTAAATGCTTGTGTCTCCTCTAATTTTAAGCTAAAGCCAAACTCTCCAGTGTGGTTGCATTAGAGGGGTATTTGAGGAACTCCCTGCTTCACTGGAGGATACAGCAAGAGTGCAACTATTTGTAGCCCCAGAAAAGAGCTTTCCACAGACTCTAAACTTGTTGATTCTAAACTTGTAATTCTAAACTTCAGAAGTGTGAGAGAAACACATATCTGTGATATTTTGATATGGTAGTCCCATCTGACTGACACACTGAAAATCACAGATCTGACCTTTGCTCACTCCCTTTTCTACTCTTTTGTATGTTGTAAGTCTGTAGAGATTATTGCAGTGTGCAGAGAACTGGGGGGATGATTATTAAAGGTAAAGCCAAGGCTGAGTCCTTTGGACAACCTCATTAGAGAAGTCAGTCTTTTGTGAATTCCATATCTGTAGTCAAGGTGGAGTCTCTACAGGAAGAAAAAAGTCTTCCAAGGACTTGAAGTGGACATCAGTCTGCCTGCCACAAATGAAGGAAGCTGCTAGTGTCTCCCAAGTCTTCTGCTCACTTCTGGATTTTCCTGGGACAATGCTATCTGCTTTTGTGTGATGGGTGAGAGGAAAACAAAGCACAGTGATACCTGATGGGGTGAGACCAGTAAAAGGACCAACATCCAGAGACAAACCAAGTGAGCATCATCAATCAGATGAACGTCCTCCTACAACCAGCATCAACAAAATTTACAAATGCAAGGCCCAACGATGATTCTCTTCTGCCTTTTTCAAAGCAAGCATACCTTCTATGAAGAATCTGTAATTACTGGTTGTTTACAAAAGCCGAAATAACAAAAAAGTTTCAGGTCCAGTGACTGAGGTCACAAGTCAGATGTGCCCATCTTCAGATTGTTGTTTGTGTCCCTCCCCTTGAGTGGGGAATAGCTAATGCGCTTAAAAATACTCTGCCCAAGTTCTAATTCTCCACAGGGTATGATTACATGAATAATTCTGTCAGAACCAAGTAGCTGTTCCCTCCCTCGCCTGCCTGTCCACCCCCTCCATCCCTCCTCTTGCCCACCCCTCCTCTCCTGCTGGAATCCATCCTGAAGTTTCTCATCAGCTTCCTGCTGTGGGATCCAGGAGTAGCTTCAGGACCCCTGCGCTAAGAATGACAGTGTTTGAAAGCCACCAGGCAGGATCCAGTTAAGGAGAGAACACCCAGCCTAGGGTTGGGAAGTAGAGGCTTTGCTCTGTGGCCTCTGAGAACCTTGATGTAGGAAAGGGAGGTGTACGGAGGAGGAATTAGCTCAGCGTGCCTCCTCTTCTCCTTCCGCTCCCTTCTTCCCCATCTTTCTTCCTCCTTCCTCCTTAGCTATTTTCATCTCCTTATTCTCACTTAAGCTCCAAAGGCAAGCATTCCTGTAAGTGTGGATCTTGCCTGAAAAACAACAGCAAAGAAGACCAGGTGGGAGCACCCTTTGCTCAGCTTCCACATGAAGGCCGAGGTGAGAGCTCCATGGTAGCTCTCCCAGATCTCTCGCAGAGAGGTTCATCTGTAACACATTCAAACTGCTCTCTGACGCATGTTCCGATCCCACGAGCCCATGGTACCATTGAATAACATACCATCCTCCTTGACATAGTTTTGGGATGCTCCATTTTTTTGGTGACCAATGGATGGGATAAAGATTTTGGGGTTGTCAGGATGCCTTCAGGGCAATAGCATATGAGGGCTTTGGAGCACACTGCCTGTTCATGACATGAAGAGCGTTAAGAATAAATTCGAAGATTTAATTTGTCAGCCCAGGATGTGTTCAGAACATGAGACTTTTTTAACTTCTGTGGCTGCCAGTGAAAGAGCCATTTATCTTTCCGGCAGACACACAGCTGAGGGAGCCAACAATCAAAATCAAGGCTCTATCCTCAGACTTGCCAGAATTCAGAGTCAGCTGAGTGCTCAGGGGTGGCTGGTTTTATCTGTGGATAAACTAACAAGCAGGATCTTTGGTGTGGGAAGAGAAGAAAACAGGAAGATTTGAAAGTTTTATGCTCCAGTTCTCCAAGCTCTGGTCTGAGGAATACCAAACCATGGACAGCACCCTTCTCCTGACCCTCCCCCAACCCCCCCCCCCCCCCCCCGTGCCTACCCCTGCCTCACTGACTTGCTGTCTCCACCCACTGCAGCTGCTTAGGCAAGGCCCGCCAGGTCTCCTTGGGCTTCCATCATCCTTGTCTCCAAACTACAGGTAGGCCCCAGGTACCAATGCCATCACACCTAAGAGAAGTCAGTTTATAAACTGCAGTTTATAAATTGCTCACAATTCTCAAGCAGAACATACAGAGGGCGGAGCACCCTGACAAGGAGGAAACATGCAGCACACATAGGGCATGCCTTTCCTTGTCACATAGCAGGGTGCTCTGAGGTGCTTGGGCAAAACATGCCAAACTGCACCCAGGAGATAAAACCCAAGGCAGGTTTGTTTCCCCAATCCCTTCAATGTGGTGAGACATGCGAGACAAGCAAGACTCTCTTAGCATTGTTCATCATCCCTGAAACCTGAAGACTCCTTCAGTGTGGATCCTATCTTCTTGGTGACTATGTCTGAGTAACCATGTTGCTTAGCTTAACTCACGCCCAGATTGTTGGCCCGAGGAGGAGCCAACAGTTGCCATGCTGTGATGCTTTCAAAACTCCCTGTCTATGAACCCCATGTTTGTAAAAGAAAAGACTGGCAGTCCCTCTCTGCAGTCTCCTCTGAGGGCAGCAGGCAGGCTTTTGACGAGTGTCCTGATTCTGGTGTGCTCATCTGAAATGTCTCCTTCAAAGTGAGTGAATGAAACACTCAGAACGAACTAAGACTTGAGCTGCTTTCCTGGAGTTCCTGGAGAGTAAACCAAAATGGAGAGCACACAACAGGGAGAAGAGAGTGGAAAGAGGAGGTGAGCAAGAGCTCCAGTAAGCCTGAAGCCAGTAGCTCAGGACTCATCCCAGTCTGCTCATGTGCACAGCGAAGGCAAGCCTCCTTCCTTCCAAACTATACTCTTTGGTCAATCAGAGCCAATCAAGCAAAAGAACCGCAAAACTGAGGCCTGGAGATGGTGGAGGAGTCCACAGAAGGTCAGGCAAACCTCCTCTGCCCCAAGGTCTGGATCTCACGTGGACAGAGCGGAAGTTATCTGGAGTCTCCCTCACTTAGGCGAGAAAAAGAAGTTTATAGAAACAGCAAGCATGGTGCTACTCTCTCATGAGACCACAGCCATGTGGCCGCTTGGATAAGACGCACAAAGAAAATACCAGCTGACATGCTGAGGTGGATGGGGACGTCTCCCCCTGGATGAAGCTGTTGGCAATTAAGGGCTGCTGAGAGAGGGAGAAACAGTTTTCTCAAGAGAGCAGCTCCCTAATAGATTATCCAGTCTCAAGTGGTCATCCCTAAACACATGTACATAGGAGTAACATTAAATGCACTCAGTAGGAATATATATATACATATATACGCACATATATACATATAGACACATATACAATATACATATAGACACATATACACACATAACATATATATTTGTGTGTTTGTAAAACAATAATAATTTTTAAAAGAATTTATGTATTTGAAAGGAAGTGGGATAAGACAGAAGGAGTTAGAGAGAGAGAGAGAGAGAGAGAGAGAGAGAGAGAAGCAGAAATGATTTAAATACAGTACACACGTAAAAAATCCTCAAATATTTTAAAAAATTAAATTTAAAGTATTTTCACTTGAAATTATCACACTTACAGAGCAGTTCCATTCACTTGATTGCATGCCCACCCGCTCCGGGCATTGCATACACACACACACACACACACACACATACACACACACACACACACACACCCTCCAGGCATTGCATACACACACACACACACACACACACACACACACACACACACCCTCCAGGCATTGCATACACACACACACACACACACACACACACACACACACACACCCTCCAGGCATTCACAAAGCTCTTTTAATCTGAAATAGAGGGCTGTAAGCAGTAAGCACACTGTGCCCCTCTCCTCCATAACAGTCATAGGAAGTCACCTCTCTACTTTTTAATATAATCTTATTTTTAGCTGACAAATACTAAGCTATGATGCTTTTTACAAATTTGATGATGTCAGGGGAATCACACGGTCTTCATCTCTTTTGTGGCGGGGTCATTGTTTTAGCTCACAAAGTTCTCAAGGTTTATTTACATTGCAACATAAGTCAAAATCCATTTCTTTCTAAGAGCAAATGGTATCCCAGTGTATGCATATGGTCCAATTTGTCTGCTTACCTTACAATAACACCTTGGTTTCACCACCTTTTGGCAAGTGTGGCCAGTGCTACTAAGTGTAGATGTGCACAAATACCCATTTGAGAAACTGCTTTCATTTCTTTTGGATATTTTATTATATTATTTTTATAAGTGGAAGTTCCAAATCAAACAGTAATTTTAAGCTTTAAATTTTAATTTTTGAGGTTTGGAATGCTTTTTAAATGAGTAAAAGTAAACCCAAGGATTATACAGGAAACTAAGAATGTGGAGATAGGTATTAAAATATTAAACATGAATGTATATTACAGTGATATGTACTTCTTACTAATGCATTAAAGCAAAAATATATTTGAAATAGAGGCCAATTAAAGTTATTTTTATCTCTTAAAAGATGCATTAGAATAAAGGCTTTATTGGTAACTTTGATAAGAAAGTCACTGTTGAGCACCCTTTGGTAAGAAAACAGTGTCTGTGACATTCACCCCATTTTGACCTTGTTTATTAGCAGTTTCAAAATCCCAATTTTATGAAGCCCCACCTCTATCTGAGGGGTTATTGGCAACTGATGGGTGCTGGAGGAAGCACAGTCTGGTTTCTTCAGGATGTGGTCCTTAAGAGGCTGCCCATCCTCCTGCAGACAGCCCCACCCCACACATGGAGGGCATAGAGGATTACTACTCAGTGGATTAAAAAGAGAACCCATGAGTTGGGAGGGAAACGTTGGGGAGGAGGTCGAGGAAAGATTTGATCAAAACACATTATGTGCATTTATGAAATTCCTAATGAAAAAATGAAAACCGTAATTTTCAGAGTCCTTATTGCAGAGGAAAGTGTAGTTCAGCACTTGCTGTTGGCTGAAGCCAGGAGAGGATCCTGGCCAAAGGCTGGAGCCACCCTATCTGCCATTATGGGAGATTACTTTTGTCTGCATATCAATGAGGTCAGTATATTTTAAAATGCTAACAGCAGGAGCTAGAGAGATGGCTCAACAGTTAGGAGAACTTGACGCCCCTGTGGAAGACACAGCCAAGTTTGGTTCCCAGAGCCCACATGATGGCTCACAACTGTCCATAGTTCCTGTTTCAAGGTATCTGCTGCCCTCCTCTAATCTCTGTGGGCACTGCATACATGCAGTGCTCAGACGTACATGCAGTCAAGATGTGATACCCATCGGGAATAAAATAATGTAGCTCTATGATTAGGTCTGACTTCATCAAGATGCAGGGCAGTCTTTGAAAAGCTTCATAGTGTTTTCTCATATTTGGTACTTCTCTATTCAGATATCTGAGCAGAGACGTTTCCATTTCAATTTCAAGTTGGCAAAGCTAATACTTCTATACTGGACATCATGCAAGGATGTTCTACTTCCTCAATACTTGCTGATAACCAATAGAGTTTGACATTTTTCTCAGATGTGTCCATCAGAGCAATTTTAGAACCCTGGTTAAAAATGAACCCCGTAACATCTTTCATCAGCAGGGAAATGCAAATCAAATCAACTCAGAGATTTTACCTCACATCAGTCAGAATGGCTAAGATAAAAAAAAACTCAGGTGACAACAGATGCTGTCGAGGATGTGGAGAAAGAGGAACACTCCTCCATTGTTGGTGGGATTGCAAGCTGGTACCTCTCTGGAAATCAGTCTGGAGGTTCCTCAGAAAAATGGACATTGAATTACCTGAGGACCCAGCTATACCACTCTGGGCATATACCCAAAAGATGCCCCAACATATAGCAAGGACACAGACTCCACTATGCTCATATCATCCTTATTTATAATAGCCAGAAGCTGGAAAGAACCCAGATGCCCTTCAACCGAGGAATGGATACAGAAAATGTGGTACATTTATACAATGGAGTACTATTCAGCTACTAAAAACAATGACTTCATGGAATTCTTAGGCAAATGGATGGAATCAGAAAATATTATCCTGAGTGATACTATTTTGTAACCCAATCACAAAAGAACACACATGGTATGCACTCACTGATAAGTGGATGTTAGCCCAAAAGTTCAGATTGCCCAAGATACAATCCACAGACCACATGAAGCTCAAGAAGTTAGAAGACCAAAGAGAGGATGCTTCAGTCCTTCTTAGAAGAGAAAACAAAATATTCACAGGAGGAAATACAAAGACAAAGTGTGGAGAAGAGACTGAGGGAAAGGTCATCTAGAGACTGCCCCACCCAGAGATCCATCCCATATACGGTCACCAAACCCAGACAATATTGTGGATGCCAAGAAGTGCATGCTGACAGGAGCAGGATATAGTTGTCTCCTGAGAGACTTTGCCAGAGCCTGAGAAATACAGAGTCAGATGCTTTCAATGAACCATTGGACTGAAAATGGGGCCCCCAATGGAGGAGTTAGAAAAGGACTAAAGGAACTGAAGGGGTTTTTCAACTCCACAGGAAGAACAACAATATCAACCAACTAGACCCCCCAGAGCTCCCAGAGACTAAACCACCAACCAAAGAGTACACATGGAGGAACCCATGGCTCCAGCCACATATGTAGCAGAGGATGGCCTTATCTATCAGGCATCAATGAGAGGAGAGGCCCTTGGCCCTGTGAAGGCTCAATGTCCCTGTGTAAGGGAATGCCAGGGCAGGGAGATGGGAGGAAGAGAGTGGGTGGATGAATGGGGGAACACTCTCCTAGAGGCAGGGGGAGGGGGAAGAGGTAGAGGAATTCCAGAGGGGAAATCAGGAAAGGGGATAACATTTGAAATGTAAGTAAAGAAAATATCCAATAAAAATGAACCTCATGTCGGGTGGTGGTCGTGCATGCTTTTGATCCCAGAACTCAGGAGGCAGAGGTAGGAGAATCTCTATAAATTCAGAAACTACAGGAGTACAAAGCAAGTTCCAGGATAGCCAAGGCTACACAGAGAAATCCTGTTTTAAGAAACAAACGAACAAACAAACAAACAAAAACCCAAAATAACTTCACTTAGGTCCCTTTGGCAGATAGCTTAGTGTATCACCACAATTGAAATACTTTGGATTTGAAATACTTTACTTTGAAATACTTGGGGGAATATGACTTCTTTACTTTCACAAACACTTTCAGCCCATCCACACCCTCTAAGTCTAGTTCTTAGACCAGCAAACATTTGCTCTCATGTATTGCCAAACCCAGATATCCTCATCACAGTTCCAAAAACTACACGAGAAACTACACTTGTTGATTGACCGCACTGTCCTATCTCTCCAGGCATGCTTGTGAGACCAGTTGGCCAGCTCCCTGGAGACTTTACTTCTATCAGCCATCTGGCCAAGAAATAGGAAGGTGCCTCGTTTCCCGATTGGAGTCTCAGCCACTTATGCTGACTCTGACTTTTGTATAATTATAATTATTTGTTGACAGATGTGTCACTAGAACCACAAAAGTACAGACCGAACAAAGTTAAATATCCCACGGCTGGGATAATTGGTGAAGTGCTCTCCTGGAAGTAGTGCATGATTGCTGACAGATCGCTGCAAGAGTACAGCGCATGCCCAGTGTGCTACAGTGCAAGAGAAACCGAGTGGTTCTACATTTGCCTTCTTGCTTGCATGCTTATGTGCTCTCTGGGTTATGAAGCAGTGGCATGCATGTATAATGTATGACAAAAATGTTATCAGTGTGTTGCTGTTCTTTGAAAATACTATACATTGAAAAGTAGCCTTTTCAAGGGCTGGGGAGATGGCTCAGTGGTTAAGAACACAGATGCTCTTTCAGAGAACTGGGATCATTTCCCAATGCTCACACTGTGTGGTTCATAGTCACCTGTAACTCCATTTCTGGGCTTCTGACACTATTTCCTGGCCTCTGTAGCAACATGCCCAAACATGGTGTACATACAGATAAGCATACACAAACGCACACACACACACACATTTTTATTTAAAACATTTTTAAAGGAAATCATGAAAGCCACCTAAAATGCAGCCAAACATCTCTGTATGACAACAGTTGAATATTAGAAATGACTTGGACTCTCGACTACTCCAGTAATCTGCATGTGTCCTCAATGACAATTTTGGATATACTTAAACGCTTTGGTATTTTGTTTTCTTGTTATGTAAATGTCTTTAATATCCTGCAACTAGTTGATATAAAATTTATGATGATACTACCTTTGAATGATGGGGAGATGCTCTGAGAAATGCACTGTCAAGCAATCTCATTATTACAAGAACATCACAGAGTGCTGGAGGAACTTAGAGAACCTGGTGCAAACACAGGTTATGGCCTTTGGATGCAGCCAAGAGACCTAGCAAATGGGAGACACAGATGTAGCTGCCACAGAGACACTTTATTTCACAGTAAACACCATACAAAACAGAACACTAACCATAAGACATGCAACCCAGCAAAGACACGAAGCAATGACAGGTCACTTATTGTCATGCTTCCTCTGCCGTGCTGTCCGTGATCACATTGTTTCATGTTTGAGGTGACTGACAGCACAGCCAGCTTGTCTGTGCCACTGTCGCCACAAACATGAGTGATGTGCTATGTCACAGAGAAACAGTACACAGACATCTCAAGCTGATGGGGACTTTTCAGTTGCAGTACACTCTAAAGGACCGTCATGGTATACATCATCAACCCACACATCAATATTTGTTTCTGTACAATTAAGCAACTTAAAACTTAAAACTTTCAAACTGATAACTGAATCATTATGATGTAGTTTAGTTTGTTATTTATATTTACAGACCTCATTTAAGCTGAAAATATCAAGGACGAAAAGGTTAATGAGTCTTGTAGACATGTTTGCATTTGTAGTGCCTTTTTAGAATATCTCTTGTGTATTTCTTGACAATTTCACACATGTATGGGTCTTCACTCTATTCGCCTCAGATTTCCCCGTTGCCTCCGAATAGACAACCCCAACATGTCCTGCTTCCCCTTTAATGACCTCTCCTTTTGGGGTGAACTCCACTGAGTCCAATTTGTATGGTCTTAGTTCAGTTTCTTTATCGGATGCTAACTGATCACATTGGCTCGAGTTGTACCTGTCTCATGCGGTACCCATGGTGGTAATGAGCTCATAAGTGTAACGGCGGTGTCATGTTAGAAGCAGCATCCCACAGCTTTCCGCCCTTCCTCCAGCTCTTGGATTCCTTCCACCTCCTCTTCCATGATGCTTTCTTAGCCTGGCACTTACCTTGTTGATGTGACAGAATGAAGGAGCACACGAGCCACAGCACTTTCCCAGCCTTAGGCTCATCAGTGGAAGCATGGAAACAGCATGCGGGTGGAGCACTTTCCATCTACCTGTGCTCCAAATGCTTCCAAACGAGACACGTGGCGTGGAGAAATGATGGTGTGAGCCAATCTCAACTCTGGAAAATCGGGTTGGAGTCTGCCCAAACCTTGAGTTCCTTGGCATCCTTGACACCGCCTTCAAAGCCGCTGAACACTGCAACCCTCACCCTGTCGAGGAGATTTAAGCAGAGCCATGTGTTGTAGAGTTGAGCTGGTTTGTGGCATACAATTAAAAAAATCCTAGAAACTATTTTCCATCTAATGACATGTTCTGGAAGAGTCAAGATGGTGTGTGACATTCTGAAGCAAGTCATCAAGCAGTTGACAGCCTCTTGAGTTTCTTTCGATGTGTAACTGGTTGAAAAATGCAGATAACTTTTTATGTAACCATCTCCTGTTTTTAACAGCCACTATTTACATGCTAATGCCATCAGAGTAAAAACTCTTATTTTGTGAACTCCTTTTGAAATGACAAAGATTGGCAATGTTCTGGGAATGATTAAAAAAAGTCTTTTTCCAAACAGCTTTCACCAAAGAATAGCTCCATACATCATGCAGATTGGTTTCATGAAGTGTAGAGGACAGATAGCAGTTTTGTTTCTTTGAAAAATTAGAAAGATCTGGGCATTGTGGCATACAGCTTTAATTCTAGCACTCATGAGGCACAGGTAAGCAGATCTCTGAGTTCAAGGTCAGCCTGGTCTATAGAGCAAGTTCCAGGGTAGCCAGGACTATAGAGACAAACCCTCTCTCAAAAACCAAACCAAAACAAACAAAAACACAAAGAAAGAAAGAGAGAAAGAAAGAAAGAAAGAAAGAAAGACAGATAGATAGATAGATTAGATAGATGATAGATTAGATAGATGATAGATAGATGGAGGGAAGGAGGGAGGAGAGGAGGGAGGGAGGGATGGAAGGAAGGAAGAAATGAAGAAAGGAAGGAAGTTCGTCAGCACATCTTGGTCAAGCACAGAGATGTCAACACTCTTCAGGTATCACCCAAGAAAATTTTACAGGCAGCCATGGAGTCATGAAAATTAGTTCTTTGGCTACCAACAGCTAAGAGTAAATCTGAAACCTTAATGGAGAGATGGTGTGGTGGAGAGACGAGCCACAGAGAGCTGGACAACAACGTTGGTTGGGATGAAAGGACGGGACTGTCTGGTCTTGACACAGTGTCATTAGGGTCTCGAGTCAGCTGAGCAAGTAGAATTAATCCCCAGCTTGGCCTCTGGCTTTTGCTGCTCCTTCAAGAGTACCAGTTTGTGGGGCTGGGGAGCTAATTCATTTGGCAAAGCACATGATGTACAGGCATGAGAGATCGAGTTCATCCCCAGAAGTGTGTAGGTGGCACACGCTTGCAATCCCAGTGTGGAGAGACACAGACGGGAGATTCCTGGGTCTCAGTGAGCTTCAAGTTTAGTGAGACCTCCTGACTTTAAAAAAATTGACTGCTGAGAGAGAGAGAGAGAGAGAGAGAGAGAGAGAGAGAGAGAGAGAGACTTGTTTTCCCCAGGAATGAGCTCCCTAATTGGCTATCTAATACCAAGTGGGCAATCCGAAAATCATATACATAAGCCAGCACTCAATGAATTTAAGAGGATATATATATATATATATATATAATAAGTTATAAAATATATACTTCTATATATCAGTAATAACTAAAAATGAGATCATAAATATGAGAAGGGCATGTGAAGAGTTAGGGGAGGAAAAATGATACAAATATATATTAATTAAATTAAAATAAAATAAATTTTAAAGGTGAATTGAACCTGAGGTACAATACTAGAGGGTCTCCCTCTCTTTCTCTCTCTCTCTCTCTCTCTCTCTCTCTCTCTCTCTCTCACACACACACACACACACACACACACACACACACACAGGAGTGAAGGGTCATATCCATTTGTCACCCTTACATCATTTAACAAGCCCCTTTTAAGGCCAATGCCACTCTGGACACTAAAACTAAGACTTTAGTCCTAAGATCTTAGGTTCTATGATTCTCTAATAAAAGTTCTAAATTGGTTTACAAAGTAGTAGGTTTCCCTGTGGCATTTTCGTATCTCCTACATTTTGCTTAGCCCTCTATTTGCCCACACCAGTGTCCTTTCTGACAACAGTTTTGCCTGTGTACTTTCACAGCAGTTGTTAAAGCTCCTCGTAGATAAGCACAGTCTCCTGAGAAGCAGAATCTTCCAGACCCTGACCTGTCTGTGGTTTGTGAAGCAGGGAAGGAACTCTGCTCCTGGGACCTGGCAGAGGCACAGAACTCCTGACTGAAGAACCTGCAGAAGGTTTGAGAGCTTCAGGATCAGTCAATTTGTTTACATCCAATTGTCTCTGAGCTCTTGGACCTCATCTTTGATATCCCATGGGGATTCAGCTTTTGAGTTTTGATGCTACATATTCTAATACTCACTGTGTCACAATATGTAAACTCATGTAGTTTCCCCAGGAAATATTGCTCTCTTCACATCTTCCGGATGATTTTTATCTCTTCTTTCACTCTGAAACAACCACTATTCAGATATGAGGCCCTCCGACCCCAGTGTTCTGCCTTGCATTTCCTTATTTCTATGTTTTCCACCTCTGATTTCCTCTGCTTATAGATGCGTCTCTTCAAATCTGCTCCCACATCTTTAGTTAGGCTTTTCTTTTCGGGTGCTGTGTTTCTGCTATCACCGTGGAAAGCCTTCCTTTCTGAATGTCTATCATCAGCTGACCTATCTGTCATCTCTATCTACCGTCTGCCTGTTACCTAGTAATCAATCATCTATCATTTACCTTATCTACCCATCATCTATTAGCTACAAATTATCTAACATTAATCTATATATTATTTACTAATCTACCTATTACTTATCAATCAACTCTCACTTACTCTACCATCTGTCATCTATGTATCTACCATCTATCATTTATCATCTACCTATAAAATCTGTCTATCCATCTATCATTTGCATGGAATCAATCAATCACCAACCATTTATTTCATCTATTTATGTATCCACCCACCCATCATCTGCTTACAGAATCTAATATTTGTTTAATGGATTGGTGTCATGTCTCCTGTCTTAGGCTATATTAATAACTACATTGAGGTTCCATCTGCTCACATATTTATTAATCCTAAATTGATTTTTTCTGATATATTTCTATTTCTAACATCCTTATCGGGGTCTTTCTCCAAAAGTCTAGTAATAAAATGTAGATATTTATAAAAGGAAAACAAAAATGTCCAAACTTTACTGTGTGAAGAAGATGTGTTTCTGTGTGGAACGACCTAGTTCAGACTTTCACCGTGGGATTCTTGCTGTTGCTCTCCTTGAGTTTCGTTTTGACTGATTGTTACTTTCCTTTGCCAGACCCTGGGTCGGATTTCTCAGGCAACAATCCCACCTGGTGGCACAGCCTTAACTTCCAGTGTCCTGAGAACCGAGTTGAAAAAGAGATCTAGAACTCAGCCCTGCTGGTGACGCTCAGATGCGCTCTGCCTTCCCGCCTCCCACTGCCTATTGTACTGGCTCCCAGAATGCTCTTTTTTGGGGAATAAATCTCCAATTTTCTGATGGAGTGTAGAAGGTTCTAAATGATCCTTAAATAGATTTTCAAACATTTCTCCTAATTTGGAATACTGCTCACACTCCAGAGGACATGGTGTCCCAAGAGGATGGGCTTTTGCACTGGATTGGCTCCCCACTTCTCTTGTTAAGTTGGTATTCAGTGTTGTCAGGTCTAATTAGTCAATCATCGCTCCCTTTGCTGCTTTCCAGCTTCTAAACTGTCTCCTCATCTACCCTCACTCATTGTGTAGGCTTATCCCGTTCATCACAAATAAAATCTTGTCATTTTCTATTTCTGAAGGGCACACAAATAAAGATTCTAGTTCGATTCTGCAATCTTTAGCCAGTATCTCCATCAACTCTAAAGATAGAATTTCCTTGCTTTATTTCCCTCAACCAAATAAAGACTTTTTTTTTACAATGGTGCAGGAGAGAGAACTTTCGTTTGAAATTTATGCCAAATTAGCGAAGAATGTTTCTTTTGGTTTAAAGGTTTTGTTGATTCTTTTAAGGCATTTTCTGGATTTTTAAGTTCTCGCTGTCTCAGTTCAAGTATGCACGTTCAAAACTTGGACAGACTTAGATGTTGTAATGCCATCCTGCATGACTTTAATGACTACAGATGATTTAAAGGTGACGCTGACTCTATGTGTAGATTTTCCTATTTGAGAGCGTTAAGCTCAGTTATGATTAAAACACCAACAATGTAAGTAATTTCCAAAAGTGGTAACAACAATGTGAAGGGTTGAGCTGCTGAGGCCATGTGCACAACAGACATGTCAATGAGACAGCCTTTTAGTCTGATGGACCTGGGAATGTGATCAACTCAAAAGATAAAACGGAAAGATGCTGTGTTTGAATGTTATTGTATTGCATTGGGCTATATAAGGTTGTTTTCACGAAAGTCTACAGTGTACCTTGAGCAATGCACCCTCCTCTTCCCCCTCCCCTCTGATTCCCCCTCCCCTTCTATCTTCCTTTCTCATCCCTCTCCTGCTGTCCTCCCCTCTCTCATTCCTCCCTTCGCATTAGTTCTCCCTTTTCCTGACAACAATGGCTTCTATTTTCATTCCATCTGTTCATCTGTGACTTTATGATTTTTGTGAGGTGTAGGTCCCACAAGAGAGAGAATGCAACACTCAAACAGAGGCCTGGGGAGCCCTGTGTTCCAGCACACAGACCCACAGACCCTCGGCACAGAGCTGAAATGCGTGGCCATTTTATAAAAAGAGAATTCTTCTGAGTGTTTCTGGCTAATGGACCAGCTCTCATCCACTTACCCAATCTTCAAATTAATATTTGAATTCAAAGGAATATTAACCTTCCTGTTTCGTGTTATTGGCAGGGTGGGGATCTTTGTGGAGTACTTCTCTTTGAGGATCCATCACAAACTCTTCTTCTGGGACACTCATTCTCTTTTAAGAATGTCACATTGAAAGGCAGTGTGAAAAATAGAAAATTAAAAGGCTGACCCAAGTGACCACAAAATTCAATGGCCGGTGCTCCAAGTGCGCTATAAATTCAAAGAACCTGCCAGGGAGGAAGCGGTGAGGACCTCTCCCTTCCACGAAGGAAAGAATGTACGTAACTAAGATTATACCTCACTTGATGCCCCAGAATAAACTTCACGTGGTTTAAGGACCCATCATTTAAAGGCAAAACTTTAAATCTCCATAACTAGTCTAGTAAAACAGATTATTTTTTATGAAGTCAAGGTGTAGGATTTTCTCACTAAGGCATAAAAAGCAAATTACCATGAAAAAGATTAATATATTTGATTACTTTAGAATTAAAATAAAAGCTTCAAAGTATAACGAATATAATTCATCTTGTAAGTTTGTACCATTGTATCTACACGATGAGTAGTCAGAGAGTCTCCTGAAAGAGTTCATAAAACAGTCCTTTAAGTAGAAAGAACACACTCCTCAGTATTTGATGGTTTTCTTAACTTTCATTAATGCATGTTTACATTAGCATTAAAAGTGTTTTCCATCATCTTCTTTTCAGTGCTGATTATTAAGACTAATTATTCCATCCATAGCACTTACTTATTTTTAGTCTTTGCTGTTTGAAGACACACAACACTAAATTACTTTTATTTTTGCCATAGTCAAAGGCTTGACAAGAAGCAACTGAAGGGAAGAAAGGCTGAGTTTAACTTAGGACTTAAAGGTACAGTCCATCATGGTGGGGAAGGCATGGTGGTAGTATGAGCCACTGATCACATTGCATCTATAGTCGGGAAACTGAAAGAGATGTATGCTGGTGCTCCCCTGGCTTCTTCCTTTTTCCTTTTTTGTTCTAAGACACCATTCTTTGGACTCATGCTCTCTGGGGTGGGTCTTCCCTTGTCAGTTAAGCTTTCCTGGAAACGCCCCCATCAACTTACCTAGACGTGTGTCTCCTAAGTGATCCCAAACCCAGTCAAGTGACAATGGAGACTTCATCATAATGTTGAGTACAGATCGTGTGAGAGATTGAAGCAGTCAAAACCACAGGCAGAGCACAAGAAGTCAACTTACAGAGAAGAAAACCCAAATAACTCCATACAGGTAGTATGAAAAGATGCCCAGCCTCACCAATAAATAAGATTACTCTAACAGTTCCCGTTAGTCAGACTGGCAAAAAGAAATAACTGTGGTCCTATACAATATTGGTTGGATTAGGGAGACATGGCCAAGCTCATGACTGTGGGTAGAAATGCAGGGATTATGTCAATTTAGAAATCAAATTTGATCTTTGACATTCCCACTCATGTACACAATGCATTCTGATCCCTCTTACTCCTCCCATCCTGTCTTTCTCTCACATCTATTAGCCCCATCTCTTCCTTGCAAGCCCCTTCCCATGCCTTCCCAGATTCATGTCTTTCTGTTTTGATTTGAGATGGATGATTTCAACCGGGGCCACCTATGTGAATACTATTTCTTTTGACACAAACGTGACAATGATTAAAGCTTTAAGTCAGTGCCTTTATTTCAAGCCCACTTGATAGAAAGGCTTATGTAGTTCTATATTTATAGAGAAGATTTCAAAGTTCAAAAATAGTACAGGCCACATCGAAACGCAAAGTAGTTCATAGAAGCACCAATTATATGCCAGATCTGCCTGAACTTCGTAGACACAGTGATTCCAAAGACAGAAGGATCCTCTGTATCACAGGACTTAAGAATTAAATAGCAGTGTTGGGGGAGAGGGATCAAGTTGCAAAAATTTAAGCAAATTCTAGCTAATGAAAGTACACAAGGTGTGAGAGACATGTGTAGAAACAGTTAGCATGTAGTCCTTTGGAAGAAGTCAAGAGCAAAGACATCCTCATTGAGCTATTTCCTTTCTCATTACCAAAATACTCATTATTTTTGTAGATGACATTTATAACTCTGCTTGGTAATCATAATTACACCACAGAAGTTCAGCTGTAATTCTAAATGTAATGCATTAAATTCACATGTGCATCCTTCCTTAGCCCAACATTTATATTTCTGAGTGCTTAATTCTGAGCCACATATTTACTGTTAGTGTCTTCCTGTGATCTTCATTTCTGTCAGATTTATATGTGTTCAACTTCCTGAAGTCTTCTTCAGACAACGTCAGTCTCTTGAAGGACTACTTAGCCCAGAGTGACCCTCAGGGTAATGCTTTCCCTGGACCCTTCAGCTGTCCCAGGATTGCCTGCTTTCAGTACCATCAGTCACTCAGCCTTGATTTTTTTTCCTTCCCTCAGCAGGATTTAACCTTACCACCAGTCCTATAGAAGACTCCCCCCCTCCTCCCTGAGATCCAGGAAGTGTGACCAAGACACAGATCAGTCCATAGTCCATCTGTTTGCCTTTCCCATAGGGCACACAGAGACAATTTAAAATTGTTTCAGTATTTGATTTTACCCTTTAAAATACGGTTTATTTTACTTAATTTTTTCTCTCCTGTGTTTCCTAACTCTGCCTGCTCTGTGTTTCATTGTCTTGGTGAGCTTATGTTGACTCTGTGTATTGGCCCTATCTTTGCTTTTAGCCTTGTCCCAGTGAGGCTATTTCTTTAATTCTTTTTAAACCATACATATCTTTAAAACTTCCTTCAAATTTGAGGCGATATTTATTTTCTGCTTCATGTTTGTTATTGACATTTGATTTTAACTTATGCTTTCTATTTTAGCAGTACCTGTGTCCCCAAGACCTATCTCTAGTCACTTGAGATAGGTCTAATCTCTCTTGTCATTCCCCTTCTTAATGAAGGTTGGTGTAAGGAGAAGGATCGTTGCAGTCCTCTGCTCTTTTCTCAGTTGCACATATTTAACATGCATGCGTCAAAGCCACAACATATGCACTGTCTGCAAACTTTATCCTTTTTTGGGGGTAAGCTTTGTTTCTGTTCTGGGGGAGTTGTTTGTTTGTTTTATTTTGTTTTGTGGTAGGAAAATTTACTCCAAGCTCTATCTCATTGACATATTTTAAAGACAGTGCTGACAGACTGTTGAGTAAGGGTAACACCTTGTCCAGTGGCTTCTGTGTCATTCAGCTGATATTCACGAAACTCTTCACACAGAACAAAACCATCTTCCACATCTCTCATCCAGTAGTAACCCCCATTCTGTTCCATCTCCATGAGTTTGTATGTATATTAAGTGCCACCATGCAGGATGTGACGGCTGGCTTTTTTCACTTAACATTATGTTCTTTTAGGTCCATCCAGCTTATCCTGAAAGGATAGTGCAGTAATGGAAAAGGAGGAGCATATTCTACCTGTGGAAGTTCAAGTAAACACACACACACACACACACACACACACACACACACACACACAAAGGTATTTGACCTTTAAATTGTGGTTAAACAAACAAACAAACAAACAAATTAGCTTCTTCAAATATAGTGTAAATGTGACACACACACACAAACACACACACACACACACACACACACACAATCTTAGACATTGACCCTTTAAACTGAGCCATATATTTACTGTGGCTTTAACAAAGTTTACTTTGAACTGTGGTTAAACAAACAAAAAACCATTAACTCCTTCAGATATAGTATAAATGTGGTACACACACACACACACACACACACACACACACACACACACACCATAAACAAAACAAAACTAAAACATCCCACATTTCTATGCCAGAGAAATTGCTAAAGCTAACACAGACTCCATCTTATTCCCCTGACTCCCATCTGTTGAAAACTGATTGGCTTGTTTGTCTGAGTAAGTAAAGTGTCTAGTTTTCTGGGGGCACGAGACAACTTGCTGACTACCATGGAGTCATCCCTCTGCAATCTCCTGTCAATCAAACCCAAAGTTTTTCAAAAAGCAAGTGAGATCAGAAGAACTTTCTCCTTGCTTCCTTAGTGTTTCCCCTCCTTGCTGTGCATGTCAGGTCACTCTTGCGTCCACCCTTGACTGTGCATGCAAAGCATGGATCAGTGTACAACAAAATGCTTTCTTTACTTTTTAAAACTTGGTCCCCAGTGTGGTGCAGTTGAGGAAGAGAACCTGTAAAATGGGGGCAGGCTTAAGGGAAAGTTATATGACCTCAGACAAGATTGGTGTTCTCTAGTTAGTCACCCTGAGAGTCAGCCATTATAAAAAGCAATCCTAGCCCCTGAGTCCTCCAGCTTCCCCTCCCACATAATGACTTCCACGTAGTCACCTGTTCTATGTGACCCTGGCATGATGATGACACACCAGAAAGCACTCACCAGGAACAAGCTGCCACTACACGTGTGTGTAATCCCAGCACTTGAGAAGTTGAAACAAAAGGCCTACCTGTTAGAATGAGGGCTCTATCAAAAAACGACAAAACAAAAACAAAAGCAAAAACAACCTCACCAAAGCCTCTTTTTATCCATTTGTTTTAGTTAAATTTCTAAAGAAAAAAAATGCACACACAAACAGGAAACCGTGTTTGAGTTTACTTTTGATTCAATTTTACTATGCTTCAGCAGAATTTTCAATTCTTCATTTCAGGTGGTGGTAGTGGAAGCCTTTAATCCCAGGACTGGGGAGGCAGAAGTAGCAGATCTCTGTGAGTTCAAGGCCAGCCTGATCTACAGAGTGAGTTCCAGGACAGCCAGGGCTACACAGAGAAACCAAAATAACTTATTTATTTCTTCTAACACTTGTCATTGTATCTATGCTACTTAAAACTGGAGATTTCTTTCTGATAGTAGGAGGATTCTGCTGTCTTGTTTTCCTCCAGTGCTTATAATACAGAATATTATTTTTATATCATTTAGTGCTTTATTTTTTTAAATATTCTTTAACCTATTTTGTCTAATTATGAGAGTTTAAAATATGAGTGCCCAGCGCTGGAGAGATGGCTCAGTGCTTAAGAGCATTGGCTGTTCTTTCAAAGGGTGTGCATTTGATTCCCAGCACACACATAGGGCTCACACGTGTCTGCAATTCATGTTCCAGTGGATCCAACTCCCTCACACAAGCATGCATGCAGGACAAGCACCAATGGACATTATAAAGAGAGAGAGAGAGAGAGAGAGAGAGAGCGTGCTTTCAAAATCTGACGTCCAAATCCCTATGCACCCCTTTCAGTCTTTCATGACATAAACTGCCACTAGTCAGTCCTGATTTGGACTGTGCTGTGCACCCTGGTGAGTTTCAAGTACTGTGACTCTCTCAATGTGGGAGACAGAACAAAGGACCTGCATCCGTGGAATTTATGCTGACAGCAGAGAAAACAGGGAATGGAAATAGGCGAGATAGGCGTGTATGTATGACATGGGGAAACTGCAGGGGTGTGTCGCTGCCACTACATCGCTGCACTTTGATGACATTTCCTGAAAATGTGTTTGACATTTGTGCTGAGTGAGATGGTCAGAGTCACCATATTTGGATTCAACCCAATTTTCAAAGGGCCATGGTGTTCCTGGTATACAACAAATTCTTCACCCAGAGATCGCTGCCGTACAAAGTTGGTATAAATGCCATGAAATCTCAGCGTTAGCCTTATGGCTGCATTTCCTAAGCTCATCCATGTCTAAGGATCCTCTGTGTATCCCAGGCATGCGAACCGTGACTGCTGTATATGAGGTTATTGGGCCACACCTCCATCCCTTAAAACCCCCTGCAACTATTTTGTTCCTTCCTGGTGACTTTTCTGCATCGGGAGAAATCAGAGATGACGAGGATTTTGTCTATTTGTAAAGTATTTACTTTTTCTGCATAGAAGCTTTCAGAATTTGCTTTTTATGTATGTGTGCAGGTGAGCTCTTTCAGGGTCGTTATAACAAACTGGTAAAGACGTAAGAGAGAATGCAGCTGTACCTGGGAAAGAGAACACATTTGTTTTTTTGTTTGTGTTTCTGTTTTGGTAAGAGCAGATTCATTGCATATTCAGAGAATTCTCTAGAAGTCTAATGGTCGGGCTGTGGAATGTCTTCTGTCACAGACTCAGAGCTCGAATTGCCAGAGGCATTGCTGGAACACCTAGGCTGACCTTGATTAACTGCCTCCTTGTGTAGAAGCCAAATAATTTCATATCTCAGCATTTTCAGTGTGATTGGTGATAAACACAAACAAGGAGACTCCAAATCCCATCGAGAAGGCTGGCGATGCCCAGACATCCCTTAGGTCTAGTGCACTGTTTCTCTACGCAGATTTCTTATTAACCATGGGGTAATTTTTAAAAATTGCCCTTGAAACCAGCAAGAGCACATTCTATGTATGCAAATAACACACAAAAGGGAAAATTTGGCCAGACATTCAGAAATCTTATTTTTGAAAAACAATAAGATCTCACGTGTTTGAACAAATAATGTCATTTAAAAATTATTATTATTATTATTTTTATTATTATTATTATTATTACATTTATTTTCAGTCAGCCATTGCTCCCCCTGCCACCAGGCTTCCCCCTTCCCTGGGACCTCAAGTCTGTAGGAGGGTAAGCTCATCTTTCCCCACTGAGGCAGACCAGGCCGTCCTCTGCTATATACGTGAGGATGGCAGGTGCAGGGGGTGTCAGTTGGTGGCTCAGTATCTGGACACTCCATGGAGTCTGGGTAAGTTGAGACTGCTGGTCATCCTATGAGGTCTCCTTCCCCTTCACTTTCTTTAATCTTTCCCCTAATTCAACCATAGGGGTCCCCAACTTCAGTCCAATGGTTGGGTGTGTCTGTCTCAGCCAACTTCTAAAAACATTTTAAGGCAAACAAACTTGCACAAACAAATATATGGCTTAAAAAATAAGCGCAGCTAGGTAGAGAGACATGGGCTGTCTCTACCCCAATCTACTCTATACCGCCCTTACATTATCAGCCATTCCTAGAGACTGCAGTTCAATCTTGTATGGCTTTCGTTTGCATTTTATTGTAAGATACAATCTTCACTGTATCCTAATATACGTTCCTCCATTGATACAGAATAAAAAAGGATGAATATGTAATTATAAAGGGGGTTGTTTTCTACCTCCAGAGGTTGAATGGTGCCACAATAGCTGTCTTGGAGTTGAATAACCAAAGGAGTGGCTAGCCAGTCTAGGAAGTTGGAGCCAAGAGTGATTACTGCTGTGGGTCAGTGCACTAGGCAGAGCCTGCCATTGATGAGGACAGTGTCACTGAATGAGCCAGGAGCAGGGATGGAGCAACCAGAGGAAGAAAGAAGGCTGCTGCCGGTGCAGCTCCATCTCTCCAGAGCACACGCTGCTTCGCTGCCAGCACTGCCTAAGAACACGTGCTGCCTAGTTTCATGGCAACTTCACACAAGCTGTCCTTATATGAAAGGAGGAAACCTCAATTTAAAAAAATCTCCATAAGATCAGGCTGTGGGCCAGCCTATGGAACATTTTCTTCATTAGTGATCAGTGGAGGAGGCTAAGCCATTGGGGGTGGTACCAGCCCAGGCCGGTCCTGGGGTGCTGGTTTTTGTTGTTGTTGTTGAGTTTTTTGGTTTGTTTTTTAAGAAAGTAGGCTGAGTTAGCCATGGGGAGCAAGCCAGTAGGCAATACCTTTCCATAGCCTCTAAATCAGTTCCTGTCCTGCTTGAGTTGCTGCCCTACTACTTTTGATGATGAACTGTTATATGGAACTGTGAGGGAATTAAACCCTTTCCTCCTCAAGTTGCTTTTGGTCATGCCGTATCATCACAGTCATAGTAGGTCAGAGCATCAGATGCCAGCTTCCTCGGCTCTGCAGTGCTAACCCCAGGACTCTCAAGGGCACTCCTGGGCCTCTGCCTTACGCTTCAGTGGGGCTGGAGTCCCTGGAGTTGGATTTACAAGTAGATGTGAACCACCCGATCTGGTCACTGGGAACTGATCTGGGGTCCTCTGTGTGCTCTTAACCACTGAGCCATCTCTCTGCCTCCAAAATTTATTTTTTTGGTAGAAGTAAAGCAATTTAAATAAATAATACCAACAGAAATTGGCATTATGGTACCTAACATCGATGAAACACACCCTGCTTGTTAACTTCTTGTTCTTTTACTTATGATTTTGCCCTGGGAATTGTGACTACTGACTCCAAGTTCTTGGTCACTGTCTACTACATAGTCCTTTCCATACAGAAGATAATAGGTCATCTTCTAGGAAATACCTCACTACCTCGATATACAATTCCTATCAGTATATATGTTGACATTTACATTTAGTCATTTCTTACCTCCCACTTTTGTATCCTCCCACCGCTTGCAGGCTTTACACCCGATGCACACTGCACACCTGCAGCCACACCTGTGCACACCTGTGTGAGCTTCCTTCATTAGAGGAGAGCGCAGAGCAAGCAAGCATAGGCTCTCTCTCATAGGCTGGACTTCTGATGATAAAGGGTTCCCCAGGTCTCTGAACATTCAAATTCTGGGGAGTCCACAGCCTGGCCCTCCTTTCATCCGCTTTGCCTGTAATCATGTTTGCTCTTTCCTGCTCGGGAGTTCAGTGGTTGAGGAGCCCAGTTCTGCTGTTCTCTCCAGCCTAGTTCCCTGCTTCTTGCTCCACCTTCCCATAATTTGCAATGTTCAGCCCTTGCCTTGTTTGCTTACAAATAATCGAAAGAAATAGATGTGGTTCTCACACTTAAAACCTACAAATAAAACGAATTCCTACGACAGTATTTTTTTATATACTCTTACACATTGGTTAACAATAGGGATGTCTGTGGGAAACAGGTTGTTGGCGATTTTAATGAGATACAAACCTCCTAGCATGTACATAGACAAAGCCACGGAGTTTCTCCTACTGCACACTCGGGCTGTACTAGACCTGTTGTTACTAAAACATCATCATGTCGGGCAAGGACGCCAGGGTCTATGCTCTATCCATTCACCAGACAAGAGGAGTAGGCAGAAAACTACTCTTAGGCCACACTCTTCCGACAACAAATTAGCTGGGATATACTTTGGTCATTGTAATCTATCTTCCTATCTTCCCTCCTATCTTCCCTCCTTCCTTCCTTCCTTCCTTCCTTCCTTCCTTCCTTCCTTCTTTCCTTCCTCTCTTTTAAAGCAAATCACATTTCTGAAGGCTCTTTAGATAGAACAGCAGCCTGTTGGCAAAGGTGCCAAAGCTTCATTCACACGGTATATCCAAAACCACACAGGGGAGGCCATGGCACAGGAGGGCTGCAGTCCATTTACTCTTTCTTACTAAGCCTGGCTGCAAACCAAAACTGTAGAGTCAGAACCCAGTTCACTGCAGAAATGAATCCCAGTTAGGAATAAAATTACGGAACAATAATTCCTTTAAGGACTGACAGAATGATGTTCCTCAGCCCCTGAGACTTTGATGCTCATTAAGATAGAAAGTAGAAAAATGGGGTTCCCTCACCCCAGTGGGTTTCACTACCATTCAAGGAAGCCAGCGGGACTCTAGCTTCGGTTCCTTTTAAAGTTACCCTGGTTATAATTAAGGTTGGGTAGACCTCACTCTGGCTGTTTTTAATCTACTCTATACCCTCTGTAAAAATATCTGAGGCTCAGAGAGACCTAGAATGCCCCTTGACCTGAACATTCTTTTTATTTTAAGTGGTTATGTAAACATCTACCTTGTTCTCACGGTTATCTACTCTCATCGGGAATTTTCTCGGCATGACTTTGGATGGGCTAGGCACTCTGCTCACAAATAATCCTGGAGTCCAGAATCTTGGTTTTGATTCTAGTAGATGTTTTATTGGAAGCCACAAAGTCATGTGTAATTCCCAAGTGTAATCGAGTACAAAAGTCCAAAAAGTCTTCCCTGCCACCTGAAGTTGGTTGAGCCAGCTGAGCACCAGGAAGACACTGAGCCCGTGACTCCGCGCTGCGCATGCACATGGATTTCAGTCCACGGTTATCGTCATGTGAGCAACACACCTGGTTTTTCTCTCCAAACATGTTTTTCTCTTTCAGTTCACTTTTCCTGGTTGTTCCAGGATGGACCTTGGAACCATCTTTGATCCTTTCTTCTCACCCCACCCCCACAACCAGCATCCTATTCATCCCGTTTCCCGGATATCCATTTCATACTACGCTTCCATCTACCTGAACAACATTATTTCTTGTCTTCAGTAGCACAACGACTTTCTGAAAGCTGTTGACCTCTTCCTCCCCATTTACTTCAAGTCGGAAGGACTTTAAAGGAACAGTGGTTGTTTGAATCTCTGTCTCAGAAGTGCCCCTCCTTTTGCCCGCAAATGTCTTCAGAACAAAGAGCAAGTGCTGAGCAGATGTGGCCTGGTGCTTTCTAACTTGCTTCAGTGTCCTGTCTTACCCCAAGCAAAGCCAGGAGCTTCACACAGCTTGGGAGTTCTGTTCTCAGCCTTAGCAGCTCCCACTGTTTGTAATGTGTCTCTCAGCTCCAGAGCCTCTTTGGAAAAACCCCTCATTCACCCTTTAGAATTTGGTCTTGAGGCTGTGTGCTCCAGGAGGCTTCCTCATGCTGGGTCACCACTGTAATGCCCTGGCTGCAGAACATACCAGCGAACCCATGTGGCGAGAATTTTGGTTTCTTTAAAACCCCCGGTTATGTTATGTGGACGTTTTTAATCCCAGGTGTGAGATTATGGGGACACTTCAGGTTATCCACAGCAGCTAACTATGATTTGTCTCGTGCTCTGGCGGGGGCGTGATTCTGCCAGCTGTAGATAGTTTGGAATTCTGGGGACTCTTGAGAGGGTATAAAGATGCCAGAACTCCAAGAGAGGTGCTGGCTGCTGCTCCTCCTCTGCTGCTGTTTCTTTTGCTGTTTGCTGTTTTGCTGGATTGCTTGATGACAAAGATTGGATTTGCCTCTAAGAACTCAACACCTCTAATCAGCAGGAACTAGTCTAAAGAGACCTAAGTCCCTCTCCCCTCTAGTGTTGAGAGGTTGGAAGGTATTGGGATGGAGAAGGGTAGTAGGTAAAAGAACCCAGTAAAGTAGCCAAAAAGTCAAGCTGTACTCTGACTTGGCTCTCTTCTTTAATGCTCTCTTTTAGGTAGACCTTGTTCTATGAGGACACCAGCTGTGACCTTTCACCTGATTTTGTGTCCAGCCAATCCCATGCCAGACACTTCAGATCCTAGTTTTCTTTTTTTTTTTTTTTTTTGGTTGGTTGGTTTTTTCCTGTTACTCTGGTAAATATCACAGTAAAAACTTGGGGAAGAAAGGGTTTATTTAACTCATATTTCTAATTCATAATCCATCATTGACAGACGTTGGGGCAGGAACCTGAAGCAGAATTCTGGAGAATTGCTGTTTACTGTCTTGCTCAATGGGGCATACCCAACTATCTTTCTTAGATAGACCAGACCCGCCTGCTAGGGATGGTGCCTCCCACAGTGGACTAGGACTTCCCATATCAAGCATCAATCAAGACACTTTCTCACAGATATGTCAACAAGTCTATCAGATTGGGACAATTTTACAATTAAAATTCCCTGTTCTTTTGTAACTTGAGGCTGTGTCAAGTTGACAATAAAAACGAACAAAAACTTCTAGTACTTAAGGTTGAATGACTATTAAAGAATCGAATATCCGTCTTCTACATTATATTGACATTCTTATACTTCCACACGAAAGGCAACAGTTGAAAAATCTGCCCAAAAGGATTCTGGTAAGCATAATAATAGTTATAATTCATTGAGAGGTTTATTGCATGCACAGCACAGTCCTGAGTACACCCAGTTCTGTTAGCTCATGATGTTTGTATAGTAAAAAACATCTTTGACTATGCAAAACCACAAAATTAAAAACCTCATGGAGAACAGTATTAAGACACAATATTCAAAAGCTTCATCAGTGGGACATCAACAACAAATAGGAAATTAATAAGCCCCGTAACACACACATTAGATAGGTAATAAAATGATCTGGCCTTTCACTTTTAACTGCCCTGAAGCTTGCCTGTAGAATCAGGTTTCAGAAGGTAGCAGTTTATAAAGAGATGGGGAGAGAGAGAGAGAGAGAGAGAGAGAGAGAGAGAGAGAGAGTGTTATCTGAAATAAGAAGGTGAATTCCAACATTAAAGATGAATGTCTTTAACACATGATGGGCTACAGGAGATAGAAGCTGTTTCAGTGTGTGTGTGTGTGTGTGTGTGTGTGTGTGTGTGTGTGTAGAGAGAGAGAGAGAGAGAGAGCCCCACCCAGATGAATGCAGTTTTCTGTTCATCTCACATTTCTCGTAGAGCCAATTATACAAAAGTCAATGCAGAATTCAATGAATGCTTAAATCATTCCCCAATGTATCAATAACGTTGAATCAAACACCCAGTTTCAAAGCAATTATGATAACTATTTAGCTATGTTAAAACTTGGAATTCATAATTCTGACACAAAGTTGAAAGGTCAGTGATGTGTTGATCTCCATTTTATAGATGAGGAAATGGACTCATGGAGAGTCAAGCTAACTCCCTAAAGACACAGGTTAGTGTCAAAAAGTCTGACTTAGAATCCAAGCAATCCCTTCCCGGTCCCTGGCTCATAGTCACTCACTCACTCTCTGCTCAACCCCAGTGTCTCCAGTACTCTTTACTGGAACTTCCTATGACTTTAGAATGGCCTGACTTCTAGATGACTCAAATCCTAAGACAAAAGGAAGAATTCAAACTTCATTTACTTCCCTAATTATCTGAAGCATGTTGGTGTGGGACAGAGGAAAGGGAATGAATTCTGGGTCACACAGGTGTCAAAGCAGAATTCTTTGGATTTATAGTCTGTGAGTCCACAGAATCCACGTCAATGAATTGATTCCTGCACCTGTAAAGTGTATGTGCCAATCCAAAACTCAATATGTCTCTGTGTGAAAAGAGATATCTAGGTAACTGAACTGCTAGGTTTTCCCAGTTTGCCTCAAGAGCTAACTAATAGCTGAAATATCCCCTGTGATGTTTCCAGTCAACTCTGGCACTCATCATAAAGTAAGCCTATCAGGTCTCTTGGAACTTACTTTAAATAAAAATTCCACAGGACCTCCTTCAGAGTGAAGTCTAACTAATTTGGTGGGAAAGCGAACTGAACAAAGAAAGCTAATGCGGGCAATTTTTCCTTCAGAACGTCACAGGGAGCTGTCTGTAGTTCTCACATGGTGACCACCATCCTCTTGCTGACTTCAGATTTTGATGTCTTGGCAGCTTATGACTCACATAAGAGGCAAAGGCACAGAGGGACAGAAATAATGCTGAGAAAATAACTTCCCATACACAGAGTATTCACATCTTTCAGCACCAGCTAGTCCATTTCCCCTCGACAGATCTGGCAAAGGGGTAACAGCATTTTCATTTAGCACAAAGCTTAAGGTAATGCATTTTTTTCCCCAGAGAACTTGGCTAGCTGTGATGTCAGAATTAGATTCCTGGTCATCTATCTTTAGTTTCAGTGGTTTCTTCATTTATTTTATAGCCTAAATCATTTTTCTTCCTAAATCATTCAAGTTCATTCAAAACTATTTGCAATGATCAGAAATGTGCAAGTGCTATAGTTGCTGAGGGGATGGGGGTGCTAATGTGGCAGTGAGCTGGCATATATCCTCAGCAGAGCCAGCTAGGACACCAAGAGAAGGGCCCCTTTCCTCTCACATCAGTTGGAGTCTCTGCCGGAGGAGCAGAAAATGTTGGATGAATGGTGTTTATTTATTTGCTGTGACCATAACAGAACATTCAAGGCAGGCTTGGGATTACTTTTTTTTAAAGAAGTTCATTTGTTTCATAGTTCTGGAGACTGGAAGACCAATCAACAGGGCCCACCTGTCAAAGGCCCATGGTGGACCATGGGAACTTGTGCAAGGAGAAAGACATCACATCTTCAAACAGAAAGCCAGAAATCTCTGCCAATTGCTCCCTTGGACTAAGTACATCCCACCCCACATTCCAGACTCCACTTCTTAATGTCACCACCTCCCAGCATGCCCATACTGGGACCTAACTCCCAACACAGTGAGTAGGATTTTTAAGCTACATCACATCACAGTAATAACACTGCACACAAGCCTACTACCCAGGGAAGCTGAGGAACAGATAATAACCCATGTCAGAAGAGGCCAAGATTGGCTAGACTGTGTCTGTAAGGAGGGTCTTTGGGGTTTATTGAATTGAGAGGTAGAAACTACAAGCCAAATGGTGAGGAGCCAGGAGAGTAATAGTTCTGGGCATAGAGTAGGGCAAAAGGAGGTGGACAGGCTATTGACTTCCATAAGCCACGCCCATTAGCACGGTCCTGAGGTGGCCCTGGTGACTCAGCTCATTCCCTTTTCCTCGCTTGAGTTCCTCAAAACAACCATAGAGCTTGCTAAGTGTGTAACATTCTAAGGCAAGCCAGAGCAGAGTACAGGAGCAGCTTCTCCAAAAGCAGGGTGCCCTGCTGTGCCTAGCCCAGTGAATGCAGTTGCCCACCAGGTACAACCCACTGTTGTAAACAGCTGGGAACTTTCCCAGGGCTCCCAGCTGCATCCCAAGCAAAATGTGCATCCACAAAGCACATGGAATCATTATGCTATCTGAGCCTTGAAGGACCAGTCCATCCAGTGTCCCAGGCTTCTAATGTCCCTTCATGCCCGTCCATGACAAGTAAAGTTGCCTCCCTCATCTCTCTCCGCCCCCGTCACTCAATCTGTCCATCTGTGCTTCAAAATGCACATTTAGGAGTCTCAGTGCAGGGGATTGGAGAAAATGTAAACAAAGCTCTTTGCCCACACGAGAAGACGCCACCTTCTTGCCACCTGAGTGAACAACCCAGACCCCTTCTCCTGAGGCTGTGCCCCTGGTCTCTATCTTGGACTCCAAGAAGTCAATGGGGGGATTCTCTCACTGTTTTTCCTCAAGGCAGGATATTCTCCACTTGTAATATCCAGTTCCCTCCTCTCTCAGCTCTGTGCAGGTGCAGTATGATTTAAATGCCGCCATGAATAGTAAAATGAACAGAACAGTTTTCCACAGTGCTGAAAAGCCCGGTCTGGGCAATTAACTAACAGTGAGTCTTCCAGTTTCAAATAAAAGCGATTGGTTCTTATCGGTTTACGGACACTCAGCATTCAGATGACAGAAGGAAGAAAGGAACAAGATTTTGTTTGTTTGTTGTTTGTTTTTTCTCAAAGGGCGGTACCCTGTGTGCTTGAAGGCTTTCATAGCATGAATGTAACCTGAAGCGGGTCTTTCCTCTCTACTGCAGTTCAGAAGTATGACTCCTGAATTTAAAATTAGCATGAGAAAGCACTTTCTGCAGATAGATTCCCTGCTTCAGGATGTGGCGCTGCCAAAGCGCCAAAGCTTTAGTTCTAGATACGACCACATAAAATCCCTATTTGGGGTCAAACACCCATCACTTTTCTGAGATCGTTAGGTAACATATATCTCTACATCCACCTCTTCTTTGCAGGGAGAAGGAAATTCTGAACATAACCATTCCAGTCCAGACTGGTAAGTCCTTGGGCAATGTCAGGGATATGCAGATGGGTAACTCCTCTATCCTTTGGCTCTTTCTTGAAGCCTGTGGGAAAACTATCTTGGGAAAAGGGGTGAGCCTTTTCTATGTTGGGCAGGTGGTCTCCCCCTGAGCTGAACCACAATCCCTCTAGGAATGCATTATGAAAAGAAGGCTCATAAAAGGTGCTAATTACGAGAATATTAATAGCAGTGTTGTTTATAATATCCCAATATTGGAAACTGCATACCTGACAATTTTGAATTAACAAGACCACAGCACATCTATAAATTTTAACATTAAACCCATAGGTGACTTACCCAGACATGGAAAATATCCAAGGACTGAAGATTAGACAGTGAGAAGGGACTATCAATGTTGTGAGATAAAAATGGAATTGTTTTATTTTCTTTCAAAATTCTTCCCTGTTTTCTTGCCACAGATGCCCCAATCCATTCAGAAATCAGTTAAATGGTGCCACGGTCCACTTTAGTTAAAATGTCCCCCTTTCCACTTCATCTTCACACAAAGACAATAAAGAAACTGTCTTGAGTGTGAGGGTTACTGCTCAGCCTGTACCACAGTCCCCATATGACATGGGGATGACGGGAGACCCCCTCCTGTACTGTTGTTGTGGAGTTTAAATGAACAATACAGGTTTCTCTGCAGCTTATGTCAGAACCTCAGATTCCTCCTGGATCTAAAACAGCCAGAGTCATAGTAGTTATAAATGTGATTCTGATCACAGTTGCTACCCTGCCCTGATAGGTGAGCTTTTCTTGTGAGAGAACCAGGATTTCAATGGAGCACACTCCCTGTGAGAGCCCCTTGCAGCAGGGAGGAAGCCAGGCACCAGCAGAGACTGTGCAGAAGGAAAGAGTGAGCTCATGGCGGGAAGAAAATGATGTCTTATTAGAGAAAGTGTCTGCAGTTGTCAGAAACGATTCAAAAGGCATAAATGATTGGGACAGGCCAGGGGTTAATGACCAGCCCAGAGACAGGTCCAGAACCTACTCCTGTAGCTTTGGGACCACTTCTGGGACACCAACCTTGTCCCCAGCATTCGTTTTCCTTCCTGAAAATCATTTTCAATTAAGAGTATTTCCCTGTGGCATGCAATAGACAAACTGTCAGAGGAAACATTTCAGGCCATGTTCAGCCCAAAGGGGCCCTCTAAAGAGAGGGGCCCTCTAAAGAGAGGGGCTCTAGTGTAGGGGTGCTCTCATGCAAGAGTGCTCCAGTGCAGGGATGCTCTATCACATTGGGTGCTCTGGGCTCCAGGGAGCTTTATCCCATAACCATTTTCCTCTCTAAGTGAACATTCTGCTCCCTCACTGTCTCTAACCCTATCCAATGCACAGTTAACATGACTTCCATGGTCAACATGGCTGATACAAAAGCATCCAAGGGTGTGATGGGAAGGTTGATGGGAGATGAAAACAGAGAGAAAAATATGTTCTTCCTCTGGTTTGCATCAGATTTTGTACAACATAATGTGCAGCCCTCTTTATTTTGATTTAATCTTGTGGCCCCATGGGACAGCCTGGGGGCCTTGCACATGCTGGGAGCATGCTCTTCCACTGAATTACAACAGGAGCCTTAGTCATTATCTGAACTAAGACATGCAAACAAAATTCCAAAACATCAGCTAACTACTTGGACAGCTGTCGCTTCTGACAGAGGCTGTAAAACAAAACTTGAGGGATTTGGTTCTTTCAGCACTCCGTGGAGAAGCTACACCCTCAACATGAAGTCACCATTGCTGTCTGGAGTGGGTCCTCATAACCCCACCCACTGCCTGGCACATGTGCAGCTGAGCAGAGCTTCTCAACGTCTGATTCTAGGTCTTCCTGCATGTGGCTACGTATAAATGGATGGATGGATGGATGGATGGATGGATGGATGGATGGATGGATAGATGGGTGGATGGATGGGTGGATGGATGGATGGATGGATGGGTGGGTGGGTGGATGGATGGATGGATGAATGAGTGGGTGGATGGATGGGTGGATGGATGGGTGGATGAATGGGTGGGTGGATGGATGGATGGATGGATGGATGGATGGGTAGATGGGTGGATGGATGAGTGGGTGGATGGATGGGTGGGTGGATGGGTGGATGGATGGATGGGTGGACGGACAGATGGACAGATGGGTGGAAGGAATTCATCTTTCCAAATAATAACATAATGTGGAGTACAAGGATGTTTTCATGTTTCTAGTTTTCCAACTCAATCTGGTTATGGAGGCCCCATCTTAACTTGCAGGGTAACTGAGACAAGAGGTCATTCGTGCAGGAGAATCTGACCATCTAAAGCATTGACTGAGTAGGATAACAGAATCAGTCACTGAAGACTGCCCTAACCAAGTGAGCGTGGTGTGGCTAAAACAACAAAAATTCATCTTCTTGTCATTCTAGGGACCAGACGCCAAGATCCCAGTGATGCTTATTTCTTTCAAAGTCTCTCTGCTTAACTGGAAGAAAGGGACCTTCCCTTGCTCTGTCTGCATCCGTGTGATGGACATGGGGACTGCCTCTCTTTGACCTTTAGGGATACTTCTTTTACAGACATAGTCCGAGTATCATGTATGTATATATATATATATATATATATATATATATATATATATATATATATATATATATATATACACACACACACACACACACATATATCATAGTATCTGAGTTCTCACTTTTGGTGCTTTTGAGAGTATGCCTAGAGGAGAGGTTCTGAGTAATATGATTCTATGTTTAACATTTTTGGGGAACTCCCCAATCACCTTCAGCTGTGCCTCCAGACTTTAGACTGCCACCAGCAAGGCACGAGGGTTCCGATTTCTCAACACATTTTCAAGTACTTGTTATTCTCCTCTTGGTCTGTTATTTTATTTATTTCTTTTTTTGTCATAGTCATCTTAATGTTTGTGAAAAAACACTGCATTGCAGTGTTGTTCCAAATTATGCTACTGGGTAATGTCACGAGCATCTTCTAGTGTTTATTGTCAAGTTATATAATGTCTTCAGAGAACATTTATTCAATGCCTTTGCCCATTTTTTGAATGTGAATTAGATTTTCATTGTTGTCAGGCATACTATTTTTAAAAATAATACAATTTATATGTTCTTATGGTAATGATCCAGCATCTAACATCTAAGACCACATCCTTCTCTCAAGACAACAGGAAATATAAGAGGTAAAAATTCTTATGTCCTGGTAAGAAGACACAAATGACAGCTATGTATCAATCATAACATGGATAAGAATGGGGCAGGGCAGGAGGGTAAGTTAAACAAGTAATGAGCTAAATGTCATCTCTAGTAGAATAGAATTGAAACATTTTATTTCCAAACTATAAAGGAAAAACGTAAAAATATAATTTACAATAGAAAACAAAAGGTGGGAAGGGGGAACAAAACTACAAACAATAGGCCAAGGCCACAGAAGCTCACGGTTCCCTCTGTCCCAGACGTTTGAACCTTTGTAGACTCCTTTCTCTTCCTTCTGGTCAACTTACATCGTTTCCTGTGGCCGCAGAGAGATGCGCTTGGCTCAGACATGGTAAGTCAGGAAACTCCACCCCCTGTATAAACTGACAGAAGGAGACAAAGTAGAGTCTGCCCCTAAAAAGGCTGGTCACAGCCTCCCCCAGAACCTACCTACATAAAATTAGCCATTGAATCTCTAAATGCCAAATATGAACTACCAACAACCGTTTAACTCTCTGACCACCAATTGAATATCCATTGTCATCGTTCAATTCTGACAGCCAGAGTTAGTACAAACAGTTCCCCACAGATTGAATTCAAGCCTCCTACCACTAAGACATTTTAGGTGTCATCTGGAGCTTCTCTATGACTAGCTATAAAGCTAGGAGAAGGAGTTAGTAATTTGCAAGAATGGCTCACAGGATTCAGAAGCTCACTTTACTTATTACCACTTGTTTATTATACATGCTATGAGCTGGAAACAGACATAAAAATAAAAAGTCTTGACTGCTGAATAAGACCCCCTAGTACCCACCATCGTCTATAACACTGATGGAGGATCCGCAAGAGAGGGGATGCTTATTAACACTTGATGTTTCATATTTGGCATTCAGGGGTTCCCTGGTTAATTTTTTGTAGAAGGATTTTGAGGGAGGCTGTGACTAGGCCTTTTAGGAGCAGACTATTGGCCAAATTACTGGCCATTGATTAAGGAATAGAGCACAAAGCAAGGGTTTTATCCATTGTTCTGTGTTGTCATAACAAAATTCTTAAACACCGAGGAAAGTATAAATAAAGCAGGTTTATTTGACTCACCTCTCTGTGGTCAGAAGGTTGAAAAGAGTGGAGTGCTGGTGTCCTGGTGGGGGCCTTTGGTTTCATGACAACACAGCTGTGAAGCAGAATCTGTACAGAAGGGAAACATCTGCAAAGCGGGCAAAGAGTGAGAAGGGAGCCAGGCTCTCTCCTTCAAAACAACCTATCCTCATGGGTCCTAATCCACTTCCAGATTTTACATGCTAGCTTTAACCTCACCATTAAAGTAAAACCCCCAAGACGATGTTACCTTCCACCAGATCCCACTCCTTAACAATCTCACTGTCTCAACACTAGGGACCAAACTCTCTGAGCACAGACCTTTGGAGGACAAGCCATACCAACCACAGCCTCTATTGCTATAGAAAAATCTCACTGAACGCATTCAGTATCTAGTGTCATTTCTAAGTTCTTCTCCATAAAACTAGAATAAAGTCTATTTTTTAACATAATGGAGAATAGTTTACATTGATGGGTGTCATCTTCTGTCTTGCACTGTAAAATACTCAAGCCTGGGGAATTTATAATTTGGCTCCTGGGTCTGGAGGTTTGAAGCACGTAAAAGCAATCATAGTGTTTGCCCAGCGTCTTTTTGCCGGGCCATGGTGGGTGGAAGGAGGAGAGGCACACAAGAAGGAACTGCTTTCACAACAAGCCCACTCCCATGGTCCATGAGCCTATTCATAAGTTCTCTGTTCTCCTGGAACACCTCTCTCTTACTGGTACCTGTCAAGCCTGCTGGGATGTGGAATTGCGTTTTCAGTATATACATGTGAGAGCGAAGTTTTCAAACCACAACATTGGCCAATCTCCTGTCTAGTGAAGATCAGGAAAAAAGCATGGCTCACAGTAACATTTATTATCATCCTAAAATGTCAACTCAGTGTGGACCAACTAAAGGAAAGACGGGGGAGAAAAATTATCACTGCTTACAGATTGTCTGACTTTCAATCTCAGATACATCAAGAAAAATAACTGGAAATATCTGTGATCTGAATCCTGATGCAGTCAACTGTCCTTCCCTTATCAGCGCAATGGGATGCTAACATTTTTAAGGCTATATTATCTCTAAAATTATTGGCTTTGGATGGGAACATTGGCTTTCTTTTCTGACAACTCTAATATCTGCCCCCTGAAGAGGATAGATGGCCAATGCTTCTAAAATACAGAAGTGCAATAATATTCGGTGTGTATTATCTGTCTACAGCCATCACTAACACAATTCCTATAAAACAGGAAAGGAGAAGTGGCCATTTTTCAATATTCTTAATTGAGCAATAAATCAACCGAACTGAAACTGGATTTCAAGGCAGGCTTAATATAATAATGTTCAGACTCCTGGGTTTTGAGTCAAGGTTTTGAAGACTGGGTGCCTATTTAAAGATCTTGCTAGCATAAGCTCCATCATCATTGCAAAGGACACTCTGTGTCATTGAGTCCCATCCTATACGTCTGGGGGAAATTATATTTCCAATGACTCCTGGCACATCCTTCGAGAATTAATTGCTGAGTCATTCAGCAATTCTCCAGTTAAAAATCTCCAATCTTTAGTCTTTAAGTTGCTGGAAGGAAGTGATCAGCAAGAATATTAGGTGGGAAAGAGTGCAGAAGAGTTCAAATTGAGAGCTGATTCACACCGTTAGGAGAACGTGACTCAGCACGAGCCAAATCTAAGTCATAAGAGTCCGACGATAGCAAGTTCTCACAAGCCTTCTGCATCAGGGCACTGTCATCTCATCAGGTGACAAGTTATGCCAATAGATAATTATCATTGCCATACTTGTCAAAGAAGCCCCATCAGCATCTAGATTTGTCCTCCAGCCTAAGTCATACAGAATCCTAACCACAAGCTTACACTCATAAGCCCAAAGCTGAATATGCTGACAAACAAGGATGTGTATGGGTGATGCTGGGCTTGCTGTAGATGGGCCCCGGGGGAAACAGGGATTAGTGGATGTTAGAGACAAGAGAAATCTGGACAGCACCCAACCTAATACCTGCACGTGAATAAATGTCAGGATTAAGTAAGCTGGTGTTTAGTCTCCTTCCAGAAGCACTTGACTCACTCAGAATACCTAGGCTGTTGGTTCCCCCCAAAGTCAATTTTTCCTAATTCAACTGACTGCAAGCACACTGTAGAAAGCAAAGAATGATGTCCTTTGGGTTTATGGGAAGTTTGTTGCATGCGTGCGTGCGTGTGTGCATGCCTCTGTGTGTGTGTGTGTGTGTGTGTGTGTGTGTGTGTGTGTGTGTGTGTGTGCAGAAAGAGACAGAGAGAAATAGAGGCACAGGCAGAGAGAGGCACAGGCAGAGAGAGGCACAGGCAGAGAGAGGCAGTGACACATATTGTTAACAATAAGGGTATGTCCTGAGAACTCTCACCATTGTACGAACGCAATAGAATGTAGTGACACACTGAAATGGCTGCAGCATCCGTGGGAAATGAACACATGGGCCATCATTAGCTAAAACATGTTTCTGTGCCACGTGCTCAGCATAAACATGCATAATCATTTTCACATATTTGGACACACTATATAAAAAGGATCAGTCGGTTTTCAGCCTCGGAGTAAATACCCTTTACCATGTCGAAATGATCATCCATCATAAAGTCCAGATGGGAAGCCAGGCTTGGTGTCTCTCAGCAGTGTGCTCCTGGGTGACATCAAAGTGGTTTTGGGGATTAAATGAGCTGACATTCAAAGTGTCTACAGAAGTGCTTGGCAGCCCCGTAGACAATTAACTTCACCCCCACAGCCCCACACAAAACAACTGAATTAGGCTCTGGAAAAAGACTGCAGAGGCAGGGTAGCCTGCCTTCCCATTCTCCCTTATACCTTGTCGGGTGCTTAGCAGAACCTGACTGGAGGCTGGGTCCTCAGATGGGGAGCCCACCAAGCCCAGGTCCTGAGGATATGGTGCGTAGGGGATGTGATGAAGGGAGGAACTAAAAACGGGTCTGCAGATGTGTCTCTTGAGGAAATGACCTGATGTGAACACAAATGGAGTCGGGCCCCAGCAGAGTCCTCTCACAGCTGCCAAGTGAAAGCAGGAAGAAGTGGGGATGTGAGTGAGCCAGAGGGAGAAGGGACTCACAGTGCTTAGCAACATGGTTGTCTAGAGCAGATGCAAAGGCTTAGACATCTGTGCACCGAAAATTCCTCAACTACCTAAGATCACCAGAGCCTGGAAGTAACTCACAAACAATCCATGCCTTCGGCATCACAGAGACAGGTGACTTATCAAGGACAAATCACTAATGAGAGCCCAAACTTCCAGACAGCCGGTGCTGCAGCAGCTGCCCTCAGCAGAGCAGGAGTGGGGGCTGGAACCTTAGAGCATGCTAGGAGGATGGAGAGGAGCACAGTCAAAACCTCCTCCTCTGACCCAACACAGAAATGCCCAGATAACCTGAATCTAAAGGTGGGGGAAGCCACAGAGACAGGGGCAAGGAAGCATTGTCCCTAGGAAAGGACAGAGAGGAGGCTCTTTGAAAGATGTGATAATGAAAGGCAAAAAAGACAAGGTAGAAGGGAGAGGGGGTGGGGGGTTGACCATCTCACAGAGTCAAAGGCCCACTGCTTTTCTTCAACAGCATCATGCAGGAGTGAACACTCACCACACCGACCGATGCATACCTGGAATAGGGGAGATCAGACCTACCGTGTACGGAGAGTAAGAAGAGAAAGTAGAGGGTGGAACTCCCCATCAGATTACAGGAAAGACACGGAAGAAAGGGCGAGCATCACCCCAAGTGAACGAATATCTTCCATCAAACAACTGAGAGAGATTATTTTTAAGTCCTTACAATTATAATAAAAATTAAGAGCACGGGTGTACAGAACGCAGAAAGAAATGGAGCAAAATCTAATCGAGATCAGGATGCAGATGAAAGGCAAAGCAACACTTGGAATCAGAAATATAAATCCAAGTTGTCGATGGAATGAAGCCAAATAAAAATTATAAAAAGTGTAATAGAGAAAGTAAGTTAAAAACACAAGGGCAAAAATAAGACAAAAAGGAGCAAACAGAAAGTAGTTGAAAAAATTGAAAAGAAGGTTCAACATGTGTATTTGGGGTTTTTAACATTTTTTTTTGCTTATTCTTTGAGAATTTCATACAATGGACTTTGAGCATATTCACTTCTAGCTCCTCCTATGTCCACCCTTCCCACCCTTAGTTCCTACCCAGCTTTGAGTTTTCTCCTTTTTACTCATCAGAGGCCAGTTTGTGTTGCTCAGCTAGTATTGAGAGTGGGACCTGTGTCAGTGTGTGGCCAGCCTACCAGGGGCTACATCATCCTCTCCAGTAGCTCTTCAGCCAGTGGTGGGACCTGCCTACCTTCCCCCACCATTTATACTGCAATTTTTTTCTGGGCAGAGCTTGTGCAGGTCTTGGACATGCCGTCAGAATCACTATGTGCTACTTGACCTATTGTATCCAGCAAACCCAGTTTCCACCATCCTGACTCTTACAATCATTCTGCTCTTTTCCAGGAAGATCTCTAAGCCTTGTGGGGAGGACTGTGATATGTATTCTCCATTTAGGGCTGACCTGATGGCTCTGAAGTCCTATGCTCTGCATGTTGACCAGTTGGTGTTCTCAGTGTTAATTGGCAAGTACAGGGAGAAGAAGCCTCTCTGATGAGGGCTGGGAGATACTCTGATCTATGCGAGAAGCAGAAAGTCATTAGGAGTGACTTTAACACCATCTCCATTAAGCAGGATGATAGTGTGGGGTTCTCCCCTGCAGCCTTTGACCTTCCTGATCACAGGTTCTTGGTCCCTTTAACGGTGCCAAGTACGGACTCTGTTTGATGGAGCAAGCTTTATATTTGGAGTTTTTGAAAACCAAAAAAGCTCACAAGATAGAATTAACACTTAAGACTGTAATTTTTAAAATTATTATGTGGGACAGTCACGTAATATATCCATATATTATGTATGTGTGCACAAACATTTCTAATTCTGTTTCTGTTGCTATGATGCCTGATCAATAATACCCTGATCTAAAGCAACTTAGGGAAGGAAAGGTTTATTCAACTTACAACTGCAGGTTACAGTCCAGCCAAACATTGTGAGGTAGTCAAGGGAGGAACCTGAAGCAGATTGTCATAGTCAAGAACAGAAAGGGCACAATGGCATGTCCCCTCACCTCAGTTTCTCTGCTCTTACAGTCCAAGGCCCTGCCTGTGAACTGCTATCAGCCCACTCAGGGTGTATCTATCCAACTCAGTTAATATAACTAAGAAATCCCGTGTGTGTGTGTGTGTGTGTGTGTGTGTGTGTGTGTGTGTGTGTGTGTATGTGTGTGTGTGTGTTTCAGAAAATTTATTCCACATGATAATTCTGGTACATATTCTGGAAAAGCAATTGATCTTAACAACAACAACAACAAAACCAACAGCAACAACCCTCTGACTTCTTGACAAACAGAACAGACAAGCAATAAAAGGAAAGTAGGCTGGCATGCAAATTCTCCAAAAACACGTATGCAACACGGTAAAATAAGCAGCATTTTCAAGAACCTCCCCACCCCAAAGAGAGCACTCAGCTCTTTACATCCAGCTGTGCTATGGTGTGGCAAAAACATACTGGAAACATGGACTCCAGTTCAACAGTGTTGGAAATGGAGGCGCATGGGAAAGGCACAGCCCTGGGGGCTCTGCCCTTCTGAGCAGGTGAATGGCATGATGCTGGGTGTGGGCTCGTTGTGAGAATGTCTTCTACAAAGAGACAAGAGAGTTTGGTCCTTTGTCTCTCTTACCTTCTGTTGTCCTTCCCCCTCCACCTTGGGATGATATAGCCAGAAAGTCTTTATTGGATGCCAATCTTTGATCTTAAACTTCAGCCTCAAGAATGATGAGCCACTACTTTTCTGTTATAAGTTATCCAAGATTAACAACAACATAGACTGGTATGGCTTGGACTTTAAATGCCTCCCACTGCTCATGTGTTTGGCCACGGCTCATAGGTTGGGAGGTGGTAGAACCTCTATAAAGTTAGGCCTCATACAAGAAAGGTAGCTTATTGGGAATACGCCTTTAAAGCAGATATTGAGGTGATGGTGTGCTCTCCCTGTACCTTCTGGCTGCCAAGAAGTGAACAGCGCTGGTCTGCTATGCACTACACACTGGGATGCTCTGCCTCAATCCAGGCTGGCAACAATGGAATCCACCACCCACAGGCTGAACTCCTTGAGACTATGACAGACTATGTCTTTTCTTCCTTTTAACTTGTTTCCCTTAAGTTTTAGTCAAGGTAATGGAAAACCGACTAAGATACAGCCTAAGACATCTTGGTCAAAGAAAACTGTCTCGGACAAATTAAATTGAATTGTGCTTATCTGAACAAAAAATAACTTATGAGTCAGGCAGACTGAGAACAAGAGTAAATGTGTGAGCCCAGGCCTGTAGCAGAAGCAGTGAACCTCCACAGGTTGGTCAGAGAAGCAAAGCAAAGGTCATTTGATTGGCTGTATTCGGGCATCTGTCTTATAGTTAAGTCAGTACTGATTGACAGAGGTGTAGCTATTGGTGATTGGCTGGAACCCAACTATTTGTTACATATTCTTCTATAACTATTTTATTTGTGTGTGTGTGTGTGTGTGTGTGTGTGTGTGTGTGTGTGTGCGTGAGTATGGATGTAGCAGTGCTCACATGCATATGAGTACCTAGAAAGGCCAGAAGAGAGTGTCATATCCACTAGAACTGAATTACATATGATTGTGAGCTACCAGACCTGGACATGGATGCTGGTAACTGAGCCAAGGTTCTCTGCAAAAGCTGCAAATGATCTTAACCACTGGGCCTACATGACCATACCTGTACCATATTCATATTCATATATATGTATATATATTCATATTCTTAAGTTAGACTTTGACTTATTACTTAGGGACTAGGGGCTCAGAGTACAAGAAAATCTCAGGGTAGTTATCTTCCTATAACCTGTGTCATCTTTCAATGTCCTTGTTAAAGCAAAATATTATCCATAAGTCTTTAGAGAAAGTAATTACAAGCTATTCTGGAAAAAAATCTATGAGAATTGGCAAGGTCTGGTCTGCAGCCTTGAAGGAAGTTAAGGTTCTCATTCCTGAGAACCCTGCTTTTTCCCCTGAAGGATTGTGGTTAATCATTCCTAAGACAAATGTGTCCGGGGTATCCTGTGCTCTTTGCCAATATTGTCTGGCTTAGCTCTCTGCTGACCTTGGCCCATTTTCCCTGCAAATAGTTTATAGGATGCTATACTTCTTAATAAACATGCTGAGCAAAAGTCATCAGCATGCAAGACTTCCCCGTCCCAACTATCTGTCCTCTTTATTTCTCATCCCTGCTCTTCCTCCTCAACACTTACTATTTGGGATCCTTGTTCCTGGGGTTTAGAAGTTTTAGGACTGGCTAGTCCGGTAACACCATGACATAAACAAGGGAAACCCTGTCTCAACCAGGTTGATGGAGAGACCTGAGTCCGGAAAGTTGTCCTGTGACCTCCACACACATGCCACAGCGTGTGCACTCCCCACCTCCCACCCAACACACACATGAATACATTTAAAATGGATATAATAGATAAAATGGATCCCTAAGATGACCATAATTTAGCTGTGAAAATTCTGACAAGATTTTTAAAGTAAATGTTAGGTAGGTGTCCGATATTTTAGCCACATTCCATTCAATTAGAATGCCTGCTCTGATGTTCCTGCTGATTTTCCTTGTGTCCCTTCTGAGTTGGCTTTGAGTAGCTATTTGCCTTCTCCTTAAGGGTTGATGCATTTCCCTGCGTCTCAGTGCGTCTCGACATATCTGGGTAGATTACAGGCCTGTGACTTTGGAGTATGCTGAATGCATTCATGTGAAGATTTTTGAGCTTTGTTCTGAAAAGCAGCCAAGCCCTCAGCTAACAGTTTGGTCTTTTCGGATGTTGCTGTGTCAAATGTGATGGGAGAGGCATCTTGTCTAGTGAGAACCAAGTTCTCTCTATTGAACCAAGCCCCTTGTGGAGGCTCCATTCTGTTGCCTACTTGTTACAAAGTTCTCCCTTGTGACCTGGGCAATGGGCAAATTTTCAGAACAGTGTAAGCCCTTGGCACTTTGCCAATTCTCTGAATCCCTTCTTATTACAAGTCTGGACACCAGTGTGAGGGGCAGGTGGGGTGCTTTAGAAGTCTCCAGAGATCTCTATGTCAATTTCTCTTCTCCTTGCCTCTGTCCTACAAACTCTACCTGCTTGCTTCAACCTGACCAATCACATTAGTCTTTGATCAGCTAATGCTCACACGGGGCAGTGAGCTCAGGCAATGACAGGCTCACTCAATGTTTGCCCTGTCTTAGAAATCACTCTCCTGAAGTCCACTGTCTTAGAAACTATTGCTGGGTATAACCCCCACACTCAGCGGTTTTCTTAAGCAAAGGGGTACATTTAATTCTGTTCCCTCCTTTCGACCCCAAGTAGACAATGGATAAAATGCTTGAAAAATGCAGAGTATATGGAATGAAGTTTTAAATACTATCTGGTACCTTTCACAAAGAAATTAAATAAAGCAAAACTCTAGGTTAAAAACATGAAAGGAAACAAAGAGGCAAGTGATGATAAAGCTAACTCTGTTAACACCACGATCAAATTCCTAAATGAATTTGTTAGAAGTCACTCATGTGCAGGAGCATGCAAAGATGTTATGCCCCACACCCAGCTTCCATTTTTACTTGGCATTTAATGAGAGTGGAGTGTATCTGCCATGCCTTGCGCCCCTGTGCTAAGAGAGATTCCTAATATTCACACGTCCATCCTGCTTAGGGTTTACCGAGTGTCCAATTTCTGTTCCAGGACCCCCACTGCCACGCCAGGATACGCAGTTGCCCTGCATCCTTAGACCAGTTGTTCTCAACTTCTTTCACAGGGTTTGCATACCAGACATTTACATTACACATCGTGACAGTAGCAAAATTACAGCTATGAAGTAGCAAACAAATAATTTTATAGTTGGGGGTTGTCACACTATGAGGAACTGTTTTTAAAGGGTCACAGAATTAGGAAGTTTGAGAACCACTGCCTTCGCTTGTCCTTGACTGTGAGTTTCTAAGTCCTTCCTCGCCTCTGAAGTCCTTTGATGACTTTGAGGAATGCTGGTCAACCATTCTAAAGAACAGACCCAAACTCAGGTTTAGTCAGTGGTTTGTCCTCATGGCTAAACTAGGACAATGTATTTGGGGGGAAGGGAGCAGAGGTAAAGGATCTTTCCCATGCATTCTGTTAAGAGAACATGGTTTTGATTTGATTTATAACTAATGATATCAAAATTCACTGAGTTCATATTTCTACATTTTTCTACTGCAAAGTAACTTTTCTCATCTAACCATAGATGCACCTTGAAAGACCTTTGATCTTTCATAGGTGGTTTCTGTGGGGTTGGGGGAAGCCAGCCATGTCTCCATGTCTCCCTAGAAGTCACAAGGCAGCACTAGTCCCTTATCTCAGAGATCATTTTATAAACCTTCTTTTCCTTGTCTACAAGCTTCTACCCCAACATGGGAAACAACACAGCTACTACCATATGTGTGTGTATAACTGTTCATTTCCAGAATGCACAGTGGACAAGAGCTTACTATCTGTACTTTCATATTAAGCAATTTTATCAATACACACAGTCTTTTTTTTTTTTGGTTCTTTTTTTTTCGGAGCTGGGGACCGAACCCAGAGCCTTGCGCTTCCTAGCTAAGCGCTCTACCACTGAGCTAAATCCCCAGCCCCACACACAGTCTTTAAACACAGTTCTTTTCCATCACAATTCTGTAGACTTCACTCTTTCACGGGGACCTAATGCACACCACCAGCCTCCTCACTCACTGAGACTTTTTACCTATTTATAGCATAGTTAGGATGTTTTTCATCTTTCTTAATTCCATTATGGATGTTCTCATATCCTGGATGTCTCATTTTCAAATAGCGTTAGACCCTCAGGATGGCATAACCAACTCTGTATCAAATAGAATAAATGATGCAGTCTGAGGGATTCTCTCCACACATGGACAAAAATACCACAAGCATAAATTATTATTAAAATTATTTTCTAAATTAGTTGAACTAAAACAAAATCCACTTCATCAATCAAGAAAAAAAAGTAGCAGAAAGTTTCTCTAGCATATGCACAAACACATTTAAAATTCCAATAACTACATATCATGAAGAGGATTCAGGGATTCAGGAGTAGAGGTGTGGGCCTGTAATCCCAGCAGTCTGGAGGCAGAGGCAGAAGGCTCACCTAAGAGTCTGAGGCCAACCTTATCTAAATAGAAAGCTGTATGCCAGTCATGAGGATAGAGTGAGATTTTATAAAGAAAAAAGCGATGTACTTAAGGTAAATTAAATAAAAGAAAATTCTGAGAATAATGGAAGTGGCACACTATTAGCATGAGATGGGATTTAAATTAGCACCCTGAGGTAGGCATGGTGGCATGTGTCTGATTCCACAGCTCAGGAGCTGAGGCAAGAGGTTACATAAGGAGTTTCTGCAAAACATAATAAAATACAAGTGTCCTCTTATACAAGTGTCCCCTGCTAGTCTCTCAACACACAATCATGTGGTTCAGATGCACTCAATGCCTCAGAATCCTGGGTTTCTGGGACTCCACCCTGGAACAGGCTGCCATGGGCAGTGCTGGTGAATTTGGCTGATGTGAGAAAGTCTAGATTCCTCTGGTTCTCAAAAGGATGACCCACAATTACTAACCTAACAAAATACAATCTGAGAATTGTAGATAACAGAAATGTGTTTTTCCAAGATCAAGCCACAATTGGCACTATGTCATATAGAACACACAGTTTGGCCCCAAGTTAAGCCATCTTTATTGGTTTGGACCTAGGAGACTCTGGAATACAAGCAACTATATTCTTTCTTGAGTGGAATGACAGACAGAGACAATTCAATGGAGGCATCACTTTGGTTTTATCCCTGCTTCTAAAATAACACTTGATCATTGCCTCCTCCAGAATGGGAAAACCTCTGTCTTAGCAGGAAGCACTGGGACTGTCCTTGGTAAGAGCTCTACTCTGTCCATGAAGGAGCATAATGTGGCAATCAGTACTGACAGTTTTCCTCTCTTAGTATCACGATTTTACAGTTAAGTTCCAATATATGGCTATCTTATTTAGGATTTCATTGCTGTGAAGAGACACCATGACCAAGACAACTCTTATAAAGGACAACATTTAATTAGGGCTGGCTTATAGTTTCAGAGGCTCAGTCCATTATCATCATGGCAGGAACTGTCTTGGCAGACGTGGTGCTGAGAAGGAGCTGAGAGTTCTACATTTTGATCTGAAGGCAGCCAGAAGTAGACTCTCTTCTGCAGAGAGCCAGGAGGAGAATATCTTCTGCACTGAGCAGAGCTTGAAACCTAGAAGCCTCCAAAGTATATCTAAATGGTGATACACTTCCTCCAACAAGGCCACACCATTTCCTGTGGTCCAAGCGTATTCAAACCACCACAGTGGGTTTTAGCACAACATATGCATCCAAAATAGAGCAGCATGCATATGGCTGAGCTCAGAAGGCTAAGCCAAATCATTTCTGACTACAGCAGCTGTAATATGCAAAAGAACTTTGTACAAATGATGTATTAGGTGCTTAAAGGCCACAAGTCTCCAGGGAAGAAAGTATCCGAATACGATCCAGCTAGAATTCCTAAAGCATAAGCCAAGGAGATGGCTCAAAGAGTGAAGGCACTTTCCACCATGCCTGAGACTAGAGTTAAATCCCTAGAACCCATAAGATGGATGAAGAGAACCGATTTCCCTTTCTGAACTCCACATGTATCCAATAACACAAGCACACTCACAAACACACACGCATGCACGCACACACACACACACACACACGCGTGCGCTCACACACACACACATAGACAAAGAAAATGAATAAACCAACAATGGAAAATACCCAGGAAAGGGAAAGACAGAAATGTCCCTAGCAAAAGGTTCTATCCTGTGTCCCAAGTGACAAGGCCCCAGTAAAACTCCCTGAAATTCAAGACAATGCTTGAGAAGAACCGCAAGACAAGTCATGAGACCAAGCACACAGAGTTATCAGATCAGGCACTGAACACCAGGAAACAAGAATTGGGGTTTCCAGTCTCTGATACTGAGCTGGAGACTGGAGCTGGCTGAATCAGGTGGAGCTCTAACTCCCTACAGTTGACAAGGCTGGACAGTGCAGGCATGCACTGTCCCCAACAGAAAGGGCACCGTATGACTTCCTTGGCAGAGTGCTCTTGACATTTCCCGCACTGTTTGTGGGCTCGGACTGGGTTGAGTCTGGGCAAAGTGTTTCTCTCAGCCGCAGGCTCCTGAAAAGAACATAGGCAGCCACTTCTCCCCAAAAAGGTGTTTCTCAAGGCAGGAGCTCTGCAGCCCAATTTTTTGTCATTAGCTCCATATTTCCCCCCTTGCCCTCACCATTCTGGAGTCAGGGAGGTGTTGAAAGGAAGAGGCTTGCCAGAGCCAAACTTGAAAGCTTCATAATTTAGCCTTTGGCTAGGCCTGTGTTTGTGTTTTCATGTAAGAGCTAAGAATTATCCAGAATCAGACAAATCCTGGTGTCTAAAGCCAAGAAATGTAGACCCACAACCTCAGCACAATTCTGCAAAATACAAATGCTCTTTTGCCCTTATACCTCTGTTGGTGTGTGTGCATGTATGTGCACACACCCATGAACGCACACAGATGGTAGGTAGCTAGGAATGAGACTGAAAATTCTACCTTGTATCCCACAATGGCTACCTCCCTGATTCAACCAGACCCCATCTTAGTGTCCTGAGTCCTTCCACACACCTGTCTCCCTCTGACCCCTCACCACCATAGAAGCAGCCTAAATCTTCTAGTTGACAAGTCTAGCTTGTATTCTTCCTCCAACGAACATCTCATCTGTGGAGCTTCTCTACTCCATGATCTCCTTTCATTCTAAAAGTCAACAAGATGGCCCTGTTGTTTTTTGATTAAGACATTTTAAAAGAAAAAAACACCCTGATTTTCTTCTATTTTCACAGCAAAGCATCAGAAATGATATTTAAGGACAAGGATTGCATTCCCAACACCCATGTTCTTTCTCTACATTCTAAAGTTAGAGTGAGGATGTGGGATTTTTTTTTCCTTTGAGCTGAGCTGTGTGAGGAACAATACGTACTTACAAGTCACTCAGAAAACACAACAGAATCAAAACAACCAAATAAATTTAGAACAATAAGCTTTCCCCAGTACTTCTTGTTTCATACATTTGGAGAGGAAACCAAAAAACAAATAAACTTCTCCAACTATAGATTCAGCCCCAATTTAGGCTGTCTTTATTGATTTGAACCTTGGTGAAGCTGCTGTACTATCCAGAGTAGAATCTCAGACTGAGATGGTTCAGTGGGGGCATCACTTCTTGACACCTATTTTTTGACTCACAGTTTTAAAAAGCATCATATTACAATCTTATAATATGACCTTATTGTCATTATGGCTACCCAGAAAAAATAATCACCTTTCAAAATGGGGATTATCTGAGCCAATGGTTTTCAAACTCTGGGAACGTCTAGGGATCCAATCATATCCCCTAGCATCTTCGGACGGTGGGGGAGGGAGGTAGCATGGGGATGGGGACTGGGTAGCAGGGTATTGGAGTAAATCATTGGCGATGCATGGGTTCACAAGTAAGGTGGGTGTTTTGTTTGTTTTGTTTTTGGATGAGAAAAAAAAAGGCCGTTTGAATTTAAACAGTGAGGATATCCCTGTGACAGAGATTGCTAACTGTGTATTGCATTTTTTTTTTTTAGCAATAGTAAGAGTATCCCAGTATCTTGATACAAATGTGGATGTAGCTAAAAGAGGGCATGGCCTCGCTTCCCTCATTGAGATTAAGTTCCATTCGGTGCCATGTCACTACAAATGTTATGTGAGATTTCTGGAGTGGATCCTTCGGAAGTGACACTGTTCAAGAAACTGAAGAACTACTTTCATCCCAATTAGAATGGCTGTCATCAAAGAAACAAAGAAAATGCTAGCTAGGACATGAGACAATGAATGTAAACTTTCATAGCCACCGTGAGAGTCAGCCTGGAAGTTCCTCAGAAACCAAAACTAGAAATTCCTTAGACAAAGACACACCAACTCCAGGGGCATCTACTGAAAGGACTTTATCTATTGTAAAGAAATCCACACACCTATGTGTTTTGCTGTTCTTTTCAAAATAGCAAGGAAATAGAATCAGCCTCGGTATCCATAACAAGTAAATGGATACTAAAATGTGGTGCACATATACAACATAATTTAGCCATAATGAAAAATGAAGTTGAGAAGTTTGAATAAAAATAGATGGAAATCCTTTGGAGTGAGGTGAGCCAGGCTCAGGGAGATAAAGGCTGCATGTTCTTTATTGGCAGGTCCTAGCGTCCAACTGTATGTGTGTACATATGTGAGCGTGAGCATACAGAGAGGAGAAAACCAGGAAGGGTCCATGGAGGGTGTTTAATGGAGGGAGAGGGAAGGGTAATGTACACATATGATAGGAACATGGAAAGGAAAAAGCAGGAGGCAGGAGGTACAGCTGAGATGAGGGAGCAGGAAGCAAGGAGATGGGGGAGGATGATAACTGTGGTGGTTTGACTATGCTTGGCCCAGGGAGTAGCACTATTAGGAGGTGTGGCCTTGTTAGTGTAGGTGTGGCCTTGTTAGTGTAGGTGTGGCCTTGTTAGTGTAGGTGTGGCCTTGTTAGTGTAGGTGTGGCCTTGTTAGTGTAGGTGTGGCCTTGTTTGTTAGTGTAGGTGTGGCCTTGTTGGAGGAAGTATGTCACTGTGGGGGTGAGTTTAGAGAGCTTCTTCTTAGTTGTCTAAGGATACCAATCTTCTTCTGGCTGCTTTCAGATCAAGCGATGGAACATTCCGTTCTTTTCCAGCACCATGTCTGCCTGGATGCTGACTTGCTCCCACCTATTCCAACAAGGCCACACCTACAACAACAGGGCCACATGTTCTAATAGTGCCACTCCCTGGGCCAAGCATATACAAACCAGTATACCTAAGACAGTAACCAATTAAGAATGTGTGAGCATGCCAGAAATAAATGTCACCTCGTACATTAAAAAACAAAATTTAAGACATAAATAACTTTTTAAAAAGTTAAAAGTAAGATCACCTTCCCTGCCAGACTCTCACTTGGAATATGCAGGTGGTAGCTATAGGTCCAGCCTCCATTTGAACTCTAGTAGACCCTGAATACAGAAGTCATGTGTTGAGGACAGAGCAACTCAAATCAGTAAAGTCCCGACAAGATCAGTCCTAGGCTGCCAGTCTCTAGGCCTGCTTTACAAGGAGAGAAATAAAATAAAACTCTATCTTAAGCCCATGCTCGTTTTTGTACGTTGGGACCAAATGCAATTCCTAGCAATAAGACACATTTATCTCTTAAAGAAGCAGGGCACTGAAAAATTGCTTATCACAAGGCAACAGCAAAGGGGTTGGGCATGTAACCACTATTTGAAGAGGAAACTTCTGGGTTCTTTGGAATGTCAGTGATGTCAAATGATGTGTTGCTGGGGCACACAGGGGGAAAGGATATTTTGCAAAAACAGACAGGTGAAAGAATGCTTTCCTGAAACAGACACAGGTGAAGGGATGTTTGCTATAGCAGACACATGAAAGGACGTGTGATGAAGAGATTTAGATATGACCCCACAGACAGTGGGAGCTCCTGCATCGGTTTGGTTTGCCCTGCTATTCATCAACTACATTACACACATGTATTGTTTCACCCTACATTGTGTTGCTAAGCTCCTCTTGTGGTGCCGCCTTGGAGAGAAACTTGCCAAAGAACTTCTCATGAGATTTCTGCAGGTATCTTGCTGCTTCTACGACCTTGGGCCAGTTGGTAAGCCTTGAGCTTTCTTCTAGACTGAACTGCCCTTGCTGGTTCATGTGAGGTGTCTGGCAAGTGGGCTGGACTGCAGCTGTTGAGTTTTATTGGATGTTTGCTACTGGACTGAACCCAGATATCCTGACAACAGGATTGAACTCGCCCTCCAAAGAACCACTTCTAAACAGGTCTACTTCTCCTGTGTCCTAATAACCTTTCTTCTCCATTACCTCTGGTGGGTGCTGGCTAAAGGAGAGGTTGAATGTTTCTTAAAGTAGGTTGAGAAAAAGTTATGTTTACAACTATTCCTTTATGGACCACAGATTGAGAAACGTCCAAGCCACCTGGATGACCTTAGTAAAAAGGCTGAGAAGTGTGCAGGAAAATGCACCCTGGCGATTGAGGGTCCCCTTTACAGCAGGTGTAGAGAGCCCTAGTGAAATGCAGCCAATAGTAAAAATTAGTCTGTTATCTTAGATCAATATATGAATTCTTGGATAAAACCTTAGAACGACATGGAAGTTAAAACATAATGAGGAAATACGGAATGCTGTAGAGCTAAAAGTGTCCAATTTCTGTATCAGTGCGGACCCCTAAGTGTGGAGGAGTGTTGTTGTTGTTGTTGTTGTTTTATTTTGTTTTTATCAAGTACATGATCTTGGTTTTGGAGTAAAAAAAAATAAGAAAAAGCTAAGGACAGAATGAGAAGGGAGCCCCAGTTAAGAAAGGCCTCCATGAAACATGGCTGTAGGCAAGCCTGGAGGGCACTTTCTTAATTAGTGATTGATGGGGAGGGCTCAGCTCATTGTGGGTGGTGCCACTCCTGGGTTCTATGAGAAAGCAGGCTGAGCAAGCCATGGAGAGCAAGCCAATAAGCAGCACCTCATTCCCCCATGGTCTCCTGTTTCCAGGTTCCTACCCCGTTTTCCTCCTGCCCTGACTTCAGTGATGAGCAAACAGGAAGATATTGTGATCTGGAAGTTAAAACAAACAAACAAAACAAAACAAACAAAAAAAAAAAACCCTTTCCTCCCCAACTTGCTTTTTAGTCATAGTGTTTCAGCACAGCACCAGAAACTATTTTTATTCATGCCTATTAAGTAGCAAAAATAATTCCTATTGGAAACTGATAGTTGAATTTAATAGAAATGATCAGTTTCTGACAGAAACTAAGACAGAGATGGAGACAAGATGGAGTGAGACAGAAAAGACAGAAGGACGGTGCTGGAGACAGGAAGCCTGACTGACGGTCTTGACCTCACATCTTAGTGTAAGCTGTCCCTTGCAAACTGCACCTGCTAAGGCTTATTTCTACCCTCTCATGTGTGACGTATATGAAAATTCTGAATAAAAGATGTGAGAAACAAAATCAAAGCCCTCCTTTCCTCAAGAAACAGAAAGGAAACCAGTCAGTCCAGCCGTTTGTCTTTTCTGCAAGGCTGGGGTGTCGCTCAGCTGGCAGCCCAGCATGAAGCTGGTGAGGAATAAGAGCACCCTGCTAAGAAATGGCATTTCTCACGGTCATGGCATTCTGAACTGAGTCATAGCAGGGGCAAACTTTTTCCTGCTGGTAACTTTTTTTACCCACTATTCTACCCTCCATTCTACCCTCCATTCTACCCTGAATCACTGGGCAGAAGAGAAGCTGCAAATATCCCTTAGTGGAGACTCTCTCAGTCTTGCAGAATCTAAGTTGCACTTTGTACTAATGACATAATCTGGGGCTAGAACAGAGGGACTCAGCTTTTCCAAGGAGGCCACTGACTGCTGGGGAACGGGCAGCTCCCTGTTTAATGCTGTTGCATGTTCCCAAAGCACAGATGCTGCCTTTACAAAGAATCCAGGTTACGATAAAAAAACTCTATGCTTATTTACCTCTTTCCAAGTGGGAAGCCAGAGTAGTTCAAGGAATGTAGCATACATAAAGGACAGCATTGGCATTGGAAACAGTGCTGGGGAATTTCTCAGTGCTGAAAAACCTTTGTAGATTTCTGCATACAGTAAGAGGCTGGACTGAAGGAAGGGCCAACACTTGAGAAACATAGGAAGACCACACACACACACACACACACACACACACACACACACACACACACACAGAGACAGAGACAGAGAGACAGAGAGACAGAGAGAGACAGAGAAAGAGACAGAAAGATAGACAAAGGGGGGAAAGGGAAAGGGGAGGGGAGGGGAGGGGAGGGGAAAGGAGAGGAGGAAGGGAAGGGAGCACAAGGGAAAGTCCTGAGTTGTCCCTCAGAACTATAGGCAAAGGACAGTGGAAAGCATCAGTTCACAAGGGCTGAAGAGCCAAAATTTTGTAGACATTTGATGAAGTACCAAGGTTTTAAGACACTTCTTGCCACCAATGACTAGGTCTTCCTAGCTTTTTCCTGTTCCTCCATCCTTCCCACCCTCTTCATCCCTCCCTCCCTTCCTTCCAGCATTCATTTTCGTTCTCTTCCTCTCCTTTTCTCTTTTCTTTTCACATCTTCCCCCTTCACCTCTCCCCCTCTCCCTCTCCCTCAGCTCCTTTTCCCCTCCCTCTTCCTTTTCTCACTCACCTCATCCTCCCCTTCTTCTCTGCCTTCACTTGCAAACAGTCATTGAAAGCGTGCTCCAGACCCCCTTGTCAGCACTGGGGGCAGAAGAGCCCATAGACAGCCCATCCCCTTCCTTCCGGGGGCTAGCAATCCTCTTGCTCTTAATAGCAGAATTGCCACAAGGATCATAGCAGTGAACAAGTAAAGAAGGGCAAAGAACAGAATGTCTTTAAATCTTCATAGTCGGGGAACCACTGGATCCTATTGGAACAAGAAGTGTTAGAGAAGTCAAGGAGACAGAGATGTTCCTCATACTAAAGCAAGATGCGCTGACCCGAGAGAAGACCAGAGTAAGAAGATAGAACAGGGGTGAGTATATTGGGCTTCAGAGCAAATGACTCAACACTTCTTAAAGAGCACAGAAAATAGCTGGACTCAGTGCAACAAGAGGGGAAGAGGGCTTATGTCTCAGGCTTAATGCTTGACAGCCTCCCATGGCCCAGGGCCATGGTGATACCACTGATATTCAGACTCTACTCAGAGCCTAGCTGTGGCTCTGCAGAATGGTTGTCTTTCTGTAAATAACTGCATTTCAAATGTCTACCCTATGACGGCGAGGTAGCTAAATAAAAGTTAAGTCCACAGTCCTGCCTACTGAATGTGGAGGCTTAGATCCACACTGCCATGACCATAAATTTCTCCCAGCTAAAATAAGAAGTTAATTCTTAAATATCTTTCCCCTGCTGTCTCTCCTTTTCCTCTCCCTTTGTAGACAAATTTCTCCAGCACGTTCTATCCTTACCTTGCTATTTCTCCTTCCTCCCACTTACACTCCATCTCACTCCAACACAGCTCCCCGTCCTCCCACAGGACACTGCTAATTACAGTCGGTGTTTGGGGCATTGTCTGTCTTTGATCTGTAAACACGTGGCGTTGCTGTCTTCTTTTCTAAACACCTGCTTTCTTTGTGCTACTGTTTTAATGGGTCGCTCAAAAGTTCATGTGCTGGCAACTTAATCTTCAATGCAACTCTATTGAGAGGTTGAACCTGTAAGAGATGAGGAGATGCCACTGTTGTGAGACAGGTTAGTGATGAAGTAGTCTCATGTGGTAGGCCCCCGGCACCTGTTCTTTCACCCTCCTGCTATGGAATGATGCGAGCCAGATGCAGTCCTTCACCCTCTGGAACTAGAGTTGAATAAATGTCTGTTTATAAATAACCAAGTTGTGGGCACACTTCCAACAGTAGCAGAAAAGAGGACTAAGCCATCTGCTTCTAAGGTATCATTCCCCCTTCGGGCTTTCCCTGATGCTCAACCTTCACAGTTACTTTTGTAGGCTTGACTTTTACTTGTCTATTAAATGCCAGTGTTCTTCAGGACTCCAAGCTCAACATTTTTTCCATTCTATCTTTCCTTCCTGCATGCTTTCATCCATGGTGGTGACCTCATGACACCCATAAACCATGGCTCACACACCTCTGGAATTTCTTACTCTTGACTTTGATGAACAAATACTATTTTAGCATCTCCACTTGGATGTGAATAGATACCTGCAGAAGGATACCTCCAATATGCTCAAGGTCAAAGTCTTATCCTTCTGTCTGTCCTCAGCTGCTCATCTTCTAGAGTTCATATACTGATCAAAGGTACCATAGTTCCTAGTTTTCTTGTCCTCTGGAAGGAAGCTCAACTGAGAAAGTATTTCCATCTGACTGGCTGTAGGCAAGCCTATGGGGCATCATCTTGATTGATGATTGACATGAGAGATTTTAGCCAACAATGGGTGGTGCTACCCATGGGCAGGTGGTCTTGGGTGGTACAAGAAAGCAGGCTGAGCAGATCATGGGGAGTAAGCCAGTAAGCAGCATACCTTTATGGCCTTTGTATCATTTCTGTTCCTACTTCCAGATTCCTGTCCTGATTTCCCTGGATGATGGGCTACAAACTGTAAGTTGAAATAAACCTTTTCCTCCCTGAGTTGTTTTTGGTCATGGTGTTTTATCTCAGCAATAGAAATTTAGCTAAGGCAGGCACATACCTCTCTCTCATTCAATACCATTCACTTTGCTTTGGGTCAAACACTGTTCTCTCTCTCTCTCTCTCTCTCTCTCTCTCTCTCTCTCTCTCTCTCTCTCTCTCTCTCCTCCTCCTCCTCCTCCTCCTCCTCCTCCTCTTCTTCTCTCCCTGCTTTCTCTTTCTGAGAGAAAGTTCCATGTAGCCCATCTTGTCCTCAGATTTTTATATGTAAAGGCAAGCATCAAATTGACTGAGCTATATTCCCAGCCTGTACTTACCTTCTCTCATTGATCAGATGGACTCTGATGTCCTTCTCCAAAAGAATTGATATTCTCACTTAGAATGTATCTTGCTAAGCTAACTTCTTGAACATTTCTTTACAGGTTTTCCCAGCACTGTTAGGTTCAGATGAGCTCTCCTGTCATGAAACCATCCCCCATTGCTTAGTGTAGTTGTTTTGCATTCTTCAGCCAGTGCTGACAAGTCTTCATGAAGGGGTGCTTAGGAGATGGATCTGTGAATAAAGTACTTTCTGCACAAGTTAAAGACCAGAGTTCAGAACCCCAGCATGCATAGTGGGAGGTTATGGAGGCTAGAGGGTAATCTCAGCACAAGGGAGGCAGGGACAGGGAATCCTTGGAACAAAATGACTGGGTAGCCTGTATCCAGAGTTCTGGGTTCAAGAGAGAGACTAAGCCTGACCTATGAAACAGTACCAACAAGTGGCCTCCACATGTGCATACATGTGCATATGTGTGTCCTTGTACAAGACACGAGTACATAAGCAGAAAGGCTGGGATATTGTCTGTTTTTAACTCCATTGTACCTCATGACCACTTTTTTTGGAAATGAATACATGCATTAGTCAACAAAAAGAGAGTTGCTTGCCCGAACTGAATTGGACAAGTTTCCTTTTTATTTATAGTGTTTTCGCAGACTGGCTTTTTTATATTTATGAAATCTAATGTATCCATCTTTCTGACTTTAGGGCCATTTTTAGACTGGCCTTTGTTACCCCAAGATTACATAAATATTCACCCAAACTTCCTCCAGTACTTTTATGGTTTCCTTCACAGGATTTAATTTTTAAATCCATCTGGAATGTATTTCTGAAAAAAGGTGAAATAGTACCAGCTATTTTGCTTCAGAGTCAATCTCTCCTAAGTTGAAAACTTTAGCTATATTCAGTTATGTGATGTCATTAAAGATAATAAGATTTGGGATTCTGAGTTCAGTTGTACTCACTGTACAGGGCTTAGAAAATCATTCAACTTCTGAGAGTTGTCCAAAAAATGTTTATGGGAAGAGGGGCTCAAAGGAAAAGAGCATTCAAGAGAGTCCTCATGAACAAAGCTCTTGAAGAGGCAGGATGGCATAAGGACAGCCTGGTGGCTAAGAGAACAGATCAGTTATCATTTGCTTCTCTGTAAAATCAAATCAGAGTGATATAAAATTTGTACGATGCATCTCAGAAGCTAATTAAATTACTAAGTGCAGAACAGTAATACCAATGTCTAGATCCATAAGGCAGGAATAAACTAAAAAAAAAGGAGGGAGAATTTCTGTTTGTTTGTCTGTTTCTTTGTTTTTTGAGACAAGGTTTCTCTGTGTAGCCTTGACTGTCCTGAAATTCTCTTTGTAGACCATGCTGGCCTCAAACTCACAAAGATTCACCTGTCTCTGCCTCCCAAGTGCTGGGATTAAAGGCCTGCATTACCACACCCAGCTGGGATGCCATTTCTTAAGGAGTATGATGGAGACTTTCTCATTCACACACTTCTGAAGAAAGGTCATCCCCAGCATGTGGCCCTAAGTGCACTTGCAGGTAATGTGAAGGAAGTTGAGAAGACTAGATGACTGTGTCTTCTCAGGGGCTTTGCTGTTTCTAACGTATTTTGGTTCTTGAAAATATGTTGCCTGCGATCTGTTCTTAGCCCAGGAAGAGTTGCTGCTAATGTTTTCCAGTGTAAGGAAGTAGTTTTATTAAACTCAGCGACTGACTATATGGGAATATATATGTGTGTGCACGTGTGGCCTCCTTTGTGATTCCTCCACAAGAGATAATTTCCTTGGAGGAAGAGTATAAGTTAGTCTGGTCAACTGGAGTCAAAAGTTCCTTCTTTGATGGTAACGGGTCAAAGGGAGATGGGTGTGTGGAAAGACTCAGAACACCAAGATGGCAGGTATGGTTGAGGAATCCAAATGTCCATGTATGTAGAGGTGTGATGCATGCATGTGTGTGTGTGTGTGTGTGTGTGTGTGTGTGAGCATATGCACATATGGTTGGAGGCCAGAGGACAACCTCTGCTGCACTTTGTTTTGGGATTTGCCTTTGAGACAAGCTCTCTCATAGGCTTAGAGCTTACCAAGAGGGATGGCTGGTCATGGAGCCCAGCAATCTGCCTGTCTCTACTTTCTGAGTGCTGGTGTTGCTTTCTTCTTTGGTTTCTTTCTCTTTGCAGAGATGGACGTTGGAGCGTTGATCTCATATCTCCATACTCACAAGGCGCTCATTTCATTGGCTGAGTTATCACCCCAGTCATGAAATCCACTCTAAAAAACTCAATAGGCTAATTTTTAATAATATAATGATAACATTTTTTGAGACTACATGGTAAATGTATCACATAATCTATAAAAAAGTGAGAGGAAAGAAGGCACTACTTCATAAGGCAGTCTTGATGCTTCTTCTCATTTTCAATTTCACCCCTTAAATACACAGGAATCTGGGTGCGTTTAACTCGGTATCATCTCACAGGATAATAAACACTAACCTTCATTTGCCTCTCTTCCTTCCCAGCCATGTCCCTTCACCACAGGCTCTGAAATGGCTTAGGTACTCTGCCTACCAAGAATAAGCAGGGCCAAGCCAATACGCAGTGTCTGGAAACAGCTCCAGCAATGGATGGAATCTGGCTGTTTCCATTGGTTACACAGAGGCACTTGCTGCTTGTGCCAAGGGGAACACTCACTTTCCTACACCCGCTTACCCTCTGTCCATCACAGAACTAGACAGTGTTTGCTGTTCAACTTAGGATGAAATAAACCTGCTTTCTTGATATGTTTTGCAGGGAAGGAAAATATTTTGATTTTCTAACACATTCACTGTTAATGCAGGAACGTTGTCAGCTGACAAATTCCAACAAAGACTTCAAATGATATCAATTATCATAAGTATGGGTTAACCATTCAAGTCTATCAAACTGTAAGACAAACGTATCATTTTTCCCATGAGCAGTCTTAGGATACTTGAAAATAGACATAATGTTTGCCCCGCCTACACTTCATGGTGGGGAAGCTTTGGATCCCTACCCTGGCCTCCACCAGTAAGATAGGTGAAGGAGAGTGGAGCTGGGAGTGGAGGACAGTATACACAGTCAGTTCTTCAGATCTCTGGGTTTCCAATACATATTTTTCTTGTTATTAATCTGTATTTTCTTGTTATTAACTCTTAAGCAATATGGCATAATGGTTCCATAAAATTCAGATGTATTTGTTTATGTTATAATCAGAACTACTTTATTTTTTTGCTTATTTATTTGTGTGTATTACTTGCACATGTTCATGAGTACAAAGGTCAGAGGACAACTTTCGGTGCTGAACCTTACTTCTACCTTGTTTGAGGTAGGGTCTCCAGCTCAGTACACCAATCTGGCTGTCCAGGGAAATTTGGGAGATTTTCTTGTCTTCATCTCCTATCTTCCTATAGTAGTGTTATGGTTACAGACTAGTTACCGTGCCTGGTTTTTATATAGTTTCCAGGAATTCAAATTTAGGCCAGCTTACTCGGCAAGTGCCGTGCCCACTGATCCATCTCCCTAGCCTAAAGGTATGCAATTTCTAAAGCCTCCCAGCTCTGTTTTCTGGCTCTCCGCATTCCGTTCATTCTTGGGCTGCTAAATGAGCGCATCACATCATCAGTGTTCATCAGCTCAGAGGTCCTCCATCTTTCATGGCCTTGACATTCCACTAGGCCTTGGGTCTTTCTATTCCTACTTCTTGGTGGATAGTCCCAGGTAACACTCAGCTCTCCAATGTGATTCCTTACAAGAAATTCAAAGGCGAGACAAAAATGCCCCACCTCTCTTTGCACTTTAGGTCAAGCCATTCTCCACTGTAGGGTTGTCAATATCAACGCTGTAGGTACCTTGGAGGGCAGAAGCATGGAACAGTTCATGAAGAACTTGTCCTGCAAACACAAAGATCCAAGTTTAGATCCCTACACCCACATAGTCCTAGCACAGCAGAGCAGAGATAGGAGGAATATCTTGCTGACCCGTCAGTCTAGCTGAATCTGTGAGCTCAGTGAGAGACCCTGCTACGAAACATAAGTGGAGATTATCAATTAAGGAAGACTCCACACACAAGCACAGACACATACCCTTACATACATATCATAAACATATTTACATACACAAACACATAGACACAGACAGATAGACAGACAGATACACACATACACACATACACACATCACACCTGACACCTCAATTTCCAGATCTTATGGTGTGTCTCTTTCCACATCCTGGAAGGCAGAGCATGACAGTGGAGATGGACTAGGACTCCCTCTGGCGCCATATACACAACCCAGGGGCTGTCAGGTTCCAGGTCATGCAGCATGATAGATACTCATGCTGATGGCAGGGCCAGTGGGACCATAGCTTCTTCATTTGTCATGTACTCCTCTAGTCCAATCTGTCTTCAGCTGCCATCTTGGCCTCACTACAACATCTAAGAGTCAAATGTTGCTCCACTTCAGCCTCTCCTTGAGACTGAGGTGAGAATTGACTTCTGCACAAGGAGTGTCCACCCATGACAACATTGCTTGGGGCAGGGGAGCATGAGCAAAAGTATTGGCTACTTTTTTTTCCACTAAAAAAGTTTAAAACCCTAAGACAGACTATCATTGTCCTCTTCTTTAAGGGTTTTGGGTTGTTGGTTTTTTTCCTTTCACCTTCCTGGAAAAAAAATTCTCTGGTGGAATTTTATTACTTTCTTTAGCATTGAAAAAAGAGTCACCTTCTTCCTAGAGAGCAGACCATGTAGCATGCCGTGTCAGAATTCGAGGCTCTGTTGGCATCATCAGACATAGCAACTGACTGGATAAGCATCAATGTGATCTCACAAGCTGCCAAAAGCATTCCATGAGGCGACTCAGCCCACCTAGACAAGATTTACTATTTTCATTACTTATTTAATTGGGGACACTGTTCATTTTCCTGGAAGCAGGCCCTATATTTACATTGACAGTTTTATTTGTGGCCAGTGTGGAGGCTCTAACAAATTATTGCAAACTTGGTGGCTCAAAACAACTGAAACTCATTTCCCCTCCACTATGGAAGCCAGGAACATGAGGTCAGAGTGTCAGTGGGGTCATGCACTTTTCAGAGGCTCTGAGGAAGATTTCTTCTCCACCGTTGCCAGCTTCTGGCAGCTCCAGGTACCCCTCCTCTTATGGTGGTATAACTCTCCCCTCCCCTCCGTGTTCATGTGGCCTCCTTCTCTGTGTGTTCTCCCCTTGCTTCATTTTATAAGGTCACTGTCATTAGATTTAAGGATGATCTCATCTCAAAGCCCTTAATTCCGTCTTCAAACATTATTTTTCCAAACAAGGTCATAGGTACAGGTTCTGCTGACGTGTCTTTCAGACAACCACCATTCTACCAAATACCAGCAAGGATACAGTGTAGAAGCCTAAGCTGACAACTCCTGCATTTCTGATGTTTGCTTATGATTAGAGCACATTGGATGCCATTGCCTGTTTGTTTCACCCCCAGATCCAGCTCTTTCTAGAGAAAAGACAAACATTGTGTGCTGATTTAAGGAAGAGACACTGGAAAGAGAGGTTTCTACCATAGTACACTAGTCAGCTTTCCGGCCTTATAAAGAAAGACCTGCCATAAAGTACTTATGAAATAAAAGCAGCTTTATTTTGGTCCCTGGTGGGAGCTCAGGTCCGTGATATGTGACATCACTGATTTTGGCCTCTGGTGAGAGCAGTGAGAGGAATCGAGAGCAGATAGTAATGCCACAAAATTCCTAGGTGGCAGGACCCACATGACCTAAGGATTTTTCATGAATGTCCACCTCCTAAAGATTGTATTATCTCCCAATAGCACTACCCTGGGAACCAAGCCTTTAGCACACAGACCTTTGGGAACTCTATTAGGAATCATTCTGTACACTCTCCCACTAGAAAAAGATCATTAAATGTTGCCTAAGGGCAAACCCTTTGATGTGATAAGTTCTTCATGAGCCTTTCTAGTCAAAATCCTCATTTCGTTGAACCTAACTATCCACACTCCCTATACCTGTTCTAATACATCCATTTAGGACTGGCTGATGTCATGTACCCTGACCACCAATAAGAAACTGACACTAAACACTCACGAGGATCCTTTCTCGCTTTACAATGTGTCTTATTATTTTAGTTGCTACTTCATAACTGTGATTTCGCTACTATAATGAACTGTAATGTAAATATCTGATATGATGGTTGTGTGATAGGTGACCCCCAAAGGGTCTCGGCTCACAGGTTGAGAACTACTGCTCTAGCCCTCCAGTTCTCCTGCCTCCACTTCCGTGTTGAAGCATCCTTCTCTTGCCCTCACATGGCAGTCGAGCAGCACGCCTCACTCACCATCTTCACAGTCTTTGGTTCCTCACATTTATGAGCAGCAGACAACTGTGCCCATTATCTCTGTTCTCCTCTTATTACAGATGTGTGGGCCCTCTTCCTAGCAAGCACCTCTCCTTTGAGGCTGCCTTCCATTACCCCTTCTGGAAGATCTCATTCACAGTGAGCCTTTTTCTTCAGCCTCTGCCCTTATTCCAGACGTCACATCTGCTGGTGTTCAAGAAACTCCAGGATCTAATGGAAAAGCCTCCTTTGGCGTCAATTTCCCTTCATGTGGTGCTCTACACACCCCTTGCCCGTCCCCTTCATCTGCCTCTTTGTCAATTCTTCACTTTCCTTGGAAAGTTTAGTTAGGGTTTCTAGTGCTGTGAAGAGACACCATGACCATGGCAACTCTGGTGTTGAAGAAGGAGCTGAAAGTTCTATGTCTTGATCCATAGGCAGCAGAAGGAGACTGTGTCTATACTGGGTAGAGCTTGAGCATAGGAGACTTCAAAGCCTTCTCCCATAGTGACACATTTCCTCCAGAAAGGCCACATCACCTCCAATAAAGCCACACCTCCTAATAGTGTCCCTCTCTATGGGTCTATGGGGCCATTTTCATTGAAACCACCAGATTCCACTGACCAGTTCTTTATAGACACCATTAACACATGTGTCTCAATCTCCCTCCATGCTGCCAGCTGCATGGTTTACCTCTCTTTCTTCACCTTCATGATTTTATATTTGCTGAAGTTCCCTGACCCTGGAGAACTCTTCCTACTCAAGGGTTCATTTTCTATCGTCTATCTGTGGCTTATTTTTATTGTTTAAAAAAAATCTTTATCTAATTTATGTCAAGATAAAGTCTTGCAGCCAGTGTGCTTACTTCCTTTACCCACTAAGGGAAATTATTTTTTGGAAAGGAAATTTTGGAGAATTATAAATCACATCTGTATCTGCTTCATTGATAGTATTTAAATATTCTCCTGTTGGTATCAAATTTATTAGGGAGATGAGTCTTAAACATTGGTAGGACATTTATTTGTTTTCTGTTAAGGTGACTGCAAAATAGGTTTGTTTATGTTTTGGGGATTTTTTATTTTTGTTTTGTTTTATTTTGCTTTTTTGTGTTTTTGTTATTTATTTATTTTTTACTAACTAGATTGTTAAATGTTCCTTTAGGGAAAAAGAATCCCAGTATATCTCTAGAGATGCAAAATTGTAGGATCCTTAATATACTTCTTAATTTTTTTTCTTTGTAATACGTTTGTGTGTGTGTGTGTGTGTGTGTGTGTGTGTGTGTGTGTGTGTGTGTGTGTGTATGTCTACACATCTCATCAGAGGACAACTCAAGGAACCCAGTTCTTTCCTTCCATCATGTAATTTCTGAGGATTAAACTCAGGTTGTCAGGTTTGATAGCAAGCACCTTGATCAACTTGTCAGCCTGATTTATTTCGTTTTCAGTTATTATACAAAGTAACAAGTTTCCTTATGACATCTGCATATTTAGTTTATATTTCATACATTCTGCACTTTTCTCAATCTCTCTGGCCCCACCCACACTGGACCCTTCCACCCTCAGTCCCTGCTGTACCTGACCTTTTCTACTCATAACACGTGGGTCCTATTACCCTCTCACTCTCTTCCCTCAAATCTTTTTTCTTCCCATCTCATAGTCTCCTTTCTTGTGTCCTGGCCTCACACACAGATGTTCGTATTTGACTGGGATCCAGTCTCTGCGTATGAGAGGAGGCATTTACCTCTTGCAGATGCATTTATATCACTTAATATACTATATTTTCAGTTCTATCCATTTTCCTTCCAATTTCATTTTTCTTTATGACTGAATAAAATTTCACTGTGGACATGGACTACATTTTCATCCTCCACTTATCTGTTGATGAGTCTTTTATAGTTCAATGAAATTTCACACCCATTATCTCATTTGATGCTTGCCATGGCCCTGTAGGAGAAAGCCATTGTCACTTTTCACACACAGGAAGAAAATGTTTCAACTAGGCCACATGATGCCCATAGCGCGCGCGCGCGCACACACACACACACACACACACACACACACACACCACGGCAGCTAAGGCTCCCCTTGAACTTAGGTCTGGGCGTGTGTGAAAATCATCTGAAACCTTGGGAAAGTTTAGAGGCCAAGGCTGCACTCTACGACAATTAAAACAGAATCTTGGGATGCAAGGCCAAGGCTTCAGTAGCGAAAGAAGCCAAGCTCAGAAAGGCAAAACTCTATCATCTCCCACACAGATGGAGTCTCAAAAATGCAAGGAAGCAAGAAGGGAATAGTGGAAGGGAGGTGTCTGGTGTGGGTTAAGAGTACCCAGATTCAAGAGGGACCTAGTACCCTGCAGTAAAAATAGTTTGTTTTGTTTTTTTTAGTTTTTGGTTTGTTTGTTTTATGTATATGAGCACTTGTTTCTCTGTTTGTACGTGTATGTTCCTACATGCATGTCCATAAAGCATGCTTGGATCTAGTGAAACTGGGATTACTGGTACTTGGGAACCACATAAGGTCTGGTGCTGGAAACCAAACCTTGGTCCTCTGTCAGAGCAGCCAGTTCTCCTAACAGCTGAGCCATCTCTCCAACCCTGAACAAATAGCTTTTCAGCCTCAACACAAAATTGATGGGGTAATGGACATATTAATCTGCTGAACTGATTTTCCTTTCCGTTTTGTTGATACCTGGTTTCTCTGTGTAACCCAACCTGTCCTGGAACTCCCTCTGTAAACTAGGCTGGCTTTGAATTTAGAGATCTTCCTGACTCTGCCTTCCAAGGGCTGAGATTAAGGGTGTGCACTGCTATACCCAGCAAGCCCAGGAAACCCACAACACAGTTGTGGTTGGTGTTGCTACTTTGTGGGTTCTTCTTTCTTCCTCCATTCTCTACCCTTTTCCCCAACCTTTCAACCTCCTAATACTAGGTAGGAGAGAGAAGGGGTAGGGGAGAAAGGTGGCAACTACTGTGAGACTACTTCCTGCTGGCTAAGAGCATCAAGTTCTTTGGGGCAACTTTGATCTTCACAAGCAGAATTTCTAATTTCTTGTTGTTGTTGTTGTTTTTTCTTTGTGCAGAACTACTTGACAAACAGCTATCAACAACAACCGGCAGCAACCAGCCAATAACCAACAACCCACTCCATTCCATGAAGCCCGAGCATTTATATACCCTCTGGAAGCTCCCCAGAACTCCAAATGTCACACAATCACAGAAACCATCTTCATCTGGCCAAGTCACGGCCCTGCTAGTACACTGAGACAAACCATAGCTTCTGTGGACAATCTGGAGCAGCTTCATACGCCATACCAGGGATTAAAATAAAAACATATTCTAATAACATTTCTGTGGGTTTTTTGTCACGATAGCCAGTATTCCCAGGTGGCCTCCCATCCGAGAACTAACCAGGTGTGACAGGTTTAGACCCAGAGAGACAAGATCAGGCACATTTAGAGTGGTATAACCCTTGAAGTGAAGGTTTTAAGAATGTACACACAAATTAAAACATCACTTTGTATTTCATGAATAGACATATTTAGTAATCATCAATTAAAAAAGAAATAAGGATTTTAAAGGAAGAGAAAAGGGGAAAAGAAAAGGTGGGAAGAGAGGGGGAGGGGAGACTAAAAATTATAGGTAATTTCAGTGAGTGGCTACCTAAATACCAGTAGATGAACTATCCTCACTGGAACACGGCTGTCTTTCAGAATCTGCCCATCCTACCCCCATGTCTTTAAAATGGTCCGTTCTGACATTTACAGGTCAAGGTGAACGTCCTTGATGAAGTTTCTTCCAGACACAGGTGTCAGCCTTGTAAGGTGAAATACACGGACATTCCCACTCAAATTGATCTTCAAATACCACCAGGCAAATGTCTGAACCTACTGAAATTATAAATACAGCACCAGTGATACAGCTTCTCCAGGTTTGTTTCTCTGTTCGTTGTTTGTTATGTAGCTGGGGATGACGCCAGACTCCGTTTAAGGACTTCTCAGAACCAGAGACACAGGAATGAATGTTCCTCCCATACAGAAGATCCCAGAACTGCTGGCCATAAAATAATTCTTGTGTTTCTCTGCTTGGCTCCTGGCACTAAATGAGAAGATGGGAATTATTAAGCTCTGCTTTCTGAGCAAGCACTGGTACATTTACACCAGTAAAATGTAAGCCAGGAGCATGTTGTTGTTCAATGATTATAAAAAAACATTTCCCTGAAATGTTGGGCTACAAATAAAAAAAAAAAAGTAAATGAAATATCCCCAGGGTCAGTTGTGTTCCAGGAATGATGACAATATTATTGCAGACTATTAAACGTGATTTTAAAATGATCGTTCCTGCATCAGCCTTACAAGAAAGTCTATACTGTTATTCTATGCTCTGTACTCTGCCTCAGTTTCCCATATGTAAAAATAGCATATGTTTCTTAAATTCACACAAAACCTGGAGCGTTTATTCTGAATTCTCTCAGTACATGACGAACAGAATAAAAATAGAATTTTTGTTATTAGCGACCTCAATCCTATTTAGTGAGATACATTTAATTGCAATTTTGTAGTGACTGACTGTCGAACCATTCATAGCTAGGGGTTGAGTCGAAAAAGCAGACAGCTTTTTCTTTTTTCTTTTCTTTTTCCCCCCATTTTTTCAACAGCTTTTTCTAGAAGGTCTTTGTCAAGGGAATCCCTGACTCAGTGATATGGCTTCCTGCTATTATTTACAGGAAGCCTCAGTTCTTCCGGTGCCTCTCAGATGCCCGTCTATCTGGTTGGCTCTTTCTGATTCCCAGCATGCTGTGCTTTGTGCGGGCTGTTTCCTGCCGTGTTGCTCCACCCATTCCTTCACAGCAGTTCCCGAACTGTGACTTTGATTGCGCTGCTTTCTTAGCAGCATCACGCCTCTCTCCTGTCCCTGGAAGAAGAGTGATCCTTTTAAAGCTTCTTTAGGTTCATGAAACTTCCATCTGCTCTGCACACAGTAATATTGGCACTGTGAGATCCCCTCTACTTGGGGTGCCACAGGTGCCTCATGTGTCCCTCGTCTTTGTCTTTGTCCCTCATCTTTGTTTTTGGCCCCATGGGAGATCCTTGCTCAGAGGCACCACAGTGAATGTAAAGAGATACCATCGTTGAGACCCCAAAGCCCACAGTCTGGAAAATGATGTAGTGTTACGGCGTAGGGCATATTTGGTCAGAACCTAGGTAGTTGTGATGGGTAATTTTGTAATTTCAATTGTCAAAACCACAGGATACCCAAACAGTGTCGTGAGGCTGTTTCTGGAGGAAGTGAATATTGGGTTCAAGTAGTAGACTGGGTAAAGAGGTTGCCCTCCTCCAAGTTCATGGGCCCCACCAATCCACTGAAGGTCAAAATGGAGCAGAAGATGACAATGGGGTGGGGCCTTCAGGGTAAAGTGCCTGCTATGAGTGTGGCATCCACGTAAAAGCAAAGCACGGTAGGACATGTCTGCATCCCAACACTGAGAGGCAAGAGATAGGTGGGTTCCAGAGACTCACTGAACAGCAAGCTTTGGGTTCTGTGAGAGACCCTAAATCAACACTTCAAAGCAATCTCCCATCTCCATGCATGCATATATTCACCACACCCCGCACACTTATGCACAAATACACACACATACACACATATATATATATACATATATACACAATACATATATAGACACTCACACACACATACATACACACATATATACATATATATACTTTCACAAGTACACATACATATACACATACACAAATATACATATGTATACACACGTTACACTCACATATATACACACATACATACATACACACATATATACATATATACACAATATATATATAGACATGCACACTCACACACACATACACACATATGTACATATATACTTTCACAAGTACACATACATATACACATACACAAATATACATATGTATATACACACTACACTCACATATATACACACATACATACACACATATACACACATACATATATACATACACACATATACATACACACATAACCCATACTCACACACATATATACGTATGCATACATACATATACACACCCCACACACTCCCCTACACACCACACACACATATATACATACATACATATATATACACACAACACACACATACATACATGCATATACACTCACACACATATACACATATACACACACATACACACACATATACCACATTCATCACACACATATCTGTCACATACCATACACATACATCCCATATATGCACATGTCACACACATCACACATATACCATATACATATACTATACTTACATACCACACACACCATGTGTATACACACAGCCTATTTATACACACCATACACATCACTCATATACACTATACACACACACACACACACACACACACACACACACACAGATTCCAAGGTTCCTACTGCCTATCTGTCTTGGGGATATTGGTTTTTCTCTAACCTTTGGGCCCAAGCTTGAACTCACATAATCATGTCTCTCGATTTTCAGGGCTTTGAAACTCTCCCTTGAGCAACACTGAGCAATGCTCGGTCTCCAGCTTGCCTATGGCAGAGCTAAAGACCAAAGGAGCCAGTTCCTTATAAGCACTCAAGTGTGTTCAGCCCTGTGATGGTTTGTATATGCCTGGGCCAGGGAGTGGAACTATTAGAAGGTATGGCCGTGTTGGAGTAGGTGTGTCATTGTGGGTGTGGGTTTAAGACCCTCACCCTAGCTTCCTGGAAGTCAGTCTTCTCCTAACAGCCTTCAGAAGAAGATGTAGAACTCTCAGCTCTGACTGCACCGTGCTAGCCTAGATGCTGCCATGCTCTTGCCTTGATGATAATGGACTGAACCTCTGAACCTGTAAGGTAGCCCCAATTAATCATTCTGGAGGTCCCTCAGAAAAGTGGACACGGTATTACCTGAGGACCCAACTATACCACCCCTGGGCATAGACCTAAAAGATGCTCCAACATATAAGGACACATGCTCCACTATGTTCATAGCAGCCTTATTTATAATAGCCAGAAGCTGGAAAAAACCCAGATGCCCTTCAACAGAGGAACAGATACAGAAAATGTACATTTACTCAATGGAGTACTACTCAGCTATTAAAAACAATGACTTCATGAAATTCATAGGCAAATGGATGGAACTAAAAAGTATCATCCTGTGTGAAGTAACCCAGTCACAAAAAAACACTCAAGGATAAGTGGATATGAGCCCAAAAGCTTGGATTACCCAGGATACAAACCATAGACCACATGAAGCTCAAGAAGGTCGACCAAAGTGTGGATGCTTCAGTCCTTCTTAGAAGGGGAAACAAAAGTATTAATGGCAGGATGTATAGAGACAAAGTTTGGAGCAGAGGCTTAAGGAATGGCCTTTCAGAGCCTGACCCACCTGGGAATTCAGCCCAGCCAAACCAAGACAATACTGATGGTGCCAAGAAGTGCATGCTGACAGGAGCCTGATATAGCTGTCTCCGGAGAGGCTCTGCCAGAGCATGACAAATTCAGAGGTGAATGCTTGCAGCCAATCATTGAACTGAGAACGGAGTCCCCATTGAAGGAGTTAGAGAAAGGGTTGAAGGAGCTGAAGGGGCTTGCTTCCCATAAGAACAACAACCAAGCAGAGTTCCCAGGGACTAAACCACCATACAAAGAGTACACATGGACAGACCCATGACTCCAGCTGCATATGTAGCAGATGATGGCCTTTTTGGGCACCAATGGGAGGAGAAGCCCTTGGTCCTGCCAAGGTTTGTAAGGGCAGGGATGTGGGAAGGGGTGGGTGGTTCAGTGAGGGAACACCCTCATAGAAGAAGAGGCAGGGATAGGGAGTTTATGGACGGGAAACCAGGAAAGGGGATAACATTTGAAGTGTAAATGTAAAAATCCAATAAAAATGTAAATATATATATTATATGTATGTGTGTGTATATATATATATTGTTCTTATAAAAGTTGCCTTGGTCATGGTATCTGTTCACAGCAGTAAAAACCTAAGATAAGCCCTTCACTGCCTTCTACATCTAAGGCTTTGTCCAGGGGCCAAACAAGTCTCTTCTGTTGCCATCATTCCCTAAATCATACACTTTTTTATTGAATTAATAGTTGTTTATTCTCCAAACATAACAGCTACTTAAGTAAATAGTATTTGCACTGCATTAGTAATCTAGAGGTTTGTTGAGGCTTGCCCTGGAGTTATCTGTATTTTGATGCTAATTCCACTGCCCCAAGGAGAGCTGCCCAGTCACATACTCAGGACTCAGGTGACTTCACCAAAACCTCTCCATTGAATTTGTAAAATACAGGTGAGGGGCAGGTACAAGAGAGAAGGAAGCCTGTCATTGGAGGAGAAGGAAGGATGGGCGAAGGATGGGAGAAGTTTGAAGGAAGAGGAGGAGCCTGGAAAAAAAGGAGGAGAAACGGGAGAGGCAGAGTAGCTGTGGCAGGACAATGGAGACTGACGTAAAGATCTCAATCTGTGTATTTACAGGTTGTTATCAATGTTCCTAAAGGATGGATGGTACCGGGCTTTGTATGTTTAAGTGGGCCATTATATCTTATCAATTGGGTCAAAGATTATTGTGTTGTGTGTTCTTTTATGTGACGGTTTGAGTAGTAAAGTGTGTGGTGGCAGGAGACACTGGGCCACCGAGGAATTGGGATGTGTTTCCGCCAAGATATCTAGCAGATATCTTGGGGCACCGTGGTGCCGACCCAGCAAGGTAATAGACAACTATACTTTTTTTTATTTTTTATATTTTATGACAACAGAGATTGTTAAAGGTATACAAAAGGCTGTGCATAGAAGATAGTTTTTTTAAGGTACCATTAATTGCAAGAGACAAACATCTATAGATTTGACTATATCCTTTGGGGAATCTTAGAATCAATCCCGTGTGACACCTGGAGGTGACCGTACACACAATACACATTTCCAACTTATTGGTGCTGCCAACCGACGGGGGCTTCAGGTGCTACCCTAAGGTGGAAGGAGTCTTCCAGGCAGCTGTGTAATGTCTGAGGTGTGCTGGGGTGGTCAGCTAGATGTGCTGGGCTGCTGCTCAGTCATCAGAAACATATAGCTTGGATTTACTGCTCCTTGAAGACTAATCTGTATTGAAGATTCTGTGACTGATTTTCACATTACTCACGAGATAGACTTTTGCCTATTGATTTAACACCATGTCAACATCATTAAATGCAATAAAAACCCATAGGTTAGCCAGTCTTCTGGCTCCCTTTCTTCTCACAGGCCCACCCTCAAGGTCTGTGAACTGTCCATAAATGTGATAAGGGTTTCCTTGAAGCATAGTCTACTTTGGACTGGAGAAAACTGACCAGACTCTTTCTATCCTTGCCCAGGCTGAGTCTGTAGGGTCCAGTGTCCAGTGTATGTGAGGGATCACACTCGCCCTTTCTCCTCCCTGGATTGGAAGTGGCCCTGGACAGACAAAGCCTTCTCCTGCTGGTATAGCAACCTGTCAAGTCTGTCATGGTGCCATGAGGTTGGGAGGACTGTCGCTTCCACACCTATGTAACCCTCAGTTAAGACTATATCATGTTCAAAGTGATCTGGTCTCTCCAGGTGACAGCCCAAGGACTCAGGTGCCTCTGTCTGCACTCTGACATCCTGGACTCTGTACCACCAGTGCCAGCTCAGCATGGAGGGAGAGGGAATTTTTCTCTAAAAGCATAAAAGATATTATTTGTATTATTTTAAATTGTTTATATGTATGTACATGTGAGTACAAGTGCCCACAGAGGCCATCAGATCCCTTTGGAGCTAGAATTACAGGTCATTGTAAACCAACCAACACAGGTGCTAGAAACAGCTCATAGATCCTGTGTGAGAGCAGTAAGAATGATTAACTGTTACTCATCTCTCCAACCCCAGAGAGAATTTTTCAATTCTAGCTGAACATTAAAATCACCTCGGGGCCTCTTTAAAAACAACTTGTTGGACACTCAGTCACACAGTATGTCATCCACCACATAAAGCGTCCTTACTCAGTGTTTGTAGTATTGTCAGAGTCACGAAGCTGTCACCCCAGTGAGAACAGGATTGTAGCCACATCCACATCCACGCGCACAGAGATCCAGTAGCCATCACTCATAGCCTCGCCTTGCTCACAGCCTCCTGCCCCGGACCAGCATTAATCAGCTCTTTGACTGCACACATCCATTATCTGTTCCGCACATTTCCTACACACTGTCTTGTATAATGAGGGCCCTTGTATAACTGACTTCTTTGATGTAGCGTAATTTTCCATACATGCAACAGAGCTGATTTTTCTTCTTTAAGATAGGGTTTCCCCGTGTAGTCCTTGCTGTCCGGGAACTCACTATGTAGACCAGGCTGGCCTCAAACTCAGATCCGCCTTCCAAGTACTGGGATGAAAAGTGTGTTCCACCACCGCCTGGCAGTACTCTGTTCTGAGTAATGTTCAGTGTGTGGAGAGACCCTGCTGCATTAACCTGATGGCTGTTTGGGTTTGTATATTCTTTTGGCTATTATAGCCAATGCTTTTTTGAATAGCCTTCTTTAAAGTTTTGGTAGATAGCTGCTTTCACTCCTCCTGGAGTACCTTTAATGGAGTAAATAATAACTCTATGTATGGTTTCTTCAGCAATTTCTAGGTGTTTGTTGTTGTGGTGGTGGTGGTGGTAGTGGTGGTGGTGCTGGTGCTGGTGGTGGTGTTTGTGGTTCTTGGTGGTGGTTATTCTTGTTGTTGTTGTTGGTAGTGGTGGTGGTTGTGGTTGTGGTGGTTGTTGTTGGTGGTTGTGGTTGTTGGTGTTGGTGTTGGTGTTGTTGGTGGTTGTGGTTGTAGTTGCTGTTCTTGGTGTTGTTGTTGGTGGTGGTTGTTCTTGTTGTTGTTGGTTGTGGTGGTGGTAGTGGTGTTTGTGGTTGTTACTGTTGGTGGTGTTGGTGGTGGTGGTTGTGGTTGTAGTTATTGTTCTTGGTGGTGGTGGTGGTTGTGGTTGTGGTTGTTGGTGGTGGTGGTAGTGGTGATGGTGGTGGTGGTTGTGGTTGTTACTGTTGGTGGTGTTGGTGGTGTTGGTGTTGGTGGTGGTTGTGGTTGTGGTTGTTGTTGTTGTTGGTGGTGGTGGTGGTGTTTATGGTTGTTGTTGGTGTTGGTGGTGGTGGTGTTTATGGTTGTTGTTGATGGTGGTGGTGGTGGTGGTGGTGGTGGTGGGGGTGGTTGTGGTTGTTACTGTTGGTGGTGTTGGTGGTGTTGGTGTTGGTGGTGGTTGTGGTTGTGGTTGTGGTTGTTGGTGGTGGTGGTGGTGTTTATGGTTGTTGTTGATGGTGGTGGTGGTGGTGGTGGTGGTGGTGTTTATGGTTGTTGTTGATGGTGGTGGTGGTGGTGGTGGTGGTGGTTGTGGTTGTTACTGTTGGTGGTGTTGGTGGTGTTGGTGGTGTTGGTGTTGGTGGTGGTTGTGGTTGTGGTTGTTGTTGTTGGTGGTGGTGGTGGTGTTTATGGTTGTTGTTGATGGTGGTGGTGGTGGTGGTGGTGGTGTTTATGGTTGTTGTTGATGGTGGTGGTGGTGGTGGTGGTGGTGGTGGTGGTGGTGTTTATGGTTGTTGTTGATGGTGGTGGTGGTGGTGGTGGTGGTGTTTATGGTTGTTGTTGATGGTGGTGGTGGTGGTGGTGGTGGTGGTGGTGTTTATGGTTGTTGTTGATGGTGGTGGTGGTGGTGGTGTTTATGGTTGTTGTTGATGGTGGTGGTGGTGGTGGTGGTGGAGGAGGAGGAGAGTTTTATGTTGAAATAGTTTCATAGAGCCGAGGCTGGCATGTAACTAACCGTGTAACTGAGGATGACTTTGAATGCCTGTTGCCCTAGCTCTACTTCCTAAGTGCTGGGATTACAGCTGAGCACCACATCTGGTTTCATCTGGAGATCAAAACTCAGCAAAGCTTTTTACTTTCATCCAAAAGCTAGCTCAGTGCCTGATAATGACTGTTGTGTAGTAAGAACACCAAAAAGTCCCACATGAGACAGGTTAACAGAGAGGTCTCTGGGAATATACCCGCTGAGCTTCCTGCTGGCTGACTGGAAGTTTCGAAAGTTGATGAGCCAGGAGTCCACTGTCACTTGAGATGAGCCATGTCTTGAACCAGGAGCTCATAATTTGTGCACCAGATGTTCAGTTGCAGGCCTCAGACACAGACTGCTTGAAGTACAAAACTGCTTGAACTTCATGATAAACTGGGGCTTCCAGCCATCCAGGCAGGTAGGGACTTTCTCATCCTGGATTTGATCCACATTTTCTGAATGGATACTGATGCTGGGGAATGAGGTTTTTCTTTGTTTTCCTGTTGGTGGGCTGTTCACTTATCTAAGTATTTAGGTAATTCCTCACGTTTTAATTAGGAAGTCTTTTTTTTTCTTTTTGAGACAGGGTCTAGCTATGTGACCTCTTTAGCCTCTCAAGTATTGTTATTATAGATAGGTGTGCATGGCTATGCTAGCTAGGCCAGGTTACTTCTCTTCCTAAGAAACTGAATTGCATATTTCACTTACATGTCTTCTATCAGATTATTTGAAAACATTCTTATAAAAGTAACCTTTATCCACCTGATGCAATTGTTGTCTGGGAGCCGTACTGCCTCTGTCTGCTAACCTAGGCCTAGTCCTAGAAGCTTCTAGCCTCCTCACAATCTCATCCAGGCCTAGAGTGTTTTCAGCCTCTGAGACTGCTGAATAAGCTCACGCCTTCCTAGTTCTTTCCAATCTCTGGCTGGCTGATTCAACTCAGCTGTTCTGACTTAACTCCTCTCCAAGCTGATGGATTCAATCTGGCTTCTCTGGACTTCTCCAGAATTGCTCTGCTTGGCCTTGAACCAATTCTAGCAATCTGTTCTAATCATCTGGCTCCTTCTCATTCTCTGGCTCAATCTGTCGTCAATCTGTGTCTAGTTTGTTCTCTTCAACCTGTCTCTGTGCAACTGTCCTGATAAAACTTGTTCCTCTTCTTTTCTCTCTCTGTGCTGCTCTCTCTTAAGTTGCTTCCCTTTCCTCTCTCTTTTCCTGAGAGTTGGGTGGATCCTATTCTGTTATATATTTCTCTGATTTGTCACTTTGTCTGCCAATCAATAAGACATCACTTTCAACAAACTAACTTTACTTTCATTGTTTGGGATTAAAGATATATGCTAAGGACCGAGCCATACCACAACTAAAAACAAATATCTTCAGTAAATAACACAATCTGGGGTTCACACTGTGATCAAATATCTTGCAGCAGATTCTCTCTTAATCTATAGGTATGGAAGCTTTTTTAACTATTTTTTCATACAATGTATTTTAATCATATTTTTCTCCTAGATCTTCCTCACCTCCCAACCCAGACAACTTTATATAACCAGGGCCAAGCCAATCTTGTTTCTCCAGTGTGTAGCAGTCAAGTACAGAACTGATGAATTAGGATAGTTATTACCACTGCATTCTAGAACCAACAGTCTTAGCCTCCAGAGCAGTGCACCTCCTTACACATCCACAATGATAGTTCATGGTGAGCCAGTTCTCATTTGTACATAGAAGTCACTATGTCTAGAAAAGTAAATAAAATTATATTCACCAGATGTGTTATGGTTCAGGAATTGCCTCACAAACCACATGAACATTGATCTCAGTCAGATAGGGATAGTTTATTTGGACATACACCCCAGGACTGATTGACCAGGGCCACAGTCCAGATTCAGAAATTGAGCCATGACCCCAAGTTAATGTCCTAGGCTTTTTAAGCCTGAGAGCTACAAACATCTATACCAAATTATTTCACCGATCAGGACTTAGGGATAGAGGGTTTCCTTAGGAACGTGTCTTTGTTGTACATTTATCCTGCTCCCATTGGTTGGGATATTCAACTGTGACAGGGGACTTACCTGGTGTAACATTCATGTCTAATTTGTCAACCAGGATGTCAGTTGCCCACTAGTTCTTTCTGCCAGCTAAAAGGTAAGTTTCCAGGGAGGTCTTGGGAACTTAAACTTTATTTGATCACTACTCAAAATGGAAGTCTTATTTCAAATGGTTTCTTATATCTCTTATGTTGGGGTCCATCTTAGGGGCAGCTTATAAAGGCAAATACCATCCAAGCTTATAAGTAGGTGCAGGAAGTGTGCTGGGTAGTTGGTATGGGTCCAACCTTATTGTGGCTAACCATACAAAGCAGTTCTACTGATTTTTATCATTATCAGTTTTCGGGGTCATGTACAGAAAATGTAATCAACTTGGTATCAGAAAGTTTCCTAGTAACAATAAAAATATGAGAAAGTTTCCTTATAATGGCAGGCTAACCAGGTAACAGGTACATATAGGTCTTAACATTTTACCTAGGCCTTAACAGATGTAAGTGTCATCTCAGAGACTTACTGCTAAATAAGCTCACACTTTCTAGTTCTTTCTGAACTCCGGTTGGCTGGTTCAACTCAGCTATTCTGACACAAAACTCCTCTCTAAGGTGACTGATTCAAACTGGCCTCTCTTGGCAACTCATTGAACTGCTCCATTTGGAAAAACTGCCTCTGTCTTCAACTAACTGAACTGCACTGACTGCATGAACTGCACAGAACTGCACAGAACTGAACAGAACTGCAGGAACTCAACTGCACCCAACTGCGTTCAGCTGAACTGCACCGAACTGCACTGAACTGAACTACACTGAGCTGCCTGAACTCAACTACTTGTATTCAACTGAACTGCATACACTGACTCCACCTTGACTCACTCTGTACCGCTCTCCATTAGACTTTCTTTCCTTGCTGTGTTCATCAAAGTTGGGCACATCCTATTTCTGACTTTTTCTGTCAGATCTTTCTCTTATTCTCTACTTTGCCTGCCCTTCAATTAGACATCGCTTTCAAATGTTGCTGTTTCCGTCTACAAACTCACATTGACTATAGTATTTGGGATTAAAGATGTACAATAAGGGTTTGTACTCCAGACAAATGGATTAAAGGTATGTCCAGCCAGATTACACAGATGTACAAGATCTTTGGATATGATCCCTTGCCAGAGCAGCCATATTACTGGATTAAAATTCCTTTACACAGAAGGCCCTTCCATTATGTGATAAAAAAGAGGTTGCCCTCATCCTTCAGAATCCCCACACTTGTTCTGCCTCTCTTTCACTGTTCTCTAGGTGATGATATGGGTTCAGGAGCTGCCCCTCCTCTACTGATGCTGCTTTTTAGCTGGTGTGCACGAGTGGAAGGGACAGTAAACAAAACAACTCCACAACACCCTCCACAGAGAGATCTGTGCTATGAAGAAAAGTAAAGGAAGGCCATGGGGGGAATGTACTGGATAGAGTGGGAAGGGTAGAGGTTGTATGTCCTTCACTCGGGAGTCGGAAACACAAATGGGAAACAACTTGTGGAATGCACACGGCACTCAGAGAAGCAAGAAACGTCTGCATCACAATGCCATTCTCTCTACATAGGCCACATCCCATCAGTCTACCTGCTAATAGGGTAAATATTAGCCACTAAATTTTAGATATTTGAAGCATTAACCCTAGTAGGGCCTATGAGGAGGTAGTCAAAAGAATGTAACAAAATAGTGGGATTAGAGACTTTGTGAGGGGGCTCCATGGGTACAGGAGCCTGCTGCCAATCCCCCAAGGACCTACATTGGTGGAAATAGGGCCCCAGCTCTTGCAAGCTTCCCTTTAACTACAACAAGCACACACACACACTACATACACACACACACACACACACACACACACACACACACACATACCCCACAACACATATAAACACACCACATGTGTTTTCAAAAAAAGAGCCAGAAGACAGTCTGTCTGTCATTCTCAGAGTAAACGTCCTTCCTTCCTGAGGCCAGCCTCGGTCAGTGGGTTCACATTCTCAGACACAGCCTTCACAGATGACATGTTCAAGTAATTCACTGGCTTAGCCTTGATTTTCACAGCAGCTCCCACATCCAAGCCTTGTAAACATCTCAGAAGAGATTTAAACAGCTCCCAATTGTTGTCTTGCTCTTTGGGCAAAAGCTGAATATGGCGGTGGGGGAGGGGTGACCAGGGAGACAGGCTGTTATTCTCACCCAGTCTATCAGCTTCCCTGGGCAATTTACCCAGTGCAGGAGCAGTGAAGCGTGGGTTTTATTCATAATGCCGCACACCCAGGCATATTAACCCAATTATTTTATTAAATGGATTATAGAAAATTCCCTTTATCTGCTGCTCTAAGAATCCCTACCAGGAAAAATATTGATATTTAAAGCCTGGATTTGGAGGGGAAGGAGATTTTATTAGGATTCAATATATCCCATGTTAGTGAAATGTAACTGTTTATAATGCACTGCATAGGCCATGAGGAACATAAGTATGAAGTATGTGCTCAGTCCTCGGCTAGCTATTGAGTAAGGCACATGAAACCCCCAGAAAACATCCAAAAGCAATATGGTTCCTAAGAGGCACAGATGATGTAGTAACACACATGGAAACATTCTCAGTCCCTACCAAAATGCCAGTAAAGGTTTGAGAAGAAGGAAAACCAGTGCCACATTCACATACGTGTATTCATGTGTGTTCAAATGTATATGTGCAATAGTGCTTAACCACCCAGCCATCTTTCCAGCCTCTGTTCATCTACTACTTTGATGGCATGTACACCATCAAATACAAGTCTTAAAGCCAATGCTGGGCAAACCCTCCTTTGGGAGGACAAGTAGAAAGCCATTAAAACCACTTTATTTTATATCAAGAGGAGATACTATGTTCTGATACAGAGTTACCCAAAATGGGCATTTTAAAAACCACTCTGGAATTCAATCTGGAGGTTCCTCAGAAAATTGGACATAGTACTACCTGAGGACCCAACTATACCACTCCTGGGCATATACTCAAAAGATGCTCCAACATATAGCAAGGACACATGCTCTACTATGTTCACAGCAGCCTTATTTCTAATAGCCAGAAGCTGGAAAAAACCCAGATGTCCCTCAAAAAAGGAATGGATACAGAAAATGTGGTACATTTACACAATGGAGTACTACTCAGCTATCAAAAACAATGACTTCATGAAATTCTTAGGCAAATGGATGGAACTAGAAAGTATCATCCTGAGTGAAATAACCCAGTCACAAAAAATACACATGGTATGCACTCACTGATAAGTGGATATTAGCCTAAAAGCTCAAATTATCCAAGATACAATCCACAGACCACATGAAGCTCAAGAAGAAGGATGACCAAAGTTCAGGACCAAAGTGGGGATGCTTCAGTCCTTCTTAGAAGGGGGGACAAAAATACAGAGACAAAGTTTGGAGCAGAGACTGAAGGAATGTCAATCCAGAGCCTGCCCTACCTGGGGATCCAGCCCATATACAGACAAATCACCACCAAACCCAGACAATATTGCTGGTGCCAAGAAGTGCAAGCTGACAGGAACCTGATATAGCTGTCTCCTGAGAGGCTCTGCCAGAGCATGACAAATACAGGGTCGAATGCTCACAGCTAACCATTGAACTGAGAACAGGCTCCCAGTGGAGGAGTTAGAGAAAGGATTGAAGGAGCTGAAGGGGTTTGCAACCTCATAAGAACAACAATAACAACCAACCAGAGCTCCCAGGGATTAAACCACCATCCAAAGTGTACACATGGAGGGACCCATGGCTCCAGCTGCATATGTAGCAGAGGATGGCCTTGTTGGACACTAATGGGAAGAGAAACCCTTGGTCTCACCAAGGCTGGACCCCCAGTGTAGGGGAATGTCAGGGTGGGAAGGTGGGAAGGGGTGGGTGGATGGGGGAACACCCTCATAGAAGAAGGGGGAGGGGGGTAGGGGGCTTATGGATGGGAAACCAGGAAAGGGGATAACATTTGAAAAGTAAACTAAAATTATCCAAAAAAATGTGTCATTTTTGTTCTCATATAAGACCAGGACAGGTTGGTAATCATAGGACATGGACTATAGAAGTCTCTGAATGGAGAGCTACAGTGTGATGTTGACACTGAGTGGGTGCTACACGCATATCATTATACAGATGAGAAACCCAGAACTAACCTAGAAGCCAAAAGAAATGATTGAAATAAACACACAAATTAGGATGTGAAAAGAAGGTTGAACCTGGGCAGTAGTGAGCATGCCTGCATCTTAGCACTTAGGGACTGGAGCTAAAGGATCAGGGGAAATATATAGATAAAGATATAGATATAGATATAAAATTTAAGTGCCATTATCACACACTTCTCTGCACTAGAACCTTTTACCAAAATATACACAATGTCTCTGGTCTATGACAGACAAATCTAACGATATGAATGACTTAATGGTTACCTGTGACATGGTGCCATTTAATTATAAAGCTACCTTCTTTTCCAGGCACACAAAAGTTATCGGCTTGCTTTCCAGTGCCACTCTAGTAGGGAGTAGCAAAACTCAAAAGGAACACGGTAGAAATGGTCCAGATCCCAGTCATCTGACCAATGATGTGTGTATGTGTGTGTGTGTGTGTGTGTGTGTGTGTGTGTGTGTCTGTGTGTGTGTTCAAGCCCCTGGAAAATGTTCTAAATTACTCTGGGGTCAAAACTAGGATCAAAAGAGGTGGCTTGGTGATTAAGAACTTGGACTGCTCTTGCGAAAGGCCAGCGTTCAGTTCCAAGCAGCTACACTGTGGTCACAGTCACCTGTTAGTCAAATTCCAGGCAACCTGACGCCCTCTTCTGGCCTCCACAGACACTGCACTGTTGTTCACACAACTACACAAACACACACACACACACACACACAAATACAATTAAAAACAAAAACAGATCTTAGAAAATTAAGAAAGGGATAAATACAACATCAAAGATTGCTGGGGTTACAAAATACACACATTTATAACATTTTCAAGATGCTACCAAAATTATATACAAATGAGTACCCAAAATGTCACAGCATGAACTATTCTCGTGTGACATAAACAACTAGAGCTCGAGCATAGCAAGGGGAGCCCGATCCACGACCTTTTCCTAATCTGTCTTATGAAGCTAACACACTTTAGCATCCAATACTGAAGACTACAGAAAATACAAGACTCTTAAAGAATAGCTGACAATGATCAAGAAAACATACCTGAAAACAAGAGGGTGGACTTTGTATTTGGAAATCTATTCACAGAATCAAAGCAAAGAGAAAATACATACCTTGGAAAAATAGAAAAGTAAATGAATACATTAGAAAATACATCCCATTAGAGGTCTAAAAGTATCAGTGTAGGTTATTTAAGTAGTCAGAGAATTAATATCCATTACCTAATAAAGAATACTTACAAACTAACAGCCAATGCTATTCCTGTATTGATGTATTGCAAGACGCTTGGCAGTTTTAGGTGGAGTAGAAACAATTTATATGGTGAAGTTATAATGGTATGAGCTCTTTCTGCAGCCTGCTTTTACAGCACCAGCATATTTACAAGTTATGCATCGTCGTGTCCTTACATTACTGCACACGGTTAAAGACTTCAAACTGTGCACGCTTGCCCTGTAAACACTTCGCACAACACTCAGGGTTTAATGTTGCCTGTGTTGTGCTTTGTCCTGTGCCTGGAACAGTGACCTCGCTGCCCCCTCCTCATTACAGCTAATCTTTATGGAGGTCCACACCCTGTTACCGTAGTGGAGCACCTGAGGTTGGCAACTTACAAAGAAGAAAGGTTTGTCTAGCTCACTCTCTTGTAGGCTGAAAACCCAGTCACTGTGGCACTGGTTCTAGCTAGAGCCCCCAGGAATGCACCACATCATGGTGGACAGCACCACAATGGAAGGATAGAGTGGAGGGAAGCCAGTATGCACGCAGCAACACAGGAAACCAGAGATGGGTTTAGATTCAGCCTTAGAGTTTCTAACAACTCGCTGTCACAAGAACTAACTCAGGACCTGATGACAACTACTTCTCCCCCCAACATAATATTTTTATTGATTCAAATAGCTTTATTGATTTATTTCATATAATATATACCCCTATCACATTTGCTTCCCAGTCCTTCCCTGCCCCTGCCAGCAACAAACCAAAGCGAGTCTAATTTGTGTTTTCTATATATTCACTAGGGCCTGGTCAGGCTCGGCAGCCTGGCCCCTAAATGGAGCTTAGTGCTTCCCCTCCTGCATCCCTGCTGGAAGTCATCTACTGTGGAGGGTGACACCCCAGCATCCTTTCACAGTCTTTAAGAGTTGTCCCCGGTGGGTTCCTATCTAGGCTGCTGCCATTTGTTGCGAGGGTGTCACTGAAACCTCCCATGTCCATTCTTTCCCAATTGTGCATCTGCAGTCATCAAGATCACAATGAAAGTAATTTATTACTCTTTGCGGATACCAAGAGCACGGTTTATAGGGTTACACCTGATTTCTGGTGTCAGCACAGGCCAAAAACAGGGTCTCCTCTTACAGTAGGACCATGGACCCGAAAAGGGCCTTCTGATGCAGCTGGGGTTACAGACATCAACATGGCTTCTGGCAGCAGCATAAGCCACTACCCAGTATTCGATGGCAACATGGCCACAGACATCAACACAGATCTGGCCACCATAGAACCATGGACCCAGATATGGCCCTAGGTGGCAGCACAGGCCTGAACCCATGGACCCAGGCATCCGCAGGCTGAGGCACAGACCACGATCACTCATGTGGTCTTCCGTGGTAGTTCATGCCATGACCATCAACATAGATCCTAGAGACGTGGCCTTCACTGCGGTTTCAGGTAAGAGCGTAGGCACTCACATCAGTATGGTCCCTGGGGGCTTCATGACCCACGGACATGAATGAACATGGACTTGGGCCACGAATATCCACATGTTGTCAGATGACAACACGGTTCTCTGACATCAACCTCAACTTTGGTCAAGCAGGGCCACCACTCTACATGTGGCCCTCAGTAAGCACTACAGAATATGATGGTCCTTCAAGGATGTCTAATCTAGAAAGTAGATGGTTTCTTGTCTCAGGCCTCTGTCATTGCCCAGATCTAGGGCAACACTGTATCCAGGCGGCTTGTTTTCTGCTTACGCTGCTGTACACCATCCCATCGATGCCTCTGGGCAAAGACCTGTTCAGCCATTCCCCTCTCCACAGCTCATGCCAATACCGCTCTGCTCCCCCATCACACCCATCTCTCCCTCACCCATGTTTCCTCCCAGTGGCGCCTGCCTGGGTGACCTGTGTGCCATGTTGTATGCTCAACTGACCACTGACAACTACTTTAATCCTCCCAAAAGCAGCAGAGCCAGCACTCTAGAGAGCTGCCTCCAGCTTGCCCAGGCAGAGAGAACAGATTCAAGCCCCACCCAAACCTCAGCACCTTCGGTTTTGTTTCTGCTCCGTGATGCCCACTGATCTCTCAATCAGGGATCTCTCAAGGACTTTCCCATAGTGCTTAACTCAGGATCGAAGCAGTCTCTGCACTCTCACAGAGCACATCAGAAACTTCAAACAATTTCAGAAAGAGGAGCATAGCCAACAGGTCCCTCAGAGGAAGTGTGTATCCTTTGTGATGCTTTGAATAAGAATGACTGAGTGCTTAGTCAGCAGGGAGTGGCACTATTTGAAAGGATTAGGAGGTGTGGCCTTGTTGGAGGAAATACATCACTGGGGGGTAGGCTTTGAGGTTTCAAAATCCCATGCCTGACACCATGGCTGGTTCATTCTTCAAGATGCCTTCGGATCCAGATGTAAAACTCTCAGCTACCATGTCTGCTGGTGTGCTGCCATGCTCCCCACCAAACCTCGGAAACTATAAGTAAGTCCCAATTAAATCTCCTTTATAAGAGTTACCATTGTCATGGGGGGAGGTGTCTTTGTAGCAATAGAACACTAAGACACCCTTAAATTGCTTAATGTTTTCATCTTGACAAGTAGCTAAATATTATTGCTAGAGATGAATGTGACAAAAAATATATTAAATGACACTCTTAAGAGACCTGCTGAAGAGCCCCCCTGCCCCTCTCAGTTGAAGCAGACTACATCAGTAAATAACACACTATGTTAGAGACTTGGGATCTGAGATCATCACACCATTGACTCTCCTTCAACCCTACTGTGAGAGAAGTCAGCGTTCACTAGACAGTCAAGGGCAATGCCAATAAATATTAACTATCATCTAATTTCCTGTGCTGATCCATGACAAGGGTTAAATTACATACACATCTGGTGGGCACACAATCCATGTACGGGATATAAAAAGTTAAGAATGGTGAGTGATTCAGCTCAGAAAGAAAGAAAATGAGCCAGCTGGGGCAATGGGCGTAAGAATGAGTGTTTATGATTTAAAAGTCGATGCTTGGTGCAGTGCAATATGCTATCGACTGTGTGATGTAGGTAATATGTATACAACATGTATGTATAGAATGTAGAACATCACTATATACTATTCTATAAAAAAACAAAACTATGGAGACAAAAGCCAGTAGCTGACAGGGGCTGGAGAGAAAGTGAGACAAGTAAGTGGAGCTCTGGAGATGTTTAGCTCTGGTAAAGTCTTCCATGACCCTGTCATAATGGGTGATTGTCATAGCACTTCTATTCAAATCAATAGCATGTACAGCACCAGGGTTACCTCTGATGGGAACTCCAGACGTTGATTATGAATGATGTATTCATGAGCTGGGAAGACATCTCAGTCAGTCCTATCAAGGGTAAGACCTGAGTTCAATTGCTAGCATTCATGTAAAAAAAAAAATCTAGATACGGTAGCCCATACTAGTAACCTTAGCAGTAGAAAGTCGAGATAGTAGGATCCCTGAGGTTCTTTGGCAAACTGGTCTAGCTGAATCACCCACCGATCTCTGGGTTAGATTTAATGTCACTGTGATCATGAGATGTTTGTGGCCCTGGTTTCTCTATAGCATGGAAGATTTCCCTCACAGATAGAAGATGCCAGTGCTGACCCACGAAGTCTTAGTAAACACACATTTTGACTCCAGTGATGGTGTTAGTCTGGTTCTACTTTGCCTCGACCAAGTACCTAACAAAGCAACTTAAGAAATGGATTTAGTCTTTATCCTCATGGTTTGAAAGGTCTCAGTCCACAGTTTACTGTCTCCCTGATTAGGGCAGAGCATCCTGGTGGAGCAATGCTCACCCAATGGTTACTGGGAAACAGAGGAGTTCTGACAGGAAGTGCCACAGATAAGGCAAACCATCCTGAGGCATTTCTCATTCTCCTTGTTCCTTAGCCTGATACTGCCTCGAAGTTCTAACCTCTTCCAATACCACCATCACTTTGTAGCTCCGTTGAGAGATTAATCTATCCCTGGATTCAAGATCTGAATAGACCACATCAAGGTAGGGAACCAGGAAGGTGTGGTCTAGTGAGGAAGGTGGTTTCTAGGTACTTTGAAGGCTGTATCTTTAACCAGGTTCCTTCCTGTCACTGCACTTATGCTTTCCAATGCTATAGGGTAAGCAGCTTCGCTCTGTCACACCCTTCCATTGTGATAGCTATATGTCATCCGAAAGCAGCTGATTGCTTACTTGAATGGAAACCTCTGAAAGTGTGAGCTCCAATAAATCCTTCCCATCTCACTTTTTCTCGGGTGCCTTGTCACAGCAATGACAGGAAGTAGAGATAGCTAACTTGGAATGGCACTTGGCTTTCGACATCTCAAGGTCTGCCCCAAGTGACATTTTTTCTCCAGCAAGGCCACACGCCCTAAACCTACCCAACCAAACAGGGCCACCGACTGGGGACCAAATATCTGAACACCTGAGAATATGGGCAACATCTCATTTGAACCAACAACACCTTCTGAGGAAGACGAGAGAATAAAGACTCTGCTTGTGGTTGGCTCACACTGCTCCATCTCGCACGTTTTTAAAGACATAATCAATGCAAACAGCCCGCCTTTCCATCAGTGAAAATGGGTGACTGTGCACATGTCAACCCACAGCAGTGGTGGTTACCTCCACAAGATCCAGCTACCTAAAAATCCCAGCACCAAGGCTAAAGTGGACGAAAGCACTCGCTGCTCTTGTGAAGGATAAGGGCTCATCTCCCAGAACGTTCCCCACAACAGGCGGCTCACAACTACCTGTAACTCCAACATATTCTTCTGGAATACACACACACAGGCACACAAAGACCCACACATGCATACACACACACACACACATACGTACACACACACACACACACACACGGGGAGAGAGAGACAGAGAGAGAGAGAGAGAGAGAGAGAGAGAGAAGTGTACACACCATATACCCACACACACAGAAGCATGAGTATAGACACCACACACATGAACACACACATACAAACATATACACACAGATACACATAGATACATACATACATACATGCATGCATATATATAACCACACATGTACACATCTTTTAGTGATTTTAAAAAACAATTCGACCATAGGTGGTAGAAGGGCTCTCAAGTCTCCACTGCCAGCTCAGGAGCTGTTGGCAGTCGAGAGAGAAAAGGACACACTCCCCTTTTGGGGTTATGGCCAATGACAGGTTCCCCACTCTCCAGTAGATAGCTCTGTATTTAAGCAGCTTATGGATAGCTAGTATTAAAGATTCAAGTGCTTGTGTGTTCGTAAATGCCAATCCGTGGACATCCGCACTCTGTTGTATTGCATTGGCATAGGGCGCTCTAATGAGACTGCCTCAGAAGGAGCAGTCTGGCTCCACATGGCTTGATCAATGCTTAGCCAAAGTCCCCTTCCCAAAAATCTCAGCTTGTTTGGGGTCTCCAACAACAAAAAAATAACATAATCATTCTCTAAATTATCGTCAAGAAGTAAATTAAAAGTTATAGCTTTTGTAAGGAAAAAGGCATAGCTGGATGTTTTTAAGAATTCCCCTGGGACTGAAGGAACTAGAGGCTTGTGTTTAATAAAATAGAAACTCCTTAAAATGATATTGCAGGTTTAATGTTCCCATTAAATTTCTCCCCATTCTGCAAGGAAAACATTTTCTTTCTTTCTCTGTGAGCATTTACCAGCCATGACCCCCTGTACCTCAGTCTGGCTCTCTGACGAATTGTGACCCCAGAGGCTGGGGACATGAATTTGTTGTTTTGAGTCAGAGTTGTCTGAGCCAAAGATGTCAGTTTTGTTCTGTCTGTTCCTTACTTTCAACAATGTTCCTGGAAACAGGACTTAGAGTTCAGCGGTGTTTAGAAACCAACTGGAGGCAGACCAGCATTGCATTGTGCGGAGGAGATGCAGGCCAGATGCCTATGCACCACCAAGTTATATTTTCTTCTTTCTGTATAAGTTAAGGCTCTTTTTAAGGGGGGGGAAGATGTGTATGTATGCATACATGCATGTGTGTGCAGGCGAATTGCGATAAGCACATGTATAGACACGTGGAAGCCTGAGGTCAGCCTCGGAACTTGTTTCTCAGGAGCCATTCACCTGGTATTTTTGAGATAGGGCTCTGACTGGTTTGGAACTGGCCAAGCAGGCAATACCGACAGGCCATGGAGGTAGGGGGATCTTACTGCTGTCTCCCCTCAGCATTCAGATCATAAGCATGAGCTAAGAGTCCACACTCAGACTTTGTATGTGGGTTCTGGCATTGGGCCTCAAGCTTATGCAGCAAACACGCATGGGCTAAGATACCTCTTGCATCCAAGGGACTTGTTAATTTTATGTATTTATTTTATATGAACAAGTGTCTTGTCTGCTTATATGTCTGTGGATTGTGTACACATATGGTGCTCTCAGAGGCTAGAAGAGGGCATTGGAACTGCTGGAGCTGGAGTTACCGATGGCTGTGAGCCATGTGAGGTCTGGGAACCCAACCCAGGTCACCTGGAAGAACAGCAGGTGCTCTAACCACTGAGCCGTCTCTCCAGCCCCAGGACTTGTGGTTATTAAAATGGAGTTTTAAGGCACAGGAATCAAAGGCAATGTGAGGGCACTGACTGTTTAAAGTTATAGGTTGGAAATACTCTGTGTAGAACTAGGGAAATTCAACTGCAGACTGAGCGTGAACCGACACAGAACAGCCATTGTGAAGATGATACTGTGGTGGAAAGGATACTGTGTACATTTCAGCAAGAGTAGCATTCTGACAAGCATTCTGAAGCACTTAGTAAGGGTAGTGGCCAGTCATGTGTTTTTTAAAAATTAGTCAAAAATTAGTTAAAGCAGATGTAGCAATATGTAAATACAGAGGGCAGATTAAGGGTGATTATTATAGCAATTGATCTGTTTCATGTTCTGTTAGGTTTTGTTAGGTTTCAAAGGTAAGGCAGAATACATCAGAGACTTTTAGAGCTCCAAGAGCCTTAACTTATACAGAAAGAAGAAAATATAAATTGGTGACACTTAGGAGCCTGGCCCGAACCCTCCTCCTCTTCCTCTTCCCCTTCTTCCTCTTCTTCTTCATCTCCTTCCTCTTCCTCTTTCTCGTCTTCCTCCTCTCCCTCTCCCTCCTCTCCCTCCTCTCCCTCCTCTTCCTCTTCCTCCTTTCCCTCCTGTCCCTCTCCCTTTCCCCCCCTCCCCCTCCTCCCCTCCTCACCCTCCCCTCCCCCTCCTCCTCCTCCTTCTCCAGGATCCCCTGACTCTGTCCCACTACCCTGAGTGCTGGGTATAAAACTCACCTAGCAGTTTTTGCACGGCTTCTGTGATGCAAACTCAGCCCCCATGCTTGCAAAGCAACTACTTTGCCCACCGAGCCCCTTCCTTCTCCAGCACCCAAAGAACACATACTCAAATACCTTCAAAGGTACTGAAGTCACTCTTTCCAATGACGGGCACATTCTCCAAAGCTACAGAATTGGTTGATGGAAGAACTTGGAGGCCTCTTCTCCCGAATCCCAGGTCAGCTCTGTAGCTCCAGTCTGCTTCTTAGAGTCAGCCCTGACCACCTCAGGCTTGAGACTAGCTCAATGTGGCTGCCACTGCAGAGCCATCCACTCCACCTCTTTCCTGCCAGCCTCAGGCATCTTCACCAGGGTCGCTCTTGCTGCCACTGTACAGTGACAGAAGCCCTGGTCCCACCACCTCTGTACCCAGTATCACCTTAGCTGCTGTCCCCAGCAGCGATTCTACAGTGAGACAGCTAGTCCAGCCCCTTCCTCTATGAACCTTCCATTATGGATCACAAAAATTCTACCAGAGTCAAGTGACGGCTCCTTGTCATTTTTAGCAAGGAAAAACTCCTCCAAAATTTGCTTTATTCCCATGGAATACATGGATTGAGCTAACTTTGTATTTCTCTAGTAAGTGACACTGCTTTGGGGGTTAGGGGTATGCATCTTTAAAAATGTATTAGCAGTGAGCAGGAGGGAGTTCCCAGAGATTAGATGTATTGTTCCCTCAGCAGGACAACCCTACTAAGATGGGTTAGGAAATTTTAGAATGTTTAGAATTGTAAAACAAAAGCCAACATGGTCACACAAGTTGTACCAAAGAAGAAAACTTTCACATTTTACATTTATTTACTGGGGAAGGAGCATTAATTGGCCAGCACATGTGGAGGTCAGAGAACAACTTTTGGGGGTCAGTTCTTCCCTTTCACCATGGGTGTTCTGGGGTTCTCAGGTAATCAGGCTTGGGGGCAAGTGGACTTGCCTGCAGAGTCATCTCAGTGTCTTGATAAAGAAAGTTTAATGCCCCACCTGGGGATCCAGCCCATATGCATATTGCTGATGCCAAGAAGTGCATGCTGACAGGAGCCTGATACAGCTGTCTCCAACGAAGCTCTGCCAGAGCTTGACAAATATAGAGGCAAATGCTAGCAGTCAACCATTGAACTGAGAAAGGGGTCCCCATTGGTGGAGTTAGAGAAAGAATTGAAGGAGCTGAATGGGCTTGTAACCCCATAAGAACAATACCAACCAACCAGATCTCTCTGGGATTAAACCGCCACCCAAAGAAGACACATGGACAGAGCCATGGCTCCAGCTGCATATGTAGCAGAGGATGGCCTTGTTGGGCACCAGTGGGAGGACAAGTCCTTGATCCTACCAAGGCTTGGAGCCCCAGGGTAGAGGAATGTCAAGGTGAGGTGGTGGGAAGGGATAGGTGGTTGGGTGGGGGACACCCTCATAGAAGAAGGGGGAGGAAGATGGGATAGGAGGTTTATGGAAGGGAAACCAAGAAAGGGGATAACATTTGAAATGTAAATAAAAAAATCCAATAAAATAAAGAAAGAAAAAAAAGAAAGAAAATTCAAGGCTGTAAATTCATCTTTACATTTAAATCTTGATCCCTGCAGCTCTTCTTGCTTCCTCAGCTTCTCCAGCCCGTACTATAAAAACCACCTCCTCCATGACCTTTGTCTCCCTCTTACACTTCTGTGAGGAGAGTTGCTCAAGGTAAAATGAGGCTAAAGATGAACAAATGCTGTGCTCTGAGAAGATGGGAGGTGGAAGGAAAGAGAGAGAAGCATTAAAGTCTCGCTTTCTTGAAAAGGATGTCGCTGTCACTTTCCCCTGTCTGCCTCATATTTTGTTAAGAAACTTTAGTTTCCTCGCCTCCTCAGAAAATTGTTTCCTGCTTCTCTCTGGCTACATGAGATACCTACCCTCTGAGGGTTAATGACAAACACGGAAAGCATCAATCACCTCGGGCAGAATCCATCAGCAAAGCACATCAGCCTGCTCTCCTGGTTTCTGGGGTGATGCTCTCTATCTGCATCCTCCTGCTGTATTGCTCCACCCCATGGTCTGATACTTTGCTTTGGATATATAGTGTTTTTTTAATTTATAGGTGTGTGCATATCTACACATATGTGTAGATGCCCGTGGAAGCCAGAAGAGGACATTGGATCTCTTGCCACTGGAGTTACAGGTTATTGTGAGTCAGCCAATGTAGATGCTGCGAACTGGATTCTGGCCTTCTGGAAGAGCAGCTTACTGGTCTTCACTGCAGAGCCCTCCGTTATTTAACTGCCTTAAAATGAGCCAGAATGAGTGGTCTTGGGTAGATGCACCCTTAAGACAGGAAATCCTTTTCTTGGCCACTCTGAATTCACTGCTGTGGAGAGCGTATTCTCACCCTCACACCGCCAAACCTGAAATTCTGCTCCACCTGTAGCAGCTGTCACCCCATTCCTCATCGCACACCCTGCTTGTGGCTCAGCATGGATGTGTGGTGTGCTTCCTTACATGCACATGCATTTCTTCACACAGACAGAAAAACTGAAATCTCTTCTGTGTGTTTTGCTTTTTCCTTTTGCAATTGAATCCTCCTATTTTTCCAGCTGACTTTGTTCCAGATGACCTCTCTTGCTGCAGAAGAGAATCTTCTTGTCCCTCTGGGTTCTGCATGCAATGGTCTGGGAGTGGCAGCTCCTGTGATGCAGAGCAGTAGGGCATCTTGTGTGTGCTCACTTCCTGAGTTTGCAAGGGTCTCAAAGAGAATGGCTGACATCATTCTATCTGAATTTGGCCTGGCATTAACCCTCTGTCACTGCTGATACATATAGCTCCTTTAGAAGTCTGGAATGACTCAAAATGCTTTGATAGCCAAAGTTAATGCAAGATTGTGAGGGAATTTTTGTGAATGGGGTCGGGAGATGTGTTTACACTGCCGTGAAATCTCCCTTTAGAGTCTCTGATACAGAAGAAGATGAACTACAAGGAACAGATGTGTAGATGGTAGCAGGATATAAAGGACTTTGTTCTTGTGCAAAGTAGAAGCTGAGACGTCTGAGAGGTGATGAGCAAGCTGTGGAAAGCAAAGCCCATCTGTGATGGCAGCAGATGAGGATCACATTTGCATGTGACTCAAAATACTTAGGACAAAACCACGCCATAAAGCTGTCATTTACCAATATGAACTTATGTAATGAAGACTTCCATGTACCAAACCTGCTCTGATTGCTAGCTATATACTGTATAGACTGTCACCAAACAGACATGGTATGGGTAGAGGGGTCTCAACAAAAACCTTGGCCAGCAGAGTGTTGATCCATGTGAGGCAAGAAGGAAGTATGGTTTAACACACTCAGTAGATGGGATTGGTTCAAACTTCTAGACTATGACACCAGGCAGTATTGGGAAAAAAAAGGTTTCCTAGTATAACACTATCCTGTGTGCACAATAAAACTTAAGACATAATTACATTGAAATGCTTTTCAAAATATATGTCGTCTCTTCTATAAAGACAGGTTCTACAGATAGACTACACCTGTCATCCTAAGGATTTTGGGGAAGATCTAGTATGGTCTCAGTCTTACAGATAGCACAGAGGTCACCTGGGCTAGTAACCATTTCCAGTTCTGTTTCTAAGAGTCTTAGGGATCCAGATATGGCCTCTGTCATACAGATTGGAGAGTTCACCAGACTATTAATCACATCCATTCCTAGCCTTCTGGGTACAAAATAGATCATTTCCTCCTTTGAAAAGGCAGCCTTCTGTATTTAACATTCCTGCTTTTCCCAGTGCTTCTCTGTGAACACAAGGATCTTATGTCCTCTGCAACATCAGTTAATATCTGATGGTACCTGTCTGAGGTGCTTTTAGCTAGTTATGAGGTCTCTAATTCAACACTCTGTTGGAGACTGAAGGGTTGAGTGTCATTTTAGGTCGACCAGTTGGAGCTTGCTTAGTGACAGCAGGTACTAGATAAGTGATTGTAGAATTTAGTGCCCTTTCATGGACCAGACTTTGATAGCAGGGAAACTCTTTAATCAGAAAGACACAAGAGCAGTAGGCGTCACAATCCAGCTATATTTGAGGCCTGAAATATGATCACATCAGTGTTAAACTTCCCTTCCATGTTACTATAACATATTAGTGTCATTACACATGTGTCTCTGAAGTCCTCAGGCATCTTTCTCATCATCACATTCTTAACATTTGGCACAGAGCTTTTCAAAACAGGTATTAAATAAAAGTCTGCTGACTTTTTAAGGGTAAAAAGACACCCTTAACACACTTTATCGCACATTAAATAGATAATAGAAACAATAAACTATCGGATGGAAGGAAATCTGTTCACATCCTGTCTCTCTTAAATCGTCTCTCACCACAGAGAATGGAGTTCCCTTTGTGCTCACTATTGAGAACTCTTCTTTGTTTCCTGATACAGAGTATTGTACCGGGTACTCGAGAACTCTGCTAGGGAAGTGTAACATGCGATATCTCCATGACTATTCTCTCTCACACGCAGAACCAAAGGACTCATGGGGATAAACACGCAGCCAGCCTGAGCCTCCCAAAGAAGCCCGGGGGGAGCTAGACCCCCAACAAATGATACTTGCCTACTGGGGTTCAGAAATCTCAATCCATAACTGCATGACATGTTGGTTTCTAGAGATTTTCAATGATCTATATCTCCCTGTGTATACCGCCTTCAGCGCTGCATTGGAAACACGCCAGGCAGTCCTCCCCTGATGATGTCAACCTGGAAGAACATTTGCAGGCAAACAGGTGTCCCACCCCTGCTGTGCCTGGTGCCTACAGCACCCCACAGAAAAGGATTCTGTGAAATTAAGCTATAAAAGAACTAAAACATAATTATTTCAGGCTTCATGGCTTTCAAACATTGCAGTTGAAAATGTTTGTTGGGAGACTGTTGCCTGCTGTTTTTTAAAATACATTTTAAAATACATAAAATATTCCTAGTTGGAGAACCATAAAACATCAGACTATACAGGACTCCAGGATAACATTTCACAGCCTTCTAGTGATCACTGTTGTACTAATAACAGTAGCCAGGGAGGGAACCAGCCTAGACAGCCACCAGAGAACACATGGTAGTGATCTACGATCAATGGATTTTAAATTGCTGGGAAGAAGTATGAAACCGTGGTATTTGCAGGGAAATAGATGGAAGTAGACTCATTATATTAAGTGAAATAAGGCAGACAAAATGACAAATAGCATGTTCTTTCTCATTGTGGGACATAGAGTTTAAATTATATATGTATGATGCATGTGTGTGTGTATCTGCGTGTGTGTATGTGTGTGTGTATATGTGTGTATGTGTGTGTATGTGTGTGTATATGTGTATATGTATGATGCATATGTGTGTGTATGTGTGTGTGTGTGTGCGCGCGAGCGCTCCCGTGGGCACACACACACGTGTTTGTTTATATTCATGGGTAGAGGTCATGGCACAAGAAAGGGGATCCTGAGACGGATTAAGATCTTTGAACTAGAGGCTAATAGAATAATACAGCATAAGTGAATGCAAAGGGAAGGTTAAAGGGGGAGACCAAAGCTGGGCGCCATGCAGAGAGCATGGGTGAGTGCAGTGGGGGATGGGAACACATTCCAATAGAGTATTATGTCACACATCTATGAAAATACTAAGATGAAACTTGTCATTTTACATATAGAAAATCTACTGGGCTGGCAAGAAGGCTCAGTGGATAAAGGTGCTTGGCAACAAACCTGACTACCAGAGCCTGATCCCTGGATCACATGGTAGAAGGAAAGAACTACCCTCAAACAAATTGTCTCCTGACTCTACACATGTACAGTGCATGCTCACATGTACAGTGTATACACACACACACACACACACACACACACACACACACACCATTAACAAACAAATACATGTAAACATTTTTTAAAAAATTAATAAAATAAGTTAGAGGGTCGTATTTCACCCATGATAGCTTCCTAGCTCTTGGGAAATGTCAAACCTGCTGCTGGAAGATGGTATTATTCTTTTCTGTTGAAGGTGCATGAAACACAGCATGCAGTTCATTGTGCTTGGGCTCTTCTGTCCTGAGAAGAACTGTCTGTCCCTGAATCTCTGTGTGACTCAGTCCTCCGCTCCTTTGCCTTTTCGGAGCACTAGTTAACTTGTCTTAATCATTTGAAGATGTGTTTTATCTCACTTGTTTGAGTGTTTTGCCTGCAGGCATGCGTGTGTACCACCTGCACACAGTGCCTGAGGGGTGAGGAGAAGGCACCGCATCCTTCGAAACTGGGTTTACAAGTGGTCGGAAGTTGCTATGTGGGTGCTCAGAACAGAAGTCTGGCCCCTGCACAAGCATCCAGTGCTCCTAACCACTGAGCCATCTGTCCAGTTCCCAATTACCCTGCTTTTTTAAAAACAAAATTTAGAAACTTCAATATTTTTAAAAATACAAATATAATATCACACACCAAATTTAACCAGTCCCCATGTCTATATACTCAGTGAACTTCTACACAGTTAGGATTGTCTTAAAACTCTGATCCATTGCCTTAGAAAAGGAATGTGAAAATTCTTTACAAACTCTAAACTGTACTTAAACACTTGTTGTGGGGACTGTGAATGTCATTGAACTCCACAAAGATATTAATTCTCACAGGGCATCGTGGATTACTTTGTGTGGATAAGGTTCCAGTGATAGAGTGTGGGAAAACCCTAAAGAAATATTACTTTGGAACATAAATTTTTAGCAAGCTATGAGCTTTTCTTAGAAACTCTTGTTTTGTTTACATGGGAAACTACTTTTGGGGGAGAAAGTTGTGGTTTCTTGACTTTCCACATTCAATGGATTAAAAACCACAGAAAAAGAAATCATTTTTGTAAAATATATTTTGAGAAGTCAATAATAAATGCCAAAGATTTTGTCCTTCAGACATTAAAATGACTGGAATCATTTCTTAGACAAAAAAAAGATTTTATCTGATAATTAGCAAATATACCTCCGTAGAGAAACAGTACATGCAGATGAATAATTGTTGTAACCACAATGCTTGCCTGTCTAATACATTTAGGGATTAAACAGCATTGAGTGCCACTGAACTGTAGCCACTCCCTACAACCTTCCGAGGGTGTACTGATGACAAAGTAAGACCATTTATAAAATATGTATTAGAAGTCATATCTAATTCTACACTTTGTCTTTTTATCTGTAATGTGCTTTATCATTATTTATACGTACCATTCAACATTTATAGCTTTAGGGGGAACAAAATTTGACATTTCGAAACCTGACACTTCCAGGTCCTTCCCTCCCTGGATCCTCTGTATATCACAAAGACGAAACAACTCTCCAGGCTCTTCTATGGTCCCCAGACATCTCCTCATTAACCGTGGAAAACCACATGTGCATCGCATGCTTGCGCGAGTGCTCACACACACCGCAGTCTGACAACCAGAGCTGCAGTACCAACCCGCCAGGAAGGACGTGCCCGCTGGTTCAGTAGTGAGCCTTAAGGGAAGGGGAATAGAGTGGAATGGGTGAAGGAGGAAGGGACCGTCAGGGCACATCACACACATTCACATGGGACGCTGAAGGAGTGAATGACAAAGGCCAGTGAAATTAACGAAGGGAAACTAAACACGGATCCGTAAAGCTCAAAAAGGACCACTGCACAACCACACGTGCACCCCAGCCGAGCAGAGAAAGTTCCATGAGAAATTCAGGAAGACTGTGATGGACGTTCAACAGGCTTTCTCAAGACAACAGTGTCCAGTAAGCAGGGAATACACATATCCTCAAAATAATCCTGTTTGTTAACTATTTCAAATATTTCCCTCTCTCAATTAAAATTGTAATTCAACACTGCCTGTTTCTTCCTTCTACTAAAACAAACCATTGGATATTAGTATGGCTCGAGTCACTGATTTTTTTAAAACAAGTTTTTTTTTCCCTTTTTTATGTTTATTTATTGTGTGTGTGCAGTGTGTGCCACAACCTCCGAAGTGTGTGGAGGTGAGAGGGCGATCTGCAGTAGTTGGTTTTCTTCTGCTGCTTTGTGTTCTGGGGGTCAAACTCTAGTCATTGTTTCCTTTGCTGCTGAACCATTTCACAAGTTCTGGTTTTGATGCCATGGTTAAAAAAAAAGTAGAGTTTCCTAATCCTGATTTTCCAAAATCTCAAGTGTGGCCACTAGTTCTTTCACAGGTCACCCTTCCCCTGTGAAACCTCTTCTGCTCCCTGCTGGCATCTAGACCCACACTGGAGTACTAGGCTGCCTTAACTCACTGTCACATAGAATCAAGGTCCACAGTCCCTCTGGACATTCTAGAATCTCACATACAGACCTGATTATCCACCCATCTTGCCGTACTCACTGCTAGCTGCAGAGATTTTGGAGACAGAACTGAGAAACAAATTTTATGGGAGAAAAGATTGTACTCGAACCTTGAAGTTGGCTTTAAAAGATGAACACATTATTTTAATTTAAACTTTGTGTGTTTTGTGTGGTGGTTTCTAGAAAACTGACAAATGTCACCGCCAAACACGTTAGTCTAAAATACTGTTTCTTACTTCATTAGAAATTGATGATTTTTTCATAGTTTAGAAACAGATTGGTCACTGAACATAGCAAGTAGACACTGAGGGTTATGTGTTTTCAAGAGTTCATTTTATTTGTTTTTCTCAGCTGATTATGTAGCCCTCCACCTTAGTTACTTTTCTATCACTGTGGTAAGATAGGATCCAGGTAACTACAGAAGCAAGAGTACATTTGAGGCATACAGTTCCAGGAGGCTTCCTAGTTATTGTAGGTTTAAAAAAATGGACTTTTAAGTGTATCTTTTCCCTTTTTCTTCCCTCTTAAGCATATTAAAGTCCTCTCCGTTAGGGTCATTGATTGCTCCCATGGGATGCAGCAATGATAATGTGCTTTAGAACTTTTCCCCCCACAGTAGAATTTGCTGTCTTGACTTTTGCTGATATGGAAGAACAAGACTGCCTTATCAATTTATGTCTCGTGACCTCTAGAAGGTAAATGTGATGCATCATTGGCCATTAATATAGCAAGACTGGATAGAAGTCTGGTTATTGATCCAGAGTACAAGCTTAGCCTTCAATAAAAAGAGTAAAATCCTCCCCTGTTTCAAGTCTTCAAGTGATATCATACTTTTTACTGAACTGAAGCTAGAAGAAATAAAGGAGCCTCTCTGTCCTGATGCTGTACAGAGTCTTCATATCAGAAAGACTTCCAAAAACATTTTAGGAATTATGTGTGTTCTTATGTAAATGTGAATGCATGTTTTGTGTGAATATGTGTTTGTGGAAGTCAGAGGTCAATGAACATCACATGCCCCTCAGTCTACCTTGTTTGTTGAGGAGTCTTTCACTGGCCTGGAGCTCACTGATTTCTACCAGGAAGGCTGGCCATCTATCTATAGGGAACCTCCTCTCTCTACCTCTCCAATATTGGGATTACTAGTGTGTTGCCACCATGCCTTGTTTCTTCATGTAGGTTCTGGGATTTGAACTCAGATCTTCATGCTTGCATGGCAAGCACTTTACAGACTAAACTATCTCTCCTGTCCCTCAGAGAGTCTTTAAAACGAGTTTTAATTCTCATCTGGTTCACATGACATAATTTCAGTCCTAAAATAAATCCTAAACATGGAAGGGAAATTCAATGAGTCAAGAGGGTGAGGGTAAATTCTTCCATGAGGTCACCCTTCCTCATCACAGAGGGAAAGTCTTATAAACTCCTGGAATGTTGCACGAAACACAGGCAGATGCAGTTCTTTGGTAAACTAGGCATACATTTGACAGGAAAAGGAAGCAAGGGTGGTTGGTGGAGTGTCAGACATGCTGTCTTAGCAGGCTTGAGATACTATTTGATCAAGTGACCAAGAACACTTGGTTGATATGGTTCAAGTCAGATTAGGTCATGGGACAGCAAATAAGGAAAATCTCTCCCTACAAACAAGTTTATAATGTGTTTCTTTAAATGTCTGTGAGTAGAAGAAATAAGAAATCTCAAAAGTGCTCATTTTAGGTTTTAATTTTGCTCTTCCAAAAAGCAGACAAGAGGGCATGATTAGGCATAGAAGTAACTTGTTGAGGAAATATTTGTGACAGGAAAAGGGAGGTGGGGAAGTCACAGAGATCCTAATCCAAACCATGAAATAAAGGGGGAAGGAAGCAAGAGTGGTTGGTAGAGTGTCAGACACGCTGTGTTAGCAGGCTTGACATACTATTTGATCAAGGGACCAAGAACACTTGGTTGATGTGGCTCAAGTCATATATGCTGTACGAGAGCAAAGCTGCCAGAGTAGCTAAGGGGTAAGATGAGTAGCATGTCCCTACTGTGCTACACGGTAAGCTGAGGGGGGCAGGTGAGCTCACACTGTTTACAGGAGGCTGTTTTCCCAGGGTGCTGAGGTTTGGGGGCAGTTGACCTCAGGAAGCCTCCTCCCACAGTATCTTACACTGTGCGGTTTTCACAGGTTGTCAGAGGATTGGAACTCAATGCTCGTTTGGAGAATTGTGATTTATTACTTCATCCACAGCCTTCTGAGCAATGTTTTTCATTTTCCTCCTGTTTTAACTTCCTAAGCCGTAAGAGAATTAATGGACGACACAGGTTGCAGTGGTGGTTGTTAACGTCAAGCCGTCTACTCTTCCACTTCAAATCGTAAATCCCAGAAAACAGTCCTAATTTCATTGTGCATTGTTCTAAGAAGCTGATTGACAGATTACCTGCTCCAAATCTTGCACTGTTTCTTTCTCACTAATCTTTAACTCAACCCTACCAGCCAAAGAGACCAGGTATGTATGTGCTGATTGACTGATCCTTCTCCAATCAGACTGCTTCTTCCTGTGTTACACACACACACGCACACACACACACACACACACACACACACACCTTGTGACTGTTCTGTTCAGTTGCTTTTCCCCTTCCAATCTATCAACCTGAATCTGGCTTAGCCTGCAATCCTTCAGTCAAGTGTGTTACCAACAAGCTTTGCAGACTCTCCCCATCTCCTGCATGTCTTGACCCCCACCACAGCCGGTGACACAGTACTTCAGAATGAAGCAAGAGGAACCTCTCTTTGAGTTTCTGAGTTTTAGGGAATTCAGCTCTGATTCTTTAGCCACAGACTTCTCCTTGATATAAGGGTCCACGGGACTAAACCTCATGCCTGATTGGAGCCTGCACCCTGAATTTCACCTGTCTCCATCCTCTCTGGACAGACTCACAGGTTTGTACTTGTCACGGCCAACATGTGGCTCTCAGGAGGCCTGGCTTAATGGGCTCAAATCCATTTGCCTGGCCCCTGTAGACTCAGGGAGAGGAGGAGAAGAACAGCAGGTGTCGGTCCTTGGTCAGCTTCTCCAGCTGTGCAACGTTGGAGCCTTCTGATGTCATCATTTTCCCAAGTAAAATTTCAAATTCAGCATCTATGGCTTATGCTAGATTATAGGTATATTTCTACTAAAAGTAAACCAAAAAATGTGCAGGGGATAAAAGGAACTCCCAAGTAATTGATCCATAAGATGAATGGTAAACAATTAACCAGAACCATGAACAACACTCTTCAGAGAGTTGATTTCATGCAACCTCACTAAAACAGCCTTGGTGGGTTTCACTATTCCCTTTAAAACTTAGAAAGTCAAGACCCAAAGCCTCACAGGAGGTGGGACTTTCTCCTCAGGTCTCCATGGCCAAAGTCTCTTTGATGCACCTTCCAGGAGTCTGAGTCATTGTTGTCACCATGCTTTAAAGGGTGACTAGAGTGACTAAAGAAAGTGTGTACTATGTGCACAATTCAGCCATGAGGAACAAAATGACATCATTTGCAAGAAATATATGGAACTGCCAATTATGGTGCTAAATAAAATAGGCTGGACTCAGGAAGTCAGACATTGCATGTGGGCAACTCGATCTGTACATATATGTGCATAACATTCCTAAATATTACATATGACGTGAATGTAGAATGTAAAACTACTTGAGGAAAATATAGGGAACTAGGGGGAGAGGGTGATGGGGGTGAATATGGACAAAGCACATGACATATTTGAGCTAACATGTCATTTTTATAAGCTATCATTTTGAATAATAACTATAAGCTGATAAGATAATTAAGAGTACATAGAAGGTGGCTAGCTTCCCACTCATCAACCAGTTAGCAACCGGAAGCTTTGTGCTGAGTCAAGCTGCAAAGATTGAAATTCTAAAGCTGAGGAGGTTTGGAAGCCGACGTGGTTAAAGTGAGTGGTTTGCGCAATAACTAGTTAGTGGGTGGTTTAGGTATCATCCCATGTGTTGGGCTTACAGATTTAGGGATTCCAGAAACTTTAGTTCATTTTTCCCTCCACAGCCTGTTTTCACGCAGACAAAACCACTTACCTCATCTACTGTGGAACAGATATTAAGAAGGAATGTTCATGAGGTAGGGTAATCTAAAACTGAACATCGGCTCTCCCTCTAGGGGGCGAGATTCCCAAAGAACAAACAACTCCTCCACATTCATTTGACCAGGGACAGAAGTCCTTCCGGTTCTAGAGCAGCCTCCTCCAAACGGGGAGGGATCTCAGAGAGCACGTGATTTAGTCTCTGGGGTTAAAAGAGCTAAATTTCTTGTCTGTGTGTCCACTGGGCTTCCTCTATACTCCAAGTTTGTCAAGAAGCAAACCATTTGTGTATATTCTCCTTAAATGTTACTAAAGTCCAAACAAATCCAATGTGGCAGGTATGGGTAGCACATCTCTAGACTCAGGGGTACTGAGATTTTATACATAAAGGAGAAATAAATCTAAGTACTAGGTCTTCAGTATCATAAGATCCCTGGTCATACTGTGTGTCATACTGCTGTTGAAAAGTTATCTCTAAACATCATTTTTTGGAAAATGACTAATGTTAACACATGTTTGTTCAGAAGAAGTAGCAGAAATATAGGGTTCCAGTGATCCAAGCCCTTATTTCATACATGCACGCAAGAGAAGACGGTACCTACTACACGCAGCTGTAGCCCCACGCTCCTAAGGTTACCTCTGTCTTACCAGATTTACGGGATCCTAGCAAGCATTTGTAAAAACCATGCTCTGTCTGAGTCAACAACAATGAATGACATAGGCAATGGGAACCATACCGGGAAAATTCTTGTTTATTCCTAGTTCTCTGAAATTCTTTTGACTTCACGTAGTCCTAAGTTAAGCAGAGCATGGAATTTGTCCAGAAGAGATAAATAATAAAATCGGTTGTGTGAGCGCTCCACTAAAAAAAAAAAAAAAGAAGAAGAAGAAGAAGAAGAGAAAAGAAAAGAAAACGGAAGAGGGGAAACTCTCCTCCAAGGTTATATTTGGTTATATTTTCTTTTGAGAACCTGAAACAAATGCACTTAGAGACACTAGTTGTGCGAGAGACTGCCTTGAGAGAATATAATTTTTAAAACTATGTAACCAAGTGAAAGAAGGCGGGTCATATTTGAAAAGACTTTATTTTCCTTGAACTATTGCGATCAAATCTAAGGAATAGTCTCTGGGTTTATGAACTTTTTAGACACCTGCAAATACTGTCAAGCACCACCACATTTGCCACCGCCAGCCTCACACTTACTGTCTAAAACGAACCCGGGCCGGGACTTGGACTAAACTTTTCAAAGTAACCTTAGGAGAATTTCGGTGAGCACATTATCTATTCAGTAAAAACTTGGAAAGGGAGTCTGGTTTTGGTTTTTGTTTATTTGTTTGTTTGTTTCTTTCTTTCTTTCTTTTCTTTTGTTTTTTTTTTTTTATGTAAAAATCAGCCTATTGATAGGTGGAGACCCAGAAAAGGGAAGGAGAGGGAGGGGGATAAGGATCTAGAGTGGAAGGGGGGGGGGATAGAAGAGAGGAAGTGGTAAATGGGAAGAGAAGACACGGAGGAGAGGGGGAGGTGGAAAGGGGACAGAGAAACGGAGAGGAAGAGAGAAGAATCCACTTTCTAAGTAAGAAAGAGAAGGACAATAACCCCGAGTTTTACGAGATTTGTGCGGGTTGCTGCAGAGGAATACGGTAACAGCTGGAGATTACGGTACTCGCTAGGCTACCGCCTGCCTTGTACTACGTCAACCCGAGCCGCAAAGTTCCAAGCCGCTCTTTTCTGGTGTCCAGAAACTGAATATCAAACTGGTGATCGTGGAGTTATTGGCTCGCTGTATTTGTCATTTCTTTTCTCTATTTTCAGTCTTTATTTTTAAAAGATCCGGGAGAAACAGAAGCGAGCCCGGAGTTTGAGGTGCTCGGTAGTGGTGTGTGGGGTGAGTCAGCGGGTGCTAAGGACTGGGTCTTGGTCTTTGGAGACTGCCCCCCCCCACGCCCCATTCTCCTGCAGAGAAGCAGCCGGCGCTGCAAGGACTGAAGGTCCGCTTCTCCTGGCGCCAGGGCCTCCGCAGCCGCGCAGCAGGTGAGTAGCGCAGCGGTGCGGGGTGCGGAGCGCCGGCATCCCGCAGGGCCGGGTTGTGGGGTAGACTGGTGTGCCCCAGGACCTCCACTTAGCCCTGCATCTCCGCTTTGGGACCGGGTTTGATACCAGCACCCCAAACCACCAGATTTCCCTGATTTGCCATGGGGAGTTTCCTTCTAGTTAACAAGTGTCATTTTAACCCATATAAGACCCCAGATGGGAGGAAGCGGTCTCCGCAGTGGTGGCATAATTCGGTTATCACCTGTGAGGGCTTGAACTTGTGATTTTCACAGCAGCCTGCTCCTGAGATCCCTGCCTTAGGGCCCAACCCCAAAAGACAAAGTATGCAGGTCCCCAACCCCCAACCCTCCTCTCATGTCTTCTGGTCTGGTCCTTTTGCAGAAATCGGGTTATTTAGGTAGATCATGACCCTAGCCCAGAAAATCCCAGGCATCCCCGACTGCTGGCACGCGGGCTTGATTTTTTAAGTCCCTTAGGAAATCTGCAGTGACTGCTACTTGCAGAGCCTGGTCCGAGGAGTAATATACTCCCACCCAGGTCCCCAGAAAGCCCGGGTGTGGCTTGATACTGGAATCCCTAGAGCGGGCGCCCCTTGGAAATCCTGCCTGAATCCACCCGGGGCCCTGTTTAGCCCTGGAGATTGGCTTTGCTGGGAACCTGGCTCTTTCTCGAGCGTGGCTTGGCTGGTTGGCAGACCCGCGCGCTCTGCTCCCACCAGCGCAAATTCCGCGGGAGTGAGCGTGCGCGTGGCCCTGCGGTTCAGTACCCTCTGAGGTTCGCACTCCCAGGCCGCCCTCTCCAGGTGACTATGGTGCAACCTGTTCAAAGGGCGACACGGAGGATCCTCCAGATTCCACCGGCTTGCCTCTGTGAGACAACCTCAGCTGCACTCCAGCATGTGGAACTGGGAAGGTGGTGCAGGAAGGGGGCGTTTCAGGGTTTTATTTTCTTCAACCTATTTCTCGAATTTCAGTTTCCAGCTACTGCAGCTTGGGGTTTTGTTGTCATTATTTGAGGTGGGGAGATTGTTTTGATTTTTTTTTTATTGCTTTTGATTTGGATTTTGAACTTGGTCAGCCAAGACAAGGTGAAACATTTGAAGGCAGCTTCCCAGAGGGGAGGACTGCAGAGGGGGACAGAGCACGCAGTCCTCTCCTTTGTCCCGTTTTGCCTACGTCAGGGCAGCCCAAAGCCACTCAGGGACTGCAGAGCGGCGGGCTCCCAGCAGGAGTCTGGTTACTGGGCGAGCTCCCCAGGGCCTGGCTGTCCAGGGAGCCTGGCTCATGGTTTGCCGTTTTCTTTGTGCTTTTTATTTTCAGCTGGATTCAGATAAACGAAGCTCCAGGGCCACTACGGTCTCCTCAAATATTTCAGACCCATGTCACTTAGCCAGAACTCCTAGACGCTGGAGCTAGCGACATCCCATAGATGGGCGGACAAGTGGCGAGTAACTGCGGGTCGTCTGCAGCACCCATATGCCCAGCGTCCCTGCCTTGAGCTTCGAAGGCCGAGCCACACTTAGCTACCATTTCAGCAAAGACTGGTCATAGACTTGTGAATTTCTAATTGTGTGGATGCACAGAATGGATCAGACTGCACAGAAAAGCAGATTTTTGTAATTTCAGGTTGCTTCCGCAGCCTGTCCTTTTAAACCTTGGGAAGGTGTCCCCAGAAACCCAGAGCGCCCCTGGCCATGTCACCTTTAATGCACTGTACCTTAACGTGGCCCTCTGAGGGTTTCCAAGGCTGCCCAGGGTGGTTTGCAACAGGTGTGTTCTCTCCCTACCGGAGCCCAACCCAGCTGTCAGGAGTCCCCCGAGCTGAGATTTTTTGACTTGGCTTCCTCACACCGGGTTTCGCACAGGCCCCACCCCCACTCCTGGAGGGTGGCCATCCAAAGCCTGACCTTGCCCCCTCCCTGAGACCATGGTGCTTCTCTCTGAAAATGCTTCGGAAGGCTCCAACTGCACCCACCCACCAGCTCCGGTGAACATTTCTAAGGCCATTCTGCTTGGGGTGATCTTGGGGGGCCTCATCATTTTCGGAGTCCTGGGGAACATTTTAGTGATCCTCTCAGTGGCCTGTCATCGGCATCTGCACTCCGTGACTCACTACTACATTGTCAACCTGGCTGTGGCAGACCTCCTCCTCACCTCCACTGTGCTGCCCTTCTCTGCCATCTTTGAGATCCTGGGCTACTGGGCCTTTGGCAGGGTGTTCTGCAATATCTGGGCGGCCGTGGACGTCTTATGCTGCACAGCGTCCATCATGGGCCTCTGCATCATCTCCATCGACCGATACATTGGTGTGAGCTACCCGCTGCGCTATCCCACCATTGTCACCCAGAGGAGGGGCGTCAGGGCTCTGCTCTGCGTCTGGGTGCTTTCTTTGGTCATCTCCATCGGACCCCTGTTCGGCTGGAGGCAGCCGGCTCCAGAGGATGAGACCATTTGCCAGATCAATGAGGAGCCGGGCTACGTGCTGTTCTCAGCGCTGGGCTCTTTCTACGTGCCACTGGCCATCATTCTGGTTATGTACTGTCGAGTCTACGTAGTAGCCAAGAGAGAAAGCCGGGGCCTCAAGTCCGGCCTCAAGACGGACAAGTCAGACTCAGAGCAAGTGACGCTCCGCATCCACCGTAAAAATGTCCCTGCAGAAGGCGGCGGAGTCAGCAGTGCCAAGAATAAGACTCACTTCTCAGTGAGGCTGCTCAAGTTTTCTCGAGAGAAGAAAGCTGCCAAGACGCTGGGCATCGTGGTGGGTTGCTTCGTCCTCTGCTGGCTGCCGTTCTTCCTAGTGATGCCCATTGGTGAGTGTTCTCAGCCCCTTGTTTACAGATACTGGGTGGGGAGTCTCAGTGGGAGACCCACCCGCTATGGAGGAAGAGGGATCTGCATTTCAAAGGCACAGGAAGGACTTCCTGCTGGGAACTCGAGTTTCTTCTCCTCTTTTATCCCCCTAGTCTTCTTTGCATTGGGTCCTAGGGCACTTTGTCAGATTCAGTAAAGAAGGTGACTGACTGGCTGCTAGAGATTTGTTGGCTTTTAAGGAGAATGTCAACTTTTCTTAATGTTAACTTAAATCAATTCAGTCTCTTTAGAGTCCCCCAAGCAGACTACTGGATACTGCTCCTGTTCTGTTATGGGTGGGGACAAAAGTCCTCTTGGCTTGAAACTACACACTATGCATGTTCTGGGCAAACCGGACTGTATGGCTGGGTCAGATGTGTTAGTCTCTGCGTAGGCTCTGGCTGTGCTCATTTTGTTCTCAAATTCAGTATGGAAGAGAATATGGCAAGCCACTCACAACAGAAACATTTTTTTCATGTCCAAACTAATTAAAACTCCATAAAGAATTCCCCATTAAAAACCCCATCGAGCGAATACTCTTTTATTTGAGCAATGAGTTTGAAAACAGACACCACTCTTATCCAAAACCATCCTGGAAGTTGCAGGTGACAGCTTGAAAACAGTACAACAATGTGGCGAATCCAACCTTTGCAGATGCAAAATTAGCCATTGTCAAAATTAATTAGCTCATTGTAAGTGTCAACAAGTCAATCCGCTGGGACAGTCTGCTCTCTCCAAAAGGCCTTCCTGCAATTCCAAAGCACTTCTTCGCTATTTTTAGTTTGTAAACGAAAATACAGACTCACATGCTGGTTACCACCAAACACAAAACAAACTCAAAATCATAGCAAATGTGCCCTCTAAAGGGCCCTTGAACCCTGTATCAATTACGGTACCATACTCTGCAACTCCGTGTCAGAATAACAGGACTAGTTTTTGAGTACCAATGGTGCCCCAGATGTTAACCAGTCTTTTCAATACCTGTCATCTTGCCACCACACATGCAATAAAGACACTTCTCAACACTATATCCTCCACACACATGTAGCTGTTTAAAAGTGCATTAAAATTAAATTATACCCAATTTCCATCTCTCAATTCCACTAGCTACTTTGCAAGTACTCAATGACCAGCTGTGGCCAGTACCTACATTTTGAGACAGTAGAGGCACAGACATTTTCTACAGTTGCAGGATTTCTGTGGAACAGGACTACTGAAGAGGCTGACCCTACAATGGCCTTCCTGTGCCTGCCTGTCCCTGTTCCTAACTCTTCCTGGCAGGATGTTGGAGCTTTGAGGTTACTGGACCAACACTCTTTGCTCTAGCCATTCTGCCTACTTTTCTTCCCACGCTCCTTCTCTTTCTGCTTCTAGGAGTGTACACTATTCTAGTTGCCCCTACTCACTCCACAAATGCTAGGTGAACCCTTGTTTCAGCCACTAAAGGTGGCTTTGTTCATGAAAATAGACACGTGCACATATGCCCTAAAAATGTGAAAGACCAATAAGCACTGAGAAGTACTGTGGAGTGCAGGGGATATTTGAGCAGAGCCCTGACTGAACTAACCTTGCAAAATCCCGAGGGAAGAACAGGTTGGCAGAGGGAACAGTGGCTGCAAATATGGGAGAGCCTCACATGCTTTTAAGCAAGGGTAAGAAGCAAGGACAAAAAAAAAAAAATAACACTTGAAATGTATATAAGAAATACTCAAGCTAATAAAAAAAAAGGGTAGATAAGGTAACATCATTGGTGTCTTTAGTTGTTGTTGAAGTAAACTTTGGATACTTGTGATTGGAAGCTGTTGGAGGGGTTTTAGCAGCTGAGTGACTCACCTTGTATTTTGTAATGATTATTGTGATAGCCAGATAGAGAGTGGCCTATTGCAAGCAAACAAGGAGACCAGTTAGGAGGCTGAAGGTCTGGAGCTCTGGTATACTGTGCAAGTGACCACACTCTGCACTTCCCTCAAAGGCAGAGCTGGGCACAGGGTTAAGAAATCAAGTGTAATTTTAAGTCCAGAACTGAGTCAATGGTGATGTATTTGACCGGGACTGAAAAGAATGGAGAATGAGAAGGGAGGGGAGGGGCTGGGGAAGGAGGGACATCGGAGCATTGCTCCCACTATGCTGAGAATGCCCCTTGGACATCTGAGTGTCTGCCAGGTGGGCAGAAGATATGTGAACTGGGAGCTTCGAGGGGACACGGGCTAAGGGTAAAACCTTGGACACACCAATGTATACAGCAAGAGGCACAGGAAGGCCTGCCAGAGAGGAGGCACCCAGAGAAAAGACAGAGAAGAACCAAGCCTCAGACGTGTCAGTCAGGGAGAGAAGCAGGCAACACAGGGAAGGCAGAGTGTATGTAACCCAAGAGGTGGGAGGAAAATTAAGAAAAATAAAGAGACAATTGTGTCACATACAGCTCTGGAAGACAACTTGGTGTCCTTAATGGTGGACAGCAGTCAGGTGAGGCTGATGGCTTCTGTAGAGTAGTGGGAACAGAAGCCCTGCTGTGCATCCTCCAGGGAGAATAGAAGATCAAGTGGGATGAGGGAAGACAGACAACTCTTAGGAAGTGTTTGCTAGAGGCACTAGGAAATGGTATTGCTTGAGAAAGCCAGGGGCAATTCTCAGAAGGGAAGACGGACCTTGATGTTTATATTCTGATGGGAAAGATCAGATAGAGAGGGATGCAAATGGCATAGGCAAGATTAGAGAGAAGTGCCCAAAAGTGAGAAATGGCAAAGCAGTCAAGGGATGTGAGCACCACAGGAAGAAGGAGAAGGAGAACATTAGAGAGCTCTCAGAGCACTTCAATATCCCCAGTGAACTAAGCAGAGAGAAGGAACAAGGAGCCTGTCATTGAATAGCAAGGAAAAAGACACGAGCTCTCTTAGGAATGAGAGTCTGTATATTATGAAAATTTAGTCAAGACACACCAGTGGCCCAAAGGCCTGTTTGGAATCTATGGTCATGAATCTGAAACCAAGCAGGAAAGAAGCCTACACCATGCTCTCCCAGAGCTAGTGACTGAGGGATATAGGGTGTGACTGAGGGTGGATAGGCATATTTGAGAGGGATGAACGCCAATGAAGTCAGATTGGGACCCACACAGAGCAGATGCTGGAAAAAGTCAGAGATGATGGATACCTGGACTTTAGGGTTGTGCTGGTGACTGGGGCTCTAAAGGAGATGGAGTGTGGTTACCTAGATCCTGGTGTCCCGGAGAGTAGGTGGATGTTTGAAACTTGAGTCTTCTCCTAAGCACTGCACTCTCGAGGAGTTGATAATACTGAAGTAAAGATGTTATGACAGAGGGACTTCTGGCTTTAAAAATAAATTGAAAGTAAGTAAGAAGGTAGATAGATAGATAGATAGATAGATAGATAGATAGATAGATAGATAGATAGATAGACAGACAGACAGACACAGAAGAAAATTGAAAACCTATACTTCACAGTGTGTCAAGAAGCTGCTTACTGGACCAGAAGACCCCTAAACTCACCAATGTGTGATTGGCAATTTCCTCTTCACACCAAATGAATATGGTGGTGTTTCTCCCAGGAGTTATGGATAGGTAAGTCCCAGCCACCAAAGCAGAAAGAATGGAAAGACGCATTCAGCACACACTAGCTTTCCAGGCCTGGAAAGTTAATTAAAAAGACATGGGCCTGAAAGACAGATGCAGCATCAGTCCCCCGTGCTGAGGAATATAGCAGTTTCATTCATCTGGAAGTCACTGTAGAAGCTTCTAGAAGTAGCACTGCTGATGGAGCAGGTTAAGAGAGCAGGACCTTGACTGGGCCATCAGGGAGATGTAACTTGTTTTCATTGGCAGCCTTAAGTGCCTTTTACACACAAGATGTGAACAGAAAAGTAAGTAGGCCATTATGTTATCAATCCCCAAGAGAAGAGGTATCAATCCACACTTGGTGGCCCAAGATTGTAAAGATTAGAAATAAAGCAGAGTCCAGAAGGAGGCAGATATGCCGAGCTGGGATGTGAAACACCCACATGCAGGCTATCTAAGGGAAGTCAAATGAGTAAGTTCTATCTCATCACCAAAAGTTCCTGAACACCGAGGTTCAATGGCTCATACCTGTAGTCTCAGCACTTGACTGGTGGTGTGAGGGAGATCAAGAGTTCAAGATCACCTTCTGCTATATGACACTCAAACTACAATGAGCTCGAGAGTGGCCTGGGCTTTAAGAGACACTTGCCTTTCAAAAATCCCCAACTGGAGACCAGGAGCAGGTTAGTGACTGATTTATTGATGATTGATTGATTGATTGATTGATTGATTGATTGATTGTATTCTGCCTTTGTTATAACACATTCCTTCCCTCCAAGCTCCTTTCCACTGAGCCTGGGGTATATGCTGGATTGACCAGTGTGTCTGTGGGTGAGAATCTAACAGGACTGCTTTCTAACCTAAGCCTTGCTTGTCCTGTTTCCTTTTTGCAAGCCAAATGTTTGGTTGAAGCTCAGAAGCCATTCAGCTAAGGGAGGTGACTCTGGTGGCTGCTATCAGACATTCTGACTTGGCAGTAACAGCTTGTAAAAAGTGAGTGTTGATGCCAGAGAGACTAGGAAAGTGTTAGTCCTCTGCTGAGCAAAGGAAGGGTGGAGACTGACCCCCAGGGAAGGCCAGCAACTGCATGATGTCATCATCTTTGGAATTTGACTCCTTGTCTGTCTCCTACTACTTCCTGGGGCCTAAGATTTAGACCTCAGCTCGACTTTTTCATAAAACAAGGGACACCATACAGACTGGGTTTCCCTGTAGTGCCTAGCTCAGAGCAAATGACAAAGATTACTGATCTTATTAAAATTCATACAACTCATTGTGGATGTGTGGACATATGGCTGTTGCCATGGGTGTGTGGCTGTTGCCATGGATGGGGGATGTCCCTGGAGGTGTAAGGGGGAGAGAGCATTAGAAAACAGGAAGTGAAGGGGACATTTATCAAACATATGATTACATGTCTGAAATCTGCATATAGTACGCTGTTTCAATACAATGCCTGGCATTGCTGTTGGACCTCCACCACTGCTTCAGCATCAAAGGATCCAATGAATTGGGTTGGAGTTTGACTTATAAAGGCAGAGAACATTTGAGAATTAGCTTCCTGGAAGACAGGAGACATGGCAAGGAGGGAGAGTGTGTTCTAAACTGGGATGCCCGTGTGAAGGAAGAGCTGGTGAGATGCTTACTACATGGAGGCAGAAGGAAAGAATTTGTTTACTCCATAAAGTTTCACAGGCTGCCTATTATGTTTTAGGTAGCTAGAGACCCACCGACAATCACAAGGAATCCCTGAAAGTTAGAACAATTAGAGACACGCGGAACTTCAGACAGTGATAAGTGAGAACACAGCCAATTGAAAGCACCAACTCGTAGAATAGCTTTTAAATGTCACATAATGGCTGGTTCCTCAGTGGGTGCCCAGATAACAGGTGTCAATCATTGCTTTCCTGTAGGTAACATGGGACCAGGCCCATGGGTACTATAGAAAAGAATGAGGTCTTGCCAGCCAAAAGCACTGGCAAAAGACTGCATCCATCTTTTTTTAAAAAAAATTTATTGGATATTTTATGTATTTACGTTTCAAATGTTATCCCCTTTCTCCTCTACCCCCTCCTCCTGCTTCTATGAAGATGCTTTCACTCCCACCCATTCCCACCTCAACACCTTGGCATTCCCCTACACTGGGGCATTAAGCCTTCACAGGACCAAGGGCTTTTCCTCCCATTGAAGCCAGACAAGGCCATCCTCTGCTACATATGTGGCTGGAGACGTGGGTCTCTCCATGTGTACTCTTTGGTTGGTGGTTTAGCCCCTGGGAACTCTGAGGGATCTGGTTGGTTGGTATTGTTGTTCTTCCAATGGAGTTGCAAACCCCTTTAGCTCTTTCAGTCCTTCCCCTGACTCCTTCTTTGGGGTTCCCGTTCTCCGTCTGATGATTAGCTGCAAACATCCTCATCTGTATCAGTAAGGGTCTGGCAGAGCCTCTCTGGAGACATCCATATCAGGCTGCAATCCATCTGAACTGTGTCTGTAGACATAAGTCAGAGCTCAGCCTGACTGGTGGTCAGGACTGGCTGGCCTTCATGGTAGCCTCCAGTGCTATAAATCAATTTTCTTATAGTGAGACCATATGTCTCCCATCAAAGAGCATTAGCTACCAGACATCTGTGCAACAAACTGCATCCACCTCTGGCCCAACATCAGTGCTCTCTCTTTCAGGATCACAGCAAGTCAGGAGACTGGCCTAAGCCCAAAGGAAGAGAAGCAGACCAGTCTCTTGATACAGGAGTAAGGAATACATATAGGGATGGGGATGGAGGGTTATAATGATAGTGCCAAGTACTGGCTCCAAGTGTGTGAAGCAGCCTCTCCCTTCTATCTGTCAGCTACATTGAGAATTTGCCATGAGCTGGGCTTAGCACAACACCTAAAGTCCTTTATTTTCCTTCCTGCTAGTTTCCAATGTCCAGAGTGAGACCCACACAAACAACTCTGAATTGTATATGATGCTAGAAAGTGGCTCTGGGTGGTACCTTAAAATCCATACAGTGGACTAGGGTAGTCCTAGCCACCAAGGGCTGCAATTCTCTCCCAGAATGACCTAACCTTTGAGCCAAGATCTATATAACTGGCTGATCACTAGTGGTTCAAAGTGAGTGGAAGAGCTGGGTATATGGCAACATTGGTGGAATGTTTAGCTGGCATTCCTGAGCCCTAGGTTGCATCCCCAGCACTGAATAAACCAGACATGGAGGCACACACCTAGAGTCCCAACACTCTGAGGTAGAGGCAAGAGGTTCAGCAGGTTCAAGATCATTGCCCACTATAAAGTTAGTTCAAGGGCCAGTCTTGTCTAAAAGGGGGACAGGAGGAAACAGAATGTGCAAAGAACCTGGCAGGGCCAACCAGATGTCCACAGGGTCTTTTCAGATGGTCACTGTGGTCAGAGTTAATCCATGTATGAAGCTGCAAAGAGTAGTGCCAGATCAGGCAAGGTTTGAGAGTCATTTCTACAAGTTGTTTTTAAACCGATGACAGCCAGGGCACAGAAATGACAAGTTCATATGTCAACATCTCAAAGATGAACGTAAGATTGTGGCTAGACCAGTTGGGAGAGCTTTGCCTTGGACGGGCTAAGCTATCTGTCTCCTGCCAGATACGGTCTGTATCACATGTTCCTTCCGGGGCTCTGCATGCCTCTGGGGTTCCTCCTTGGTCAGCACCTCCTGAGCTCTGATTTACAAGAAAATGTGCCTCATCGTCACAAACAGTATAGCCACGGTTGGCTTTAAATGAACTTCACCTCCCTCCAGAAGACAAATTTGTTTTGAAGATATACTTGTCATATTCAAAGGAATACACAGTGGGCTGGGAAGCTATTGGCCGTGACCCCTGCAGTGCTGTGAACAATAGCTGAGTCTTTCAAAGCCTGTGTAGTCTGGCAAGTTCCAGGCTGGCTGTGTAGGCACCACCTACGGAACACACTGCTGTGGCCTTACCTCAGCACTTTGAGGTGAGGAAGAGAATATCTTCTGAAACATTTTCTTCGTCTAATGAGTTTCTTCTCTTCCCACCCTACTATTTAGCTTGCCAGTCTGACACATACATAGTGGCCTTTCACTTTTAATAGCAGATTTCTCTGCTATTCGAACATTTCTTTCCACATTTGTAGTAGTCATTAATATTTTTCCCTCTGACAAAATTGCTTGTCTGTGCTTTGAGGGCACTTTTCTCCTTCATTGTCCTCAGTAATCACTCATAAATACTGGCTTGTCTGCCTTCTGCAGAACTCAGATGGGTTGAGAAAACGCAGCTGCTTTATATTCCAAAGAAACATTTGATCATTCAGATTTCTACAGCAACACACACACACACACACACACACACACACACACACACACACACACACAGCCACTCCCACACTTAATAGTATCCCAAATTAGCTCCCTCAGATCCGATCATTTCGTATCATCCTACCTACCCTGTATCCTTCATATGACTTGGTGCCTTGGTTTACTTTGATGCCCTTCCACACCAGGTTATTTCTGAACAACAGAAACTTACACCCCGTGGTTCTGAAGCTGGTAGGTGTAAGAAAAAGGCCCCAGCAGGCTCAGGGGTGAGACTCTGTGTTCTGGTTCTTACATTGTTCTAGTTGTCAAGGTGGAAGAATGGAGTTTCGGGAATCTTTTCTTCATCCCAACCAAAACCCTTACCTTCTAATACCATTCTGTTGAGGGCTAAGATGTCAACATACACACTTTGGAGGACATGAGTCCTCAGAGCGGAGGACATGAGTCCTCAGAGCAGAGGACTTGACCTTCTAGAACTTTGTTCAAACATACTGACTATGCCAGCTCTTGTAGAACTCCAGGGTTATCCAGGGCAGGAAATAAGAGAGTGAGTTGGTCAGCTTTCCATACTATAATAGAATGTCTGAGGCAATGAACTTATAAAGAAAAAAGGTTGATTCTCATGCATGGCTCAGCAGATTGTGGTCTAAAGTCTGGTAACCTCATTGCTTTGGACCTCAGATAAAGACAGTGTGCCATGATGGGGAGTGTGGCAGAACAAGTACTTAACTCCAGGAGCCGGAAAATCAGCCAAGAGATGAGAGAACAAAAATTCCCTAACCCCTTTGGAGCTCACCCTCCATGACTTCAGGACCTTCTGTAAATCCCCACTTCCTGAAGGTCCCCAGCATGCCAGTCTAGGCAGCAAGGTTTTATGGAACCTGCTACAGGATGTTTCTGTAGATACACTATGGTCTTAAATTTGTCTTATTAGTTTGTGTATTTTTAGTGTTCAACAAGGTGAGGTGGGTTAGCCCAGTGGTTGGCCCTCAGATATCTAGTCTCTAACTCTCACACCTGATGAACCTGGGACTGCTCTTCCACAGACCGCTGCTCCCCCAATGACCCTGCCACACCCTATCCTCATTATGACTATAGACCCTAAAGGTCTGACTGTGATCCCACTGGCCCATAGCTAGGGTCCACTTGCCCTATTGCCACTGGGCAGGGGGTCACTCAGTATCAAGAGTCCCCTTGCCCACCTTTGGTAAATTCCTGAGCCAATTTTGCTGCACAGTTTTTATTCTGGGCTCAGTGCAAAGAGAGCTGTGGGCTTCTTGCACACTTGTGCTGCCCAAGACGTGCTCTCTATCCCTGATTGGCTCCCCAGTTCTCTCGTCTTCAGATAATTTTAATGGTTCCCCAATCTGTGCTGAGGAGAAGCTCAGAACAAGTGACTACCTGCCATTTTCTACCATATCTTCACAGTCCTTTAGAGTAGAAAGAGACAAGGCCTCTTCCTCTGGCAAATAAATGGGACCCTCGGTGAATGTTGTCACCACTTCCCAGGGTGGCCCCCAGATTCTGTAAAATAACCATAGCTAGTAGGCTGCTGAGAGACAAAAATGGGCTTTAAAAGAAGAATGGGAATGTTTCTATAATCCTTATACTTGGGGATCATTTTCATTTGCATTTTTCTGGGACTTGTTTGTTTTCAGTCATGTAAACATAGAAAATAGTTATGCCATCAAATGTTTTAATCCATTTCTTCATGGAATGTGTCCTCTGGGGATACTCGAAGGAGCTTACCCAGCAGGACTCGGGTAGCTTATTTTCTTTCAAAGCATCATGCATTGTCTATCTGGAAGGTTTTGTTCGCATTTTGGTAAATGACACATAAGTGTATTAATTTTAAAATGGTTTTAGATCTGTCTCCACAGATTTATTGAGTAATCCATCAGACGCTATCGTACTTTGAAAATGTCATTTGTCATAGTAAAAGGGATCTTGAATCTGTTTTATTTCCATCCCATTCATGCTTTAGTGCTGATGCTGCATTAATCGAATAACTGTGCCCTTCTAATACTGTGGTTTCCTTTAATCCTTCGGTTTCCCTACAAACTATAAAGGACGTTGATCAGTTTAAGACCTTCTGGCTTATGACTCCTGAGTGAATACTCTTTCAAAATTATACCGTGCACTTTTAGATACCCAGTCTTCCTGGGAAGCTTGTGTGCTTCTGGACCCATCTCGGAACTGTTGCTGCTGCTCTAATTCAATTACAGGTCTCCCAAAAAGGGACCATTCAGGCCCCAGTTTAAAATGCATTTCAATTCATTTCTGTTTTGGAATGAAGTTCCATCAAAACTGGATCTATCAAACATGGGTTTTTTAAAAATCTTTTATACCATGTCCTAGCTGACATCCTTGGCTTAGGTTCTGTGTGAGTAGGAAGCTGCCCCTCTAAATATTTACTTCTGCTTTGTATTTCTGCATCCACATGGAGTTGAGCTGTCATCTTGACCCCTTTTGGGTACCAGCAAATTGTAACATATTGAATTTTTTTTGGACCATCAGTAACAGTTGAACTAGTGTAAGAATTATGTGTGCCCCGAAGCTTTGAAAAATTTGCCCCATAAAACACTTGGGCTCCGTTCCTTTTATGGATGTAAGCCTCTGAGACTCGTTTCTATTCCTTCCATGGATACTCATCTATTCTGATTGTCAGGTTTGATAATTTGTATTTTATTTTCCCCTCTCCCCTCTCCTTGCAGGTGAGTATTTGGGATTTGTGCATCGCATTGTATAGTTTCTCCTCTCCTGGGTGTCTTCCTCATCTTCCTCTTTAGATATCGAAAACCTCCTTCCCACGTCACTGCGACAACTGGAAGAGTTCTTTATTTTCTGACCTCATTTGCTTGGGGGCTTTTGCTGTTGTTTTGGTTTTCTGTTTTTCCTTTCAACAAACTCTGGTTCTGAGTTTATTATTTTCATTTGTTCTCCAATTAATTAATTTAGTCTCTAGGATCTTCTCTCTTTCATTTTCTGCTTACAGTTTTGTTTTTCAATATCAGCTTGACCACAGTGTTTGTGTATTTTGGTTCTCTCTTGTTGAAGATTGGAAACAATCAAAGCTATTCATCTTCCTCTAAGCAAATTCTCACTTCTTCTCCTAATGCTTTACTCTCTAGTTTTTTCATCTGCTTGGTCTGTATTTCTAATTTTGACTTTTCTTTCTCTCTTTCTCTCTTTCTTTCTTTCTTTCTCTCTCTCTCTCTCTCTCTCTCTCTCTCTCTCTCTTCCTTCCTTTCTTTCTTTCTTTCTTTCTTCTGTTCTGTGTAGACATCAAAGGAGTCCTTGTGGTTCTGGTTAATTTGAAAATAACTGGTATTTTATTTCCCAGTTCTTTAAAATTAATTCCAATTTACTCCATTCTAGTCAAAACAATGTAAACTCAGTAATTTTTAGCTATGGAAATCATCGAAGCTTTTAGAATTAATCAATGATACACAGGCTGGATATATTTCACGGTTAATAGATTTCTCTCATTTTTACCCTCATCCATTATCTAGTTTGTCAAGTGTTCTGAGGTCTGGTGAACTCCCACTGCTCCCGTGTTGCTTGTGAGTACTTTTATGCAGCAGGTGGAGAGCTGTCCTTGTGAGCCTGGGGCTATCATAGAGCAGCACAGATGTGGCCTACATGGCATCATTTCCTCCTCACAGCTCTGAGGCTGATGACTCCGGGCTCAGGGGAAGGTGTGATCAGTTTCCAGACTCACAGTCACCTTCCCTGGGTCCTCACATGGCAAAAGGAAACTTAGACCTCCTTCTCCTCATAAGGACACCAGTACTCCTCACGAGTCTCCACCCTCATGACCTCTCTGAAATCTAACTACTGGAGCTTCAACATACCAGTAGGGAATATGTGTCATTCTGTGCCACTGTATGTGGACGCCACTTACAGAATTAATTCAATTCTTGGACTTCAGGATAGAAGCTACAACACTGAAGGAAACTGAGGCCCACCTGGGAATCAGTGAGTTCTTGCTGGCCCTGTGTGGCTGCCTTCCAAGAGACGACAGTATGAAGGGCCTCATTCCCCAGCCCAAGTTCTCACCCACAGGGTACCACCCATCTTCTGGACTCTGCCTGTTTGTCCAAGGGAAGAGGGGGTTGCATTCTACTTTCCAAACCAAGTTTCAGAATTTTGTGCAAACTAGATCCAAGATACACACTGGATGTAAGTAGTGCCTTGCTGGTGACAGCCAACTAGAAACCCTGAGTCCCGAGCACTAAGCAACACCCACACCCACTCCCTTTCTGCTGGCAGCTCTGCAAGGAGATCAGAACACAGGTCGCTCTTCACCAGGAGTGTCAATTCCAGACGCTTGGTAGAAGGCCCTGAGAGGACTGTGGCAAGGAGTGCAGCCTGCCTTTTCCAGAGGGAAGGAGGCGAAGCTGACCTGGGCTCATGGGTTGTTGTTATTCTGGAATGCCCGCAGTGCAGTAGCCTTTGCCCAAAAAGGGTTTGAGAAGGGAACAGTTTGCACGATCACTTTTTTTTAAATGTGCTGTTCACATTTAGTTTATTGCCAGACATCTAGTTGCAAGTTAGAAACCTGCTGTTCACAAACTGACCATGTGCATCCATCCCTTATTGTGAGAAATGTTTTAGCAGTAGCCCCGCAGTCTACATTGGTGATAGGGGACCTTAGAAACAACTGAGCCATATTCCAGGCATCCCAGGCTGGCTTCAATCTCCTTGTGTAGTAAAGGATAACCTTGAGCTTCTGATCCTCCTATTTCCATCTACGAAATGCTAGGATGATGGGCGTGTGCCACCAGACCTACTGGGCTTCCCACATCTTAAATAATGATTGTTTTAGTCCTCAGACTCCTGAAGGTTCTCAAGAAGTCTCTCCATCATGTGTGTGTATGTGTGTGTGTGTGTTTAATTGTGACCATTTGACCATTCACATGACATATGATTTGCTGTTTTAACAACTTGAAAGTGTCAGTTCAGCAGCTCCTGGCAGTGCACTGATAGTGCTATGCAGCCACCACACTAATTAGCTCTTCTCCATCTCCTCCATATGAAACTGTATCCATTAGCAGTGATTCCTCTCTTGCCCCTGGCAGACATCCATCCTCCTTCATCTGTATGATTGCCCTACCTTAGTCCTGTGTCCATACGGAACCACGCAACATGTGGCCTTCCACATGTCCTCCCATAGCCTGCTCTTGCGAACGTCACTCGCGTTGTGACCTTGTCGTTCATGACAGGCTAATATTCCATCGTGTGGATATACACTATTTGACTGAGCTACCCATCCACTGCTGGGCGGTTACCTTTGAGCTAGTTTTGAATATTTGCCAAGATGAATATTCATGGACCAGTCTTTGAATGTCTGCCGCAGTCCATTTGGATCCATAATCAGAAGTGGAACTGCTGAATCATCTGAGACTTCTATGTTTAGTTTGCAGAGGGTCTGCCAAGCTGTTTCCCACAGCAGCTGCCCCAGTTTCTGCAGCCACCCGATGTTCGATGCACAAGGCCCCACTCTTTCCAAGGCAGCCACCACTTCTTTTCTTGCCTGTGAGGGTTACAGCCATGGAACGTGTAGCAGTACTCAGATGTTTGGCATTTCCTCATGACTCATGATGGCCTGAGGCTTCCTCTGTGTTGTGGTCACCTTTGTTTATCTGCTCTGGAGTAATGTCTACCTGCTTGAATCACTTGCCCACTGTGACCTGAGTTGTTTGACACTCATGGCTGAGTTTTCAGAGTTATTTGTCCCAATACCAGCTCTTTATCAGTTTCGTGAATTCACAGATGTTTTTACTTTTTAAGTTGCCCCTTTCTTCTTCATCCCTTGGCCTTCTTGTTATGATTCCTCCTCCTTCTTCTTCTTCTTCTTATTGTAGTTTCTATGTATAACCTCTCTCAGCCTCAAATTCGCCATTGTTCCTCCTCAACAGACCTACAGCTAAAATTTCAGGCACATTATCACAAGGCGCCATTTTCTTCATAAAGTCCTTTGATGCACATCTCTCTTTAATTTTTTTTTTTTGAGACAGGGTTTCTCTGTGTAGCCCTGACTGTCCTGGCATTTACTCTATAGACCAGGCTGGCCTCAAACTCAGGGACTTGCCTGCCTTTGCCTCCTGAGTGCTGGGATTAAAGGCGTGCACTACCACCCTGTCTTTACTTTTATACAGTGCAACTTATCTGTCTTTTCTTTTGTTGTCTATGTTGGCTTGCCATATTTCCGAACCATGGCCTGATCCAAGATTAGGAAGATCTATCCTATCTTCACATCTAAGGATTTCATGGCCTCAGTTCTTACAGTTAGTCTGTTGATAGGTTGTAAATTAATTTTTGTATTTGGGTTGAAATAAGGTTCCACATCATTCTTCAGTATGGAGAAATCAGTTGTTTCAGCACCGACCATTATTGAAGCGACTGCTCTCTCACCCACTGAATGGCTGTGGCACAATGAACACAATGTTAATATGCACAGACAGAGGCCTAAAGGTGACTTCAGCTGTATTCTCCATTGCTCTCCACAGTATGGGCATATTCTCATAACTCACAGCTCAACGCTCTGCTTAGGCTGGCTGCCCACCAGCCTCAGGGCTGCATCTGCCTCTGCCTGGCGAGTGCTGTTTACTGACTTGAGACACTACTCTCAGCTTTCTTCCTGTAGCTGTTAACGTCAGTGCCCGAGATCGGAACTAAGGTCTTCCCACTTGTTTGTCAGGCACTGAACTGTCTCAGCTGTCTCCTGGGCTCCTACCCTATTATGCATATTCCATAAGTGTGCTATCTCCACACTAAAAACGCACTGTATTGACTATTGTAGCTCTGTAATACATTTTAAAAATTGCTATCCACCATTTTTTTCCACCTCTGGATGCTAAAAAGACAATTTCAAGATAATTACTTCTCATAGAAAATTGTGTAATGTAGTATGGAAACATATTTTCATCGGAATGTCCAATTTCAAAACCTACCAAGACAGAAGGTTCAACATTAATAAGTTGTAGTGCTGATAAATTATTTTTAAATGTTCCAAGAGATGAAAATGCTAACTTTCCTGGTATGTTTAGTCAGTGTCTATACATGTAAGTTATTGAGAGGCATCTCATATATAAATATAATTAAAATAATAATGGGGGCTATAGCTTGACCTGATGAGAAATCTCTTGGCCCAGAATCCAGTCTGAACTCACAAGCCTATTTGTATATTTTAAACTCATACAATATGTTTCACAGTGTGTTCATATTTTATTCAAGCACATATACACTAGAAATATTACACAATATACAGCATAGAACTCCTTACTGTTATAAAAATCTATTTTCCAAAATACATTTAACTCCCAAGATTTGGGGAAAGGAATTATAGGTAGCTACTTTACAGTGCTCTGATTTCCAGTCTCCAATTAGAAAAACAGCAAGATAATTAATAGATTTGTTTCATGCAACTAACACTGATGGCGCCACCGCGCTGTGCTGGCATCTTGCTCCTCCTGGATCCACTGGGATTCCAGACAATTCTCCTCCGTCTGCGTCTCTTATAGTTCCCAAATGTGGGCCAGGGGTAGTAGCACAGAACTTTAATCCCAGCACTCAGGAGGCAGAGGCAGATGGACCTCTGTAGATCTGAGGCCAGCCTGGTCTACAGAGTTAGTTCTAGCACAGCCAAAGCTACACAGACAAACCCTACTTGACCAAACAAAATAAAACAAAACAACAAATTTGTACTTGAATCAGTTTCTTTGATTGCGCTTTACCCTTCTGAATTATCCCTTCAGAACAAAATGTCCAGGCCATCCCTGGGTTGTGCCACGATCTGCTTCAGGCATGACCAGTCCAATATTGTAGCTCATTTTACTCACTCTATAATTTACCAGTAAGACTTTAAGACAGTATTTTCACCATGATTTCTGCTCCTATAAAAGAGCCTCATAGAGGATAAATAACTCACTAGATATTACCAAGCTATTCCATGACACAAGCTTTCTCGGTGTTTCTCTATCCTGTTCACTTTCTTTGACAAATGAAGCGTTAACTGTGACTTGGGGAGAAAACCGATAATCCTACATTTTCTGCTCCACCTTTGTCATGAATAGCTTGTATCTCTCCCTGTGTGAGGGGAAGAAGAGAAATGAGTTGAAGCTGGAGAAAGCCATGAGGAGCAGAGAAGTGGGGGAGCAGAGAGCAAATAATTAACTCTGGGGTCTAATGTCCACTGAGTTTTCCAAGGTTTTCATGTTCAGTGCTAACCCTGCACTGACTGATTAATCACAAAGCATTTATGAAGCACTGGGTATTTACTGTGCCCTTAGTCCTGAGCTGAGCCTCATGAGGCACTTGGAACAAGATCCACTGCCCACTTTGAGAGACAGGGTTATGCAAACCAAGCAGCAGTCATCAGGACGAAGTCATGTTTGTTAGGAATGGGCTAGAAGTTCAGAGATAAGATGTAGCTGGGAGGGAGAGCTTAGGTAGTCACAGACTACTTCATGGAAACAAGCAGTTTTCAATGGGGTCATGAACAACAGGATTGGAAAAGTCCGAAATAGCAAGGCAGGAGCAAGAAATGCATGATCATGGCCTGGTGAGCTAATAGTGTGCTGGCCAATACTGACTGTGCCATCTTGACACTGTAGAAGAACATCCGTGTGCATTTGTGAGGGAGTTTCTAGAGTTGGATAACCTAGTCCAGAAGACCCACACTAAGTGTGTGTGTGTGTGTGTGTGTGTGTGTGTGTGTGTGTGTGTGTGTGTATACATGTGTATGTAGGAGAGGTTTGATGATATCCCACCTGATACTGTGGTGTAGAAATGAGGAAACCATGAGTATAAGACACTGGGTATTTCTCAAGAAGGCTGAGAGATGAACTTTAGGACATGGAGGAAACTGGAAGGAATAAACAGAAGAACAAATGTAAATTCCCTGAGGTTGGAGGCAACTGGAACATTTAGGATAGCATAAAACTCTGACAAGACAAAAAGAGACAAGAGTCAAACGCAGCAGCAGAGCTGGAAGGAGAGAAAACCACAGAAGTGTTGTCAGTAAGCCGAGGTCATTTGTATCTCCATTTACAGTGGGAAAAGTCCTCATGGGCAGGAAGACCCCAGTTCTCAGGCTGTGTAGCATTCAGAACCTGAAAAGAGTTTCTCAATTGGGAAAAATGTCTCCGTAAGATTGGCCTATAGGCAATTGGGCATTGTCTCGATTAATGATTGACGTAGGAGGGCCTAGCTCACTGCGGGCAGCATCACCCCTGGAAGGGTCCTCAATTGTACAGAACAGCAAGTAGAATAAGCAATGAGGAACAAGCTGGTAGAGAAGTCCCCCATGGCCTCTGCCTCTGTCCCTGCCTCCGTGCTCCTGACCTCACTCACCTCAATGTCGGACTGGGACAAGATGAAACAAACCCTTTCTTTCCTTCAGGTTGCTTTTGGTCATGGTGTTTTTCTCACAACAATAGAAACCAACTGAGGCAGCAAGTTAAGGGATTTACTTTGGCTCACAGTTTGAAGCCACAATTCATCATAGTAGGGAAGCCATGGTGGCCAGAAGCCACAGTGGCAGGAACACGAGGCAGCTGGTGACATTGTAACTGTTGTCAGGAAGCAGAAAGAGGTGAATGTTTATATTTGCTTTCTCTTTTTCATTCAATCCAGGACCCCATCCCTTGGGATAGTGTCAAAACACACACACACACACACACACACACACACACACACACACACACACACACACACACACTTAATGTGGGTCTTCTGGCCTAGATTATCCAACTCTAGAAACTTCCTCACAAATGCACACGGATGTTCTTCTCCTACAGTGTCAAGATGACACTATCAGTATTGGCCAGCACAGTAGCCACAGAAATGATGGCCTTCACATTTGGATGGGTGAGAAAGGGCAGGAGGAGAGGGTAGAGTCTGAGACCTCAGGTGAAAGGAGCCACAGGTTGACCGGAACACAAAAACATCTCAGCACATCTGATCACCTTTGGTCCCTTGTCTTCCCCTGGATTCTTCCTTTTGATTGGCTTGCTCTTAAACCTTAATTAGTTACAGCCTGATTCAAGACGCTTTATGTATAGTCACTAATGTACTCCACGAAGACATTTAGAGCAATAGGCATTTTGATTCCTATTTCAAAATAGAAAGTGTGGTCGAGTGTGATAAGAGTGTGATGAAGTAACTCACTCAGGGTCAGGCAACAGGCATGTGGCAGAGCAAGAACTGGTCTGGATCTCCCTGGTGCCAAATCTCATGCCCTAAATGTCCTCTATGCCCTCCAGACCAGCGTGCTAGAAAGGCCAGTCTACTTCTGCTGTGGTGGGTGAGTGGCTGGTTCACAGCTGTGCCCATGCCCACATAAGGATTCATTTGCTCTCTTCAGCCATAATTCTCCCTTGTTACTAAGAGGTGGAAAATGGGCATGGGAAATCACACAAATAACACCTCCCGGTGTCAACCCAGCTTCCATGGGGACAAAAGTGCTTTAGCAACTCTTTCAAAGTAACCAAGGAAAAGCTTGACCTTCGAGCAGTTTCTCCATTTAGAGTTAAATTTGTCTTCGAACAAATATAGTTTGAGCAAATCAAGACCTCCTGTTTCAGCTATGTAACTGAGAAGGTGATATTTCTAATCTGATTTAAGATTTTTCTTTTGCCAAACTCCTCGGGGCAAGAGAGAGAGAGAGAGGGAGAGGGAGAGGGAGAGGGAGAGAGAGAGAGAGAGAGAGAGAGAGAGAGAGAGAGAGAGAGAGAGAGAGAATGAGAATGCCAACCATCAGAATAAAAAAGAAATAACCCAAAAAGTGCATTGTTATAAACCATAACCGTGCTCGTTGTAAATAGCACTTAAACTTTTCAAACCTTTCTGGGGTTTTCATGGTAACTGCCTTTATTCCAGCTGATTTGAATCACGATGTTGTGTAGAAGCCATTGGCAAGAACTGGATGTGTGTTGAAGGTCAGGTGTCAAATGGATCTTCTGGGGCAAATACCAGAAAGAAAAATCCTGTGCACAATACCATCCCAGTCACCACCTACCCACACTCTGCAACTGTGTGGGGAGCAGTGCTTCTCAGTGATACCCAGAATCACTGTCCTCTCAAAGTCAGCCCAATGCCTGCATCCCACTGTGAGCATCTCTACACTCCAACTGTGCCCCTAGGAAGGGAATTATAGCCACGAGCTCTTAGTTTACTAATGTTGACTCTTCTCTCTGAGTGTTCTTGGGTAAGAGTGTTTCGTAAGGGTCAGGAAGGAGATTTGACAGCACGAGTCAAACACAAACTTGAGAAGCTACATATTGCCCTTCTGTGATTCACCCCGGCTTGCAGATGTAAGTGAGGTCCAAGGTCTGTGGGCAGCTCCATACAAAGGTGTCTCATGCAGAGAACAAATGGTATGGGGTAGAACCAAGGGCCTGTTCTCTCTCTTGACCTTGATTAACTTAGCTTGCCTGACTCTCCAGTCCCAGTGGAGTCATGACCAGTTTGTGTGTTTTCTCCCCAACCCTATACCCTTCTTTCCATCCCCAGGCCCTCCCTGCTTCTGACTTCTAGTCTCTGGGAAAGACTGAGAAAAAAAAAAAGCATGCACCTCTCACCAAATCAGTCCCATCTCTTAAAAGGAACTCAAGTGCACCTTTTATAGGAAGTCATCCCAGACTGGACTGAGGTCTTAGAATATCTTTAAGAAACAAGTTGAAACCTTAGTAAATGCCAGATTCTAAAAGATTCTGCCCTCACAGTTGGCCTGAGAATAAGCTCAGCATGGGGCTCATGGTCATACAGGTAGAGTCAAAGGTCAGAGGTCACTGTAGACTCACAACCTATCACTTTATGGGGCAATTAGCAGTGTGTGTGTGTGTGTGTGTGTGTGTGTGTGTGTGTGTGTGTGTGTGTGTGTTCGTGTGGATGGGCATGCTTGTAGAGATAAGAAGTCAATGTTGTGTGTCTTACTTAATTGCACCCTACCTTATGTTTTGAGTCAGTTTGAGCTCACTGACTCAGCTAGACTAGCTGGCCAACAAGCCCCAGAGATCCTCTTGTCTTTGCCTACTAGCACATAGATTACTCATGGCATCATATCCAGTTTTTCTATGAGGATATTGGGACTATGGACTCGGGTCTTGTTGCTTGTGTGGTATCCACTTTGTCAACTGAGCCAGCTTCTTGACCCATATGTTTATTTTGTGTGCATCGGGGAGGTATGGGTGTGGCTGTGTGGGCCTAAAGAAGCCAGAAGTCAGTCTCAGGAGTTGTTCCTCTGGTACTCTTCACCTTGTGTGTGTTTTTTTTTTTTTTACAAAGTTCCCTTGGTCTAGTCTAGGTGACTAGAATAATTTTTTTTTATTAACTTGAGTATTTCTTAAATACATTTTGAGTGTTATTCCCTTTCCCGGTTTCCGGGCAAAAATCCCCCTCCCCCTCCCCCCTCCCCTTCCTTATGGGTATTCCCCTCCCAACCTTCCCCCCATTGCCGCCCTCCCCCCAACAGTCTAGTTCACTGGGGGTTCAGTCTTAGCAGGACCCAGGGCTTCCCCTTCCACTTCACCTTGTGTTTTGAGACAGGCTCTTCCTCTAGCCTGAAGCTCACCAAGCAGGGTAAACTGGCTGGCCATTGAGTTCTCAGGATCTGTTTGGTCTTGCCTCCTCAGTGCTTATATTATGAGTGCTTTCCCATACATTTGGCTTTTTTAAAAGCATAGATTCTGAGGCTCAAAAGCAGGTCCATGTACTTCTATGTCAAGTACTTTAATGAGTGAGCCATCTGCCCAGCCCTATAATACACACTTTAGCTCCCCATATCCATATGCAACTGAGCTTGACCTGTCCTTCAATGGCAGGTCCTAAGTGTGAAAACCTTGTCCTTATTAGTTTGACTTCAATATCTAACTTCCCCAGAATGGAGCTAAGAACACAGTTAGGATCATAATGCTTTGAGGGCATAGTTGGGGACACATAGGCTACTTCGGTCAGAAAGGAGATGGCCCTGTGCAGAGTGGAAACGTGTGTCCAGAGGAGGGCTGGGTAGTTCCCTGAGGCCCAGGGCTACAGAGAAGCTCCTTGGGATAGTATTTTAACTGCCATTATTTTTGTTTGTTTGCTTTGTAGTTACATAATCCATGGCAGTCACGAATTCAAACATTTAAATTGCCTGAACTCTCGCCTGCTCTATACCCTTAGCTAAGACCCTTCCTTGTCTCCAGGTCTTGATATACCATCAACAGAACCACTGGGATGGCTTAGGCCATCAGCACTTAAGCCCCAGAGGATATTCTTGGGCCTACCCTGGATCTGCCTTACTCATATTTGAATTCTCAAGACTCACTAGGCATCAGAAGTAGGTGCTGAATAAATGTTTATTGAATTAAATTAAAGACAATCAAAGTCTTTTTGTATTTCATCAGCGAGTACCCAGCCAGCTGTGGTTTATTTAATGTGAGCAGCTTGTATTTTCAGCCTGTCACCTAGACTCCAACAGTAGTGAGTTGATCTTTAAGTAGGTCCATGTTGGTGACTTAGGCTGTAGATTCAGACAAGTCCTGGATTTGGGCCATGTGTTGTTGACTATGTGAATACACAGTGGAAAAACAATTTGGTTTTCCAAGGTGCTTAAATATAAACTTAAGAATGTATCCTAGCAGCTTTTTGATGCCTACGAGGGAAAAAAATATGGGGTGAAACATCTGTTTGATTAACTGCTTGTCCCGATTTGTACTTAATTACTTGGCTTAACTTTACACAGCTTGGAGAAGCAAGAGTCTTGTGATTGGGTGTAGACAGCCAACTGGAACAACTTAAGCCAAGGGGGGGGGGGATCTGAATTGTTCTGATTGTGTGTTCTGCTTACAACAAGTTGATGAATTCTATTTCCTTGCCTTCTGAGGTACTTCTTTAAAGAGTAAAGTAACACATAAAGGCAGATGTCAAAGTCAGTAAAGGTCACTTTAGTGGGTCTCCTTTAAAGGGAGGTGACTCAGTTGGCAAAATGTCTGCCTTACATCTCCGAGGGCTTCGGTTAGCTATGTTAAAAATCCCATCGCTGAGGAAGCAGAGACAGAACTATCCTTGAAGCTTCCTGAACAGACAGATTAGGCTTCTTGGCAAGTTCCAGGCCAGTGAAAGAACTACCCCCGCCCCCCTGACCGTGGAAACAGACAGTACTGAGGAATAACACCTAAGGTTGTTTTCTGGTCTGTACGTGTGCATGTGCATACGTGCTCGTGTGCACACACGCATGCACACACAGGGAGAGAGAGACAGAGACAGAGAGACAAAGACAGACAGAGAGGGAGGGAAGGAGAGAGAGAGAGAGAGAGAGAGAGAGAGAGAGAGAGAGAGAGAGAGAGAGAGAGAGTTCTATGCACAGCAAGGGAGGAACTAATTGTGACCATTCTGGATCACACATCTAGTCACAGAACCCTCTGCAAACAAGCTAGCTCACCAATGCAGGCATCTGAATAGCCCCTGCAAAGTAGTCTCCTTCATCCAAGCTGGTGTTGCTGGGTGGTACCACATCTCCAGGAAGCAGGAGACACTCTCCTCCAATGCATATTAGAGCCTTCAATGGTAAACTTCTTGTTTCTCCTTTTATCTCTTTGTGGGTGAATTATTTTTAAAAAACATAAAATCTATCCTCCTAAAGTTGTTTTCATCCTACATGGAACAGAAACCATAGGAGAAAAAAATGACTTGGCAATCTCTTTCGATGGGGTTAAAAGCCTATAAGCAGAGAAAGATGAAGTCGACGAGTATTAGTTTTATTGCAATTCACATGGTCAGCTGTTTCACAATGCCTCCGTGTTGGTCAAATCTGTTTTCTCATTTTGTACTAATAATACTTCTTGGGCCCAGCAGGTACAGGATCATGAGTTAGGAAATGGTTGGGCTTGGATTTTAACGTGGATCTCCAGAGTCTAGTGTCAGAGCCTTTCCAACTGTGTGGCTCGCACCCTCTGCTCTGAGCCTCTGTGCTCTCCTCTGCCCTTTGGAGCCTCATTTAACTGTGCACAGCCTACTGTAACTTCAACAATAACCTTGGCTCACCACCCACCCAAACACTACTGCTGACTCCTGGTACAGAACACAGGAGGAGCACTCCTTTTGAACAACCATTGAAGTTTTGCTTGAAAGTTCTGAGACCTGTTTGCAGTTTGCAACTTGACATAGGAGGCTGACTTTCACAGGCACTCATGCATATAATAAACCTGCCAAAGTTTCTTTGGTTACAGTTTCTCTCTCTCTCTCTCTCTCTCTCTCTCTCTCTCTCTCTCTCTCTCTCTCTCTCCTCTCTCTCTCTCTCTCCTCTCTCTCTCTCTCTCTCTGTTTCTCTCTCTCCTCCTCTTCCTCCTCTTCCTCCTCCTCCTCCTCTCTGTTTCTCTCTCTCCTCCTCTTCCTCCTCTTCCTCCTCCTCCTCCTCCTCCTCCTCTCTCTCTCTCTCTCTCTCTCTCTCTCTCTCTCTCTCTCTCTGTCTCTCTCTCTCTTTACTGAAAAAGAGTCTTACCATAGCCCAGGATATCCTCAAATTTGTTCCTCCTGTCTCAGCCTCCCAGTCTCTAGGATTATAGATATGCACCACGATACCCAGCCACCTCTGTGCTCTTGGCATTAAATAAGTCTCTAGTGACTTAGCAACAACGCAGTACATTCCTTGATTCTGAAACACCCATGCTTTCTGACTGACAGCTCTTTTGCCGCTTGCTCTTACATAGTGATGTGGCGTGGGAGCCTCAGCATTGGCCCCAAGAAAGGAGCGCTGGAACACTGGCATTTGTGACCATGTGTCCAGAATAGCAGCCAGTTTTGCTTACTGAGCTGTAGATTAGAGGCCCTAGTCCATTGCCCACATACTTGACTCTATTAAGGAATATGAAGAACACAGGATCACCAAGGAGAACACAACCAAACACATTTCAGCTTTGACACTACCCTCTCAGACTACACCATGGAGTGTCTAAGGACCCACAAAATCGGGTACTTAGCAAGGGGTTTCTATCAAGTTCCTTCCAGAGCTCAGAGTTGAACTATTGGAGAAGTGATTTGCCTACCATAAACAGTGAGTCACTATGGAGGTATAAGACAGTGTTGCATAGACCGTGGGAGATAAAGGTTCATCCTCTCCAAAGGAAGCCAGGCTTCTTCTGATGAGCTACATGACAGTCAACAAGGCCCACCTAAGAAAGCGCAGGGTTGGAGACATTGATAGCAATGGGAGACTAACTTCCTGTCTGTTGCTGAACATAATAAAACCAGCAGCTGCTTTTCTTGTTTCTCTTCTTTACTTCATTTTTACAATGATTTCTCTTACATTTACAATGAGCACCTGACAGATTTGAAAATGCCGACTCTCCACACAAAGGATGAGACCATCACCATCATGTGAAGCCTCAGAAGTCTAGTAGACACATTAAGCATTAAAACTGGGATCTACGCCTTTCACCTATATAGCAGAAAGCCCACAGGAAGTGGAAGACATCCAGTGTTCCAGCTGAATGGTCACTCCTCTGCCAGATGTTTGTTGTCATGGAGACCCAGCCACAGGATGTGCACTGAGTGCACATCCAGATTTTCTCAGTGCAGTCAATAGAGACAGGTCCAAATTGTAGGCCTGCACTGGTTTATCTAATACAATGCCCAGGAGCTTTCCTGGGCTGGTAGACTGGGATAGAGGAAGGCCCTGGGCAAAATAATATCCATGAGAACCCACAGTTGCCTGAGAAGCGAGAACTGATTTCTGTGTCCAGCTATGTTGGCTAGTAATTGAAAGAAAGCCCCATCTGCATTTTATCACTAAGGTTTATAAATAGACACAACTTCATTCTCATTTGAGAGAGAGAGAGAGAGAGAGAGAGAGAGAGAGAGAGAGAGAGAGAGAGAGAGAGAGAGAGAGAGTGTGTGTGTGTGTGTGTGTGTGTGTGTGTATGTGTGTGTGTGTGTGTGCATGTGGGCGTGCACACCATAGGGCATATTTGGAGGACAGGGGACAGGTTGTGGATCTTGTTGTCTCCTCTCACCTTTCTGAGTGCTCTGGGATCAAATACTTGTGAGGCTTCACTTCCTGCACTTTTACCTACTGAATCCTCTTTCCTGACTGTGTGCAGCTTTAAGATACCTTTTAAATCTAACCAGCCAACATTCATTCCCTGCTCTGCCTCATTTTTTTTCATTCATATCAATTCTTCCAGGTGAAATTAAGAATGTTTTTAGCCAATGCTAATAAACTATGATTTGGAGTTCTGTTCACTAATATACTCAAACAGATAAAACTGATATATTCAGTACTTTGAAGAAAGTAACAGTTTCTTAGAAGCCAGCCCATTTGCATAGTTTTCCTTGTTATTCTTCTGCACCTCTTTGTATCCCTGGGTTTTCATGCTTTTACTACTAAAGTGAATGGAATTTTGTCCTCTACTGTGTCAAATGCTGGTTGTATCATTACTGAATAAAGCCATAGGTTTTGGGGCATTTATTGCTTAACCAGATATGTCCCTGCTTTCTTATTATACTGCTAAGCACTTCTAGCTAATCCTTGTTCATTATCCGAGTATATAAACACTATCCTTATTTACTGGTGTCTCTCCTTTCCAGTTCTCATAGCTGGACTTTTTCTTGGCCGTCTGCATTGGCTGTTATTTCTACAACAGTCTGGGCTTTGTTTCTTTCCCTATTGCTGTAATAAAATGCAGGTTAAGGGAGAAAGGACTTATTCTGGCTCATGGCTCAAGGTCCACTCCAGGTAAGGAAGTTAAAGAATCAGGAGCTTGAAGCTTGCTGGTCACGTTCTATCCACAGCCAGGAGACTTGAGAACAATGAATGTTTGTTAGTATTCAGCTTGCTTTCTCTATGTTATGCTTTCCAGGATCCTCTACTTAGGGAATGATGCTGCCCACAGTGGGCAGGTCATCCCACTTATTAAGGCAATCAAAAATAATCTCTGACAGATACTCCCTGAAGCTTATCTCCTGGGTGATTCTAAACTCTATCCAGGTGATACTATCACAAGCACCATAGCAATACTATAGAATAGTATAGAGAAAACACTTAAATATTTCTGTTTAAATAAAAATAGAAGCAAAATAGTATAAATGAAAATGCCCAGTTGGAATACTGTAATCTTCTGGACTGTTCTTTCCATATCAAAAGCATCAGGTTACTTTGAGGTTGTGTGAGAGCCTTCACTTACTAATAAAAAGCAGAATGTCACACTGAGAAGTGATGTTGGGAGGAACTAACAGGCTGAATACATCGTTTCTACTTGCTTTGAGGATACAGTTGGGGGAGAAAGTGTCTAGTGATGAGGCCCTTCCATTTTTATAGCATCTTAATTAGTCTCAAGAGGAGAGCCTGAGTCACACTGGGATGCCTGTTTGGGGCAGAGGCAGAGCCAAGTACCTTCATTTCTCAGCACTCTGAGTCACTCTCCGCCTAAGGCAGACAGTGGGGTGTCCGCCTGGAGTCTTTGCTTTGTATTTTATTCTTGGTGCCAAGTATGAATCCATATTCAAGGTACTCTAGACAAGTCAAAGGGAGATAAAATTTATCCCTTGGTTCTATTTTCATCTCATTCAAAAATAGCAAGCAGAGAGCTCTCAGGAGTTGGTATGCACTCAGACAGGAGGCAGCGCACCTGCTGCCACTGGGACAAGGTCAGAGGGAACCATTGGTTCTGAGACAGCACCTGATCAGCAGGAACTTGTGTCTCCCATTGAAAAGGAGTCCTGCCAGCCTTAGAGTTATTGGTATTGATGCATTGTATAATTCAAGAACCAAAGAAGCTTACTTTTTCTAGTATAATTGTGCACACATGCTCGTCACTTCACAGACACACACAACCTGTACCCATGCCCTGAGTGCTGTAATGAGCCATCTGCCTACCCACATCCACTCCAGAGTGTGTGGATGATTGGCAGCAGGTAGCTGCATGTCTGCCCTGGTGGCTTTCCTCTGCAAATGGGAGATACTTCCTTCCTCAGTGTAAAAATCCCAATGGCTAATCCACATCCTTATTAGATACCTATATTCAGAGGGATGCTGTCTTTGCTACAGTTACTATTGCTGTGATGAAACACTGTGACCAAAAGCAACTTGGAAAGTTCCATATATAGTTCATTATCAAAAGCAGTAAGGGCAGGAATTCAAGCAGGACAGGAATCTGGAGGGAAGCAGTGGCTGGTGCAGAGACCATAGAGGAGTGAGTGCTCCTTACTCATCATCAGTTGTTCAACCTTTCTTTCTTTTTTTAATCTTTATTAACTTGAGTATTTCTTATTTACATCTCGATTGTTATTCTCCTTCCCAGTTTCCAGGCCAACATCCCCCTAACCCCTCCCCCTCCCCTTCTATATGGGCTTCTGCTCCCCATCCTCCCCTCATTACCACCCTCCCCCAAACAATCACGTTCACTAGGGGTTCAGTCTTGGCAGGACCAAGGGCTTCCCCTTCCACTGGTGCTCTTACTAGGCTATTCATTGCTACTTATGAGGTTAGAATCCAGGGTCAGTGCATGTATAGTCTTTGGGTAGTGGCTTAGTCCCTGGAAGCTCTGGTTGGTTGGCATTGTTGTTCATATGGGGTCTTGAGCCCCTTCAAGCTCTTTCAGTCCTTTCTAAGATTCCTTCAACGGGGGTTCCGTTCTCAGTTCAGTGGTTTGCTGCTGGCATTCGCCTCTGTATTTGCTGTATTCTGGCTGTGTCTCTCAGGAGAGATCTACATCCGGTTCCTATTGGCCTGCACTTCTTTGCTTCATCCATCTAATCTAGTCGGGTGGCTGTATATGAATGGGTCACATGTGGGGCAGGCTATGAATGGGTGTTCCTTCTGCCTCTGTTCTAAACTTTGCCTCCCTATTCCCTCCCAAGGGTATTCTTGTTCCCCTTTTAAAGAAGGAGTGAAGCATTCGCATTTTGGTCATCCTTCTTGAGTTTCATGTGTTCTGTGCATCTAAGGTAATTCAAGCATTGGGGCTAATAGCCACTTATCGATGAGTGCATACCATGTGTGTTTTTCTGTGATTGGGTTACCTCACTCAGGAGGATATTTTCCAGTTCCATCCATTTGCCTATGAATTTCATAAAGTCATTGTTTTTGATAGCTGAGTAATATTCCATTGTGTAGATGTACCACATTTTCTGTATCCATTCCTCTGTTGAAGGGTATCTGGGTTCTTTCCAGCTTCTGGCTATTATAAATAAGGCTGCTATGAACATAGTGGAGCATGTGTCTTTGTTATATTTTGGGGCATCTTTTGGGTATATGCCCAAGAGAGGTATAGCTGGGTCCTCAGGTAGTTCAATGTCCAATTTTCTGAGGAACCTCCAGACTGATTTCTAGGATGGTTGTACCAAGTCTGCAATCCCACCAACAATGGAGGAGTGTTCCTCTAACTTCTTGAGTTCTTTGTATATTTTGGATATAAGCCCCCTATCAGTTGTAGGATTGGTAAAGATCTTTTCCCAATCTGTTGGTTGCTGTTTTGTCCTAACAACAGTGTCCTTTGCCTTACAGAAGCTTTGCAGTTTTATGAGATCCCATTTGTCGATTCTTGACCTTAGAGCAGAAGCCATTGGTGTTTTGTTCAGGAAATTTTCTCTAGTGCCCATGTGTTCCAGATGCTTCCCCACTTTTTCTTCTATTAGTTTGAGTGTATCTGGTTTGATGTGGAGGTCCTTGATCCACTTGGACTTAAGCTTTGTACAGGGTGATAAGCATGGATCGATCTGCATTCTTCTACATGCTGACCTCCAGTTGAACCAGCACCATTTGCTGAAAATGCTATCTTTTTTCCATTGGATGGTTTTGGCTCCTTTGTCAAAAATCAAGTGACCATAGGTGTGTGGGTTCATTTCTGGGTCTTCAATTCTAGTCCACTGGTCTATCTGTCTGTCTCTCTACCAAAGCCTTTGCTTCCTCTGTACTCACTGTGTATCCTGCTCGAGACCCCACTAACAGTGCCTCTTTGGACAAAGGCATTTTGACTACTGTAAGATAGTCGTCTTTCTCAATGAAGGGATGCATGCTTCCAGTTGTAAAGATGTCTCCGGCTCCCTTTCCCAGGAGGCTGGAGCATGTGTCTCTAGCCATGAAGGAGAACAGCCTGATGTTTCTTGGCCCTGTAAGCATCCATGTGCAAATCAAAAGACAAGACAGAGCACTTGGTTTACTGTTGTATCACTCTCACTGCTCCTGTATGGATGGCAGGAGGAATTTGGCAGGAGAAAGGGAAGCAGGTCGTCTCAAAAAAAGGACTTGAGATCTTCATGGCTTCTTCATCTAAGCAGATGAGAGACCAGCAGGGCATCCTCCCCTCCTCAACCTGCAAACCAGAGACAAAGGTGAGCTAGCCTAGAGTATGGAACTATCCAAGGCAGAGTGTACATGGGCTGATACTACTGCTGAGAGCCCCAGACAGGAGTGGAGAGCATTGGAGGACAGAAACTGAAGATGGAGAAAGAATGGCAGAAATCAGAATGCAGCAAGACCCAAAGGATTCTCAGGTCCCTGTGTATATGACACTATGTTCTCCTCATCTGGGGGGTGGGGAGCAAAGGACAGGAAAAGGACTTTGATGTCTCTCTTCTCAAGATGACTGTTCTTAAGTTTAAGAAAACCCACTTGACTATTTTGGTATGATGCACCTCCTCCAATGTCTAAGACACCAAGTGTCACCTGGAATTTCCATGAACCTCTCAATGGGGTGTGTGTGTGTGTGTGTGTGTGTGTGTGTGTGTGTCTGTGTCTGTGTCTGTGTCTGTGTCTGTGTCTGTGTCTGTGTCTGTGTGTCTGTGTGCATGTAATGTGTACACACAGAGGCCAGAGGAAGATGTCAAGTGTCTTGCTCTTACACTCTGTTTTAACCCCTTAAGACGAGGTCTCTCACTAAAGCTAGAGCTGAGCTGGAAGCCAACAGGTCCGAGTGCTCAACCTTTGACACCTCATACCCCAGTGCTGGAGTTACAAATGTTCGGGATCACAGCTGGGCTTTTACATGAGTTCAAGCTCAAGTCCTCATGTTCAGCCTCACGGTAAGTGCCCTTACCCAAGCAGGATAACCTGAGCCCCAGCTAGACCTTTCATAAACTGGTCATCCTCAGTGAAGAGGCGCTTTTAGGGGCTGGCTCCCAGGCAGGCTCAGAAGGGCTCGGCGCCAGCTTATCTGCTTAAGCCCTGGGTACAACATCACCACTGTGTTCCTGCCTTGGCATTGTTGGCATCTCCTCTGCCCTCATCAGTTTGTGAAATGAATCTGCCCCTATAGGCTGATTTGTAGAAGAATCATTATCCACAATAAGCATTTCATAACTCCCTCGATTTTTACCAGTTGTTTTAGATCCTCCTCCCTAGCTCCGTTGGGCATGCTGTTATCTTAATCTTCATCAGGTCCATGTGAGGTTGACAGATCTGCAGGGTCTGTTTGTGTGGCTGCCAAGGAAATGTGATTAGGCTATAACTCCACAATATGAGGCTCCTGAATGTCCCTCTTCCTCACCTTCTGAACCCTAGGTTCATCTCCAAGTATATTTCTTTAAGCACAAGAAACTATGAAATTGTCTGTGTATAAGGCTGAACAAAGGCACCTCATACGAATAACATCTTGTGCTTTCAACAAGTCATTCAATCTTGTATAAATCTTGATAAACAACAGAAAGTAAGAGAGAGACCCACACCCACAAACATTAATCCCCTCTCAGACCCTGCTGTGGCAATGCAAGCCTGCTCTGGTAGGTCCCAAAGGAGTTTCCACAACATTCAAGGGTAGAGCTGGCTCTGTGATTTTGAATGGTTCTTCTAGGGTCATCTAAATAGGAAGATCATCTGAGTGTTGGCAGCAGAAATGACTGTGTAAGGTATAGCTCATTTCTTAATGTACTTGTGTGTGTGGTACATGTGCCTCTGTGTGTGTGCTCACTAGCGCGTGTGTGCCTGTGTGTTTGAGTGTGTGTGTGTGTATCTGTGTGTGTGTCTGTGTCTGTCTGTCTGTAAGTAGGGAGCATATGGCCCACATTGAATGTCTTTCTGTATCAGTCTCAACCATGTTTGTGGGGTTATTTTGTTGTTGTTGTTTTGTTTTGTTTTTTAACATGGTCTCTCACTGAATCCAGAGCTTACTGATTTAGAGAGGCGGGCTGACTGGCCAGGGAATCCCAGTGATGTTTCTGTCACTGGCTTCTCCCCTACGCCCAACCCCGCTCATGCCCAGCACTGTAGTTACACGTAGACCACCATGTCCAGCTATTACATGAGTTCTGGGGGTCCAAGCTCAGGTTCCTGGGCTTGTGCAGCAATGGCTTGGCCCATGGCACATTTTCCCCCAGCACTGCTATACTGTTTAAGGATTACACGGGTCTCCATTACCTTGCGTTTTAGAAAGACTGTCAGTGAGCTGGGAGAACTTCTCTGTGATAGATGATGGAGCACATACCTGAATTTACCTTACCTTGTGGCCATATTTTCATCAACCCCCTCCCCACACCATCTTGTGTGGCGCAGGGTTTATCCAGATTCTGGTGTGGCTAAGACAGGTAGGCTGCCTATGCTGTATTAGTCATTGTGGATATTGGCCCACTTCCAACTCAGGTGACAGACTGAAGTCACTACTGTTACTAGTATGTCTGAGATCCCAGAAATCACAATTTAGTGTGGCTCTGAAGTTACTGAGATGTAACATTGATATATGATATATATATATATATATATATATATATATATATATATATATATCAGATACAGGATACCAGTCAAGCACAGCCTTGAGCATGTAGCCCTCAAGGTAGGCACTCCATTGTTCCCACTGTAAAGGAAGAAACACAGAAATCTTAAGACAGTGTGAGTGAACTGGCATCTGAGAAAGGCAGAATTTGAGCCAGGTCCTGGCCTTTTACCCAGAATGCCCTGTGTTTGATTATGACATGGCCCTGACAAGACCATAGGCGTTGCTTTTTTATGTTGCTTTCATTGTTCAGATTCACTAGGTACCCTCTCAGGAAACACAGGGTTTTGAAAGAACTGGGACACCAAGCCATGGCTTCATAGGAAAAGGTTCTTCAGGGTGGGAAGGCCTCTGAAACCAAGTAGACTCTGTCATGCTATAGAAATGCCAGTGTTGCTGAAAAAAGAAAGGGAGGAAGGAAGGAAGGAAGGAAAGAAGGAAGGAAGGAAGGAAGGAAGGAAGGAAGAAAGGGAGGGAGGGAGGGAGGAAGGAAGGAAGGAAGAAAGAAAGGAAGGAAGGAAGGAAGGAAAGAAAGAAGAAAAAAGACATCGAGTCATGTCTCATTTTCTCAATTCTCTTATACCAAGCCTACCTCTGCACATCCCTACTTGTCTCCAACCTATTTTCATACCCATACCAAATTCCCCAGGTGTCCCAAGCTTACATCCCCACCTCCCCTCCCTGACCTTTTCCCTGCCTATGTCCTCAAATCGCCCATCAGTGCCCAGCTTGTTCTGGAAATGAGCAGCACCTATGGGTTAAAGCGTTACTGCCTAAGAAAGGACATGGGCATGACCTCGTCCAGGAAGAGATGAGAAAAAGGAAAGAGAGCTAGCATACCTGGGCTTAGCAACAGATCTGGCCCCCAGGGATGACTTGGAAGTCACAGATAAGTAGGAAGAGTTTGTTTAGATACCAATCAATATTCCTTAATATGAGAGAAGGAAGGAAGGAAGGAAGGAATGAGTGTTTGGGACACATGGGACAGGTTTTTGATCCTTGTGTGATTGTTCCTTGTGTGAAGTGCTATGTTAGTTTCACACAGTTTCACAGATAAGAAGGTGAGGTGTCTCAGTGCTATGGTCTGAATATTTGAACCCCCAAATCACTATGAAGAAACCTTGTCACCGCCGTGGTGGCAGCAAGCGCTGAGAACTTGAGGAGGTCATGAGGTCATGAGGACATAGCCCTGATGATTAAGATCACTGCCCCCACCTATGGAGACACAGCTACAAGGATCAAGAAACTGAATCTCATTAGACACTGAATCTGCCAGCACCTTGATTGTGGATTTCCCAGCCTCTAGGACCATGAATCTCTATTGCTTATAAGCCATGTAATAGAAGCTATTCTGCTATAAATGCCTGAATGAACCAAGACAGAAATGATATGGGCCCTAAACACCCACTTGCTGGTGAGTGACAGAGCTGATATCTCAATTTGTGTCTGTCTTATTCCAAAACACTCCTACAAAACCTCCTCTCTCTATCCAAAACTCTCAGCCACAGTGAGTCCCAGAATCTGTAGCTTGCTGTCTGTTGTGCTATGACAGTTCTTAGAAAATCTAAGTACTCCATAAGTACAAATCGTTTCTGTGCTGAATCACAGGGGTACCGATGGTCACAGTTAAAGTCACCATGATTGTGTTCTTGTACTCCATTTTATAGATGGAGATGCTGAGTCACAAATTCATTCAATCATGCATGACTCAGTCATTCATACGAACAGCACCCTGGCTCTAGACCAAGCACAGCAGTGTTCTAGAAGTCAAGAAAGAGACCTACTGCTTGCTGGGGGGGCGGGGGGACGGCAGTGGCAGGTAGTGTCCATGAAGGCAGCAGCGAAGCGAGGTTGCATGCACTAATGCTAAGGAGACGGAGCTGGGTGAGTGAGACCAGGAGACAACTGGTACAAATTAGATGAGCATATGCTACATACCACAACTCACTCTCTCTCTCTCTCTCTCTCTCTCTCTCTCTCTCTCTCTCTGTCTCTCTCTCTCTCCCTTCCTCCCTCCCACCCCCCTCTTTCTCCCTCCTGTGTGTGTATTCATGTGCACACAGGAGATGATATAAGGTATCCTTCTGTCCTTCTCTATCACTCTCTGCCCTCTTCACTTAAACACTTGAGACAGTGTCTCTCACTGAACATGGAGCTGAGCTGGCAGCCAGGAAGCTCTGGCAATCCTCCTGTCTCCATCCCTCAGTGTTGGCATTACAGATTCAGGTTCACCTGGGCAGCAAATGCTCTTCCCCACTAAGCTATCTTCCAACTCTATACCACAACATTTGAAGACCTCATAGAAATGTTCTATTTCTTTAAAATCAGAATAAAAATAAGCCTTATGTCAAATAAATCATACTGATGCACAATAAAGTCATCTTTGTACCAGTAAGGGTTATAAAATATAATTGTTAGTATTCTACATGACCATAGGGTCCCATGAAGGCAAAAGTAGCAGGAGCTAGAGCAGTCTCAAAGTCACATGCCATCCTCTGTGGTCTCCTCCATGCTGATGAGTCAAAGCCAATTAGGGAGTGATCCAACTACAGGTAGGAGAAGTCTGAGTCCCTCCTACGAATCTGTCAATCACAAACATAGATTCAAGAGATTATCTGTGACCTTCACCAATAGCTTTAGCATTCCATATGCCATTTTTCCTTGACAAAATGAGTGTTAGAGTTACTAGTTCTGAGGAAAGCCACGGCAAGAAATCTGATCCACTCCGAGCCATGCCAGGCAGAAAGTGGTAGCTCAGTTGGAGCCAAGCCCATGGTCACTGTCTCTACAAGGAGAATGAGGTCAACTTGTGGGGGTGGTGACTTTAATCACAAGGAGAGGAAGGCAGCGCTCACAGAGAAGATGTGCTTTTGGCATGGCCAGAGCCTAGCACTGTCTCTGGAACACTGGAGGAATTCAAGAAATGGCATTTGCTCCCTCATGCAAATACACTGAGCACACTCAGAAGCCAGCTTTCTGCTGCAGTGACCACTGCATAGGCAGCCCACAATGCCTGCACTATGCTTGCACAGCCTTCGCAGAACACCGAAGGGTGTAGAAGAGATGGTGCCTGACATTGCTTGCTAATTCCACAGGACCTAGAATCAACTAGGAAACTAATCTCTGGGACACGTCTTCTGGATTAGGTTAAGTGAGATGGGAAGAGCCATCCTGGCTGTGGGCAACACCAGCCCATGGACCGGGGTCCCAGGCTGTATAAGAAGGAGAAGGGGGAGCCTTCATCTGTCTCCCTGTTTCTGCAAATACAATGTGACTAGCTGCCTGAGCTCCTCCAGCCACACCTTCCCCACCAGAATGAATGGTATGAACTGTGAGCCAATAAACCCTTCCTTCCTTAAGATGACCTTGTTAACTATTTGATTATAGCAAAAAGACAAGTAGCTACCATATACTTAATACTTAATAATAATTCTTTGGTTTCCGGGCAAACATCCCCCTCCCCCCTCCCCTTCCTTATGGGTGTTCCCCTCCCAACCCTTCCCCCATTGCCGCCCTCCCCCCCACAGTCTAGTTCACTGGGGGTTCAGTCTTAGCAGGACCCAGGGCTTCCCCTTCCACTGGTGCTCTTACTAGGATATTCATTGCTACCTATGGGGTCAGAGTCCAGGGTCAGTCCATGTATAGTCTTTAGGTAGTGGCTTAGTCCCTGGAAGCTCTGGTTGCCTGGCATTGTTGTACATATGGGGTCTCGAGCCCCTTCAAGCTCTTCCAGTTCTTTCTCTGATTCCTTCAACGGGGGTCCTATTCTCAGTTCAGTGGTTTGCTGCTGGCATTCGCCTATGTATTTGCTGTATTCTGGCTGTGTCTCTCAGGAGCGATCTACATCCGGCTCCTGTCAGTCTGCACTTCTTTGCTTCATCCATCTTGTCTAATTGGGTGGCTGTATATGTATGGGCCACATGTGGGTCAAGCTCTGAATGGGTGTTCCTTCAGTCTCTGTTTTAATCTTTGCCTCTCCCTTCCCTGCCAAGGGTATTCTTTTTCCTCATTTAAAGAAGGAGTGAAGCATTCACATTTTGATCATCCGTCTTGAGTTTCATTTGTTCTAGGGATCTAGGGTAATTCAAGCATTTGGGCTAATAGCCACTTATCAATGAGTGCATACCATGTATGTCTTTCTGTGATTGGGTTAGCTCACTCAGGATGATATTTTCCAGTTCCAACCATTTGCCTACGAATTTCATAAACTCTTTGTTTTTGATAGCTGAGTAATATTCCATTGTGTAGATGTACCACATTTTCTGTATCCATTCCTCTGTTGAAGGGCATCTGGGTTCTTTCCAGTTTCTGGCTATTATAAATAAGGCTGCGGTGAACATAGTGGAGCATGTGTCTCTTTTATATGTTGAGGCATCTTTTGGGTATATGCCCAAGAGAGGTATAGCTGGATCCTCAGGCAGTTCAATGTCTAATTTTCTGAGGAACCTCCAGACTGATTTCCAGAATGGTTTTACCAGTCTGCAATCCCACCAACAATGGAGGAGTGTTCCTCTTTCTCCACATCCTCGCCAGCATCTGCTGTCACCTGAGTTTTTGATCTTAGCCATTCTCGCTGGTGTGAGGTGAAATTTCAGGGTTGTTTTGATTTGCATTTCCCTTATGACTAAAGATGTTGAACATTTCTTTAGGTGTTTCTCAGCCATTCGGCATTCCTCAGCTGTGAATTCTTTGTTTAGCTCTGAACCCCATTTTTTAATAGGGTTATTTGTTTCCCTGCGGTCTAACTTCTTGAGTTCTTTGTATATTTTGGATATAAGGCCTCTATCTGTTGTAGGATTGGTAAAGATCTTTTCCCAATCTGTTGGTTGCCGTTTTGTCCTAACCACAGTGTCCTTTGCCTTACAGAAGCTTTGCAGTTTTATGAGATCCCATTTGTCGATTCTTGATCTTAGAGCGTAAGCCATTGGTGTTTTGTTTAGGAAATTTTTTCCAGTGCCCATGTGTTCCAGATGCTTCCCCACTTTTTCTTCTATTAGTTTGAGTGTGTCTGGTTTGATGTGGAGGTCCTTGATCCACTTGGACTTAAGCTTTGTACAGGGTGATAAGCATGGATCGATCTGCATTCTTCTACATGTTGACCTCCAGTTGAACCAGCCCCATTTGCTGAAAATGCTATCTTTTTTCCATTGGATGGTTTTGGCTCCTTTGTCAAAAATCAAGTGACCATAGGTGTGTGGGTTCATTTCTGGGTCTTCAATTCTAGTCCATTGGTCTATCTGTCTGTCTCTGTACCAATACCATGCAGTTTTTATCACTATTGCTCTGTAATACTGCTTGAGTTCAGGGATAGTGATTCCCCCTGAAGTCCTTTTATTGTTGAGGATAGCTTTAGCTATCCTGGGTTTTTTGTTATTCCAGATGAATTTGCAAATTGTTCTGTCTAACTCTTTGAAGAATTGGATTGGTATTTTGATGGGGATTGCATTGAATCTGTAGATTGCTTTTGGTAAAATGGCCATTTTTACTATATTAATCCTGCCAATCCATGAGCATGGGAGATCTTTCCATCTTCTGAGGTCTTCTTCAATTTCTTTCCTCAGTGTCTTGAAGTTCTTATTGTACAGATCTTTTACTTGCTTGGTTAAAGTCACACCGAGGTACTTTATATTATTTGGGTCTATTATGAAGGGTGTCATTTCCCTAATTTCTTTCTCGGCTTGTTTCTCTTTTGTATAGAGGAAGGCAACTGATTTATTTGAGTTAATTTTATACCCAGCCACTTTGCTGAAGTTGTTTATCAGCTTTAGTAGTTCTCTGGTGGAACTTTTGGGATCACTTAAATATACTATCATATCATCTGCAAATAGTGATATTTTTTTAAATCAGTTCTTAAGAGAACCTCCTGACACAGCTGAGCTCCAGCATCTGATCAGAAACGGAGCCGCCTTCTGCTCTTTCTGCCCATGATTAAGAAGTAAGCGTGCTCATGGATCAGAGAGCATCGCTGACTTTTCTTTCAGGAATAAAGATGGGCTCATTTAACATAATTTCTACCTGTTCTCCTGTGATTAGTGTTTAAGTGACTGTCTCTGGGTATTAGTCACTCCAAGGAAATGAAAAGATGCCACGGTAATTGGCCATGTGGTTTTCTTTGCTTCCCTGGGGATTTCACTGGGCTCAGAAATCATTTTTTAACACAGGTCCTGTCTGCACTCTTTATTTAGCTAATTAGAGGGCTTAAGGGAGCAGTTGGCATGGGAGGGGGTGTGGGAGGCGAGAGGAGAGACAGCATGCTATAATGTCAGAAGAATTGCTTGAAAAAGACTGAGTTCTCGTCCAAACTAATAAGCTTCCTCTCCTATTACGTTCTTCCCTGGGACGGCTGCATTTCCTACTCATCTCCCCTAACCACTCATCTCCCCTAACCCACACCTTGGGACGCTGGCATTATGTCCTCCTTTGCACTGGTGAGCAAACCAAGTTCAGAGAGGCTGCCTTAAGCATGGTTTCCTTGCTGGGAAGCAACAAGAGAGGGGCCAGAGTTCTAGTTGGCCCTGACTCCTTGTTGGACCCATCCATCCTTGTTTAACCTATGAGATGCACCTGGGTTTGGGAACCTGCCACTCTGCCTCCCCACCGTTGCTTGCTTTGTTTGTGGTCCTGCTGATGCTGGCTCTGCTGGGCGTCTGAGTGCTTTTCTTTCTGAGGAAGATATTAAGCATCTTCTCTCACTTTCCCCTTCCTTGCTCTCTCCCTCCTTTGTGCTATTCTTCTCTTTCTTCTTGCATTTAAACTAGAGCTGGTGTGGCAGGTACAGAGGGTGGAGAAGGGAGGGACTGGAGAGAGAGAGAGAGAGAGAGAGAGAGAGAGAGAGAGAGAGAGAATTCTGTCCATTACAGTGTTTTCTGGAGCTGAGCAATACTTGCTTCTAAATGAGAGCAATATGAGAACAAGAGATGAAATTTCTGTTTCTGTGTCTTCACCATCTTGATGATGATGATGATGATGGTGGTGGTGGTGGTGGTGGTAGTGATAACGATGATGAAGACGACAATGACGATGATAATGATGATTCATTCACTGGACACATTATCACACCTCTAGTTCCTTGTCACCTCTCCAGCTAGAATTATCATCTGCAGGAGGTATTATCCCGCTTAGATTTCCTTTGTCCACTTGACGCAAGTCACCTAGAAAGAAGCAACTTCAGTTGAGAAAGTGCCTCTATCAGACTGGCCCATAAGCAAGTCTGAGATGTGTTCTCTTGATTAATGATGTGGGAGGGTAAAGACCACTGTGGGCAGTGCCACCCCTGGACAGGTGGTCCTGAGTTATATAAGAGTCTACCTAGGCCCTGGGTTCGATCCCCGGCTCCGAAAAAAAAAAAAAAGGAAAAAAAAAAGAGTCTACCTAAGCAAGCCAAGGAGAAGAGACCAGTAAGCAGCACCACCCCACGGCTTCTGATTTAGTTCCTGCCTATTGGTTCCTGCCTTGGGTTCCTGCCCCAACTTCCCTTCACAGTGGACTATAAACTGTGCAATAAAATAAATCATTTTCTCTATAAGTCGATTTTGGTTACAGTGTTTATCATATCAATAAAAACCAAACAACAGCAGGGGGGTTATAGTCCCCAGACTCTTAGACCCTCTAACCCCAAATGTCTATTAAACAGAAAGCAAGAATGCATCTCCTGGTGCTTCATTGGTGGCCTTGTGTGTGGGAACTTTGCCAGTCCATTTCATCCCATTTTTAAGAGTGTAGAAAGTATTTATTCCCTCTTCATGGAAACCACACCTCTTTTAGAGGACTTGTGAACTCACCAACATAAAACTGTAACTTCCTTTGGCTCCTTTAGAGGTTCTAGAGACAGGGCTCATCGTGGGAATCATACCCAAATATATTCTTACTGGTTACCTGCTGATTGCCTTCAGGCCCCCATCACTGATGCTACCATGGAAGGCAAAACCCAGCAGTTGACAAATGTAGGAGGCAGGTGCTACAGTATGATCCCGTGACTGTGTATTACAGGCAAAGTCACACTTTGAAAAGAGACCAGCCATATTGTTTGCCTCCCCTACCCTTCCCTCTTTTGTTTACTTCTGGCTTTTCTACCCACATCTGTAACAAAGATTCTCAGTTTACAGCTATGGGTAAGGTCATCCTCTATCCAAAACCTTGAGTTATTATATGGACTGCAGACTCACTTTAATTTGTAGGTGTCGATCCTTCCAAAGTCCTTTACATCCTTGTTTCTGCTTTGCATCAGCTCCATAGAGATTATGGGAATCTTATTCTATAGCAATGTACGTCTGTCTGCCCAATAGAAGAGCCACTAGCCAGATATGGCTAGTTAACTTAAAATGACTCCAAAGCTAAGTAATTGAAAAGCTTCATTTCCTCACACACCAGGCGTATGTCAAACTCCCAGTAACAGCCTAAAATAGTAAGAACATATGTGCAATCGTGTTAGCCCTCAAGACTTAGTGACATGGCCCAGGAAGCAAGTACAGCTTTGTACATGAAGATTCTGAGGTTTGGGGTAAAGAACATATGAAGAGCACTTGGGCTACTCAGGCTCCTGCATCCCCTTTCTGAACAATCAAACCACACTGTCCCCGGGATGGAGAATAGCCAGGAGGATGCTTACTGAATACTCTGCAAATACTGCTTCTGAGAGGTGTGCACACAGTCTTTTTACCTGATCCTCTCACTGAAAGCACAGCAGAAAACCCTAAGGCACTGTTTATGCGGTAAATGTGAGAAGACTCTGAAAGTTGGACAGAAGGTAGACAGACTGGCTACCGACCTAGAGACGGGAGAAGCGATCTGGTGACACAACCCTCAGATTTCCTTTTTTTTCTCTTGTACATCAGTCACTTCCTTGGAGCTAAAGAAACCAGCGATGCAGAAACTCGGGCTCAGTAAAAAATACTGTGAGCCAAGGCTGCGTTCTTCAGCCAGTCATCTTTGATAGGAGCAGACGGAGTATGACAGAATAATTTCGCTGCTTAAAAGAAACAGCAAAGGAAAAAATGTAGCCCCATTCTGACCCGTGTCATCAAAGGCTGGGTATGGAGCCGAGACTTCCGGCTGTGCCAGGTTGGGTGAGGTACCTGACCCTGGTCTACAGAGTGAGATTTTCATCTCCATCAATTGGCAACTGTATGCATCATGATTGTAATGGAGACATCTGAGAAAATCAAACCCCATTTCTACCAGGGGATCCTCTCCACTCCCAGTCAGGGAAAGTGAGTTGCTGCTGATGTGTACAGGGTTTTTAGATTAAAGTGTTGTGTTTGCGTCTTATAGGACATATACAGAGTTATATCCTTACTATGTTTTCTTATGGCTACTATTTAAGGTTTTTTTTTAATGTTTCAGTGTGTATGGGGGCAGGGTTACCCGCACATGTGGGCACAGGTGCCCCAGGAGACCAGAGGCATCCAGTCCCTGGGAACTCAGATTATGAGCGATTATGAGCTGTCCAACATAGATGCTAGGAAGTGAACTCAGGGGTTCTCTATAAGAGCAGTACAAGCTCTTAACCACTAGGCTATCTCTCTCTCTCTCTCTCTCTCTCTCTCTCTCTCTCTCTCTCTCTCTAACACAATGCTTATTCTTTAAACAACATGATATAACCACTCCTATTTTTTAAGATTTGTTTTATTTTATGTGTATGAGTGTTTGCCTGCCTGTATGTATGTGCACCACATGAGTGTCTAGTGCCTCAGAGGCCAGAGAGGCCCTGACCCAGGAGAGGCAGGTGGTTGTGGGCTGTCACCTGAGTGCTGGCAACTGAACCCAGGTCCTCTGCAAAAGCAGCAAGTGCTCTTAACTGCTAAACTACTCTCTCCAGCTCTGGAATAACAACATTTACATCATGTATTAGAAATCCTCTAGAAATGTTGTGAAAGAAATTTCACAGCACAGGTTATATACAAATGCTGTACCTTTTTGCACAAGGAGTTTCAGCATTCCCAGGCTTTAGTATCCTCCTAACCAATGGATTTGAGTCCGAAACCAATCCACCACAGATACCATAAGACTGTCTCAAAACAGCACCAACAATATCAACAAGAGCAACCTATAGAGCAGGTGGCTGGAGAAATGGCTTGCTGAGAGCACTGACCTGGCTGCTCTTACAGATTCGGTTCCCAGCACCCCCATGGAAGCTCATGGCCAACCCTGACTCCACCTCCAGGCCTTCACATTGGACCATCATGCTTTAGCTGTCAGGCCATCACTCCAGCCCCTTACCAAATTCCTTGAATAAATATTTTTTTCTTTTGCTAAATTTGGAGAGACTTCTGCCATTGTTTCTCTGGGTTGTTTTTGCGTTGGTTTTATTTCTCTTCTCACTGCAGGCCTCTAGTGACACAATGCCAGACCTTTATTGGTCTGTGTATTGGTCCCTGAAGCTAAGTTCTGCTCCTAAAAAGAAAGTGATTGTGTCCTCCGCCTCAGTTGGATCATTGATATTGGTCTGTCTTCCAGTTCACGAGTCTTTCTCATCTCCTCTATATCTCTTCTCAGTTTATCGCTTCCGTTGCTTGTTCCAGTCCCGGGGGCTCCTGCGCCCTCTTCTGACATCTGTGGGTATTGCACACACATGGTGCACATACTCATACACACATGGGCCAAACATTCATGCACACACACTAAAACTAAATAATTTAAAAAGAGAGAGTAGGAAAAGAAGAGCAAACTAGAACTAACTTAAAAAAGAAATGAGAGCAGAAATCATTGCAACTGAAAACAGAAAAAAAATCATTGACAGAAAGGACTGGTTTTTTGGAAAGATCGATAGAACTGACATTCAACAAGTCTGAGAAAGAAACTAAGAACTAAGACATATTGTTCAAATATCGGAAGTGAGGCGAGAAACTCCCTCAAGCCCTGCAAATATCAAAAGGAACAGCACTAACACCAGTCTGAGGTTGGAGATGAAGTGAGCAGATGACTGGAAGTAGCATGACTCCCTCAAATAGATAGCCTGAGCAGACCTGCAGTTAACCATAGAAGAGCTTAGATTCAAGCTTAAAATTGAGTTTTAAAACGACCAGAAAAGAAATGGCCAGCATCAGATGGCTTCACTAAAGAATTCAATGAAAAGGAAGAGTTAAGAGCAATCTAATTTTTCCAGGAATTAGACAGTAAAATCCATTACAATTTTTCATGACACTTATATTGCTCTAATATGAAATCCAGAGACCATTTAAAAAAAAACCATGAATAACACTTTAACAGTTTCTTGTGAATACAAGGTAAAAGTCATTAACAAAATAGAAAGTAGAAGCATGCTAGGGGTGGTAGTGTGTGCCTGTCATCACAGCACTGGAGGGTGGGGGAGTAACAGGAAGGCCATGAGTTCAAAGCAATCCTCAGCAACATACTAAGTTCAAACCCAGCTTCAGCTACATGAGACCTGATCTCAAAACAACATAAAAGATGTCACAAGCCCATAATGACTCTTGCCATCCTCAACTAAAGACCTGTGTCCAATACCCAGCACCCACATAGTAAAAGGAAGGAGAGACCCACTCCTACAAGTTGTCCTCTGACTTTCACATGTGTGCTGTGGCATGCTTAGCCACACACACACTCATTCTCCTCTCTCTCTCTCTCTCTCTCTCTCTCTCTCTCTCACACACACACACACACACACACACACACATGCATGCCTTTTCTCTCTCACAGACACATGCACTTGCACCATCTCTCTTACACACACACACACACACACACACACACACACACGTATGCACCCATGCGAGAGAGAGAGAGAGAGAGAGAGAGAGAGAGAGAGAGAGAGAGAGAGAGAATAAGTAATTCGTAAAACAGACAACAGGATTAAGTCAACTGTGTGTCAACAGAACGTGACTTGGAGATGGGCTCAGTCGGTGCACAGCCTCACTGTGAGCCTGAGACTGCCCGAGCTCATCATTTCTGCATCAGCCTTCCCAGCACTGGTGATGACAAATTCACTACCACATCCAGATTCACCTTAAACCTGTTTACTTCACACAGCCCCTAACCTACGGAGGCTGGAGCCATTTTAAAAATGTGTCTTGAGCTTGCATGCTGGAGGAAAGTTCATTTACATTATCTTCATAATATGACAATATTCTGAATCTGTCTTTAAAAACTTTTATAATTTGTTATGTTTTTCTTTCCTGTTGTTAATTAGTGTCCTTTAATTTCAATTTGAAGAGCTCCCTCAACATGTCTTGTAAGGCATGTATGGTGTGAAAAACTCAGTTTCTGTTTGCCTGAAAATGTTTTTTCCCGTCAATTCTGAAGGATTACTTAGTGAGGAACAGTGTTCTTGTTTGACAGGGGATTTCCTTCCTCCTTCCCTCCTTCCTTCCTTCTTCCTTCTTTCCTTTCCCTCTCTCTCTCCCTTTCCTCCTCTCCCCTCCCTTCCCCTCCTCCTTCTCCCCCTCTTCTTCACTTCGGCCTACCTTATCATTCTTCTCTCAATGTTTCTACCAAGTGAGCTCCTAGAAGGCCATCTGCCTTCTACATAATGAACAGCTTTCAGATTTCTTTATTGTCTTTGGCTTTTGACCACTTGATTATATCTGCTTCTGTCATCAGTTTTGCTTTATCTTTTGGGGCACTCTGAAGTTCTCAGTGAACCTATTTCTTTTCTCTAGGGCCAGTGCTCTGCTGTGCTTCAGTTCAGGTGCCTTCTTTATGAGCCCTGTCAGGTTAGAGGACTACTCACATGGCTGCCAATTGTATGGGAAAGAGCCTCTGAGTGTTGAGGGTGTGCGTGGACTACTTGAAGAGGATGGTGCAATTTGAGGTTTGTAGCAAAGCCTCACTGTGACCCTCACAGGACACGCAGTAGAAAGTGAGGTAAACTGCACTCCAGTTGCTGTGAGTCCCTGCCTTTTCCTCTCCCCTTTCTGCCACTACACTATGTGGTCAACTGTGTAGATCCCCTCTGTGTTTTAGGTAACGTGAGAAACAGGTCTCTTGCCTAGAGTCCTATAGGGTTAGGGGAATCTGTGCCAACCTCTGTGGGGTGAAGTTTCTCTCTTGGCTCCATATTCCCCTTAAGGAAACCTACGTGAAACGAAACCTTGCGATGTGTGTATCCACGGATTGTCTTTCTGCAGGGGAAACAGAGTCCTGGAACCACCTTACCAGGCTTCTGAGTGCTCACAAAACAATTCTGTGGGTGTTGTTAAAATGGGTAATTCTGTGAGGATGAGATGAGACAACCGTCTATTCCAAAGCCCACTTACTGATTCCATTTGAGAGCTTTTAAAACAACTTAAGGAAACACAGAAGGAAATAATGACTAATGAAATCTCCCTTCTAACCTTCCTCACTTCAGTAATGATTTACTCCCATTTCCTAAGACAGTTACAGAAAACTAGGTGAGAGGATGCATGTTGAAAGGCTACTAGTGCTCACCATGTCAAAAAGGATTCATAATAGGAATTTCATATAGCAAATTCCCACTGGGCATTATGTGGAAGTGTAGTTTATATCCAATAAAACGTATTGCACTCTAGAAGTTCAGTAGGTATTTGATAAATGCATATAATCATGCAGCTGCTGCCACAATCAAAAAACAGAAATTATGTCACCCACAAAACTTCCTTCACACTTCTTTTTACACAGCCACAGAGAACTTGTGTTCTTTCCCTCACCATGCCTCCTTCCCTTCCTCCCTCTATCTATTGACCCCCCACCTCACTGTCTACCCACCTCTGTCCCTTCCCACACTCTCCCTCCGTTTCTCCATCCATCCTTCCCTTCCCCTCTCTCCACATCTACACCCCCATCCCACCCCACCTCAGCAGTCACTGACTTTTCTGTCTTTGCAATGCTATCTTTCAAAGAATGCCACAGGAATTCAGTCATGGAGGCATCCAAGTTCCACAGTTTGCTTCTCTTGCTTAGTTTAACATCCGCATTCAAAATCCATCAGTGTTGTGTGGAGGATTCTTCACAGTCAATCTGAGGCATATTCCACTGTACAGATAGGTCACAGTTCTTCATTCCTGCCTGGGTGGGGGCATTTGTGATAATCTTCTCTTTGTCTTTTCCTGTTCTTGCTGCTGTTCTTTGAATGAACATGAGTTCTCATTTCATTTGAGTAAATACCTACAAATTAATTGCTTGGTTGTTATGATTGTTGTAGATTTAATGTCATAAAACACTGTCAAACTGCTTTGCAAAGTGACTGTGCCATCTTGTTCTATTATAAACTGTTCAGATAGAGTTGTCTGGAGGTTTTTGGTGGGAGGGATGTGTTAGCCAGACACTTCACACTGTAATGTCTGATGTACATCACAGGAAGGAAGGGGACTTGTGTTTTCTCATGGTCTCAGAGATGTCAGTCTTTGGTCCTTAGTGGGGTCTTGGTGAGGCAACACATCATGGCGGCACAGGTGGCAAAGGCTGTTCATTCCACAGTCAGAGAGCAGAGAGATGCCCCGACAGAAGACTAGGATAAGTCTCTGTCCAAGGACACAGCCATAGTGACCCACTTCCTCCAGCTATGCCCATATAAATGAAGTTTCCAGAGCCTCCCAAATTAGCAGCATCCAGCTGTAGACCAAGCCTTCAACAACTTATACTCATGTTTGAACCATGGCAAGAAGGAAGACTAGCTGTTTTGTTGATTTTAGCCGTTCTACTACGTGTCCAACGGCATTTCATTGCTTTGATCTCCATTTTCCAGATAGCAACTGATGGAGCCAGCTATTCATTTGCTATGGCCACTTATTGGTAAATTCACAGTTCAAAATCCTTTACTACTGTTTTTATTGAATCATTTCCTTACTGGCAAATTTGAAGTGTTTTGTATATTCTGAATACAAGTCATTTATTAGACATATGATTTGAAAGTATGTATGTGCATGTGTAGTTGTACATGTGTGTGCTGATGTGTATACACATGTGTACACTAGCCTGTGGGGGAGCAATGTTGCTGTCAGGAACCATCCTTGATTGCTTTGGCATGTTACTCATGGAGGCAGGGTCTCTCAATCAAACCCAGAGCTCAATTGACTTCTCTGTAACAGGAGAATTTTTAAACATCTAGACTGTTCTTTCTCCAAAGCTGGAAGCCTAAACTATGATCCTGATGTGTCTTAGAAGACTTCCTCTTCCTTGTCTTCGCCCATGTGATTCAATCCAGTATATCTTGGTGAGGATTTTATAATGGAATTTTTTGTCATTTTGGCCCATGTGTCTAAGTGATTTTGAGCAATGAGAAAGGGGAGGATGAGCCATTCTGCAACATCCAATGATTGGACTGCACACAGTCAGGAATGCCGCTGCCCATTCGGGACGTTCAGATGTTAAAACTCTTCTTAAAATCTGAAGAATGAAGCTCTCCGTCATTCTGCTCTCATCTAATCACACCCATTACAAGAATTGTAATAAAAATAAATTAAGAATCACTCAACACCCTCTTCTTCTTAGGATAAGCCTGTTTCAAATTCTATGTGAAGTGGCCTAACAAGTACAGGGCATGGTGATACATGCCTTTAATCCCAGCACTCAAGAGGCAGAGGCAGGAGGGTCTCTGAGTTCAAGGCCAGCCTGGTCTACAGGTTGAGTTCCAGGACAGCCAGGGCTACACAGAGAAACCTTGTCTCAAAAAAAAAAGTAAAGAGAGAGAGAGAGAGAGAGAGAGAGAGAGAGAGAGAGAGAGAGAGAGAGAGAGAGGAAAGCAAAAGAAAAGAAAAGAAAAAGTAAAGAAAGGTAATACAATAAATTCATAACATGCCTGTGTTAGCCAAACAAACACATCTGTGGTACCCGAGGATCACCACATCAGCCTTTTAAGACAGAGCCACTTAGCATCTTTCTCTGTTTCCAAATGAGATGCTCCTAGTTGCACCATAACCCTACAGAACTGAGGTTGCGACCCACGTGTAAGGGAGAAGTGCAGCACTTGTTTGCAGGTCCTGGTTATGTCACTCCAGGTCCATCTACTTCACACTTTCATCTTTTTCCCCTTTACAGTCGAACAAAACCTCACTGTGTCTGTGGACCACATTCTCACCATCTGTCCATCAGTCCCGGGGCATCTAGGCTGCTCCCGTATCCTAGCTATTGTCAATGAAGCAGCCATGAGCACACACACACAAGTGTCTCTATGGTAGGATAAAGAGTCCTTTGGGGGTGTGCCTAGGGATGACATAGCTAGATTGTATGTCTAGCTCTATTTCTAACTTCTTAAGGAACTTGCATGTTGATTTCCAAGCACTGGCTAAAGTCACCAATGGCTGAGAAGAAGTTCAGGAGTGGGCTCTGAGTGGATGGTACTTAGTAACCATAAATGAAGGAAGACTAGTGTCAGGAATAATGTGTCTTTACATAGCCAGAGGGTAAGCTCACCTAAGCAGGATCCAGCCTTCGTCGTGATTGTTTCTCTCCTAGGAGCTCATAAAATGATCATAGAAACAGCCAGCTTGTCAATCAACTCAGTGTCTGCCGAGGAAAACGTTCCTTTAAATCCGTGATTGGGTGCTAACTAGCCCTAAAGACTGGCTGAACACATTGATGAGAAAGGATGAAACATTAAAATGCCAAACAAAGCAAATCTTGAGTTTTCCTTGGGGGTGGCAGATTAGGGGGTTTTCAATGAATTGCTCGATGACACTTGAAATCAGAGCAATTCTTTTTGTCACTAGAATAGGACACATGCTTGTTATAAATCAATGCCGAACCTGCCAATCAAGGAACAACGCTATGAGGGCATATGTGATATGGAGGTGGGCATGCCAGGGCAGGAGGATGGACATCAAAAGGTGACTTCTGATATCCTCCAGAGCCATTAGGAAGCTAATACCGTGACCCTTTAACAGTGCCTCACATTATGGTGACCCCGCCCCATAATGTTATTTTTATTTCTATGTTATAAATGTTTTTTGCTACTGTTGTGAGTTATAATATAACTATCTCTGGTCTTGGGCAACCATTGTGAAAGGCTTGTTTGACCCCATACACACAAAGGGGTCAGGACCCACATGTTGAGAACCACTGCTCTAGAATCTCCGTGCCATTTTATGAATGGCTGGTTGTTTTTCTACGAACAAAGCCATAGGATTATAAACTGATACATTCTGGAACACCATCACTGTATCACGATGTATTGGTATGTTAAGATTTTCCTTATTTTTTTTTACATCCTCCTTATTTATTGGGAGAAAAGGCATGCCATGGTATACAAGTGGAGGAGAGAGGACAGCCGGTGGGAGCTGGTTCTCTCTCTCCACACTTCAAGTCCCAAAGAACAACATGGGTCATGAGGCTCGGCAGCAGCTGCCTTTACCCTTTGTGCACCTCGATGCCCCAAAGTGTTCTTTCTTATTTGAGTGTTTCGGAACATTATGGAGTAACTTGTTGCCTTTAATTGAGCTTCTCGAAAGCACTCTCCACTATTTCATCCTTTTGCCCATGGCCGGAAGACTCCAGCAGATGACTCCATTCAGGAAACACGTGCAGCCTTTCTCCCTAGTGAGGCAGAGCAGCTGCTTCAGCCTTGTTTCCTGTCACCAAGTCTTCAGATGGAGCAAGGAAAACAAAACTCCTACGAACTTGATTGACTCGGTGGGAATTCAGACAGCAGCATGAAGCTAGTCCGAAGTGAAAGTCTGGATTAGTAGAACTCGCATGGCGGTCCCTTAGCAAAATTGCTTTAGTGGCGACCACAATTGGTATTATGGATATGACCTCTGAACATATTCAAGTACTAGTAGTTGGCTGTCTGAAAAGACTTGCACGAGCCCGAGGAACTCTGTTCAGGGAAAGGCAGAAAGTAAGAGGACAGCCAGCTTTTGTCAGAGGATCCTTCTCAGAACTCCACAGCTGTGACAGGTCAGGAGGTCGGTACTGAGGATGGAACAGTGGTCTAAGGAGTGTCCATTAACCATCTACAGCACACAGATTGAAGCCATAAGCCATGTCTAGGACTAACACTTTGCTATTGCCCTGTGGGTAGGTAGCATTAGTTTGCATGCATTGAGACTAAATCAGTAGCCATAATCCATTCTCCTTCACTCTCTCCCTCCCTTTCTCCCCTTTCCCCCTCTTCCTTCTTTCCCCATCCCTTTCTCATGTTCTCCCTCCCTCCCTCTTTCCCCATTCCTCCCTTCAACAGTAGAAAACTTTCCACTTACAGCACATTTCTCAGTATAAAAATAAAAGTTACTATATTTTCTTTTAATTGACTGCACATCCCCTATATGCATGGCAGAAATTATAAACTGATACTATATTGACTGTTCCGTGGCCTGCCCATTCCCCAGTAAAGTTGTAAAGCACTTTCATATTTCAGCCTCCAAAGGCAAAGTGACAAGCTTGTTGAGAAGCAGCACGGTGCTTCCCTGTCTGAGTCCAGGCTCATGGAGCTGAGATGACAGGGCTCTGGTTCTAACTCATCTGCTGAGGAAGAGGCTTTCCTGTGGGCTTTGGTGAGTTTAGGATGGCTAGGCATTACTTTCAGAGATGTGGGGCCTTAGAATCTGATAGGTTTTAGATCAGAATCGAGAAGAAAAAGTGTTCTAAGCAGAGAAAATTACATAGTCTAAGCCATGAAAGCTAGACGTTAACTTTTGGTAGTAGTTCAAATGGTTAAAATTCAGTCTGGGTGTGGCAGACAGTGAGAGTAGGACGTACCCATTAAAGTTGCACCGGAGAGGCAAGCTCTGCAAATGTATACTGGGCAGGTGCATACATTGTTCTATATTGTGGCAGATTCTAAGGGGACAATGATGAGTGGGGCAGGTCCCTGACTGTCAGATTCTAGGGGGACAATAATGAATGGGGCAGGTTCCTGACTGTCAGATTCTAGGGGGACAATGATAAATGGAGCAGATCCCTGTCTTCAGAGCTCATCATTCTCAAGAAGAGCCCATGGACTCTCATCATAAACAGCAGTTCAGCTATCTTCATTACCAGTAAGAACTACATCCCCAGTGAGGGAGATGATGGCCCACTAAGAGAGTGGGAACTTACTTCCAAAACCTTTTTACACAATTGTAGTAGAAACATAGGGGAAGGGTTTTGTGTTTGTGTTTGTTTTTGTTTTTGTTTTTAAAAATCAGTTGTTACTCATTATTGTTTTTAGGCTGATATATAATTTTTTTTTATTCCTTTACTTTAAGAGATTTCTCAGGATTGGGGATTTAGCTCAGTGGTAGAGCGCTTGCCTAGCAAGCACAAGGCCCTGGGTTCGGTCCTCAGCTCCGGGGAAAAAAAAAGAAAAAAGAAAAGAAAATGCTAAAAGACTCTACCATGTCAAAAACATTCATATATTATGGGGGTTGGGGATTTAGCTCAGTGGTAGAGCGCTTGCCTAGCAGGCTCAAGGCCCTGGGTTCAGTCCCCAGCTCCGAAAAAGAAAAGAAAAAAAAAGAAAAATAAATACATAAAGAGATTTCTCATGTTGGGTTCTGAGGGCACTCTCTGGCTTTTTGTAGGCACTATGCATTAATTGTACAAAATGCCCTGTTTGCTTGTGACATTTTTATACACCATATGGCATACCTTGGTCACCCACCTTTCTCACCCTGTCCCCTCATCTCTGCTAGCACCTTTTCTACTTTCCCATTGATTTCTGTCTTGAGTTCCACACAGAGAGAAAACATGTAATATATGTAATATCTGTCTTCTTGTATTTGTCTTAGCTCAGATGACCCGATGACCTGCAGTTCCAGCCATCATCCTGAAAAGAACACTCTTTTGTAACTGAATATGCATATCTATCTCATTTTCCTATGCTAACAACATGTATTTATGCATTTTCTCTACCGGTTCATCTATTGACAGGGACCTAGCCTGGTTCTGGATCTTGATACAGTGATGCCTGAAAAATGTGGCAGGCAGATACCTGTGTTGTGCTGGGCTGATTAGAATCCTTAAGACAGAAACTCAAGAACAAGGTACCTTGACCATACAGTACTGCTGTCCTCAGTCCTTTGAAGAACTTTTTCTATACTGATTTCCACCGTGGCTGGACATTTACATTCCTACCATTGATATAGATGGATTAATTTTCCCTAACCTCAGCCCCTCTGCCCCCAACCCCACCCTACCCCCAGCCCCACCACCCCCAGCATATGTGGTTTTGTGGTTTCTGGGTGACAGCTGTTTTGACTAAGTTGAGATGAAACCTCGATGTGGCTTTGATATGCATTTCAATCATGGCTAAGAATGCTGTGTGCTTGTTTGTTTGGCACCTACTGGTCATTTGCAAGACTTCTTTTGAGATTTGTCAGCACCATTTATCTCAATCTCTTGGTGGTCAGTGTTTTTAATTCTCTGATGTTCTAGGTATTAGTCTTGTTGAACATACATCTGGCAAAGATATTTCTCTGATTCTGTAAACTTATCTCTTCTCTTCCTTTGCTGTAAAGTTTTCTAATTTCACACAGTCGAATTTGCCAGGTTTGGATGTAGTTTCTGTGCTAATGGAGTCTTTCTTCAGAAAACCATGCCTATGCCCCTGTCTTGAAGTTTCCAGTAGTTTAAGCCCTTTGCTAAGCCCTTTGGTCCATTGCGAGTTGATTTCTACACACGATGGGCTTTAGCTTCTAAAGCAGATGCACTGTTTCCTTGAACCACCTGTCATAGGCTGGCTTTTCTCCTGGGGATGTGTTTGGCACCTTGCCGAGAATCAAGGGCCTGTTTGTGATGCTTTACTTCTGAAATCTCATTCCCCCGCCCCCTCCTGTGTACAGCTGTCTTCAAGGACTAAGTTTTGAGTACTAAGCTGTTCTCTGAATGGTTCTCTAGTGTTAGCTCTATGTCCTGTGGTGATGGTTTGAGTTAGTTGTTTGCTCTGCTTACAGTTGTTTGACTATTAAGGAATGTTAAGATTACTTGTCTAGGTCCGTGAGAAATGTAACTGTTTTGATGGGGCCTGCACTGAGTCTATGGATTGTCCTGAGTGACAGTCTCATTTTGACAGTATTGATCCACTGATCCAGGGACATGAGGTATCCTTTCATTGTGTCCTTTCTTCAGTGATTTATAATCTTTGGTGCAGAAGTTTGTGTCATGTTGGTTAAGTTATGACTAATTCTTTTTCTTTGCGAGATGCTTGCAGTTGCCATTGTCTTCCTGATTTCTCAGCAATTTCATTGTTAGATGAATATCTAGGTAGAGCCAAGAATGAAAGTATACCCTGCAATCCCAGCACTCAGACAAGAGGCAGGGGGATTGTTACAAGTCTGTAAGCCAGCCAGATCTCCATAGGGGACCATAGAGTTCCAAGGGATACACAGTGAGACCAAGTAGTATTGGTAAACAAGAATGAAAGAACTTATGCAAGAAACAAAACTGAGTTTACTGCTCTGTTTGATGTAGACAAGCAAAGTTTCTCAGTCCAGTGAGAAGAGCCAGTGTGGATCCTGGTGTGGCCTTTTCGCTGGGAGGAGACAATAGCAGAGAAACATGAAAGGAACAACCAACATGTGTTTGGAGGTAGCTGAGAGAGATGTTTGTGAGATCCCAACCCTGTGATATCAGATGGTCATCCAGAAGCAGGCTGAGGGACAAGCATGAGCCAAGAGAGCTTCACCATTGCCATAGATGTGACCCATGGAGTCCTGAGAAAAGCCAAGTCACCACAGAAAGAAAAGAAGACAAATATGCAAAGGCCCTCAATGACAAATTCTCCACGGCTAGTTGCTATGTCCACAGTGTAGTTTACATGAAAAATAAGAAACCTAGGTATGCAACAGTAGGAATGGGTTGAATACACACACATACACACACACACACACACACACACACACAGACATACACATACACACAGATACACACACAGACACCCACACACACAGACACATACATACACACATACACACACACATACTTACACACACAGACACACACACATATACAGACACACATACATACACACACATATACACACATACACACACATATACATACATACACACACAAAAAACACACACACACACAACTGCCTATAAGGTTAAAAAAGATACAGGGTCAGAGATGAGAGAGCCAAGTCTTAAAAATTTAGAAGTACTTAGTATGCTACCTTCTTGATAAAAAAAAAGTCAAAGTAGAAATATATAAATACATTCCTTATGTTTCCATAAAATTAAACAATAGAAAAATAAACAAAAAAACTAATAAAAGTTATCACCTACAGGGCTGGAGGGAAACAGGAGAGACAGGGTCAAGGCTAAAACAGCCCAATGTGTATTGTATATGTTGTTCTCATTTTAGCCAAGGAATTGTTTAAGTAAAAGCAATGCTAAATGCATAGCCATGCGTCTGCTGTGAAGGACTTGAGAAGCGTGTGTTTCCAGGGAGGAACAGGCATGGTGAGAAACAGGTGCATGCTCTTTGCTGTAGGATACAGAGCTGGAAAAGGAAGAGGTGGGCTCAGAATTCACAGTTTAGGGACAGAGGTGGGTTTCCTCTCTCCCTTTGCTATGTCCATATCTTCCTTGGTCCCCTACAGTCTTTACTTGTCCTAACCCGAACCTTCTGAGCTATTTCTACTGTGGGCCATGCTACTGCCCTACCAAAGTGAGCCTCCTTCCTGCCTCCATCTTTCCTACAGGACTCTTCATTCACCCGGGCTCCTGCCTGCCCAAGACACCAGAGAAACCCCAGGACTGAACAAGTCCCAGTCATTATTTCTCTTTGTAAGGCTCACAACACTATTTGACTCACTAGGCAGGTCTTCCTGAAAAGACAGGCCTCCAAAAGCCAGTCACGCTCGTCTGCAATCCCCGCTGCTCAGGAGCTCAGGAAGAGCCACAGTTTAAGGCCTAGCTAGGTAACTTGAAGGAGGAAGAGTGCTGCTTGGCTCTCTCTTGGTGTGAATTCTGCCTCACAAAGGAGTCTTGATGATCCAAAGGCTTCTGGATTTTTCAGAAGCTCATTCAGTTAACACACAGTGTGTGTGTGTGTGTGTGTGTGTGTGTGTGTGTGTGTGTGTGTGTGTAGGTATACATATGTGTAGCTGTGTATGGAAGCCAGAGAACCTCAGCTGCCATCCCTCAGGTGCTGTACACCTTGTATTTTGGAATAGGATTGCACTTTGACCTAGAACTCACCAATAAGGTTATGGGGTAGCTGGCAAGCCCCATGAATCTGCCCGTCTCCACCTCTCTCATGCCAGGATTAAAACTTCATGCCAACATATATGAGTCCGTATGTATGAGTTCTGGGGATCGAGCTCAGGTGCTCAGATTCTGCATGCACTTGGTACACACACATGGGAAGGCAGACACTCATATGCAGAAAATAAAGTGAATAACAGCGTCCTGTGGTCCATTTCATGACCAGGCTCTGCCCTCTCCCCCAGATCCTTCATTTCTCTCCTGTCTGTAGATGACACCCACCTGCACCCTCTCTGATAAGCTGCGGTAATGGCCTCTCCCACTTCTCTCCTACATTGGATTTAGAAAGTCAGTTGTTATTCTTGAAGAGTCAAAGCCAGTTCTTCTCTCCCAAGGTTTTCTATCTACCATGTCTGCCCAGGCCTCAGCTCTTGTTCCATTCTCCCAAACCTCATCCCTGTTTCATCCCCAGGGTTGGGTGCCACCTCTTGTAATGCATGAACTTGGATGCAATGAAGCGAAGTCTGAGAAAGCAATCCACAGTGTTGGAGGTTCTGCACTAAACTGTAGGCTGTGTTGTTTTCAGGCATCGAGGCCCGACAACTTTCGCCTAGTGTGTGCCAACCATAATTTACCACCTGAACAGGACCCTGAACACTGGAGAGTTTTCATTTCTGTCAGGCTCTGGCATTGTACTTGCAGTCTGTTAAAACTTAAGCAGAAGTCACAGAAGGCGTGACTTTTGCTCTTTCTCCCACCTAGAGGCACCATGAACTGGATAAAGGGTTGTCTATGCTCTTGTTGTTCATTATCCTACAGAACAGAGGGCCACCTTAAAGGTGAAATCTTAGCAACTGAGGCAGGAAGGTTGTAGAGAAAGTCTCATTCAACGTGGGAGGCTAAATGAATTTTGATCAAGTTGGAAGTAGGGAGTGGTAACTCCCCATTGCTGGAGGGAGGAGAGGGCAGAGAAGGGGATAAAGGGGACCATGGAGGGGATTCTCTTTCTTTCTTCAAATGAGGAAAACAAGAGATGGACTTAGCACTTTGTTGTATGAACAGAACATAGAAGAGAAGGCTGGAATCCAGAGTATATACCCACTCCTGCCTACATGGTTTGGGGTAGGTAATTTAGCCTCACATGCCTGTTTCTACTCTGAAACTCTAAGATATTAGTATCCTTCTTCAGAAAAGTTAAATGAGACGATGTAGGAAAAGCATTTGAGAAGTTCTGAGCACAGAGTGACCCCACAGTCACTACTAGGTCCTGTTTCACTTTGAGTCATGGTCTTCCTCTGTTATAACAATGCAATGGTCCAGTACATAGCTGATTTGCTTTAAAGGGATATAGGCTATACCTTATAGATTCATTAATCACAATAATTTATTATCCAGCTGTGATACCATAGACAGAGAAGAAATAAAGCACCATTAATGTTCTGTTGTGATAAAATATCCTGACAAAAAGCAACTTAGGAGAGAGTTTGTTTCAGCTCACAATTCTGACTTATAGTCCATCATTGAAAGGCAGGTAAGACAAGAACTTCAAACAATTGCTCACAGCACATCCACAATCAAGAGAAGGAAGAAATTAATGCATTCTTGTTAACTTGCTTGCCTGATGTGCTCACCTTGACTTATGCATTCTTATTTAGTTCAGGACTTCTACCTAGGGAATGGTGTCGCTCACAGTGGGCTAGATCTTCCTTCCTGCATCAACTAACTTAATTAAGACAATCCTCCAAGACATAACCAGAGGCTAACCTGATGTAGACAGAATCTCATTGAGATTCTCTTCCTAGGTGATTCTAGGATATGTCAAGTTGACTAAGCCAACCATGACCACTAGTGATGATGCTAAGGTGACAGGAATATATTGAGACTGCCTATGGAAAACTAGGAGGAGAGAATAAGGGACCAAGCTGGCTCAGACATGCCTGAGCTCTTGTAGGATTTGATTTGTAACCTGCAATGCTCATTGGAATCACCAATGACATTAGAAAAAAGTCCAGCTTTGTCTCAGGTGGTAGAATCAGAATCTGTGGAACCTAAGTGTGTGTGTGTGTGTGTGTGTGTGTGTGTGTGTGTGTGTGTGTGTGTGTTTAAAGTCAATTTTAACACAAAACCATGGCTGTGTTTGCTGATGAGCTATGAAATTCCAATTTTGTGGCTTCTCTAAGCTGTTAATATCAAACAATAAGAATAAATTAAATTTCTATCAAACTTTATTGTTGTAATTATTTTCACAACTCATTTCATTTGGACCCTACCACACCCATCCTCTGTTCTGCCGAGTAGACACATAAAGTGATCTGTGTCATTCTGGACCTAACACCTAAATTTTCATGTAAAGGTTTCTACTTTATATGGTCACTTGTTCATTAAACAGGGATATGTGTCTAGATGATTCCAAACAAAACCAGATGCCCAGGCAATAGAGTGATGTGGATTTCAGTCTAGAGGCAGATGCCATAGTGCATCCATAATCACATCAGCCTTCCATTTCTAGTGCGGGATATGAGAGGAGCTGTACAGTAAGTGCCTCTTGTCATTCACTTATCGCAGTGATACTGAGACACATCCATGTGAGGCATGAAGTTTGTCCTTTCTTTATTCTGGAAATGTTTATATGTGTATAGAGAACAATTTTTAATGAGTATGTGTGTGCACACATGCATGCACATAGACCCATGCATCTGTGTGTGTGTGTGTGTGTGTGGTGTGTGTGTGTGTTTCCTATTTGGTGCTTTTACAAAAATGTTTGAATATGCACATACAAGCCTTTATGTAGCTACATATTTTCATCTCCCTTAAGTGTCAAGGAGAGAAACAGCTGGATCAGGTGAGAGGCATGTGGATGTGTTTGACTTTTTAAGAAATCACATTTTTATTCTCTTGCAAAGTGATGACAGTGTGTATTAGTATCACTGGATTATAATTTCCATGTCCCTGATGACTAAGATTGCCACTATTGTGTGGAACTGAAGGAGTCTCCTGAGGCTTGTGTGCTAAAGGCACCCAGTTCAGGGTGCTATAGGAATCTGGCAGAAATTAAGAGTTGGGGCCTTATAAGAGGTTTTAGGTCATAGGGAGTTCATGTCCTTGAAGGGAATTGTGGGACATTGTCCTCTTCCTCTTTCCCGTTGTCTAGCATTCACTGTGAGGTAAACAGGTCTCCTCCTGCACATTGTCCCTCGGTGCTTTGTTACTATGAAGCTGGAGCCATGAGGTGAGTTTATTGTATACTGTTATTATCTACTTTTCTGTTGATGTGATAAAATACCATGGCCAAGGCAGCTTAAGGAAGAAAGAGTTTGTTTGGCTTACAGTTCTGGTAGAGTGAGAGTCCATGACATGGAAACATGGCAGCAAGAGCAGAGAGCTGAGAGATCGCATCTTGAATTATAAGCATGAAGCAGAGACAGCCAACTAGAAGGAGCTGGATTCTTGCAACTTTCAAAGCCAACTTCCCATGAAATACTTCCTCTAGCAAGGCCACACCTCCTAAACCTTCCCAAACAGCACTGCCAACAGGACTGAGTTGGTGGTACACCTAAGCCTATGGGAGAACATTTTTATTCAAACTATTTCACATACCAAAACTTCCAAAACCATGAGCCAAAATACACCTATTTTCTTTTTTAAGTTGATGGCATAGTGTCTCAGATATTCTGTTATAGTAACTGAAAGCTGACTACCAAATGCTAAATATATTTTCGAGCATTTATATGTCAGTTGTTTATCTTCCCGTTCAGAGTGTCTAATCACATTGCTTTTCTATTCTTCGAATTGGCACTTTTATTACTTAGTAGTCACCTCCAAGTATTCATTTTAAACACAGGTGCCTGTAGGTGTTCATAGTACCTGCCTTCTCTCCCATGTTTTATTTTTCTGTTCATTTTTAATGGCCTTTTATCAAGCTGATTTATCTACTTCTGTATTTATCAGTTTCTATGTTCTATGAAAAATTCTCCTAATCTAAAACCACAAATATATGTTCCTATCTTCTCATAAATATATGTGTAGTCAGGGGACTGGAGAGGTAGCCCAGCAGTTATGAGCACTTGGTGCTCTTGCGAAGGACCCAACTTAGTAGTTCACAACCATCTATAATTCAGGTCCAGAAAATCTAATACCTTCTCTGGCTCTGGGACACCAGACATGTACATGCTATACATACACGCATCCCGACAAAAGCTCATATACATACAATAAAAATAAATCTTTACAAAGAAAAAGCTGTATAGCCTAATCCTTTACATTCCTAAATCCATATTAGGTTGATGTTTCTTGTACAATGTAAAGAACAAATATATGATCATCTTTTTGTTGTGATGGTCAGTTTCTTTTTCCCTCTCATTGAAATCACTCTTCTTCTCCCCCTATTGAATTGCTTTTATACCTTTGTTGAAAACCCAGTTTGGCTGCATCTGTGCAGTCTGCCTCTTGAATCTGTTCTTGTCCATCTATCCATTTCTCTATCCTCTCACTAACACAGTACAGCTTTGATCGCTACATCTCCTTCATAAGTCAAGAAGTTGCTCTAACTTCGACATTGTTTTCCCTTTTGCATTAGCAATGCTAGATCATTTGCAGTTCCATATAAATCAATCAATTGATGACATTTTATATTCTTCGGACAGTTTTGAAGTCTTACCTATTTCAAAGAATGTGCTCATCTACATTATTGAATTATTAGAAAAATCATCCAAAATATTCACTTACTGTCTATGCCTTAAAGAGTGATTCAAGAGGTTATGCACATGTGGACACTTTAAAAGTGAAACAGAGCAGAGTGGAAAGTTTATCCCATAACCTAGACTTAGCTGAGATCCCAAAAATGTATCCCTTAGGAACTCAGGAAAACCTCAAGTTGAGTCTCAACAAATTCCTTGGTTCTCTTGTAGTTCTTGCCTCTTGCTTGTACAGCCCAATGTTTAGCCCAGTTCAGGACTGCCTGTCTGAAGACTGCACAGGCCACTCCCCAGACCTTGCCTTTCATTTCATCCACCTCTCCATCCCTGAGCAACAATCTCTGCCTCTTCCACCCAAGGTATGCTTTCTGTGCAAGCACCTTCCTGTGTGACAAATGCAAAATGCTGATAGAGAGAAAGGAAGAGAGAGCACAAGCTTTGAGTTGCTCTCAAGTTATGTGTTTTCACCTCTAGAGCCTGAAACTCTAAAAGCAGAAAACAGCAAGTCTATGCAGAACCCAATTCAACCGCTACTTTTTATACCAGAAAGGTGTGTCACAACCCGTTACTGTACCATGTGCCCAGCACAAACTTTGAGCAACTGCCTATGTCATGAAGACAACTCTTAGAAACTTCTAAGTAACTTGGAACTCCATTATTGAAATTTGTACATGGAAAGAAACATGCACTGTTCAAGAAACAGTTCAGAAGCAATAGTCACGATGTCTTTTGGAAAGCTTTCTCTGGATGGGCACAGAAAGGGGCTCAGCACATTGGCATGTGCTGATACATATGAGATAGGCAGCTCAAAGTTCCTCTGAGGGCATAGACAGAAGGTGCAGTTTTAACATGGGTTGATGTTTTAGAAAGTTGCTTCAAACTTGTTTTTCCTCATATGAAGAATGTGACATACATAATCCCCCAAAATATCCACTTTATAAACTTTAATATATCTAACAAATTGTATTTTCTCTGGATATCATCGCAGCTCCATTTTTTCATTAGGTTCCAGAGACTAGCAAGTCTGCTTTCACTGCACAGACATTAAATGGCATGTCAAGATAACAGAATTGTTATCTATGCCTGGGGAAATAATTTGGAAGAGAAAAATGCCCTAAGAATAAAAAGTAAATGAGAGTGAGCAGGAGGCAGGCAAGAGCCACACATGCTCTTGACTTCCGTGAGCAAAGAGAAGCACACATGCGAATCTGCTGACCGTGTTGTCAGCGAATCTGCTGAGTGCGTTCTCGGCGAATCTGCTGACTGTGCTCTCAGCCCCTTTCACACTGTGTTCTTTTCACCTGGATGAAGAAAACTGCTTTTTCTGAATGGGAGAAGTTCAATCATTCTCCCAAAATGACCCCAGGACATGGCTCAGTAGGTAAAAGTACTTGCCACTAAACCTAATGACCTGAGTTTGATCCCTGGGACCCATGGGTTAGAAGCCAGATAGAGCCAGTTTCCTCTAGCTGTTTTTTGAACTCCGCACTCTTGAGTTCTCTCTCTCTCTCTCTCTCTCTCTCTCTCTCTCTCTCTCTCTCTCTCTCTCTCTCTCTCTCTCTCTCTCTCCATAAATATAAATCATTTAAATAAAGCTTTCTCACTCAGCTGGCTGGACACTGGGGACATTGTTCCACTGTTCAGATGGATGTCGGGGTTCAGTGAAGGAGGGCAGACAGGAGAGCATAGTGGGGGTGAATATGGCAAAGTACATAACAAACAAGCATGAAAAAGTCATGATAAACTCACTGTTTTTTATACTGACTGGAAAATTTTTATTTTAATAAGTTATTTAAGGCACATCTGTCAGCTGATGCAAACAGCAGCAATCTGATTTTGGATCAAAAGGCAAACTTGATAACTTGAAGACATCTTTATCTCTCCTGCTTCAGCACCCAGACCCCAGACCCCAGACCCAGGGAGTGCTTAAGGATCACCAATAAACTTATTTATTTCTGTTTTGACTTCTTTTCTTTTGAAATTCCCCTGAAATTCTTCTCAACAAATGGGTTTTCAGATCTGTTGTCCATTAAAATCCCCCTATCCCCATGCCCCATTTCTAGGATCATCACACAAGACCTCAAGGTGGTTTCATCCATGTAGATTAGATCTCCAATGTGTACCATATTTGTAATTAGAACTGAGAAAACATTTAGTTACAAATCTTTTAAAATAAGGAAAACAAACTCAACAGCAGCAATAACAACACTAATGCTAAGCCTATATGTGATCAGATAAAGAGTACGTTTTAGTGAAATGAAACTGTTTTCCAAATTAAAACAAAAAAAAACAGAAAAGAGAAGAAGAACTGGGGTTGAAGAAGTAGCTCAGAGGTTAAGAGCACCTACTGCTGCTCTTCCAGAGGACACAGTTTAGCTGCCAGCACACACATATGAATGCTCACAACGTCCAGGTGCACACATATCACACACACACACACACACACACACACACACACACACACACACACACACACACAAATCTTTTTAATTTGTTAAATTAAAAAAGTATTAGTAATGGTTATCAGACATTCTAGTTGTATTCTGTCTTCATTACATAGCTGGAAGAGTCTCTAAGAAGTGGCACTGCTGGTGGGCTGTTTGAGGTGTAGATAATGCAGGATTTATGCTGACCCTTTACCTGTTTATCTGATCCCCCAGTAATCAGATGATTATTTAACTGCCTTCAAAGACAATAGTAAGAGTTTCTTTTCTCCCAGGATCATTAGGAACTTGAGGAACTAAGCACATTGATAATTCTTATTACATTTTCATGCTCTGTAACTCCCATTGACTCTTGCACTGTCTCACCTTTGGCCAATGGTGATGGACTGTACGGGGGAATTTTAAGACCTCAGGTTTCCTACACAGACCTGCAGTTTCTCCAAAAGTGTGTTGGGTCTTCTCAGAAAGTGAAGCACCATCTTATGATATGTTCATTGCAACTGCACTGAGAATGGTTTCTGGGTATTTTTAGAAGCCAAACTTCTAAAGGAAATGAGATTCATTTCTTAAAAGCATAAAGTACATCATGGGAGTGCGGACAGCAGGCTGTCTCAGGAGATAAAAGCACTTGTATGCTCATCTGGTGACATGAGTTCAATCCCAGATCCTACAACCTGTCAGAAGAGACACGGCATACAAGAGTTGCCCTCTGACATGCCTCCCAACATGCATGTGCACACACACACACAAATACAATATTATTAAATTTAAACACACCAGGTTTCCATACAGCAAATCAGTGTATAGTTCAGAAAGAATGGTCTTTATTTGTGTCCCCATTTTTCTTCTCTCACTGAACTGACTTAATCTTTTAGGTTATTATCAACTGGTTGCAACTTAAAAGATGTCTTCTGTTTACAATGATGGAAACAGAAGAATTCCCCTTACAATAAGAGATAATTTCTGTTAAATTGTTAACCGTGACCTCTGGGCCACTTCTGTACTAGCCCACCACCCCATTATTCATGACTCATGGGTTGGGAAGGATTTTTGGATTTTTAAATGTGTAGGGAAAAGAATCAACAGAATGTATTTCATGGCAGTTTGTCTAAAGTTCAAAGTTAGTGTCTACAGATAAAGTTTTATTGGAGCACAGCCACACACATTCTTTGCATCCCTACAACTTCTTTCCACATGCAATGGCAGAGCTGAACAGTCAGAGGTCTGGGGCTTGCAAAATTGGAACTAGTCACTGCCTGGTTCTTCACGTAAACACGTTTTCTAGATTCTACCACACTCAGTCATATTGTGTTTCAGTTTTTAAAAAAGACAAATACATTTAATGAATTAAATTTTATTATATAATTATGATATACTATTGTATAACCTTGTTGCCATTCTACAAGGATTTAGGGTATTTTTCTTTTGGTGGTTAAGGATAATTGATATTTCTCATTTCCTTTGCTTTGACTTGGGAATCTTTCTTACTTTGGGCATCAGAATCCTGCTCTCTTTAAAAATGATCACTCTTGGGTTGGGGATTTAGCTCAGTGGTAGAGCACTTGCCTAGCAAGCGCAAGGCCCTCGGTTCCGTCCCCAGCTCCGAAAAAGAAAAAAAAATGATCACTCTAAATTCACTATAGCAAAGAATTGGGATCAGCCTAGTTGTCCATCAGCTGGTGAATGGACAATGAAACTTTGTGTGTATATACATAACTTTGTATATGTACATGTATATATATATATAGTATAGATATACATATAGAAGCATATAAGATTCATATATATGAATGCTGTTCAACTTTAAAGAAATATGTAATCACAAAATTTACAAGGAAATAAGTGGACTTAGAATGTATAACATTAAGTGATATTACATAATCTCAGAGAGAAAAATATCCTGCATATATACATATATATATATATATATGCCTCATATGCAGAATCTAGCTAATGACGCACACCTAGTACAGAATAGCAAGTTTAAAAGACACGAGGAAAGGCTGAATATTAGGAGATGAGGAAAGGCTGAGTGCAAGCAATGAGCAGGAACTGTGGAAAAGGACATTGAGTTCATTGGTTTCTAGTTCTAATCCCTAAGTGCATAAAGAAGCATTCAACAGCCAGAGTGTAAAGCCCAACATGGCTGTTCCAGCTCTACAGAGGCTCAGTGGGTGGTGGAGTCTGCGAGTCTTGTTAATTTCCACCTGAACTGGTTTTTGTTGTTGTTTTGTTTTGTTTTTGCAATATTTTTATTAACAAAGTTTTTTTCATTTTGAAAAATAAAAAAGTAAGCATGGAAGCTTTGAACACGCTTAAGATCTTTAGAAATATTTACACGGCATCAGTACAAATAAATAGTGTGGGCCCAGCACATGCTGGGGTAAATTCTGATCATTTCTGTTATTCAAATGTTCTCCTTCGCCTTGAATAAAACAGTACAACTATCTACAAAACTCTCCCAGATCTTAAGATTAGCTACAGTTTTCTCCCGAAGTTGCCGTTAACCCTCTAAGCATTTAGAAGTACATTTTTTTCTCACTGTTGGTAGGCACCTGGGCTCAGCCAGGCTCCTCAGGGAACTATCCAATCTGGGGTCACAACACTGAATCCAACTAAATTTGCCAATTCAGCAAAATTTTCTGCTTTCTAATTGCAGATTTTTTTTTAACTATCCATATTTTAAGTTTTTGGTCTCTTCAAGGCTACTTAGTCTAATGGTCAGTTTGGCTCTCTGTGGTGTCCTCCCTGGCTACACCCAGACCATCTAACATTCTGTGGGATCCAATTGTGGCTTCTTGCACAGGGCCATCATTGTTAATGTCTGTAAGTTGCCTGTCTGTCTTTGCAGTTTTATTTTTAAATGCTTCACTGACAGGTAGTTTTAATTTGTTTGTGCAAATGTGTATGTATGGTGTATGTATATGTGTGTGTGCATGTGAGTGTGTGTGCATATGTGTGCATGTGCGTGTTGGTGTGCACAGGCCACCATATGCCTGTGAAAGTGAAAGCACAACCTTCATGGGTCAGTTTCCACACTATGGGTCCTGAGCTTGACTCAGGTTGTCAGGCTTGGTGGCAAGGCCCCTTTACCGCTGAGCCATCTTGCATGGCCCATATCATTACAACTGTTATTTTCAGCTGTAAAACTATTAGTAGCTATTTTGTTTTGTGTATATTTTAGACAGTAACTTTTAAGTAGAGATTTCACTTTTTCTAGTAATTTTTTGTTATACATACATTAATTGCTGTCGCTTAGCACGTAAGATTTAGCAGCTGTAGCCCCTCTTTAGTAAGTGAACCATTTCTCAATTTGGAAAACCCATTTGTTGATGGGAAGACGTAGGAGCCTTGTGCCGAGTGCTCGCTCCTTGTCCCTCGCTGGGATGGCAACTATTCTTCATTCCTGGCCCAAGTAGCTCTCTCAAAGGGAAACTTCAGAAAGAGGGGTTCAAACACTTAGAAAAATGTATACCATATGATTCATAAATTCTTTTCTTAGAATGTATCTTGAGAAAATATTCAAAAACTGCCCTTCCAAATCCAGCCACAAAAACAAAAACCAAAAACAACAACAAAAGACATTTACTTCTTGGTTGTTTATAATGTACAGACTTTGGAAAGAAGCAAGCATATTGACAAGAGTAAATAAATTTCAGTTCACTCACATGAGAAACACTATAATGTCATGAAAAATTGTTTCCTGAAACAAAAAATAAAATAGAATGTCGGTGGTTTCTAAATGAAGAAAGTCTTGTCACAAAAACATGCACTAGAAATACTATCCCAGTCTTTATGACATTCTTGTTACCAGAATGAAAGTTGAGACATCACGGTACTCCAGGGATGAGTATGGGGAGGAAGGAATGGTGTAGTGTCTTGAGAAGACAGATAGGCTGTCACCTTAAAGCTCCAACCCAAGATCTCAGAGGCACAGGAGGAAAATAGGAAGCAGGCAGTACCGTGCCATTCAGGGGCTTCCTCATTAAGGGAGAGGCTCAGTTGTTCCTCTAGTTCTTTTTTAAAAACTCTATACTTTTTTTGCAAATTAAAACTTATGTCAGTTAACAGACCCAAAGCCCACACTTTTTCAAAAGTCTTCAAATGTCCTGGGTAAAAGTAAATAAAGGATTAACTGTGATCATCTTAACACCCTGTGGTGGGACTTCTCTTTAACATTTCAAATTCTTAGCAAAGGGGATGGAGAAGCAGCCAAGGTGTGGAAAGACCAAAGGAAGGAAAAGTGAAGGACAGCTCTGGGGCGGACCCATTCCATCTGTGTTTCTAGACTATAGCATCTTGGTTGACTTTTAGTTGGCAGTATACATGTCTACACATACACACTCACACATGCGAGTGTGTGAGAATGCAGACACTGCAGGAGACACACCAATGGTTAATTAATTTAGCAGCCTGTACAGATTTGGCATTTGCAACTCAAACACAACTATTTTTAAGCACAGCTACAATAACCATTTTCAGATTGTTTTGGTGCCTGGATACAGAGAACCTCATTCTCAAAGGAAAGCCACTGTACATTACTATATGAGGAGTTTCTAGACGTGTCTTAATCATTAATTCTTGTTTTGCTTTTGCTGTCTAAGTCAAGACCTGATTTTTGCTTGGATTCATCCACAGGCATCCATAGCACTTAGGAAGGAGAGAGTGTAGGCTGCATACACACAGGCCCTCAGCAAGTGTGCTGTTGAGTCTATACAGCAGGACCAAAGCCAGGAAGCATAGCCCTAAACTCTGTTCATTCTTACTGATTATTTGTTCTTTGGGAAATTACAGAACACCTCTGTCTTTTTTTTCCTCACCTGTAAAATACGGATAAACTGTATGCAGCTTCTAGGGTTGAGATGAAACAGGTTATTACACAGAGCATGGACCCAGCACAAATACCCAATGAATCACACTGTTTTAGTTGCTGTCAGCCAACCTCATCACAACCCAAAATGATGAAGAACCCATACAAGTGTTAGAAAACTTTATAAACTTAAAATAAATTATTTCTAACTCTTAAAAGCCTTTTCATCTAAGAAGGAAGAAAAAAGAAGAGGAAGAGGAGAAATATGCTGGGTGACACAAAAGAACATCTGTGATCCTAGCATTGAGGAGGCTGAAGCTGAAAGATTGCAAGCTCGTGTCCAGTCTGAGCTACATAGTGTGACCCTCAGAAAGAGATAGATGAAAATGGGTACACAGATGACAGGTTGATAGAGCTAAAGAGATGATAGACAGACAATAGGTTGATAGAGATAAGTAGATAATAAGCATATGGGTAGGCAAACATAAAAATGATATATTAATAAAGAAAGCTAAGTAGATGATATACTAGTGGATAGATGGATAGATAGATGATAGATAAATAGATAGATAGATTGATTGATTATAGATAAATAGATAGGTGATATAGACAGACAGATAGATAAAACATAGATGATAAATAGATGATGATATAGGGATAGGTGGATGATAGATGACCAATAGATGATAAATAGGTAGATGATAGATGTAGATGGATAAGCAACATATACTTCCTTGTACAATATCATCTTGAACTTCATCTAATGCTTTATTTAAAATGATAGAACATACTTTCTGACTCACTCCTGCTTCTTTTTAAGTACATTTTACTAATAAGATTTTAGAAGAGGTTTTCTACAGAACCCAGTGTACACAGTTGACCCAATGTCCAAACATGTCTGTCCTGAACACATAATTATTCACATTCAATGGTTATTATTCACTCTTAATGATCAGAGTTGTATAAAATTCTGCTTTCTGAAAATAAAGTACAAATGTGTGTATGATTAATTCTTTTGTCCTCTCAGATAACTGTCTTACTTCTGAGCTCACAGGGCTATAACACCATGTACCCACTACACCATAAAGTCAGAAAAGCAGAGGCAGACTGCAGAGATTACATAATCTAGAAAGTAAAATACAGTTTAAACCACAATTTGGATTTGCATCTTAGCACAACCAGATATTTCAGTTATGAATTAAATTCCCTATTCTTCCATTTTCTCATCTGTAAAATGGATTTGCTGGTATGTTTACCTAGGGTTGTCAGTAGAATTAAATGGAATAAGATTTACAAAATATTTTACATGTTGTCTCATATTAAAAGTCCCAGGAAAGGGCTGGGAAGATGCCTCAGTCAGTAAGGTAACTTCTGTGAAAGCAGGAGGATTTGAGTTCAAATCTCAGCACCCTGATGAAAATTGGGTATAATTACACACATCTGTAATCTCAGCATAGAAGCAAAGATTGGTAGATCATTGACTGCCCTAGGAGAGGTCCTGTTTAGTGTAAGACCCTAGTTCCAAAAATAAAATAGAATAGTAGAGAAAGATAAGCAACGCCTACCTCTGACTTACACATGTATGTACACAGAGACACATAGGTACATGCAAACACACATTCACCTCAACTCATGTTTTATTCATGAGTAAACAGTAAGCATCTATACTGTGCCAAGTACAATTTATTTTGTAATCAACCATAGAAAGATAAAGACATTCAAGAAATCATCATACACATCATCAGAGAAGAACAAGTGTAGTAAATGCTGTGATGGAAAAGCCAAGGCTGATTTTACGACTGTTAAAAGATAACTCCTCCTAGACTGGAGTCTGGAGCATAAAATGGGTACAGGCAGACCAGAGAGCCTTTCCCAAAGGAAGTGGAATTTAAGCTGAGACCAAAGCAGTGAATGGGAGCCTCCATCATGAAGATGATGGAGATACAGAGAATACCCCATGGACGAAAAACAGCAGGTCCTGACAGAAGGTCCTAAGAGAAGAATTCTGTGAATCAGAATGTCCTGAGAAAAGTCAGAGCAGTGTGGGAAGGAACAAGAAGCAACACAAGATCAAACGTTCTAAGAGACCATACTAAGGATTCTAGATTCCATCTCAGAGTCCAGGAAGATGGTTATGACACATAAGCAAAAGATCACCAAACTGAAATTTCAGACAGTGATGAGAACATGCAGAAGTCCTATGAGAAGGCTATTGCAGGTGACAAGCTTTTGTGACTCGGCTTGAACAGCAGAGTTGGATGGCAGGAAGGACTCGGAAAATGTTAGGCAGATCATCCACTGGGAATGACCAGGAGAAGATGTCAAAAGTGATTTCTGTTGCAGCTTTTCATCCAGTGTAACAAACACCTGAGGTAAACGATCCCAACAGAGGAAGAACTTGCATCATAGTTTTACAGGTGTTAGTCCATGATGCCAGGAAGTGACAAATAGAGTGCTTACTCACAGCATCAAAAAGGGAGGGCTAACTAGCCTTCTCCTCTTTCTTCTCTTACTCCACCCAGACTCCCATCCTGTACCTGTACCACCCACATTCAGAGCTGGTCTTTCCTTTTTGGCTCATCTGTAGAAACATCCTCGCAGGCAAGATGAAAATGTGATGACCCCGTCTTCCAGGTGCCTCTAAACCTAATCAAGTAGAATACCAAAATCAGCCACCACTATGTCCTACTTTCTGTGACCAAAGAGCAGTTGCTATCTATCACTTATAAGGTGGGGAGCCCTAGAAGACAAGCAGAACCACATGAGTTTCTTTGGACTTAACTACCATACAAGTTCCTAGGAGAATTTAAGTGGAAATGTATTTGAAGTTGTGAGTTCAAACACTAAGGACTAAACCACACATTTAATAGCTGGATGCCAGCTACAGATACTCATCTCAAAAGTGTCCATTTTTCTCAAGTAGGTTTCTGAAAGATCTCAAATACTTCAACACAATTCCTACAGTAGCAAATGGAAGGCAAATTAACAGGAAGGATTATGAGCCAGGAATCTGAAAATCAGAGTGCTTTGCCTTATTCCTGGATGGTCACATCCTTACCTATTTGTAGCCCAGTCAACTTGGCTCTTCATGCCCTACAGGTTTATAGACAGTGGATAATGATTTGATAATGAATAACTTCAATATCATTCAGAGCAAATAGTAATTTGTGATGATTTGTAAATTCCTTAAAAATTCTTCCAGTGGACAATTTCTTGGTTACAATATTTAAAAAAAAAAAAAAGCAAGACATTGAAATCGTCGAATTTAGAGCCAGGTGTGGTACTGCATGCATTTAATCCCAGCACTCAGGAGGCAGAAAGAAACAGGAGGATCTTTGAGTTTGAGGTCAGTCTGGTTTACAAAGTGAAGTTCCAAGACAGCCAGAGCTACACAAAGAAACCCTGTCTCAAAAATACCAAAACAGAAGAGACTACACTCTGCCCACATTTCTGACTCCAGAGGAAAACACATCTGGGACCCTGGTGCACCAGGGGCGGGGGGGGGGGGTGGGTGGTGGAGGCACAGGCCCTCCTGGTTGCCGCCCTCATGGACAGTTCAAGAGCAACCCCTCCAGGAGTAACTTCAGCCACGGGACCACAGGTAAGACCAACTTTTCTACTTCAAGCGACCTGCCTGGTGGACTCAGGACACAGGACCACAAGAACAGCTGAAGACCAGTAGACAGGAAAGACTACACACCCAAAAGCAGAACACTCTGTTCCCATAACTGACTGAAAGAAAACAGGAAAACAGGTCTACAGCACTCCTGACACACAGGCCTATAGGATGGTCTAGCCACTGTCAGAAATAGCACAACAAGGTAACACCAGAGATAATCTGATGGCGAGAGGCAGGCACATGAACCCAGGCAACAGAAACCAAGACTACATGGCATCATTGGAGCCCAATTCTCCCACCAAAGCAAACACTGAATATCCAAACACACCAGAAAAGCAAGATCTAGATTTAAAATCACATTTGATCATGATGATGGAGGACTTCAAGAAAGACATAAAGAACTCCCTTAGAGAAATGGAGGAAAATATAAATAAACAAATAAAAGCCTATAGAGAGGAATCACAAAAATCCCTGAAAGAATTCCAGGAAAACACAATCAAACAGGTGAAAGAATTAAAAATGGAATTAGAAGCAATAAAGAAAGTACAAGGGAAAACAACGCTGGATATAGAAAATCAAAGGAAGAGACAAGGAGCCGTAGATACAAGCATCACCAACAGAATACAAGAGATAGAAGAGAGAATCTCAGGAGCAGAAGATTCCATAGAAATCATCTACACAACTGTCAAAGATAATGTACAATGGAAAAAGCTACTGGTCCAAAACATACAGGAAATCCAGGACTCAATGAGAAGATCAAACCTAAGGATAATAGGTATAGAAGAGAGTGAAGACTCCCAGCTCAAAGGACCAGTAAATATCTTCAAAAAAATCATAGAAGAAAACTTCCCTAACCTAAAGAAAGAGATGCCCATAAACATACAAGAAGCCTACAGAACTCCAAATAGATTGGACCAGAAAAGAAACACCTCCCGTCACATAATAGTCAAAACACCAAATGCACAAAACAAAGAAAGAATATTAAAAGCACTAAGGGAAAAAGGTCAAGAAACATATACAGGCAGACCTATCAGAATCACACCAGACTTCTCGCCAGAGACTATGAAAGCCAGAAGATCCTGGACAGATGTCATACAGACCCTAAGAGAACACAAATGCCAACCCAGGTTACTGTATCCAGCAAAACTCTCAATTAACATAGATGGAGAAACCAAGATATTCCATGACAAAACCAAATTTACACAATATCTTTCTACAAATCCAGCCCTACAAAGGATAATAAATGGTAAAGCCCAACATAAGGAGGCAAGCTACACCCTAGAAAAAGCAAGAAACTAATCATCTTGGCAACAGAACAAAGAGAAGCACACAAACATAATCTCACATCCAAATATGAATATAACAGGAAGAAACAATCACTATTCCTTAATATCTTTCAACATCAATGGACTCAACTCCCCAATAAAAAGACATAGATTAACAAACTGGATATGCAATGAGGACCCTGAATTCTGCTGCCTACAGTAAACACACCTCAGAGACAACGACAGACACTACCTCACAGTAAAAGGCTGGAAAACAACTTTCCAAGCAAATGGTCTGAAGAAGTGAGCTGGAGTAGCCATTCTAATATAGAATAAAATCAATTTTCAACTAAAAGTCATCAAAGAAGATAAGGAAAGACACTTCATATTCATCAAAGGAAAAATCCACCAAGATGAACTCTCAATCCTAAATATCTATGCTCCAAATAATAGGGAACCTACATACATAAGATAAACCTTACTAAAGCTCAAAGCACACATTGCACACACAATAATACTAGGAGATTTCAACACCCAACTCTCATCAATGGACAGATCATGGAAACAGAAATTAAACAGAGACATAGACAGACTAAGAGAAGTCATGAACCAAATGGACTTAACAGATATTTATAGAACATTCTATCCTAAAACAAAAGGATATACCTTCTTCTCACCACCTCATGGTACCTTCTCCAAAATTGACCATATAATTGGTCATAAAACAGGCCTCAATAGATACAGAAAGATAGAAATAATCCCATGCGTTCTATCAGACCACTACGGGCTAAAGCTGGTCTTCAACAACAATAAGGGAAGAATGCCCACATATACATGGAAGTTGAACAATGATAACCTGGTCAAGGAAGAAATTAAAGACTTCTTAGAATTTAATGAAAATGAAGGTACTACATACCCAAACTTATGGGACACAATGAAAGCTGTGCTAAGAGGAAAACTCATTGCTCTGAGTGCCTGCAGAAAGAAACAGGAAAGAGCATATACCAGCAGCTTGACAGCACACCTAAAAGCTCTAGAACAAAAAGAAGCAAATACACCCAGGAGGAGTAGAAGGCAGGAAATAATGAAACTCAAAGCTGAAATCAACCAAGTAAAAACAAAAAGGACCATACAAAGAATCAACAGAACCAAAAGTTGGTTCTTTGAGAAAATCAACAAGATAGATAAACCCTTAGCCAGACTAACGAGAGGACACAGAGAGTGTGTCCAAATTAACAAAATCAGAAATGAAAAGGGAGACATAACTACAGATTCAGAGGAAATTCAAAAAATCAAAATACAAAAGCCTATATTCAACAAAACTTGAAATTCTCCAGGAAATGGACAATTTCCTAGACAGATACCAGGTACCGAAAAATCAGGAACAGATAAACCATTTAAACAAACCCATAACTGCTAAAGAAATAGAAGAAGTCATTAAAGGTCTCCCAACCAAAAGGAGCCCAGGTCCAGATGGCTTCAGGGCAGAATTCTATCAGACCTTCATAGAAGACCTCATACCAATACTATCCAAACTATTCCACAAAATTGAAACGGATGGAGTGCTATCAAATTCCTTCTTTGAAGCCACAATTACTCTTATACCTAAACCACACAAAGACCCAACAAAGAAAGAGAACTTCAGACCAATTTCCCTTACGAATATCGACGCTAAAATACTCAATAAAATTCTGGCAAACCGAATCCAAGGGCACATCAAAACAATCATCCACCATGATCAAATAGGCTTCATCCCAGGCATGCAGGGATGGTTTAATATACAGAAAATCATCAACATAATCCATTATATAAACAAACTGAAAGAACAAAACCACATAATCATTTCATTAGATGCTGAGAAAGCATTTGACAAAATTCAACACCCCTTCATGATAAAAGGCCTGGAAAGAATCGGAATTCAAGGCCCATACCTAAACATAGTAAAAGCCATATACAGCAAACCAATAGCTAACATTAAATTAACTGGAGAGAAACTTGAAGCAATCCCACTAAAATCAGGACTAGACAAGGCTGCCCACTCTCTCCCTACTTATTCAATATAGGTCTTGAAGTTCTAGCCAGAGCAATCAGACAACAAATGGAGATCAAATGGATACAGATCGGAAAAGAAGAAGTCAAAATATCACTATTTGCAGATGATATGATAGTATATTTAAGTCATTCCAAAAGTTCCACCAGAGAACTACTAAAGCTGATAAACACCTTCAGCAAAGTGACTGGGTATAAAATTAACTCAAATAAATCAGTAGCCTTCCTCTACACAAAAGATAAACAAGCTGAGAAAGAAATTGGGGAAATGACACCCTTCATAATAGTCCCAAATAATATAAAATACCTCGGTGTGACTTTAACCAAGCAATTGAAAGATCTGTACGATAAGAACTTCAAGCCTCTGAAGAAAGAAATTGAAGAAGATCTCAGAAGATGGAAAGATAAGGGTTGGAGATTTGGCTCAGTGGTAGAGCGCTTGCCTAGGAAGCGCAAGGTCCTGGGTTCGATCCCCAGCCCCGAGGAAAAAAAAAAAGAAAAAAAAAAAGAAAAAAAAAGAAGATGGAAAGATCTCCCATGCTCATGGATTGGCAGGATTAATATGGTAAAAATGGCCATTTTATCAAAAGTGATCTACAGATTCAATGCAATCCCCATCAAAATACCAATCCAATTCTTCAAAGAGTTAGACAGAACAATTTGCAAATTCATCTGGAATAACAAAAAACCCAGGATAGCTAAAACTATCCTCAACAATAAATGGACTTCAGGGGGAATCACTATCCCTGAACTCAAGCAGTTATTACAGAGCAATAGTGATAAAAACTGCGTTGTATTGGTACAGAGACAGACAGATAGACCAGTGGACTAGAATTGAAGACCCAGAAATGAACCCACACACCTATGGTCACTTGATTTTTGACGAAGGAGCCAAAACCATCCAATGGAAAAAAGATAGCATTTTCAGCAAATGGTGCTGGTTCAACTGGAGGTCAGCATGTAGAAGAATGCAGATCGATCCATGCTTATCACCCTGTACAAAGCTTAAGTCCAAGTGGATCAAGGACCTCCACATCAAACCAGATACACTCAAACTAATAGAAGAAAAAGTGGGGAAGCATCTGGAACACATGGGCACTAGAGAAAATTTCCTGAACAAAACACCAATGGCTTATGCTCTAAGATCAAGAATCAACAAATGGGATCTCATAAAACTGCAAAGCTTCTATAAGGCAAAGGACACTGTTGTTAGGACAAAACAACAACCAACAGATTGGGAAAAGATCTTTACCAATCCTACAACTGATAGAGGGCTTATATCCAAAATATACAAAGAACTCAAGAAGTTAGACTGCAGGGAGACAAATAACCCTATTAAAAATGAGGTTCAGAGCTAAACAAAGAATTCACAGCTGAGAAACACCTAAAGAAATGTTCAACATCTTTAGTCATAAGGGAAATGCAAATCAAAACAACCCTGAGATTTCATCTCACACCAGTGAGAATGGCTAAGATCAAAAACTCAGGTGACAGCAAATGCTGGCGAGGATGTGGAGAAAGAAGAACACTCCTCCATTGTTGGTGGGATTGCAGACTGGTACAACCATCCTGTAAATCAGTCTGGAGGTTCCTCAGAAAATTGGACATTGAACTACCTGAGGACCCAGCTATACCTCTCTTGGGCATATACCCAAAAGATGCCCCAACATATAACAAAGACACATGCTCCACTATGTTCACCGCAGCCTTATTCATAATAGCCAGAAGCTGGAAAGAACCCAGAGGCCCTTCAACAGAGGAATGGATACAGAAAATGTGGTACATCTACACAATGGAATATTACTCAGCTATCAAATACAATGACTTTATGAAATTCATAGGCAAATGGATGGAACTGGAAAATATCCTCCTGAGTGAGGTAACCCAATCACAGAAAAACACACATGGTATGCACTCATCGATAAGTGGCTATTAGCCCCAATGCTTGAATTACCTTAGATGCACAGAACACATGAAACTCAAGAAGGATGACCAATATGTGGATGCTTCACTCCTTCTTTAAAAGGGGAACAAGAATACCCTTGGGAGGGAATAGGGAGGCAAAGTTTAGAACAGAGGCAGAAGGAACACCCATTCAGAGCCTGCCCCACATGTGGCCCATACTTACACAACCACCAAACTAGATAAGATGGACGAAGCAAAGAAGTGCAGGCCAACAGGAACAGGATGTAGATCTCTCCTGAGAGACACAGCCAGAATACAGCAAATACAGAGGCGAATGCCAGCAGCAAACCACTGAACTGAGAACGGGACCCCCGTTGAAGGAATCAGAGAAAGAACTGGAAGAGCTTGAAGGGGCTTGAGACCCCATATGAACAACAATGTCAATCAACCAGAGCTTCCGGGGACTAAGCGACTACCCAAACACTAAACATGGACTGACCCTGGGCTCCAACTGTATACGTAGCAATGAATAGCCTAGTAAGAGCACCAGTGGAAGGGGAAGCCCTTGGTCCTGCCAAGACTGAACCCCCAGTGAACGTGATTGTTGGGGGGAGGGCAGTAATGGGGGAAGGATGGGGAGAGGAATACCATAGAGAAGGGGAGAGGGAGGAGTTACGGGGATGTTGGCCAGGAAACCGGGAAGGGGAATAACAATCGAAATGTAAATAAGAAATATTCAAGTTAATAAAGATGAAAAAAATAAAATAAACAGTCTCTCTGAGAAAGAAAAAAAAACCAAAACAACCAATTTGCTCTCCCTCAGCGCCATTTGTGTCTCAAGAAGTTCTAAAACCTTGGGGTTAAGAGGCTTCATAATCGGGCTGGGGATTTAGCTCAGTGGTAGAGCGCTTACCTAGGAAGCGCAAGGCCCTGGGTTCGGTCCCCAGCTCCAAAAAAAAGAACCAAAAAAAAAAAAAGAGGCTTCATAATCAGTTCTGGTTTACTAACTTATTTTCTTACTTCTTTGAGAGTTTCATGAAACCTGTTTTGACGATATTTAACACCCTCTCCTATGTCTTCTCAGAAATACCCCTTTTCAATCCTTCACAATCCAAAATATTTTGCTGCCAAAATATTCTTGGATATGTGGTCTTCCATTTTAGAACAATCAACTTACCAAGGTTCTCATGACTCATTAATTATTATTTTAATATTTGTATTTTTCTTTGACCATCTCATGCATTTATACAATGTAGTTTTACAACATCCATCTGCCATTATTTCCCTCCAGGCTCCAGTTCTCCCAAGTGCCCCCCACCCTGGCCAAATTCTTACCCCCAGTAAGATGCTCTACAATGAGTAAGATTCTGGTCACGTTATTTCAAGCAATTCCCTGATGGGAATAGATATCAGGTGAGATGTCAGGCAGGAATCACACAACATTGGAGAACAACCTTTCCTGAAAAACATGACTGCCCTTAATAACAGAAAAATGACACCTCCAACACAGGATTGGATCTTTCTCCTTAAATAATTACTTATATTTATTTATGTGTGTGTGTGCATGTGTGCCTACTTGTCTGTGTATGTGCCATACACATGCAGGTGCACATGAAGGCCAAAAATGGTACTGGATCCCTTGGAACTGGAGTAGGGCTGTTTGTGAGCTGCTGGATGTGGGTGAAGGGAGACGAAAACCCAGGTTTCCCAGAGCAGCAAATGCTCTTAACCACTGAGCAATCTCTCCAGCTCTGAGATTAGACCTTTCAAAGAGCCTTGAATGGTTTGGGTGCTATTTTGGATTTGTCCTTACCACTCTCCCCCATGAATCTTCCCTTCTGCCTTCTTCTGGCTTCTCTTCTATCTTCCCCTTTCCTGTTTTCTGGGTTTTACCAAACTTTCTGAGCCATTGTTAAACTTCCACCGGAGTCGCTGGACATTCTGAGTGATTGCTATCCATTGGCCTTAAGAAAATGTCTAGTGCATGTGTTGCCTCTTAGAAAACACATTTTAGTCCATAATCAAACATATCAACATCTGTATATACCATTTATTCTACCTTTAAATGAATCACAATGAATAAAAGGCACCATCGCTCTGTGACTGAACAAGCGCACTTATGTTCAAATCCAGATTGAATTTCCTATTCTCCTTTGATATTTGTGAGAGAGTTTGGTGGACACTGGAGTAAAAGAAACCTGCAACTAACTTGTTATCAAACAAAGTGGCTGTTCGGTCTCCTCGAATTTGCACTTCTCTGGGGAGAAGTCACTGAGCTTAATAAAGAGAGAGATAATCAGGATTGATTTTTCTCTCTTTCTCTAAATTTCTCTGGACATAGTGTGAAAAATAAGTTGAAAGATGTATAAGTCAAGATTCTTTAGAGTAACAGAGCTAATAGAATGGATATATGTATCATATATATGTATATATATATATATATGTATACACTACACACATACAAACACACACACACACACACACACACACACACACACACACACACAGCTGCCTATGAATAGAAAATCCAAGAATCTAGTAGTTGTTTATTCAGTCCACAAGGCTGAATGTCTCAGCTAGTCTTCAGTATATACTAGAATCCCAGAAGTAGTAGGCTCTAGCCCCAGTGAAAGAATAGACTTGCTAACAAAAAGATAGCAAGCAGGAATAGAGAAAAAGCTTCCTTCATCCATGTTATCATGGAAGGCATGGCCCAGATAAGAGGTTGGTTTTCCAAGATCAAAAGATCTGGATTAAAGGTGTGTCTTCCCACCTCAGCAATCCAAATTAGAAGTGGATCTTCCCACTTCACATTAAGTGAAAATCCCTCACAGGTGTGCCCCTCCATTTTGGGCTTTTAGTTAATTCCAGACATAGCCAAGTTGACAACCAAGAACAGCTACTGCAGAAGGGGTAAGACCAACAACAGGAAACCAGTTAGAGGGCTGGCACAGGGTCATAAGCAAAGGAGATGGTGGCCAGAGTAGAGATGGACAGTGACAGGAGATTGAAAGTTCTGTGGTCAGGACACGTGAGCTGTCATGAAGGAGTTGAGAGAGTGAGTGGTTGTAGTGGCCGTCAGGGTTCTAGCTTGAGTAACTGAGGGAAAAGGCTGCCATTGACTGCATGTAGAGCAAGAAGGAGCCATGGGGTCCATGGGAGACAGTGAGTTGGATTTGTTAAGGGTGAAACAGTTTGTGAGAATCAGGAGAAAGTTCTGATAATATGCATGCCCTGGAGACAGGAGCTTGGGATTCAGACAGAGTCTAGAGAATGGGATGTGAGAGAGTCATGGGTCAAAGAAAGTCAAGGAGTCTAAATCAATGAGCTGCTCTAAATGTAGTCTCCTCCCTGAAAGAATCACACAGTTCACAGGAGAGACTGCGGGATACTTGGTTAAGTTTGTATAGTTAAAAGGAAAAATGTCTCCTTCAAGCAAAGATGAACTCCTTAAATATTTCATTTATGATAGACAATTCTCATTTATGATGCCCATTATTAAGATAGTACATATATTATTGCTGCTTTAAATTTCATTGCTCCAATCCCTTATAGTATTTTTAAACTGGCTGGCATCATTGTATGTAGAAGCTATATTATAGATTCCAAGAGATGTCCTGTATTTTTTAAACAAACTATTAAAACTCTTGGCTATATCCACTCTGACAGTTAAAATACCCATATCGGGTAGAAGTCAGGAACTATGGTTCTCTCTAGGACTGGAAAGATGTGTGGAGCCACAGACAACCCATCCCTGGCTCCTCCTGGGCCACTGTGGGCAGGAGGGTGAGGTTGGCATGCAGGAGCCATGAATGAAAAACAGTTATTCTGATTCTTACATACTGCTGGAGGGTGGCCCCTGAATCAGTGGACATGCCTATTGGTAACCTGGTAGCCATCAAAAAGTACATGGTACATAGTTTCCATGTAAGGAAATTGTCCAGAAAGCATTAAACAGCATCAAGAACCAAAACCCTTTCGTGAGCTCTCCTGTTCACTTTTCACTACCCCAACATCAGCCAGCTCACCCATGACCTTGCTGGCAAAAAACAGGACTTAGACTTCATTCGGCCTTTCTGTTCAATGCAAAGGAACACAGTCCTGATAAAAAATCCCACACTTCCTCCTAGGCAGACCGATTTTGGTTATTTATGTCACTGCTTCAGATTGATGATGTTTGGCTCCAGACTCGGGTCCACAAATATGGGTGGGGATGATAGCTATCACAGCTGAAGTACAGGCTTTAGCTCTTCCTTCAGGACCCTGTAAAATGTTTTTATAAGTACTGGAAGTAATAATTTTATGAAGTGCCTGCAACTTAACCATATAAAATTGCTTAGAGAATGCTCTCATTTTCATGTAAACATGAGCATCTTGAGGATCAGGAAGATACAGTTTGGAATATGAGTTAAGATTCCTCTCCTCTCTCTCTCTCTCTCTCTCTCTCTCTCTCTCTCTCTCTCTCTCTCTCTCTCTCTCTCTCCCTCCTCTCTCAGTGTATTTATAATTGTGAGTGAATGAGGCCAGAAATTTATTCAAAATACCATCTTCTTCCATCAACAAAGACCCCATAAACATTCACTCAGCACTGTTTCCATCACCAAAACAGATACAAAGGCTCACAAGTAGCATGCACTAGAGTCATAAAGATAAAGGACACCATTCCACACGTGCTAAAAACTGTTGCTAGTGTTGGGGATACAGCAGCAGAGCCAAAACTGAAATGGTCTGTCCTCTTGGGGACTAAATAAATAAATAGATGAATAAGTAAATAAATGTAAACAAATAGACAGATGGACAGACAAGCGGGCAGGCAGGCAGGTGGGCAGGCGAGCAGATGGATAGATAGATAGATAGATAGATAGATAGATAGATAGATAGATAGATAGATAGATGAAAATGGAAGTGGATGCTAGAGAAGAAACTAATAAGAAGTGTGAAATGGTGGAAAGTGTAAGAAAGCAGGTTAGATTTCAGGTCTAGAGGGGTGAAATTTTGAGAACAAAAGGAAATTTGAATAGATTTATCTTTAAGTATCTGTAAGAGGCAGGTCACTGAGAAGAGAAGAATGGAGTGAAGAACCATAGCCACGTTTCAGAGACTGTCTTAGTGGATCACTGAAGAGACAGTAAAGGTCTCCTGGGCCAAGGAAAAAGCCTGCATGTTGGAAACTCATAACACATGTGCACAGGCATTGACTGGGCATGTGTATAGACTCTGAGCTCCACAGGCAGGACCTATGTGCCTGCCTCTGACCACCTCCTCTCCAGTTCTCACCACACTGCCTGACTCTGAGAAGTATTTGTTGAACGATTAAATGATGGAAGGGAAGATTGTACAGAAACTAGTGCAGGGTCTTGATGAAGGGTCTCAAGTTATTATGATGAGCTCAAGTTAATATGATGAGCTCGGACGCAGTCTTAAGAGTAACAAAAAGCTCCTGTGTGACCCATGTCATCAGAGAGATGCTTCTCGTTTTGAAGGAGAGAATTGGTGCTCAAGGCATTGTTGGCTAGGGAGACAGGACTTTTGAAGAGCTCTGGTTTAGGCAACTTGGAGGTATTTGGGGGAAAGTGTTCTGTATCTGGAGGACTTTCCTGAGACAAGCAGAGAAGGCCGTGAAGTATACTTCATCTTTCATTTGTTGTTTCTTGCCTTTCCTAATCTGAGAGAAATGGTATCTCTGTCTCTTGGAGAATAGCTAGCCATTCCATTCCCCACTGAACAGGGCCTCAGGAGACCCAAGTTTGCACATTATTTTCACTCATCATGTCCTTCCATGGATCCACCCTTTCTTACCTGTCTACCATTTCTTAAAAAGACCCAACATGCTGATTCTCTCAAAGAAGGAGCCACTTGTCTGCACTTAAGCATACAACGAGAACTACATAGTTTCCAGTTATAGTTAAACAGGGGAAGGGATAGGAGAGATCCTTCCAGAAAGGTCCTCAAGTCACATCTTCTGCTCCTACTCCAAAATTGGGCACTGTCATGAGACACAGGCTGAATGAGATGCATCAGGCAAAGACTTACCTCGTTCTCACTAGCTTCCCAGGCTTAGCCATGTTCCCCATCAGCACAGATCACTGTAAGATACTAATAGAAACTGATGGCCTCTCCCCAAGAAGATGTAAATGGTATATACAAAGGCTTGAATTGAAATTCACAGGGAGTCTGTTTATGGGTCTTGACTTGTGAACTTGAGTTCTTGTATACGCTAATCCAGGCAGCATTCTTAGTAAATCCTAGCCACCATACCATGTGAATAGTCTGAAGAATTCTAGTAATTGAGAACTGTCAAATTGTGACCTGGATGAACCCCATGAGGTGCTCAGTCAAGTCACTATGACACAGCCAAACTAGGAACCCAACACAGGCCATCTGGTAGACCCCAGGAAACCAAGAAGCTTGAATCTGTTCTTATGCTGTCATTCCTATGGCATTTCTCTGCGGTGATAGGATGAGGCAATTTTCTCCCTGGTATTAAGGGGACAGCTGGTTTGGCCTGAATGTTACTTGGCACTAGGGCTCCTTGGCAGGGCAAAGTGGCCAATTGTTTCTCTTCTATGTTCATTGGATATGTATCATGCCTACTACTGAGACCACTGTTGAACAATAATCAACAGTTAAAGGTAATTTTCTCCCATGGTCACATACATCAGATTCTCCTTTAGAATCAGATGATGATGGTGACTTTTTTTTAATCTAGAGTCATTTAAACACTAATTTTTCAAGATATGATAAGAATATTCTGAAAAGCTTCCTGAACAGTACATTCTAACTTTTTAAATAATGTAGGCATTAATTAGACCAGTTCACTCTTCCTTCTTATATGTGCCATACCGTGGAAACTGCTTTCACTACCACTAACACTGCCCGGGCTGTCCTTGGATTGCTAAATGGCATATAAGGACTGGGGGTGGGCAAAAATAACATGAAATAGGATCTAGAGTCACGCAATTAGGGAAACCACTGCCCTGCTCAGTTTAACTGTCTTGATCTCTTCAGGTCAGAGGGAGGCTGCTGGTCTCTAGAGACCTACCAATCCTTGAAGCCTAGAAATTTTGTGGATGCACTTACCTGGAACTCACCACAACCTAGGGTCTGTTAAAGTTGTCATCAGGACCTCAAGCTTTCAGATAGCTAATGTAAGGCACACATACTGGGAGGCTAAAAACTTTCTGATTCCATACTTTCAATATTCCATCCCCCTGATTCAGGATGGAACCATTTGATAAAAAAAAAGGGAACCCTTTAAATATCAGTGTTGAGTTAAAACTGAAGCATTCCATTTCTGCTCTCACTGATTTGGGGAGTAAGCAGAAGGGCTGTGGAATCAAATTCACGTAAGGGAATCAACACTTGTTGATCTTCCCGAGAGCACTGAAGGAAAGCAGCACTGTTGCCTCATAGCTGAAACACATCTGTAATAGCCAAGCCTTTTAGTATCTCCTTACCAACATACCAATGGAGCCCCAGGCCAAAAATGAGAAGCTGGGTGTTCCCAATGGTTAGGGCTTTAAGTGAAAGGCCAGGATGCTTCATCTTAATTTGCCAGTGTCAGTTTCTCCTTGGAATCTAGAAACTTCTACAATGAAAGTGAGGGTTCTGACTCTCCAAAGGTGAGAAGATTGTTTATGTTGGCCTTCGGTCATGAGCACCTGCTCCACCTGCCTCTAGCCAGCTGGTTTTAAAGTGGTCACAGGGTTTAGGTTGGAAAAAAGTCCAAAACCTGCAGCAACTAATAGTAGATGGAAAATCAATTGTTCCAGACCAAGGTAAAAGCACTCATATCAGACCCTGACAAACAAGTTCGGTCCCTGAATCCCACCTTTAGCCAGATGGGTGCAGTAATACTCATCTATAATCCTGGCATTCCTACAGTGAGATGGGAGGCAGATACAAGATCCAAAATCAACGGGCTAGCTGGCTTAGGATACAGAGAACAGGGCAGAACAAACAACAGATCATCATCGTCGTCGTCGTCGTCGTCGTCGTCGTCGTCGTCGTCGTCGTCGTCGTCGTCGTCGTCGTCGTCCTGCCTCAACAAGGCAGAAGGAAAGAATCTACCATGGAAAGAATTTCCTCTGACCTTCACAAACATGTTGTGGCATAGTCAGACAAATGCACACATAAAACATACACACACACACACACACACACACACACACACACACACACACACACACCCTACTTCGAGAATGAATGGATAAACGAACAAACAAATAAATCAATAAATATTTTTTAAAGAAGAAGCTTCAAAGTATTGAAAATTTTCCAAAGCCCAAGAATTAAAATAGGCAAAGTCACATGCTAAAGGTGACCTGACCTACAAGGCAAGATGTTCCAGGAACTAAGCTGATTGCTGTTGGATCCCTGGAGGCAAAGTCAGGACAGAGGTCACTGGGGGATGAAACACAGCTATGGTGACAAAAGAAGCAGGCACTTCTCACATAAGGTTTCAGAAAACTTACTCTTCCTGGGAAGCAGGACAAGAAATGTTGAGGTGTTTGACAGCAAATGGTACAGAATGGGGGAGAGGCATGAGAAAAATGCCAGTACAGAAAACAACCAAAGACCAGAAAGAAAGTGCACAGAAAAGGAAGAAAGCGCGAGAAGTGAGGGGTACAGTGGTTAGAAAAGAAAACTGCATCCCACAAGGTAGCCACAAGCACAGGGAAAGCAAGGACACTTAGTCATTCAGTCAACTACAGTCATCCTCAACCAGGTCAGCCACTCAATGGGAATAGTGGCTGGCCTTCCAAGTCATTATTCTAGATTCTAGAACTCTGGGAGTAAACAAAGCAAGTTCCTGATGAAGTGGAGTTTACACCCCACTGTCTGGGTCAGAGAACTATAGTTTGTATTCATTATTTTTCTGTCACTGTGACAGAATACCAGACAGAAACAATTTAAAGAAGGAAGCATTTATTTTAGATCATGGTTTTAGGGGATACAGTCTGTCATGGTCAGTAAATCAGGATGGCAGGAGTGTGAGGCCCCTAGATACATTGCATCCCAGCCAGGAAGCAGAGAAGAATGGATATTGGCACTCTATTCCCTTTATCCTTTTTATCCTGCTCAAGACCCCAATCCATGAAATGGCGCCACCCACATTATAAATCTCTCACAGACATGACCAGAGATTTCTCTTCTCATCCTTAGCATGACTGGTTCCACCCTGGTGCTCCTGAGAGATGGGAGACAAGGAATAACCTCCTTCATCCAGGCTCACATTTTCAAAAAGCATCACCAGTAACCTGGGAGAGAGGAATCTAAGAATAACACTGAGTTGAAAGGATACCTTTGGGGAGTCCAAATAAGACTGAATCTGTGTGGTAAGGTTTGGGCCAGAAAGGAGACAGTGGACTGAGGAACTTTAACACGACCTAGCCTACTCCCCACTCCAAGCACTCTTCCTAGGACAGAGATATGAAGTGAAGAAAGAGAGCTGAGGACGTGTCTAATATTCAAAGGAGAGCATAACCCCTTGCCATCTTTCTTCGCCTACTAGGAAGTCACTGGTCAAGTCTATTCTGCATCCTCCCCTAAGCACAGCCTCTTAGCAGCTTTCCAGAGAGAATCACATGTGTCCTTTCTAAAGTGAAAACCATGCTCTATGCAAGGGAGGAGATCCAGCCACCTCCCTCTAGGGAAATGATCAGATGGGAGTGGGCAAGTACGTACAAGGCTGAGACACATCCGGGTACTGTCACACACTTACTGAAATAAACCAAATGGGGCTGTTTATGGAAAGGTCTTTGACCTGGATGTGCCCCCTACTCACTGTTTGAATATTCAGAGATGTTCTTGGGTTAAAAAGAAAATCTCCCTGAAGAATTGAGGCTAGAGACTATCTTGTATCCAAATCTTAATATGTTTCTTTTTTTAAACTAACTCCTTTTCTTACCCTATACCTCAGCTACAGAAAATACAAATGGGATGTTCTGAATGGTGAGTGTCAAAACAGAAGCCCTACATGTCTGGACACAGCTTGGGAACCACAGGAAGAGAGCACATGAAATTAGCCAGGGGTCAGCTAGATGCAAGATTAAGGAAGCAGGGCTTGGGGAAGAGTGAGGGGCTCTGAAATTGAGGAATAGAAGAGAAGGGTGAGATTTATGAATGCCAACCTGGACTCTAAGCAGAAACAGGATCCTTGAAGGAACCTCTCAAATCACTTTAATACCTTCATGTTCAAAGAGCCTATGGGGTGTGTTGTTGCTGTTGTTAGCTGTAAATTCTTCAAATAAGGAAAATACCTCCCCCTATCTAGCTGGTTTGTTTGTAATGAACTCTCCAGATGAGGTGGATTTTGCCATTTGCAGTTCATCTCTGTTTGCCATTGGACATTAAGCCCAGGAAAAGGCAAAGATTTGTAAAAATTAGTTGTCTTAATCACATTGCTGTCACCATGAGAAATATTGGACAGTATATATGCATTGGAATGCAAAGTAAATTGTCCCCAAGAATTGACCATGTTTCCACAAAGCCAGTAATCATGTTAACATAGACCACTTTACCTGCTCTCGGATGAAGTTTGAAAAGCTTGAGTCTAACTGAGCCTTTCCCTAACCACTCATCTCACTTATCATGTATACCATTCTCCTTCCAAGAAATGTGCTAGTCTAGGAGATCCCGAGATTCCATGAAGTTAGACTTGAAATGTCAAGTCCCAGCCCTGCCACAGACTACCTGAGTGACCTTGGTTGAGTTACTCAACCTTATTAAGTGACAGGGTGTTTGGGATTTTTGTTTGTTTTGGTTTGGTTTTTTTGCTACAATAGAAATATTCATATTAAGCCTGTAACTAGTTATGTGATCACGTGCTTATGTGAAGGTACATATATGTGTTTAGATGCATATGCATGTGTATATGCTTGCATGTGTGTGTGTATGAGTGTGAAGATCAAAGGACAACTCCAGGTCGTATTCCTGAGGCACTATCCATTTTGTGTAGGAATGGGAAACAAGTTCTCTCACTGGCCTAGAACGTACTAAGTAGGCAAGGTTGGTTGACCAGAAAGCTTCAAGAATCTACCTCTCAGTGCTGGGATGAGCACTGACACATGCCATCCATCACATCTGTGTTGTTTTATGTGAGTTCTGGCAACCAAAGTCAGGTCTTCAGGCTTGCAAGGCAAGCGTTTTACTGATTGAGCCGTTTCCCCAGCCCAGAAGTCATATAACTCTCACTCTTATTGATAGTTAAATTATATGCAAAAAGTTAATCACACTGCCTAACTCAAGACATAATTAGTAACTCAAACCTTTGTTTTAATGATTAGACAGCACTAAAAACTTTGAACCGAAAGTATAAAACTTCTTCAGCTACATGGTTTTCCATAGTAAACACTTGTCAACTCATGTGTGTATGTGTGTGTTTGTTTTTGTGTGTATGTGCATGAGTGCTCACATGTCTGTGTGTGTGTATGTGTGATTTCTTTGAGACTCATTGAACTTGACAAGAATTGTGCTTCCGTGATAAATGTTCTCACCAACTATACCCCATTCTGTGTGTTTTGACTTCCACGGCATGTAAGTTTTACCTCTGGTTGAACTCAGAATACTGTTGGCTGGAGTCATCTATAAGAGCATCCAGTACGCGTGTTAAGAATCCCGACTCTATGAGTTTTCAGCTTAAAAGGAAGAGAAAGAAAGAAAATAAAGATCATACTCTTCCCAGCATGGATAGAGAAGGTGGCCCATGAAATCCCACCCTTAGCTTCGGACATTTCAGCAACTGATGGCTGCTGGAAGAGACAAGAGTATTGGTCATCTTCAGGAACACAGCCCCTGACAGACTGCCCCTGCTCCAGTGCACATTCACGTGCTCCGTGAGGTATAGGAGGAGCACATGGAGATGAGAGGGGAAAGTGGAGAGCATAGGGGAGGAGCTGGAGGGAAGGAAGTGTGAGCAGATTTTATCCAAACACACTACATGCATAGTGGGACCTTCTCCAGCAATAAAGTAAGATAATAGTACTAAAGACTAAAGGCTGAAAGGAAGGAAAACAATGTGAGGCCTTGAGGAAAACATTCATTCCACCTTCCTCTTTGTTTGAAAAGAAAATCTGAAGCCCACAGGTGTAATAAAACGTCCCCCAAGCCACTCACCTGAATGGACAAAGAACTATTACAGGAAGCAGGTGGGGAAAGGAGACCAGCTCAGGCATGAAATGTGGAACAGGGTGGGAGGACTGTGAAACTATCCTTCAAACCTGACTGAAAGGAATGAAGAGGAACATTTTGGGGGTTCATAATTTATACAGTGCATTTTGGGGGTACATGATTCATACAATGCCTTTTCAAGGAAGTAATAAGTGTTAGGAATGGGAGCTGGGCATTCTAGACCCTATGCTCACAAAGGATAGGATAGGGTAATCACAGCTTTCTCCCCTCATTCAGAGTCTATCTATGTAGTCCTGGCTAGCCAGTCTTGGGATTCCTTCCACAGACCAGGCTGACCTCAAAGTCTGCCTTCAGAGTGCTAGGATTAAAGGCATGCACTACCACACTTGGCTAGCGTCATCACATTTTAATGTGATGTGGGTTTGGGTGTACCCCCACTTTATTTTATCACTCAGGCAAAGCTGAGTGTTTAGACTCTACCAAAATGTGATGCCACAGTCTATAAAGCTCTGAGGAAGCTTACAGATGATTCCCTACAACTGAGAGAGGGAGCTGCTACAACCCTATCTGTGTGAAATGGTCTTTGAAAACCTAGCAAAGGAGTACCAGCCAGTATGAGACATTCACTTGCATCTGGAAGCTTTTGAAACTTTTTATAAATATAAAAAAATATGTGTGTTGTTTGTGGTTCTAACCGATCGGCCTCTGGACTTGCCAAACATATGTGTAACTCTTTGCGTTCTCTTTCAGGGTCTTTCTTCCCGGATTTCAAGCCTTCGGAAACCGTTTTTAAAATAGTATTTTGGCTCGGGTATCTAAATAGTTGCATCAACCCTATCATATACCCATGCTCCAGCCAGGAGTTCAAGAAAGCCTTTCAGAATGTCCTGCGAATCCAGTGTCTTCGCAGAAGGCAGTCTTCCAAGCATGCCCTGGGCTATACCCTGCACCCGCCCAGCCAGGCTCTAGAGGGACAGCACAGAGACATGGTGCGTATCCCGGTGGGCTCGGGAGAGACTTTCTATAAGATCTCCAAGACAGATGGAGTCTGTGAATGGAAGTTTTTCTCTTCCATGCCCCAGGGATCGGCCAGGATTACAGTGCCAAAGGACCAATCTGCCTGTACCACAGCCCGGGTGAGAAGTAAAAGCTTTTTGCAGGTCTGCTGCTGTGTGGGGTCCTCGGCCCCGCGCCCTGAAGAAAATCACCAAGTTCCAACCATTAAGATCCACACCATCTCCCTCGGTGAAAACGGGGAGGAAGTCTAGAGGATGGGAAAGGTCACAGGAAAAGGGAGAACACTAGGTACTGCTGATTTTCCCACTCGGAAGGCCAGGACCATTCAACAGGGGAAAGGGGAGAAGGAGGATGCCAGTTTATCAGGCGAGTGGGTAGAGCACAAGGGAAGAGGCAGGACGTAGGGTAACTGACCGCTTCTAAGTGATGAGAGGCCCATTTCCCTCAGTCGTTCTCTGATCCTGCTTTCCACTACTGACCCTTTCAACAAGAAATACCATGGGAAAGAAAATTTCATACACAATCCAAAAGACTATAAATACAGGATGATGATTTCATTGTGAATATTTTGAGCACACACTCTAAGTTTGGAGCTATTTCTTGATGGAAGGGAGGGGATTTTATTTTCAGGCTGAACCTACTGGCGACTACATTTGACATTTATGGAGAGGGGACCTAACAGAAAGGGGTGTAAGGTAATGGCCAGCATGCTTTTACAGCAAGTTTAGAAACACCCCATATTCTCAGCTTGGGTGAACCTGGAAGTGTGGGTGGTGGTGGTGGTGGTGGTGGTGGTGGTGGTGGTGGTGGTGGTGGTGGTGATGGTGGCCGTGCTTCTCAGTGGTTGCTCTCTGATTGGTTCCTTATCCCCATTTGAAACTGGGGTGCATTTTCCACTCTTGGATCTGAGGAGTGAGGCCAGGACTAATCAAGGACAGCACACTTTTACCAAGACAATAAGGCATGCCTGAGGCAGCAGTTCTAAGACCTGGTGGTGAAGGAAGGCTCCTTCTTTTATCTCCATAAAGAGCAAGAGGCTGGAATGGGATGGACACTGACATTCAGGCTAATGCCCTGCTTAATCTTTGATGTGATAAGCAATTCGCCTTTTTCAGAACTTCATAATGGGATGGCAGAATGCTGGCTTCCTTTCCTCCCACTCCCTTCACTACAGTGTATTGAATGGAGTTCACTTGTGGCATGTAGAATGAGACTTAGGGTCCAGATGCACCACCGCCTGAGCTTCCAAACATATTGAGGCCTATCCTCAAACACTTAAACTCATTGCCAAACAACTGCCCAAATAGATTTCTACGTTTTGCAAAACCTGTGAAGATGTGCTTTTTTTTTAAAACCAAATCCTTGCATTCTTTGTGTTCCAGATTATTACAAGTGGTGCCTATTAATCACATGTAATAACTAAAATATGCCTACCATTCTACCATAAGAATTGTAAGATAAGGTTTATGGCTGTGGCAGCAACTCTAACAAGAATCACAACTACCAATGTTTTCTTATAATTTCTTGCCCCACTCACCTGATTTCTTCTAAGAGCTTCAGAGCAGGTTGAAGCTACCATGAAACCTTCACAATGAGGCTCCTGACCTTTACACCTTTCCTTTCCTCCTTATATCAAACGAACTCTTTTCTACCAGCCTTTCTAAGGGCAGGTCTCTACCCACGTTGCAGTGGAGGAACTGTTAGCATGTGGCTCTGGGTGTTGTGGTTGCTTGTCTTGGAACTTTGACTATGACCTGCTTCCTCTACCTTTTCCTGGATTCTGTCTTCCTATTGGCTGGCTAGGTCATTACTCAGCCTTGTGTTCTGAACTTGGCTTCTGCTACTGAGAAGTTGGCTAGGATTCTACCAACTCTTGGGCTCTCTGCATAGCTCTTAACAACTCTAACAGATGTGGGTGTGTTGATATCTGGAGAGAACTCCAGAATGCAAACCTGTCTCGTCTTCTCTATAGGCTTCATTGTTCAGAATATCATCCTTCTAAATCTAAATTCTAAAGCCCACTCTTGACCATGTCACCCCCTCATAGAAGGGCCTCCTTACGGGAAGAGGAATCTTAGCTTTTTTCAGCAGAGTACCATTCCGTGTTACCAGTCATCTTTAAATCCCTTGATAATAAAATGTAAATGTTAACAGTGAGAAAGCTTAGGCACACTGAAAAGCCACCCACCATTGGTGCCATTTCTAATCAGAGAAAAGGAAAAAACAACTAGAAAATGAGTTGTCAGATACAGCCTTGACAAGCATACACTTGTAAAGGTATCCATAAACAATCGCCTGCACACTGCCGGCATCCCTCCATCCGAGGAGGCGAGTACCTAACAGCTTGTTCACTCCACAGCAGGATACACTGGATAGAAGCGCACCAACTTTATAAGAAATTGATAACGCCACCGTAGTGTCAAACACAGGGTAAACAACTTAGAAGTGGACTTGCATTTTCATCATCCACCAGAAATGTCTGTACTGTTGAGTGTGCCAAAAACCGAAGTGGTTGCGGCCAAACAAATGATTGTCGTATTTATATTCACGTGTTTACTGCTTCTATTTGGAGTTTGAGGAATTTACCCAGAGTAACCCCAGTTAAAATGTCCTCTTCTGTGTGTTCTATAAAACCATTGCTTTCGGGTTGTCTCTATGTCACAAAATCAATCCGACACTGCAGTAGGGAATTTGAGTCCCATCTTAGATTCAAACCCTGTATATGAAGAAGGACCTTGGATCTCTTTGGTCAAAAAAATCTCTCCAGAGCATCAGAGATGTCACTCAGTTGCTAGAGTGCTTGCCTCCTGGACACTTGACCAGCAGGACCTAAAACCTGAGTAGTGGCTCATGACTATAAACTCAGCTTTCAGGAAGTGCAAATAGGGGGATCAAGAGTTCAAGGTCATCCTTGAATACTTAGTAAGTTTGAGCCAGCCTAGACTACTCAAGACACACACAAACACACACACACACACACAGAGAGAGAGAGAGAGAGAGAGAGAGGACAGAGGGGGTGGGGAGGGAGGAAGAGAGAGAGAGAGAGAGGACAGAGGGGGGTGGGGAGGGAGGAAGAGAGAGAGAGAGAGAGAGAGAGAGAGAGAGAGAGAGAAGGCTATATCCGCTGTGAGAAAAGCACTTTTCTTTTCATAGCCTCATCTATGAATGCTTCTGCATGAAATCACTCTTCGTTTAACAAACTTTGCAGAGCACCAAGGCTTCTGAGCCTCCTCCTGATTGCTAGTCATGGTTTATATGAACACCTAGGAAGAATGCCTCTTCAAAAACACACACAAACAAGTGTAACATTCATTCTCAATCACCTGCATTCCAACTTTTATTTTACAACTTAGCAAGAACAGAAGAGCTAGAGGCATTCCACTAGGAACTGCAGAGCATGGACTGGGCTCATAATTTTCATATATGCCAATCAGAGTGGAAGGCTCAGAATGCTGCTCTCCAGGTAGCCAGAGACTGTGGTTAATTTTGACGACAGGCCATTGGTAAGCAGCTGTGCATCTTAGTTTGCTTCCTTTTCTATATGAACCACCATGAAGACCTCCTAGACCAGCAGGTTTTGGGGTAAAAGCCTGGGGAGCAAAACTATTTTAGGAACCATTTTCTTGAGCAGGTAATTGTTCATGTGTTAATCACCACTCCGTAATCACCGCTAACAAACATTCCTAATTGCTTCTGGGGAGAGCTCTGTCCCCATCCTCTTGCCAAAATATGAGGCTGCCTCTTCGATGAATGCCTGCTGACTTAATTAGGGAAGAGATTGGCTCATCTGCAAAGGGAAAGCGAACAGGTGGATGTTCAAGCAAGCAGATGAAAGGCAAGTGAAAACCAGGGAGACAAGACAAGACAGGTAGCAGATCCGCAGGCCTCAGATATACTCACTATCACTGTGGTCTCTTTTTTTACACTACCAGGGCTTTTATCCATGAAGCCACCTGTGCGACAGAGCCCAGTTGGAACACTTCACCTGCTCTGGGCTGACAAACTAATGCTGAGGAGCTGTGCTGAGGCCACATCTTCCAAAAGCCATGGCAACAGTGGCCTCCCGCCCTCCAAGGTCCCCGCAAGATGAAGGAGTGGACATGACTGTTGGGGGCCTGGGTTGGGAAGCAAGCTAGGATTTCAGCAGACAATGCCCGCCCCAGGGAAAGGTGCCATTGGTAGGATCTCCTTCATGTTTCCCAGACCTATGGCATAAGGGTGAGCTGAGAAAGAGGCTTACCTGCTCTCTGCAGAGAATGTCATGGTTCAAAACACCACTGCTGAACTTACAAAGGCCTTAGGAATGGCAGGGAGCACTGAAGGGAAGATTGACCATAGCTGTGGCTCAAAGCAGAGAGGTTTAGTTATGCTTTTCCTTGACTGATAAGCAAGGAACTGCCCTGAAACTGGAGGTTTGGATTTGGGAGTTCTTGCCATACTGTCCCTGTAGCTCACGCAGAGCCATCTCACTTAAGGCTGGAGGTGATGATTTGTTAAGTCGTGAAAATACAGATTTAGGTGAAAAAAATCCTAGCACAACTTAGCACTGCATTTAGAGAAAAGAATATGATGAGCATCCTGGTCTACAAAACAGGGTGAGTAAAATGAGTGTCTGTGGAAGTCATGGGGAATGAAGGCTGAAATCCCAATATGAATTTAAGTTTATGTGTATCGCCACATACTTACCCAGGTCATTCCAGTGTGGGAGAAGGAATAGAAAGGAAGGTTTTGTTGTTTTTTTTAATCTACTTTTGGTGTGTGAAGAAATAGAAGTTATGAGTCAAGGACGTCTTTGAATGCTCTCATATTCAATCTGTATTAGTGATGCTTCCGTGTCCCCCAGAGTTCGCTGTGTATTTTGACTCACTGACTTTCCTAGTGAGCTTCTTCAGTTCCAACTTGTAACCCCAGCTCAGTCTGGACCTTCTGCCCTCTTGTCCTGGCCAACAATTGGGAAGAGCCTGTAGTTCATGGCCACCCATTCTTGCTTTCCTGGCTAACAGACAGGCATGAATCACTTTGTTCTTTCTCCATAGATAAGCTGCTACCAAACCAGGGAAATTGTCAGGACAATCATTGCTTTTCTCAATAGGGTGACATGTAATGACAAGCCAACTGTCACTGTCACTGTGAGGTCCTTAAGAACACAAAGGCCTCAAAGGGAACCTGTGGGCCTTTGGGCATACTCTGACCAGCAGCCCCAGATGGCCACTCTTCATTGTACCACCCTGGTGTGAAACCAAAGAGAGGTGATAATAGTCCCCAGTGTATGAGGTGGCAAGGTGGTGGTTTCATCTATTCGGAAGTGAAAATGTGCTTTTCCAAGAGACATTGTTACAAAATGGGGTGGGGGTTGTTCCTAGAGAAACCAAAAGTAAATAAATAAACACCTGTTTTATGTATACTAGGAGTTGGCCAACTGTTTCCATAAATGGCTAGATGGTAAACATTTTAGGTATGGTGAACTATATGATCTCTGTTTTGGATCTTTTCGAGGGAAAATCCTTTAAAAATATAGACCATCATTAACTCAAAAGACAGCAAGGAGTGTCCCAGGTTTATCCCATGGGCCACAACTTTTCTTCCCTGATTCACACCACCACCAGTTGGTTATAGAGCCAATACTTGTGAACTCCAGCTGTAGGTGGTGAGCATGCTTTTATCAGGAGGTCACTAACCTAACATACCCACTGGAATAAATCAACATTCCCAACCTGTGTGAGTGGTTACATTACGCAGCAGGTTCAGAACTTCATGATTGCCCATCAGGTGGGAGTAGCAGAGAAAAGCACCTGCCAGTTCCACATTGAATCCTACCACAAAGGCAGGTCAGCAGAAAGTGCCATGAGGGAGGAGTCTTCAAGGTTAGGAGGTAACTTCCCCCATGACATATATACAAAACTAACCCTAACCCCAACATCAATGCCAACCTTAAACATGAAACCTAACACCGATCCCAACCCTGATCCTAACTTTAATACAAAACGTAACCCTGACCATGACATTGACCCTGACACTGAACTTGACCAAAAGCCCAGCCACAACCACAAATCTAACCCTAATCCTACCCTAAGCTTAACCCTAAACCTACCCCTATCCCTATCCCTAACCCTAACCCTATCGCTAACCCTAAACCTACCCCTGTCCCTAACCCTAACCCTAAGCTTAACCCTAACCCTACCCCTGTCCCTAACCCTAACCCTAAGCTTAACCCTAAACCTAACCCTAGCCCTAACCCTAGCCCTAACCTTAACCCTAAACCTACCCCTGTCCCTACCCCTAACCCCAACCCTACCCTGACCCTGAGCTGCTGCTTGGAAAGATTTCTGAAGGACATCTGAGAGAACTCTCATGCTCTGGACATCTTTCCCAAGCTCTCGAAGTCAGCTTTGATTCTCCCTCGTCATCTTGTGTCTCTGGCTTTTGTCTTTTTTTTTCCTTATAAACCTTCCCTCTCAAGAGTTCCTTAAAGCCTGTCGAGGCCTTGATACATGAGACTCAGTTTCCCCTTTACCTTGAGCGATGACTAATCCATCAGGAAGCATATCCCAGGCTAATGATCCACAGGGATGCTGTTTTCTCCAAGGCTCTGTTCCTTGCTCCTCCCAACACACATAGTCCATGTGCATCTGGGACTTGGGATTGTCCTTTTCATGGACCCTGCCCTTGAACTTGAAGGAAAATTTCCACTCTGGAGAGTCTTCCCCCACATGTGTTCCAGTCTTTGCCGGGAGTTTCAGCCTTTATATCCCTGTGTTCATTTATCAGGTGCATTTCCACCCAATTCTGCAGGCTCGCTCGGCTTCCAGAGCATTTACTGTTTTCCTTACCGTACTGGATGCTAGAAGTACAAAATCAAGGCATTGGGTTGTTTCTTCTTCACTGCGTCTTGACCTCCCCCTGAATTTTCATGTGGTCTTTTCTCTGTGTGTACACAAGTCCCTGTGAGAATATCTACTTCTTACAAGGACACTGGTCATATTGCATTAAGATCTGTCCCCCATGACCTCACTGCACCTTAATTATCTTTCGAAAGACTATTTCCAAATACAGTCACATTGTGAGGTGAAAAAAAAAGTTCAAATTGAAGTGGGAATTTAGGAGGCATTCAGTTCAACTCATGAGATCCCACATATTCTCTCTTTTGTTCTCATGCCAAAAGAATTTTAAAAAAATATTCATAATCCTTTACCAGGATAGGAAGTTCAAATTCAGCCCTTTCTGTTTATCCTCTACCCTGGCAAGTTTTTATGCCAATTGTCTGCAAAAATGTATTTAGCAACTAATTATGCACTTGCTTGTATTCTTAAAACTCTTAATACTTAGAGTATTTTGAGAGGTACCTCATAAACATTGATCTTATGTGGGTTCTGACAGGACAGGGACAGTCACTCAGTACTGTCACTCAGTACACCACAATACCCCTGAGAGAGGAAAGCCTTCCACCCCCAGCCAGGCAAGGAGGTAGAGGAGAAGAAATGGCTGGGAGAACAAATCAACAAGAACTTGGAAGGGCCAGAGCAATGGTTGGAGACCTGGAGGTTTCTAGAGATTTCATAACTTTATACACCAGCTGTGGGGAATCCCAAGCTGGCACATGGTCCTGGGTGAGGTGGGCATTTGATCTCCATGAGAAACATCAGCACCCAAGAAAGCAGAACCCCAGCATGCAATGGGGCAGTCCCTTGACCACACAGTTGGAGTGAGGCAGAAAGTGGGAAGAAAGATGAATGGCAGCCTCAGTCCTGAGAACTGGGTCAGTAGGGCCCCATGGGAACAATGTGATCACCCCAGGTCCCATCTATCAAAATAACCAGAACAAAGGTCACGATGGCCACTCCTGCTGAAAGAAATTTCACTTAAGACCTCTGAGGATCCCTTCTCTTCACTACTTCCCAAACCTCCCAGAACCCTAGTGATGTGCTTTGCCCTTCTTCAGGGCCATTGAGCACCTCACCCTGTCTACATCACCTCGTGAAATTCTACTTCTGCTTCATCATCTACCCCAGCCCTTATGGTAGACAGATTTACTGTCCCCACAGTCTCACTGTGACAAGCATAGAACAATGTCTTCTCCTCTGTCCTGATTCCTGTCAAGAAGTGGAGATCATCCATCCTCATTAGGAAGCCTCTGCTCCTCCACAGCATGGCGTCCTCCTCTCTGCTTTCCTTACACTGAGCTGTGCTTTGGTTTCCTGCCCTCATCCCACCCCAAGCCTCTCAGGCAGGAAATATCTCTGGTCTCACTCTCTCTGTCACAGTGCGGTGCCATGACATGTTTAACATTAGTCCAATCTAGAAGTGAAGAAAGGAGAATGTATTGTGGAATCAAAACCTACAGAAGTATTTAGAGGCAGAAGTCAACCCAAAATAAGTCTGAATATGTGGGTCTCTGTCTTGATGTGTCCCTAAAGATGTCTGGTGTGTTGTTATTGTTATTGTTGTTGTTGTTGTTGCTGCTGTTGCTGTTGTTTTCTCCTCTCTGATCAAAATCTGAGTATAGGATTATGACTTCTCAGCATGCAGTGTCTCCCCTTCCTGGTCCCTGTGTCATAACAGAAGTGACAGTGGTTGTAAGAAGCAGAGGCATGGGGTACATTAACAAACAGCAAGATGCCTGTGAGCCGCAACTTTCTACTACAGAAGAGGTGCTCAAATATCAGCTGATAACATAGGAAGGCTGTTAAAAAGGATGGCCTGCAAATACTTAGTAACCATTCATTGTCAGTTTTCTGCAAACTTGTTTTTGGTTTGTTTGTTTGTTTATTTGTTTGTTTGTTTGTTTTAAAAATGAAATCCGTATTAATTTAATTAAAAGGTAAAGCCCTTGCTTGCTCTCACCTCCATTCTAGCAGCCAGCCTGACTCCTGCCTTCCTAGGTTGAGTATTGCACCCAACCTTCATCCCTAACTTCAAGTGAGAGCAGGCAGTCTGCTAGAGCCACCCTGTCTCAGCTACAAAAGCCCAAATCAAAACGCATGCTTTCCTCATTAGATGTAAAGAAAAAGAAATTGCATTCTCTAGACCCAAGAAGTTACAAACAGCGTCCTTTCAGCTATATCCATAGTTACTTAACCCAAGATAGCAGATACCAACATCATCTCACTCCTTCCTTCCTGTGACTCTGATGCATGGTGCAGAAACGAGGCAGAAGTCATAAAAAGTAGATTGTTAGGTTCATGGGGGTAAGCCAACTGATAAAGTGTTTGCCTTGAAAGCATTGTGAAATCCCCAGAAGCCATGAAAGAAAATAGGTAGGAAAAACTGACAGAAAGGAAGGAAGAAATAAAGGAAAGAAAGGGACCATAGCTCATAGCATGGGGAGCAGACATGTGGATCCTGGAGCTGGCTGCCTTGCCAGCCTAGTCAATTCACTGAGTTCCAGGTAAATGTGAGAGAGTGTGCCTAAAAGACAAGATGGTCAGCTCTTGAGGGACATTTTCTGAGGTTTGTTTCTTGCCTACACACATATGCACACATAGCTATATTTTTAGAACACATGCTCCAGGCTAAACCCTTTAACACACTTTGAAATGATGACATACCAAGGGACAAGATTTTCTAGTCATATTATAAACGAAAGATTTTCACAGAAAGCTGGCACAAAGATTTGTGCGAATGGAGAGAGGGGAAGGTCTTCAGGGAGCTTGAGAAATAGAAGCCTGAGACTTGACCCACCCATTGCTCTGAAACGCTCTTGTGTGAACCTGACCCAGACTCAGCATGCTGAACCTTGACCCAGTTCCACCCAGACCCCAGCCCAGGAGGAAAGCCAAAATAATGCCATGATTGGGTATAAAGAAAGCTGTAGACAGGGCCATCAGTCCTGGGCTTTAGTGTGTCTCCTGTCTCGAGGTGACTCTGAGCAAGCTCCTTGACCTCTCAGGCCCCATACCTTCACCTGTGAAATGTAGGTGTGAGATGTGAACTCAGGAAGATGCCTCATGAGATGATAAAACCAACCAATCATGGTAGGCCTCTGCACACACCAGGGCACACCCTCTTTGTGTATTCCCCTCCCAGCTGTTCCCTACATGGGACGAGTGTTATTAAGGACCTGCAAGGCCTGACCATTCCACGTACAATTGAGAGATTAAGCCTTCCCTTTACCCTTCATCCCTCCTCAGGCTTCCTTCGGGATCACCAGCAGCCATGGATAACTTCTGTATTATTAGAAAGGAAGGCAGAAAGAAGCTGTACCATGCCTGGTGCTGCATTCTGAAACTCAGACTTGGGCTCAGTTATCTGTACCCTTTCCCCACTGTGCTATTTTCTGTGGATTAGAGATGCCTTTACCTGGACATTGCACTTTAACATTTTTTAAGTCAAACTCCCTAACCTACTTTGAAGATGCCCACCTGGCCAGGGACCGTCTAGGCAGAGTGGTGCTTGTGCTTTCCTCACCTACCAGCTGGGTACAGGACAAGTTTTACATTACGGAAGTGGCCCTGTGAAAGTCTTTACATGCATGGTGCACGTGTGTCTGTAAAACTGATGCCACAAGAAAGAAAACACGTTCTGAGTGCAGGACAAGGGACAAGGGATTGAACACAGAGCTTCAGTTTAAATTTGTCCAAGCAATGCCTGGCAACTATCAGAAGTAAATGTTTACAAGATGAACAGCCATTCCCAATTACTAGCAGGATCAGTTGGAGTTGGCATGGAATTGAGTGCCTGTCATGTGAGCTGTAGGTCACATGTTCTCCTCAGATATGACCATGGGCCCTTCAAAGAACCTCTGGGAACCTCTGGACAGGTGACTTAATGGGAAGGTCCACACTACTCATGGCTGAGCATGACTGGCACATTTGAGAGGCTGACTCTGGCTATCTCTTTGCCAACAGTCTCTCATGACTCCAGATCTCAAATTTGCTCTAAGCAGAAGGGAAAAGTCAGTTTCTGAGCTGAGGTTCTTGGCCCAACTGTGCTTCAGATAAACACAGCCCAGGGCTATTTCAGTTCTGGATTTTAGGGAGCAGCTGTGAGGTTAGAGAAAGAGCCAAGGGAAGAGCCTTGACCCAAGTGAATGTTTCTCTGAGTGCTTGGAGAGAGAAAGCACTCAAGGGTCAGGAGGACATCATGGGGCTGTCCCATTGATGGCAGACATGTATCTCAATTCTAAGAACCCTCTTCTCCAAGTTCTGACTCTAAAAATGAGTGTTTGGGATTCAGGGTAAAAATTACTACTTTGTAAAAAGAGAGAGTTGTGTTGCATTGATACCTGGTTGTCTAAAAGCAGATTATGGGAGCCAGCAAGATGGCTGAATATTTGCCACCAAGCCAGAAGATTTGAATTCAGTCCCTGGGATCCACACGGAGGTAGGGGGAGAACCAATTCCTTCAGTTGTTCTCTGACCTCCACACATGTGCTGTACCACACATGCAAAATAAATAAGTAAATGTAAAACAAAGAAAACTCATTTTAAAAAAATCATAATATGGTTCCCTAAAGGTCCACCTACCCTGCTTTTTATTGAAACATATGCCTATTACAGAAAGTCATATACCTATCTGTGACTGATATCCAATCTCCCCAAATTATCCTCTGTCCTTCTGAGATCACCTCAAGAGATGCTGAGTCCTGCCCAACATGTGGACATGTCCCTTGTCCAAGCATCACCTCACAGGGACACAAATCTCAGTCATGTCATAGCCTTCAACACTGGGACAAAAGCAGTTCAATATCATAAAGTGAGCGTGGATAACTTCCCCCAGTGGATTCATACAAGTTACAAACCAAAGGCTGAGGGTGGCCGGGCATGAATATGGTCTAAAGTTGATCCCCAGCACCATATACACACAAAAATAGCTAAACACTGAAGTCCCTTTAGTGTTCCTCAAACCCTAGCATATCCATAGAAATAGAGGGAAGCCAGCACACAAAACAAATCCCCACCTTCTTCCTGAGGAAGCTCCCACTGCATCCAGCTGTGGGCACCATCACTGATCTAGGATGTAGTACGGGCTTTCTAGGACCCAAGGAATGAAGAACAACAGTGACAGAGATAGTCTTCACCTTCAGGGCATCCATGCTCCATGGGGGGGAGGAACAAATTTGTGAGTGGAATAGTTCTGGAGGATCCTGTGATCCTTCAAAACTAACCACAAAATTAGGTTTCTCAAAAATATTATCCCTTCTGGATCCTGAAAGAAAAAGACAGTGAGTAATAAAGGAAGTTGCTCCCCAAAAGGAAGGAGTACACCAATGCTAGTCCACCCCAAGTATGGGCTGGGTTGCCCCCCCTTTGGTGTGCCAGGCAATTAACTATGGCAGCCCCTTGACTCAGCAAACCTCACTCCCCAAGTCCTGCAGGCAAACCACTCCTATTTTCCTCTCTCTCTCTCTCTCTCTCTCTCTCTCTCTCTCTCTCTGACAATGGAAAACTCACTGGACAAACCAGGACACAGCAAATGGTGGTCCAGTGGGACCACCATGTCTGATAATCAGAAAGCATTGGTTATCATTGGTTATCTAGTAGCCTGCATTTGTTCTCAAAGCTTTCTACAATGTTATAGTGAGATGACTATATAGAAAAATATCTAATTTCTTTTTCATTGTACATTTTCTCAAACATGAGGTATTTAATCCAAAAGAATAGCCAAAGGCTTGAGAAGGCTTAGTAAGGAAATTGTACAGAAGGCACTTCTGTGCTATTAAAAGTCGAGAAACTGTTATAGCAAGGAAACATTGTGCAATATGTTCAGAAATAAGGAGGGGTTTTTTATCTTGCAAAAAATACAGCAGTGAACTGCATGCATCACTAAAATGTCCCACTGGTTGCCTACCATGCCAGAGAGGAAGGGGCAGTAGCTGGTTCTGCCAGGACAAGTGTTCTGCCAATGGTGTTTGGTGATTATCACAAACTAAACACAGCCCAGGAAGTGGAGGAAAGAGCAATAAATCGAAGGACTTGGACTACACTTTTACAGTCTGCCAGCGCTCACCAACTTAATTTACTCAGACTAGGGAAAAGTGTGTCTCAGTAAACAAACTGAAGCTGCTGCTATTCCGACATGAACCCTGACATTTGCTGGCCTGATGCAGCTTTTCTACCTGTCTCTTCCTCAGAGCTGCTGCATACACACACACAAGACTTCCATGCTGCCAGAGACGCAGATGCGGGCTGCCTGGCTGGTTTCAGCTGCCATTATTCTCCTATAACCTTGGCGATTGGGATATGTAACATCCCCAGGAGGTACAGTTCCTAACTGCCCAGCGGTTGAGAGCTATGCCCACCAGTTCTAGGTTTGGTCTTTGGTCAGTGGAGTTAATGATTATGTTTCCTTCAATTAGTGTAAATCATGCTGAGCGTCTGGTATGTGCTCTATGCTCTATAAGGGAAAATTCCCTCCCATGTGAAAATAATGTATCCATGTGTGTGCATTGTTGTACTTGAATTGTGTGCACTGTTGTGTATTAATGCATATAGGCCACACTCAGACATCTACAATGGCTTCGAAGCTTTTGATTCCATTTAAATGGACTCCATGCCCTTGGCATGTGCTATGTAAGTGTTTATGAACTTTTTCCAGGCCCATTTATTTATGACGTGACATGGTAGACAATCGTGTTGGCTTTGTGTTCTTGTTTTTCAAGAAAATCAATGTACATACTACTAAGCAAGTGAATAAATTATTAAAATATAGATGTATGGCTCATGCCCACTGTTAAAAATAAATTTATCTTATTTGTTTCATAATATGTCTGCCACGATGATGAAAATTTATATGGTCCTTATACATATCGATGCCGTGTATTTAAGCTTTGTTCAATATTGATGAGTGTTCCCTAATAAAGTATTTTAAACCTCTTTCTCTAAATACACAAGGCCCTCACTATTCAGTTGTGCTGTGCTTTAATATGGCTGGTGATAAGTGGCGTGGGTAGCTGAGGCTAGGAAAGCTGTGTTTGGACGACATATGGGAGAATGGACGTGCAGTGTGTGTGCTGGCTGCAATCAAGGCACAGACCATATGACCTGTTCATCAGGCTTAGAGGGAGGCAGCAAGGAAAGGAAGTAATAAAAGTCAGATCTGGAGGTATTAAATGTATTCGAGGCAAATTGAGGGGCCAGTAGTCAGAAAAAATATGTGCGCAACCCAATCTGAGGAGAATCTCCTAGCGATTCCAATAAGAGATCATTTTCTGACCATGATGTCAGAACCTCGGAATCCTAGGGTTACACTTGAGCCCCATTCCCTCTAAAGGATCAGTTGCCATGACCAAATGAGCATGGCCCAGTGATGCAGAGATGGTTCAACATGCACAAACCAATACATGTAATACATCAGAGTAAAATATGCAAGGGCAGAAACCAGACGACCATCAGACAACAGATGCAGAAAGGTCTTTGAAGAAGTCTAAAATCCCTTCATGATAAAAACCTCAAAGAACCAGAAATGAAACAGAAAAAAAGCAGTGAATGGAAGGGGTTTACCTGGATATGACAAAGGCTTTTTATGTCAGACCTACAGTCAACAGTATAGTAGGTGGGGAAAACTACTAAGTTAGAAACAAGAGCAGGGTTTCCATCCTCTCTAGTCTCATTCTGTAGAATATCTGAAGTCTTATTAGAGAAATAGCATAAAAAAACAAATAAAAGGACCGCAAATAGGAAAGAAAGAATCCAAACGCTACTATAGGCAGATGATACAATCCCACATATAAGAGACCAAAAGATCCCACCAGAAAACTCTTAGATATGATAAACACTGCCAGTAAAATATCAGGGCACAAATTCAGCATACTGAAACCAGCAGCTTTCCTATATGATAACCTCAAAACATTCTTCTTGTAATACTATCCAAAAAAAAGTTACATATCACATATGCAACACACATATCCTTAAAACACACACACACACACACACACACACACACACACACACACACACGAGAAACATGCAACGTTGAGAAGAAACAAAGCCAGACCCGGACTGTCACAGTTGTACCTTCAGAACCATGTTTACAGAAGTAGCATGGTGCTGGGACAAAAGCAGACACATAAATCTGCAAAACAGAGGATCCAGCACTAATCCCACCCAAGTGTAGCCACCTTGCTCTTTACAAAGATGCCAAAACATACATTTAGTGAAAGACAGTCTTTCCCACCAGTAGTCCTGAGAAACATGTCTACATGTAGAAAAACAAACTAGTTCCTTCTCCATCATCCTGCACAGCATAGATTCCAAGCATATCTAAGACCTAGACCTCTCAAGCTATTAGAAACATCCCACAAATACATGTAGGAAAGAACTGCCTATGCTCAACAAGCAGGATTGCATGAAGTTAAAGACTTTCCAGCAGGGGGAAAGGTAATAAGTGAAGAGACAAACTACCAAGCGGGAGAAAACATTTATTAACAGCACTACAAACACAGCATTGACATCTAGTATTTAAAGACCTCAAAAAGCTGAATACCAAGAAAAATGAAGTTATCAATGCATGAGCTAAGGAACAGACCTGAAAAGATGAAATATAACAAGATATATAACCAAGAACCTTACTGCAGTGTGTGCTGGACAGATGATTCAGCAGTTAAGAGCACTGTCTGGGCTTCTGAAGGACCCGGCTTCAGTTTCCAGCACCTACACAGCAGCCCACAACTGTCCGTAGCTCCAGTTCCAAGGGATTCAAAGTCCTCCTTTAGCTTCTGTGGATACTGCATACATGAGGCGCACAGACATACATGCAGGCAAAACACCTGTGCTTATAAAAAATAAATCTCGTTTTAAAAAAAAACAAACATGGAAAATGTTCAACATCCTTAGTGAGTATGGAAACTCAAAGCTACACTGAGGTTCCATCCCTGGTCAGAACAGCTGCCAAGAAGACAACTATAACAGCAAGTACCAGTCCAGATGTGGGGAAAGAGGAAACCTTTTATACTGCTGGTGGCACAGCAAGCTAGCCAAACAACATGGAGATTCTTCGAAAAGCAAAAAGGCAGAACTACCATTTGGCTCTGCTATACCACTTCTGAGGAGGAAGGATGTTCAGTCATCATATCACAGAAATACTTGAGCCTCCATGCTCACTGCAGTACTAAGTCGGGAGTCAGCCAAGGTGTCCATCAACAATGGATAAAGGAAACTATATATATATAATGAAGTGTTATTCAACCATGAATAAAAGAATTAAGCTATTTGCCAGGGAATGGGTTTAACTTCAGATCATCACATCAGGCAAAATAAGCCACGTTCAGGAAAACAAATAATTCGTGCTTTCTCTCAGTTTTAAATCCTAGGTTTTATAGAGATACATAAACCCACTTATGAGAAAACAGAAGGAGCCTAGGGGTGGGGAAAAAGAGAATGTCAGGGCGGGGAGAAAAGGGAAGAAGGGAAGAGAAGACATGTGGGGTCAAAGCACATATTGTACTTGAAAGGATTCTTTATGAAGCCTACCACCACATATGCTCGCCAATAAAAAATTCTGAAGAAGAGCAAATCCTTTTTATCACACTCAATTCTTAAGGAATACTTCCGCAGGATATATGTCTGAGGTATTATACAGCACAGGTCCTATACCCCCACCCACACTGAATTTGTTAGTCTCTAAGGTTGAGTGATAATTCTATCCCTTTCCATTCTGATGTTAGCCAACATATTGAATGACTCTGTGAACCAGTGTTCCCAGACAGAGAGCAAATTCCAAGTCACTCTGCTGGCCAATTATCTCTCCTGTTTGTAAATGTAAATTGCTTCAAACAGAACTCACAAAGAATCACTGTTGTGTAGATGGGGGTGGGGGGATGCATTCTCTGTGCTCACTCCAGGCTTACTATTCTACTCTGATCCCGACAGACACTTATTTAAAACAAAATTCATGCACATGGAAAGCTAATCAATTAATTGAATTATCATGTTGGAGTTGAGATGTGCACTGGGGTCTGAACTGCACCCTTCTGCAAGGATCAAACGTGGACAGATGCCAATCAGTGACTTTCAGTTTTTACTCATTCTCTAGGAGAGCTGTCTCCCACATCCTGGGTGTCACTACAGAACCACTTGAATCTGACCTGCATGAATCTGAAATTTCCAGGGTTACAGAATGTTCAGATCCTTCCAAAATCCCTGTGTGGAAATCTAATTTCTAGTGTGAATGTGTTTGAGGATGAATGAAGCATTTGGAAGGTAACTGAGTCATGAGGGGAGAGCTCTCTTTCCTGGGATTCGTGGCCTAAGGAAAACCAAAGATAGAAGATGGTGGAAGGCATTGAAACGTGGGTAAACACCATCAAAGCATGGTGTGCACTGTGGAAATGCCCCAGGGACATGGCATTGATTAACTTACCCAACATTGTTTTGATGGTCAACTTGATGAGATTTAGGACCATCATAAACACAAACCTCTGGGCTTACCTATATCAGTATCGATTGGGTTAATTGAGATGGGATGAGTTACACTGAATGTGATGGTACCATTCCATGGGCCATCTTTCTCTACTTCCTGACTCTGATTGCAATGTGACCAGCTGTCCCCTGCCCCTGTCATGACATCCTCACCTTTGTAGACTGTACCCTTGAGCTGTGAGACAGAATAAGTCTTCCCTTCCTTAAGTTTTGTGCATGAGGGATTTTGTCCCATCCACATATAAAGTAACTAATGCACTTAGAATGTCTGAATAATTATAATAAATAATGTGTAGCCCCCCCCAATAAAAACAATGACCTCAGAAAACTGCCTCACCTCTTCTGTCTTATGGAATTACATCCAGAAGACCACCTACTAACCAGAGAGCAGGTCCCTAACACTGTGCTTCTGGGTAGCTCAGTTCCCACAATTTTCTGTTGAGGGGAAGCCACCAGTTTATACATTTTAAAATTTAACAACCCAGACTTAAACAAAAGAACACCCCAATGTCCTCATCCATCCAGTCCATAAGCAAGTCAAGGAGAAGCAAGTCTTAGTCATGCCTACTCTACAAGCATGGCTCTGACCATCGAGTAGCTAAGAGGGAATGCTAAAGGAAGGGTGGATGGGCTGGAGAGATGGCTCAGCCGTTAAAGGCTAGGCTCACAACCAAAAATAAAGGAAGGGTGGCATTCATATACTAAGACTGTGTGGTTTGAAGACAAGCCAGACTGTACCTTCCCCCTTGGTACAGGGGCACGGGAAATTTGAAAGGGCCAAGAGTGAGAGGAAAGTTAAGGATCTAAGGTCCTTCCCTTCTGTGCATGAAGGTGTAGATACACGGAGAGAAAAAACATCTCCCCCCCCCCATGTAAAAGCTGTCTGAGGATTTAAATGGAGAAGGCCCCATTCCATCAGCCTTCTGCCCTGTTCTCAGGAGGCAGCCATCGTTCTTATTAACTGACTCATCCAGCACACTTTGACTGAGCATCCCCTATATACCTGACTGATGTCATCAAAGCATCCATAAGAACAGTGTAGTGGGGGAAAGATATAGGTTGTGGCGTTTCCATGCTAGGCATCTTCAGAAATCGTCTGTGCACATTCAAATCCATAGCTCTTTTTGATCGCCTTATAAAAGCAGAGTGAGTCAGATCTCCTGATTGGTTGCCCCCAATGTGTTTTATAGGCCAGAGGCTGAATACATGGAGGTTTCTGGTTATCTTAGATGTTGTGTTTCTGTCTTCACAAACACACTGAGTTAAAGCCAAGTCCAGTCTCCTGCCCGTCGGGAAAACAACGGTTTAATATTGAGAGTCCTACGAAACGACTCTCGGAGCTTATTTTAGAGTTTCTAGCATTTTGAAGGGCCATAAACTTGTTTCAACAGTGTTGCCACTGCCCAAAATATTTCTGGAACTCTTCTGAGGTTGCCTTTGGAGCCAATTCATTTGTGGCGCTGCCCCCTGAAAGTTGGTTATTTACTTATGACCGCTTATAATACTAGCTTTGACCACAAACTTTTTTTTTCTCAAATGAGAAGTGTGAGCCTTCTGTTTGAGGGGAGGCTTCCAGGGCCTCTGTTGTTGGAGTCCACAAGTGGCCATTGCCAATGCATTGGCCAGATGACTCTGTCATCCTGTTAGCCAGATGCAAGTCACAGAGGTCAAATCACTATAAAAAGCTGTTCTGAATAAATTCACTGGGAAAAATTGGGTCAATGCTTTACACAGATTTTTTCCCCTTCATCTTGCTTTTTTCTTAGCTTTTTCCCTTTTTTATGTGTGTGTGTGTGTGTGTGTGTGTGTGTGTGTGTGTGTGTGTGTGTGTGTAAAACATAAGTTAGCTTAAAGTGTCACTCTTCAGATACCATTCCTCCTTGTATTTTTGAGACAGTGTCTCTCGTTGCCCTGGAACCCGCCAATTATACTAGGCATATTAGGGAGAGAGCCCCACCCCAAGAATCTGCAGGCTCTGCCTCCCCAGCACTGGGATTACAAGCTGAGCCATTTCTCTAGCCCCAGATAAAATCTTACTCTGGTACACACTATCCAAAGCAAAGAAAAATGGAGGAGACAATGCCTGCTGTGAGAAAGAGAGCTAACCCCAGCTACTCAGTTACTCAGTTACACACACACACACACACACACACACACACACACACACACACACATATCCTATCTCTGTTTCCTTCCTAAGAGCCACTGTAACAGGGCTGAAACTGAGCAGAATTCAGTCCTTTGGAGTGGCAGCCATCTTGCTCTCCTGTAGGCTTGTTGCCCATGGCTGTCAATCACAGAGAATTTCCCAAATGAGGAAAAGAGTGCCTGACTACTGGTGTTGGAGCCTGGCCACTTTAGGATTTAGTTTTATAGAAGTCTACTACAGATAAAAGGAGAAACAAAGACCAAAGTTGGTTACCAAACATGGCCTGCATCAACAAGAATTCTTCCTCGGAGACTGTTAGGAAGACTTGAAGAAAGCAGAGGGACTGACTGCTCACAGCCCCAGGACGTGAGGGGTTAATAGCAGATGACAGAGAAGGTGACAGGCACTCAGGATTCCTTTTGTTCTCCTCTTCCTCAGCAAAGAAATTATTGTATTTTGAAATTAGCCCTGGGGCTGGAGTGATGGGCTGGACTGGTTGCTCGGTGGTTAAGAGCACATAGTATTCTTGCATAAGGGGGTTCAGTCCCTAACACACATCCGTGGCTCACAACCACCGTAACTTGGGCTGACACCTTCTTCCAGCTTCCTCAAGTACCTGCACATATGTGCACTACAAATACATACATACAATTAACAAAAAAAATCTTCTAAAACTAGCCAAGTAACACATATGTACTGAGCAAGTGATCCTAGAAAGTACATAGTGACATGAACAAAGTGACATGGAGAGACAGCCCGGAATGGGTTGTGAAAGACCAAGATTCATCATCCACCCTCCCGTGGCAATGGCTGAAGGAACGGCAAGGGGAGTTAGGTGGCCACCATTTGCAGTCTCGGAGTAGGTGTTGCTTGCAATGCTTTCAATGTTAGTTCATGGGATTCTCTCAACACAGATATGAAGTGGGTTCTGTTATTTTCCCTTTTTAAAGAAGAGAAACTGCAGTTCAGCCAGGGCTGTGAGTTTAGAAAATTGACACACCAACACATGGCCAGTCTGGGATCAGAATGCAGTCATTTTGATTTCAGGGAGTGTGTGTGGCGGGGGGAAAGGGAGGGCGTCTCGCACGGGCGCACACGTATGCACGCATGCACTAGCCCATGTGAACATATATGGAAAACCAGAGATTAAACCCCATGTGTCCTCTTCAACCATTTCATTATGTTATTTTTTGAGACGGGGTCTTTCTTTGAACCTAGAACTCTGTTTTGGCTAGACTGACTGGCCAGCATGGCACCAGGATAGATGGTCCTGTCCCCATCTCCCTGGAGTTAGACAAGCACACACTCTCTTACTCAGTTTTTACTTGGATTCATCTGTACTTAGTGTTACCTCAATAAAGACTCAAGTTGAAGGATGTGACTTACATCTGTGGGCAAATGAGCTTTGTGAGGGTCTTCCCTACAAACACTACAGTTCTAGGGGACAGGAAGTGGGAGAGGCTAGGAGGTCTGCTAACCAGTTGAGAGACCCGAGAGCTATTCAGGGAAGGGCTGCTCCAGAGGAGGAGGGCTGAAGTCTGCCAGATTATTGTTTTTCCAGTTTCACCAATCAGATCCAAGTATTCCTACATGAGAGAGATGGAAGGAAAAGAGAAAGTGTAGGAAGAGTCACACCCTCTAACATGGATACCCAGGAGGCAAGGACAGGTCAAAGCAGCAGAAAGCCAGTAGAAATCCAACATTGTACACAGGACCAATGATAGCACAAGGGATGGGGGGACTGAATTGCCACAGTCTAGAGCCAAGTGACAGCTACAATGGAGGCAGTGGCCAAAGAAAGGGCAAGGGCTGGCAGATTTGGCATTTTTACACAAGTGTTGGGAATCAAACTCAGTGCCCCATGCTTGTAAGGAACTGAGTCATTTCTCCAGCCAGCTCAATCCCCAGCCAAACAAACTGGGAAGTGACTGTAACCACTTTTATGCACCAGGCCTCTTGACCCTTGACCTACACTGTCTGTGTGAGCCAGCCTTCTGTAACTGTGACAAAAGACCCGAGGTAATCAACGAGAAGAGAGAAAGGTTTATTTGGGCTCAAGTGCCTTGGCATTTGTCTGGGTTTCTTTGGGCTTGTCATGGAGCAAGCATCACAGTGGAAGCTCTTGAGACACTGCTCACTGTGTGGGATCCAGAAGTCAAAGAGAAACCAGGGACTGAGCTCCTTCTATCCAATTCAAAAGCTGGTCCCCAACGGCCTCATTTCCTCCAACTCTCTTCCAACTAGGCCCATTTCTATTATTATTATTATTATCATTATTATTATTATCATCATCATCATCGTAATCATCATCATCATCATTACATTTTTTATTTATTGACTTTGTGTACATCTATTGGAGAGGATCATATAAGCCATGGCACATGGGTGGAGGACAGAAGAAAATTCATGGGAGTCTCTGCTTTTTGAGTCTCAGGGCTCAAACTCTGGTCATTAGGCTTGGAGACAACTGTCTCCAAACTAAGCCATCTCTCTCCAACCTCCTCTACTCTTCCAGTCAGGGTCATGGCCTGAGGCCTAGCTTTATCATATATGCCTTGGGAGAATATTTCAGAACCAAACTAACCTCTATCTAATCTCTTCTCAGGCATCTTTTAAAATCTATGTCATGTTCCCCTTACAGATAAGGGGACTGAGGTGCATTCCCAGCAAGCACCATCACTTCCCAGAGCCGTACCTCTCCTCTTCCTGTCACATAGCCTAACTTTTTCGCAAAAGAAGAAAAGAGACTTGCTGAGGTGAGAATGATGAAGCACCACACCATCTAGAATTCTCCATTGCACAGAACCAAGTTCTTAGTAATATGTTCAGTGTTATTTCCCTCTGAAGTGCTGCCGTTCCCCACACTTGACAATATTCAAAATTGGGGTGCATGGTTTTAGGAAAGACAGGATGTTTAGAACTGGGACATCCCTGGACACATGGCTGCCATCACTGTGCGAGCCCCTGGTTCCCAAGCAAGCAACATCAGCAAAATGCTCTCCTACACCCAGCTATATTAAGACGCTTCCAAACTAATGTTGTGGTGCCAGGAGTGAGCTGATTCCATCTGACTTTCTCACTATCGCAGGAGAAAGCCAAGGAGACACTCAGACCCGGGTCCAGGTTTTGCAGCTACCCCCAGACTTACAGCCAGATGACTCTTTGGGGACTCAGCATTGAACCCCACTTAGTAAATATTGTCTCCAGGAAGAAAAAAACCCTCTCTTCCCAGAACTCAGCTCAGTAACACTCTTTAATTACCACAAAGTGAGCACCAGAGTTAATACCTCTGCTGCCACTGCAGGCTGCTGGCTGGAGACCTACTTAATCCTCCCTTGTGCCCCACACGAAGGGTGCCAGGGATCCTGTCAAGCTGTAATAAATATTTAATATGAGAAGAGAGAGACTGTTCTTACCAGGCTCCGTATTCTGTGGACATGTGGAGGTGTGGGAAAGACTTCCATCTGTCCTTAGCACACAGGTCCTCATGTCATCACGGTGTACCTACAGCTATGAGGCAGAGGACAGGACGCTAGGACAGAGCAAGGCAAACAAGAGCTTCGTGTCTCCTGGGCAAAGCTCCTGGGCATGCCTCTGTACTGAACCGGTCTGAGAAATACTCAGTTCTTGAGGAAAGAAAAATTACCCTGCTGGACAAGCCATGCTTTATTGTCGGCTTGGGATTAAGCTTGCTGGGGATGTGACTCAGTTCCTTACAAGCATGAGGAACTGAGGTTGATTCCCAACACTCACATAAAAATGCCAGCAGTGGCATTACATGCCTGTAATCCCAGCACTGGGGAGGCAGAGAAAGGAGGATTCCCGGTGTTCATTAGCTGACCTGTCTAGCCAACTCAGTGCATTCAGGACCAGTGAGAGACCCTGCCTCAAAGGAGGTTTGCAGCATTTATGAGGATGACACACAAATGTCCTCTGGCCTGCACACACACACACACACACACACACACACACGCATCCACACATTTAATGATGATGGTGGTAGTGGTGGTGGTGGTAGTGGTGGTGGTGGTGGTGGTGGTGGTGGTGGTGGTGGTGGTGGTGGTGGTGGTGGTGGTGATTTAATATTTTGAAGGAGACAGTTACCTGAACATTAACTTCATGGCTCTTTGCTTTTAACAGTGGGTATAATATAACCAGCCAACCTCAAGCTCTTGCCACCATTACTTCTCCACCATTATGGTCTGTATCTTTGAACCGTGAGCCAAAATAAACCCCTTCTCCATTAAGTTGCTTAAGTCAAGAAATTTATATCACAGAATCAGACAAGTGAGTGATACAGAAGATACAAGAAAAGTGACTAATGCTCAACTCAGGCTGGACGTGTGTGCCCGATTAGAACAAGTCAGTCTCCACAACTCTTCCTTTTATTTTCAACCCGGAGCTCAGTTTAGTATATGTTATATGTCCCTGTTTCTTTCTATGGTAAACATCTGATTATTCCAGCAAATACGACCAACAACACCCTTGCCCCGCCCCCTTCTATAAAACCACACGGAATAAAGGTGTTCGATCTGCGGGACTTTTGCAAATGCCTTTTCCGTTCCCCCACAGCGATCCTTAAATTAAATCTATCTCGATGTCGCCATAAATACCAAGTGAAGACACTTCATTCATTTCCCATTTCTGATTATATTCAGTTGACTCATCCATCTACATGCAACAGATAAACGAATTCAGTGCATTCCAGATATAAAATAACTCCTTGTCACATGAAATTTCATGAGTTCGTTTAGTGGGGGAGGGGAAGCAGATGGCTCTTTGTGTGTGTGTGTGCGTGTGTGTGTGTGTGTGTAAGGACATTCCCAGTGTGCACATGGAGAGGCTAGAGGTAGACATTGGGTGTCTTCCTCTTCCTGTTTTTCATTTTATTTTTCAAGACAGAGTCCCTCGGTGATCTTGGAGCTCCCCATCTGAGCTAGAGTGGGTGACTAGCAAGCCTCCAGGCTCTGCCTATCTCAATCCCCTGTGGGAGCCGTATTGGATTTGGGCCTGGTTGCTTTGTCACTGTGTGGCCTTAGTCTCAGATTGTAGGATCAAAAGCCCCTCCCTGTAATTTATGGCACAAGAAGTTTACATTCACAGAATGTTGTCAGCCTGAACAAGACCCTTCTGGGTCTCCAACAAGGTTTGACCCCTGCTGAGCCCTGCCCTTGCATGTGGAAGCCTTTTGTCCCCAACTGGGAACAGTCTGGCCAGGTACTTCTCACCTGAGTCAGAATTAGGCTGGCCTTCCTGGTTATTTCCCTAAGTTATTCAGGCCACATAGTCGGTCCTTTGTTACCGAGGTCTCAGCCAGGGTTCCCCACTGTGCTTGACAGTTACCTGCTAAGTGGTGTTCTTTAGATATATAGTTTGGTCAATAAAGAAATCAGAAGCTCTCTTCCTCTTCTGGCTTGACACGAATAACCTGTGTGTGTGCTTCTTTCATCCCGCAGGCTTTCGCCCGATTCTCGGTACCGTGTCGGTGCTGGCGCCAACAATCCCCTAGTTCTGGGATTGTGGGTGTGCATCACCATGCTGGTGTTTACAGAAAGGCTGAGCATCTGAACTCAGGTCTGCTTGCTTACACAGCAGGCGCTCTATCCACCAAGCCATCTCTGCTGTGGCCCCAGATTTTTTATCTTAAGCTCACCTTTCCAACAGTGCAAGGCTCTCATCTCACAGGGAAAATGAGGTCTACAAAACTAGGCTCCAAACAGCCTAATACAATTCATACTTTGTGGTGGTTTGGATGAGATGTTGCACACCCCACCCACCCATCCTGATTCTCAGACATTTGAACACTTGGTCTCCAATTGGTGGCTTTTCTGGTGAGGCTTAGAAGTTAGGAATTGTGGCCTTCTAGAAGAACTGTATAACTGGGGACAGGCTTTGGTGGTTCAAAACCCATGTGTCATTCCCAGGTCTGTCTCTGACTCTCTCCGTCTCTCTGACTCTCTGTCTCTGTCTCTCTGTGTGTCTCTGTGTCTCTCTGTCTCTGTCTTCTTCTCTGTCTCTGTCTCTCTCTGTATGTCCCTGTGTGTGTCTCTGTCTCCCTCTCTCCGTGTCCCTATCTCCCTCCCTGTCCCTCTCTGTCTCTGTGTCTCTCTGTGTATCTGTCTCTGTCTTTCTGTGTCTTTCTGACTCTCTCTGGGTGTCTCTCTGTGTGTCTCTCTCTGTGTCTCTGTGTCTCTGTGTCTCTGTCTCTGTCTCTCTCTCTCTCTCTCTCTCTCTCTCTCTCTCTCTCTCTCTCTCCTTGCTACATATTGTTTGAGATTGAGAACTCTGCTATCCCTGCACCATACCTGTAGGCTACCAAGCTGCCCACATCCCCCATGGTCAGCAGAGTAAGGATCCACAGGAGGCAAGAGAGTACTTTGGCTCAATGTGCCTACACAGCCAGTGTTGGTTCAAACTTTCAGAATCTGGTTCTGAATATTTGTATTTTAGGCATACTTAAGCACAGCACAATTTGGTGAAAACTTTCCTGGGGATAACTCAATTCCTTGTGCACAGTAAAGCACACATAAATCTCCTTGAGGAACAATGTAAGCTAAGTAAAGATCAGGCTGTTTTTTTTTGTTTTTTTTTTCCTTTGGTTCTTTTTTTTTTTCCGGAGCTGGGGTCCGAACCCAGGGCCTTGCGCTTCCTAGGCAAGCGCTCTACCACTGAGCTAAATCCCCAACCCCTAAGATCAGGCTGTTAACCACATCTTCTCCCAGCCTTCTGGGAGATTTCAGGCTATGTATCTCCTCACTCGAACTCTGTGTTAACTCCTGTGTGCTTAACACTTCAGGTTCTCAGAGCTTACCGTGAACACAAGGACCTTTCCTACTATAGTGCTGATGGCCTCTTATCCTTCTAGTACCGTAAGCCCAAAATAAACCTTCCTCTTTGTATAAGTTGCCTTGGTCATGGTATTTTACCATAGCAATAGAAAACTAATTCATGGTCTCAATGTCTCCAAATTCCTTGATGTGCCAAGGGTCTTCCATACAGAGGACATGCCAGGTGCCTGGGTCTGAAGCCTGCATTCTCCAGAGCCAGGCTATTATACACTAAGACTGTACCTCTAAAATAAGACCCCACTAGCTCTAGCTGCCCATAGGCCATGCTTCTCCAAACTTCTGTGCTCCTCTAGCCTGAGTTTTGCCAAGGCAATTTTAGGAATAAAGAAAAGACAGACATGCATACAGAAAAGCTGGGGTAAGGTGGGCTGAACACACCTTGATGAAGTGGTACCAACAGTGTAACAGCATTCATTAAAGGGGCAAGGGGTGGGGTTGGGGATTTAGCTCAGTGGTAGAGCGCTTGCCTAGGAAGCACAAGGCCCTGAGTTCGGTCCCCAGCTCAGAGAAAAAAAAGAACCAAAAAAAAAAAAAAAAAAAAAAAAAAAGAACCAAAAAAAGGGGGGGAGGGGCTGTGGTTGGTCCTGCTAGGAGGACTAAGAGGTATCTGTAGGTAAGCAGTCTCAGGATGTACACATCCTAAAGAGGAAGAGGTATCCTAAGGAGGTGCACATCCTGAGAAGGAAGCTGCGGTTGTTTGCTTTCATGCACCCCGGCCAAACACTTGTAAACACTCACACTTGGACCAGCGGGAGGCTTTGCCTTTCCAAGGCTAACCTGAAGGAAAAGTGACTATTTCCTGTGTATCTGAAACCTTAGTCTTTGTCATGGCCAGTCCATGTAAAGCAACACACACTCATTCCACACTTCACTCTCTCCCTACGGGGATCTACAAGCTAGAGAAACAAATGAATCTCTCATAAAGAGACACTGGAAAAAGTCACAAATACTTATGACTTGTAGTGATGTAAACTGTAGTCCCCTTAGTTTGTGGGTCATTTTAATAGTGATTCCATCTCTTCTAAATAACAAAAGACTTAAGACACCAATTTCAATCTTTGCCTTCCTCTTGACCCCCGTGTCACTGGTACTTCACAGCCACCTCCAGAATATACTTTAATAACACAAACTCCATGTGTCAATCCTAAGAATCGTTCTCCAGAGCTGGCAAGATAGCTCAGTGTGTAATGGTGATTTTTGGAGCAGCAGATAATCTAAGTTCTATTGCAGAGTCACAGTGAATAGATAGAACCCACTCCTGACATTTGTCCACTTCCTCCATATGCATAGTGGAAGCAGGGAGCTTTCTATTTCCTTATCAGAGCAATACCCACACATTAGGTAAATACCTGAGAATGTCAATTACAGAAAACGAAGGCTGTTTGAGTTTGCGGCTTCAGTCCACAGTCGGCTGGATCTGTTGCTCAGCCTGAGGTGAGACTGAACATCATGATGGTAGGAGTATGTGGCAGAGACTGCTTGCTCCATAGCAACCAAGACGCAGAAAGAAATAGCAAGGAAGAGTTAGGACCAAGATTCACCCTTTTAACACACACACACACACACACACACACACACACACACACACTCAGACATACTTACACACTCACACAAACTTTTTACATCTGACCAAATACCAATAACCTGTTCAAATTTTTTTAGCCATCCAAAGGTTAAAACACAAGTTATGTGAGCACCCTATAATCCAGTCATCTTGCAAAGCCCTCACAGGCACAACCCAGAATGTGCTTTACAAATCTCCTAAGGCATCTCTCAATCCAATCAAGTTGACATTCAAGATAAACCCTCAGGCCACTTAAAACCTATTCTTCTGGAGTGCCATCTGTCAGCTGGGTTAAGGATCAGGATTAGAAGGGAATAAAGAGACAGTGATAAATGCTACCTGTCTCTTTATCTGAGCCACATCTGCTGGGGCCCTTGAATTTGCATTCTCTTCCATTTGGAGCCAACTCTACCTGCTTCTCTGGGGAGAGCACATAGAGATAAGCCATTTGACACTGGCCAGGCCCTCAGATTGATGGCTCACCTCTAATGGCACCTGATGGTCCTTTAAAAATTAAAGGTATTCTACCTCAGGTACCTTTAAAAATTAAAATTAATTCTACCTCAGGTACCTAGTCTCTCCTGATGGGAATTTGCCAAACACTAAAGCATTCAGTGACTGGTGGGGTTGTTGGGGACTAGGGAAACTCTAGAGCACCCAACACAGATTCCTGGCTCTGTCTTTTTATATCCAACAGTGTGGGTGTCAACTGTGCTTCAGGAGAAGGGGACTTGCCAACATCTAGAAGCCTCATGCTCTAGTTTGTCCACAGATGTTTCTAGGAGGGTCTCTAAGGCATTCAATCAAAAAGGACAAAACTGAGAAAGTGACAAATTATCCTGACAAACAAGAACTGGGCTAAAATGTTCCCTGCTTCTCTATGGAGTCAGTTGCATTCCTCTCTGCTTAAAACTGACAGCACCATGTTCTCTGCACACAATCCCCTCCTCACCAGCCCTCAGCTGGACTCCTCTGCCCTCTCCAACAACTGCCTCTGCTTCTTCAACTGTGCCTCCTGCCTCCCTACTGGGAAAGTTTCTCCATCTCTCTAACCTCTTTCTTCTCTTCCTTAGGCTTCTCCCCTCCCAGATGCCAAGGCTCCGTCAGATCTTCTGTGTATGTACTCTAATAGCAGCCCCCACTTTCTTGCAGTGCTTATGAGATTATTAAGTAAAAGTGTGATTTATAAATATGTATCTGTGTCTGGGAGGTACTGACTCCATGATGTACCATCTTGGATATACCAAAACCCAGATGTGTTCAAGTCCCTTCTCTACAAGAGCATAGCATGTGTGTGTTAGCTCTACACATCTTCTTGTACACATCAAATCAGCTCTGTATTACTTAAAGCACAGAGTACAATGCTATGTAAACAGATCACTGTTACATTCCATTGCAGTGACTTTCAACTGCCAATGACATAAGCCGATTGTAGCCGAATTGAGAGTCAGAAAGCAGGTTTATTTGGGGGAGCTCTCCGGCAGGTTCACTGGTTCCAATAAACAGAGTTAGGGAAATAGCCAAGCAAACAGGGAGATGGGGGAGGGGAAAGGGGAGCATGCGCGCGCGCACACACACACACACACACACAGAGAGAGAGAGAGAGAGAGAGAGAGAGAGAGAGAGAGAGAGAGAGAGAGAAACAGAGACAGAGATAGAGAGACAGAGAGACAAAGAGAGCAAAATGCCTGAATTGTATAAGGAACAGCCTCTGGGGGAGAGGAAGCCCAGCCCCTAGATTGAAAAGTCCAGGGTAGGGAGCAGCTTATGCCAGCCATATCTTGTAACAGGTAGGGGATGAGGAATGCTGGGAGAACCTGGAGGTCAGGTCTGCCATTATATTAAATAGGCACTGCAGGTCTGAAACCTAACACTTTCTAAAGCTGCAACCATTTATTACAGTTCTTTGTGTTGTGGTGACCCCCAACCATTAAACTACTCCATTGCTACTTCATAACTGCAATTTCACTACTGTTATGAATCATAATGTAAAAATATCTGATATGTAATATATCTAATATCTAGCCCCTGTGAAAGGGTCATTCAACCCTTGAAGGAATAGCAACCCACATGCGAGAACTGCTCTATTGTATAAAGCTTGGTGACAAGAGAAAGCCTGTACATTTATAGAACTGATAAATGTTTCCCCATTTTTTACTATGTGTGTGTATATGCACGGGGTGTTCATGTTGGGAGGAAGATTGCTAACCCATGTAGGTGCCTGTAGAGACCAGAAGTACATGCCAAGTGCTTTTCCCCTGTCACTCTCTGCCTTATTTGTGAGGCAAGGTCCCCCACTGAACCTGGAGTTCACCATGTTGGCTGGATTAGCCTGTCATCAAGCTCCTGGGATTTGCCTGCCCCTGCCCTATCTGCACTGAGGTTACAGGTACGTCCTATAGCATCAGAATTTTACATAGCTACTGGGGTTCTGAACTCAGGTCCTTCTTCTTGTGCAAAGAGTGTTTTGCCTTCCAAATTGTCTCCCCAGACCTCCAAATATGCCTGATCCACAGTTGGTCAGACCATGTATATAGGACTCGTGGATTTTGAGGGCTGGCTGAATTTAGTTAGTATGTCTCAATAAACTATGAGCTCCACTTGGTCGTGTCTGTTAGAATCTCTTTGTCTTCTCATCTAATACAAAGCCTAGTGCACAGAAAGAGATCAAAACTATCCATCGATTGTGTAAATAGTTGAGTGGGCTCTAATGCTAAAGAAGAGCTCACAATCTCCTTCCCATCCTGTGTTTTTCTAGTCTTCTTTCAAATGTCAGTCTCACTCTTCCTGGGTGACTCAACAATTCTCTTCAGCTATCCCTGGCCAGGGCTCACACAAACAAGCATTGAGCACAGTCTGACAAGCCTCCTTGCTTCAGTTCCTCATTGTCATTCAGGTACCACATTTTCTGTGCCTCTCCCCATAAATCAAGCTTTCCCTCACTTCTCAGAGCAATCAGCCTCAACCTTTGCAATGTTATTTTTCCTAGAAACTCTTTGCTCTTAAAAGAAAAATGAAAGTTATTAAACACTCCCTGTACTGACCCATCTTTTCCTTGCAGAAGCTAATGTGTTAGAGAAAATCCTTATTGACATACTCTGGATCTTGGTCTCAGTTATGACCACACTGCGTGGGCTTGTGTGCAATCAAAACTCACCCAAACTAAAGGTAGCATTTCTGACATTAAACACCACAATGTTGATGACGCTGTTATCCATGGTGGGAAAAGAGGATTATGAGGTATCAAGATTTAGCTAAGGATTTAGATTCAAACTTGGGTTCCTATTCTAAAAATCCCTTTGCCAACTGTGAGATCACACCCAGTTTCTTAACTTCCCAAAGCTTAGGTGTTTCTTTTGTACTATGGCTACATGGGTGACAATATACCTCACAAGGTCACTGTGTGTAAAATAAGTGATGTTTGTGAATGCTTAAAATCCCTAGACCTCCAAAACTTAGTTGTTATAGTTATTATCAACACTAGCCTAGGTCACTTTAAATTGTAGGGTCAGATTCCCTATCTCACTCCACAAAGTATCCTTCCCAGCTTATCAGGAGCCAAGCCAGTTCTTTAAGAATGATTAAGAGGTTAGGCCACACCAGAAATAAAGAGGGAATAAAATACCCAGTGTATAGGGCAAGTCCTTGGGGACTCATCTGAGAAGGATGAATATAACCTCACTAATTTATTTTTTTAACATTTAAACTTTTCCACTGGGATTCAGAGTCCATGATGCTTAAAAATTCCAACCTATTGAAAAAAATTTTTTCAACCAGTAATGTTCATTATAGTTCATTTTTGTTGCTGTATCCATTTACCAGAGACTGAATAGTTTATAAAGAATAAAAGTTTAGTCAGCTCGGGGTTCAACAGATTGGGAGATGCAAGGTCAAGAGCCTGCCCATAGTGGTGGCATTTTTGCTGGTGGATTAGGAGATGAGGTGCGGAGAGGGATAAAATCAAGTAATAAAATCAAACCAGTTTCTGTAACATGCACTATATCCAGACAATGCACTAATCATTAATACATTAGACCGTGAAGGAATTAACTTATTAATAAGGGTTCTGTCTCATGACCTAATTACCTTTAAAGGTCTCATTTCTTTTCTTAAATAATATTGTATTTATTCTTAGAGAATTTCACCTAGGTACCTAGTATATAAAAGTATATAGTATACTTGGACCATGGTCTCCCCCCATTCCCTATCCCACTCCCTCTGAACCCCTTCTTTGTTCAACACATGCTCCCCTTCCCAGTTTTTATGTCTGTTTAATGACTCACTGAGTTTAATTAGGATTTGTTGCAAGTGTGTGGGTAGGGTATTCTTCCCTTGTGCGTGGGCATCCCCATCCATGCTGCAATATTGATGGTCTGGGTCTTGGACAGGTAACCACAGCTACTGTGAGTTGTAGTGGTCATGCCATGGCTCAAAGGCAGTGTTTCACAGCACCCCTTCTAGCCCCCCTCTCCTGCAACTTGAGCATGGAAGAGGGGGTGATACATATATCCCACTGAAGGCTAAGTTTCTCTTCTGAATGTCTCACAATGGGAATTAAACTTCAGCATAAGCTTTGATGGGTAGTGAAACACTAACAAGCATTCATATCTTGTAGATGGAGCTCCTGCTTGATAAAGGAGAACTCCAGAATCCAATGAGGTAATGGTGGGGAAAGAAATAACTTGGGCGTCAAAACTGCCCACAAGGAGCCAGCTGCCCCATCTCTAGACTCCTGACCCTACATGCCCCAATATTCTAGCTTCCTGAGACTTCAGTGAGAAAATACCACAAACGTGACAGCATAAAGCAATGGATATACATGCTGTCACGATTTTAAAGTCCTGATATCTGAGATCAAGGTGTGACCAGAATGGCACTTATGAACTCCAGCCTGAATACCACCTGTGCAAGATTGAGCTGTCAGCTTCTCATGGTGGATGAGAGAGAGTCCCCGAGGGGAAGTCCCTTCTGGGACCCCTGCTATATTCTGCCCAGTGCCAGCAATCTTGCATTCCTTGGCTTGTAACTGCACCATGGCAGTGTTGCTTCTGTCTCTGTACAGTTCAACTCTCTGATTCTGTTTGTGTCTTAATTTACTTACAAGGACACATGTTATTACACTCGGAGCCCCTTCTAATTTAGGGTAAGTGCCATAAGATCTTAACAACCACAAAGTCTCTTCTTCTAAATGTAGTCATATTCTCAAGAGCTGAGTGGATGCATCTCTAAAGGAGAAATACCCATGAGTCCGTTCTCCTCGGTGTTTGATTCATTTGTGTCATCCCTGGGATAAAATGCCTGAGAAAAGCAACTTGAGGCAGGAGGACCTACTTTAGGCACAGCTTCAACCCACCACATTGTAGGGACATTGGATGCCTGGTGGCAGGAACATGAGACTCCTTGCATCTCAGTGGATCAGGAAAGTGGGGACAGGCTGTACCCTGAAAGCCCCACCTCCAATGACCTTCCTTTGCCTGTGAGGTCCCATAACCTCCCCCAAGCAACACTACCCATTGGGATCCGCTGAACAATGATCCCATGAGTGACACTGTACAGGCAAACCCTAAAGCACACACATTTAATTCTCCCCGAGTGTTTGAAAAGCAGCTCTCTAGTACCAACGTACAGCCTCCAAGAATCCTAGCAGGCACCTTAGCCTTTTCTTGGTGCCCCCACAGCAAGCTGACCTCAGCCACATGTTAATCTTTTTTTTTCTTTTTTTTTTTCTTTTTCTTTTTTTTCGGAGCTGGGGACTGAACCCAGGGCCTTGCACTTGCTAGGCAAGAGCTCTACCACTGAGCTAAATCCCCAACCCCCACATGTTAATCTTTAAACCTTCCTTCTCTTTTCTTCTACATTGAGTCCCCTACTGGAATGTTCGACAGCCTGCCATGCAGCGAGGCCAGCTCCTCTCCCATGTCCTCCCTTACAACATTTTCTCTGCAGTTTCTTCACCTTTTGCGATATCAATTAAGCCCAGCTTCTCCAAAGATGCTTCCTTGATAATATTTGGCTGAGGAATAAACACCTTGTACGTTTTACCTGAGAGGCACTTTTCCTATCTATTATCTATTCCAAGACACCAGCCCCAGCCTATGGCATGGTGACACAGGAATTTGGGTTGGGTCTTCCCACCTCAACCCAATCTAAAACCTTTCACTCGGACATGTTCAGAGGTTGGTTTCTGCAGCCAATTCTGAATCTCATCAAGGTTACTTCACAGGAGGCCCTGACTGAAAACTAACACAAATACATATGTTAAAGTCCCTGTAGAATGCAATGCAGGAATTTTCCAGAGTTGGCAAGTTAGCTTACAAAGATGCATAGCTTCATCCTGCTTTCAGTTGAGAAAAGTAGCTCGTCATTGTGTAGGATGTACAAAATGCCCCAGCATCCTTTGCTTCTGCTCTAACTTCATTACTATGGCCGTGATTAAAAAAACAAAAACAAAAACAAAAACAAAAACAAAAACAAAAACAAAAACAAAAACCACTGACCAAAAGCATGGGAGGGGAGAAAAGAGTTTGCTTAGCTCAGCATTCCAGGTGACAGTCCCCACTGAGAGACATCAGGACAGGACACTTGAGGCAGGGGTTGAATTGAAGCAGGATTGAAGGCAGCCCCACTTGCTGTAACCACACATTATTTACATCCAAGGAGCTCACTTCACAGCTGAGAAAAACAGCAGGAACCATAGAGGATGCTGCCCTCTGGCTGGCTTGCTGACTCTCTAGCACTCAGCTACCTTTCTCAGGTACTACAGGACCACCTGCCTGGGGACCACTGCGCATGGCAGGCTAGACTCTCCTACATCAACTAACAATCGGTAGAGTCTCTCATAAACATGGATGCCCACAGGCCAATCCGACATGGACAATTTCTCAACTGAGGCTTTCCTCTCAGGTGATTTGAGGCTGTGTGGAGTTAACAGGCATACTAATGAGGACAGTCTCTAACTCAGGATTCTTCTGTCCTCTGCCAAATCCCAGGAGACACACATGCTACAAAAAATCCCAGGCTAGGTTCCATGAAATAATAACAGACCAACTACTGAGCTGACAAAGAAGGGCATAAATCAAACCCTACACTTGACCTTGGACAGCCTGAAGCTCCAAACCATGCCAGCTCTCCAAATCTGACTGTGAGGGATAAACAAGCAATGCAAACTTCTAAAGCTAAGCAGCCATCGCCCTGCTGACCCTATCACCCACTTGTCTTATAATGAAGAGTCTGGCAGGGAAGCTCACACATAGCATATACCTGCACAGGTCCACACTGCTGTCAGCTTCAAAAGAACAACAGCTCGACTGTGCAGAAACCTTGAGCACATTCTTTGGTTTGGTCTTCACTGGTGATACGGTTGCTGTATACCGGTTTAGACCATTAGTCTGGCTGTTCTCTCAAGATCACAGTAGTGATCATTTACTGGGATCCAAGGACAGTCAATATATCTTAATTGAGCTCAGTATGTGCTAGACAGAGTGAAATGCAAGTGAAAAGGTTTTCTGCTTGAGACAACAGAAGTCACACCTTGCTAACTGGAAATGTATTAAGAATGCATCAGCTAGCTCACAGAACTCTCGAGAATGTGAAGGATAGTAGTAGGGTCTACCAGATAGATCCTGGAAGGAACATCGTATCCAGCAAATGAGGGCACCATTTCTAGATATGACTACAAAAGAAACTTTTATTTGCCAGATATAATGGTTGTCTTGGAGGCTTACTGCTGAATAAGCTCATCCTTTCTAGATCTTTCTCAACTCTGGCTGGCTGGTTCAACTCAGCTGTTCTGGCCCAAATGCCTCTCCAAACTGACTGATTCAATACAGCTTCTCTCAGCGTCTTACTGAATTGTTCTGCTTAGCTTCAAACTAACTCTGGCAATTTGTTCTAAACCTCTGTCTCCTTTTTACTCCCTGGCTTCAACTGCCTCTGCTGACCTGCACTGAGCTGCATAAACTCAACTCCATTGCACTGACTCCCAGCCGACTCAACACCACTACAGGGAAGTCACTCACGAGAACTGCACCAAACTCCACCCAACTGAACAGACTCCCCGTGTGCTGTTCTTAAGTAGCCTCTCATTCTTGTCTGTCTTGTGAGAGTTGGGTGTGTCCTATCTCTGACTCATTCTGTCAGATCTTTCTCTCATTTGTCACTCTGTCTGCCCCTCAATCACTTTCAAACATGGCTGCTTCCTTCTACACATTAAAGGATGTGTACTAAGGGCATGTCTGCATTCCAGCCACATCATACTGTAATCCAGGGCATGTCTGCATTCTAGACAGCCACACGGGTCTTTGGGTGTGATCCCTTGCAAGAGCAGCCATAATGTTGGATTAAAATTCCTCTACATCTGATTTCTCTGCTACCATCACAGCAATTGAACAAACATCCCCCTGAGCTGTGTGGAGGATCACTCTGCAAATCCAGTGTTCCGGGATGACTAAGCTTGGATTATGACTCTGTTAGGCTTAAAGACAAGGAGGCTGAAGTTTTCTCTTCTTTTAGTGAGGTCTTGTCCTCTGCCAACACTCACAATAATGGAGTTTTCCCCAAAGTAAGAAGGGAATTGATTCAGTTATGGATGGTAAAATACACCGAATAGTCCCTGTAAAGGGAAATTTTTAAAACGCATGGTACGAATTTTACTCTAAAGCAATTTAGCTCAAGTACACACAACAGCCAAAAGCATTGCCAGGCTGCAGTGATGACTTAGTTGTTGAGAGCAGTTGCTCTAACTGAGAGGCTCCACCCAGCAGCTGACTGAACACCACAGCCAAATGCTGGCCAGAGCTCACGGCTCTTATGGAAGAGTTGGAGGATCAACATCTCAAAGGGACAGGAACTCCACAGCAAAACCAATAGAGTCAACTAACCTGGACCTCTGGGGACTCTCAGAGCCTGGACCACCAACCAAAGAGCATGCATGAGATGGACCTAGCACCCCACAAGCACATACGTAGCAAATATGCAGCTCCATCTTCGTGGTTTCCCCAACAACTGGAGCAGAGGGTTGTGCCTAAAGCTGTTGCTTCTCTCACTGGGCTGCCTTGCTTGGCCTCTGTGGGAGAGAATGTGCCCAGTCCTGTGGAGACTTTATGTGCTGGTGTGGGAAGATGCTGGGCAGGGGGGGTACTTACGGGGGTCCTCCACCCTCTCAGTGGAGAGGGACTTAATGGGAGGAGAGATTGTATGATGAGGGAACTGGCGGGCAGTGATTGAGATATAAATTAAAGACAGACAGACAGACAGAACACCTGAGTTTTGCTCTTTGCAGCCACACTAGGCAATTCACAACTGCCTGTAACTCCAGCTGGGGGGTTCTTACGCTCTCTTCTGGCCTCTGTGGGCACTGCATGCACACATGCACAACATTAAAAAATTAAATAAATCTCTTTAAGAAGAATTTTAAACTTTTCCTCTTAAATTAGGTAAAAGTATTAAACAAATTACAAAATAGGGAGCCATTAGTCTGAGGTAGACATTGAGGAGGTCTTATCAGCCGCTAAACAAGGAACTAATCCATATCACTGTGCCTTCCAAGTTTCTTTTCCTTTATCTTCAACTAAAACTTCATAGTGTTGACTGAACATGCCCAAAGGTATTCCTGTATGTCACTTTAATGTTTCAAACATGTGCTCTATGCTTCTAAACTGAGCATGTGTGCATGAGAATGCATTCATTCCCACATGATCAAGTATGAGGACCAGAGTTCAATCTCCACCACCCACTTAGGGAGAAAAAAGCATGGCGCTGCCTGTTTGTAATTCCAGCCATGGGGACAGAGAGATTGCAGGGTCACTGGGGCTCCCTAGTCAGCCAGACAACTCAGCCAACTCCAAAGGAATAACACCTGATTTTGGCTCTGGCCTCCACATAAATGCACACACACGGCTGCACATGTGCCTGCAAGCACAAGACAGAGAAGGAGAGAGAGAGAGAGAGAGAGAGAGAGAGAGAGAGAGAGAGAGAGACAGAGACAGAGACAGAGACAGAGACAGAGACAGAGAGGCAGAGAGAGACAGAGAGACAGAGAGACAGAGAGAAGAAAAGAAAATTTGGTTTCTTAGTGAAGCAACACACTTTGACCCCAAATAAAGAGCCTTGAGATAGGAAGTCAGACCACTCTAGAGTCCTGGAAACCAAAATATTACTCACAATTTTTTAGTGGGACAGTGTCGACTCCCATCCACAAGCTAGCATCCCTGGGGCATGAGGGACACTTCTGCAGCCTCAGGTCTGGAATTAGGCTATTTTTAAGTGAGCCCAGAACTGCAGCATAACTAAATTTCCAGATGTATTCAGCAAACTAACTGGAAAGAGGCAGTTAAATTACATACTGGAGTTTCACTTTCCCATTCCTGGCCCCCGGAATCACCCGTGAAGGCGGCTCCTGCTTCCATCAGAGCTTCTCTCCAGAGCTCTGTTCACGGTCTGTGGATGGGGATGCACTTCAGGACCTCCATCCCCCAGTTACACTCATGGCTTGTAGATGCAGATGTACTCTGGAGCCCCCCATCTGTGTTTGTGACACGTGGACATGTTGTGCCCCCTTCCCAGCTTGTTCATGGCCCTGTGGATGGGGATGTGTTCTGGGACCTCTATCCCCAGAGCAGCATTCATGGCCTGTAGATGTAGACTTGCTCTGGGGCTTGCAACACAGTCACTCTCCTCCAGGTTTTGGTGTTCTTCCTGGTGGCAGGGCCAGGACAGAAGAGGGGAAAGCCCGTTAGGAAGTTGAAGAAGGGACACCTGAGAACAGGAGAGAAATCCTGCCCTAGAAGGCAGCTCATAAGGAGGACAAAGCTAAGGTTGGCACTTTCCACACAAATCTCCCCAAATCCCCCGACCCAAAGGAATGCTGTAAGGACCCTCAGAGTTTGTCCTTGGGGCTTCCTGATGTTCACCAATGGTAACCTGGCTCCTGGCACCGTACTCAGCACCAAGGCACCAAGGCAGTCCTAGCTCAACAATGACTTCCCAATATGACTTCCTTCTGCCTGCAGCCCTGTTTCTGCCTGGGGACATCTGGCAATAATCACTTCACTCATTTGCACTGAATGAATGGTGTCTTATTTCCTCCCCGTGCACAAAGCCTCAAGTATGGCCATTAGAAGTTCTCGTGTGTCATCAGATGCTCTGTTTTGCCAAGAAAGTCTTGTTCCCTGTTTTTAAGTTCTTAGAACAATCCCATTTTAGGATATCTTCTATCTGGACTGGCTTTTCAACAGCTCGCAACACATGCTTTTTTGAAAGATGACTTATCCTCGAGTTTCCACATTGGGTGCCGCTCTGGACCTCCTCTTGGAATGTCCTTTTATTGCTATCCAATGTCCCTCCTCGTTCAGTTGAGAAGGCAGTAGTCCTCATGTCTACTGAGGTAATGACCACAATGACTCCAATGGTCAACTCCAAGGAAATCTCTGGGGTGTTGGAATTCTTCTGTATCCTGTCTGTGATAGGTATCAAGAAAGTCTAATGGGAGGAGGAAAACTGGAGAGAGCAGTGGCAAGGGAGAAAGACAAATCTTGCATGGGTTCTCTTATGTAGAATCCAGATTTGTAAATATTATAAACATCCAGAAAGAGCAAAACCTACAGGGCCCAGCTATCTCAGTCAGTAGAACATGAAACTCTTAATCTCAGGGTTGTGGGTTCAAGCCCCACATTGGGCACTTTCCTTTGGGCTAGAGAGATGGCTCAGTGGTTAAGAGCACTGACTGCTCTTCCAAATCCCAGCAACCACATGGTGATTCACAACCATTTGAAATAAGATCTGATGCCCTCTTCTGGTGTATCTGAAAATTAGCTAATATATATATATATATATATATATATATATATATATATATATATGTCTGAAAACAGCTACTATATATATATATATGTATATATATTTAATAAAAGAGTCCTGATGTGTGTGTGTGTGTGTGTGTGTGTGTGCACATGCATATGCGTGTGTAACATGGTTGATATGGTATGGAAACAATATGAGTAGAATACCATGAGATTGCATGAGAGGGGATAAAAGTAGAAGGGGGATTAATTGTGGGAGAGAAAAAGACCAGCAAGAAAAGGGAGCAGGAGAGTAACTCAGGAAGGGCAAAGACGTGTAAAAAAGAAGGAAGAGGAGGAGGGGGGCGAGAGGAGAAAAGGAAGAGGAGGGATACGTGACAATATATTTTACTTTAAATCCCTGAGCCTAAGTCATATCCAAACTAATTAATTCATAATTTCTGAGTAGACACAAGGTATCTGTATTTTTCCCAAGTTCCCTCAAGGTTTCCAGAGTGCAGTCAAGGTCAAGAGCAGGAGTGTGAGTAATGTTTGTTCTACATAAAAAGCTGTTTTGTCAGCAGCTCAGTGTCCAGTTCCCAGAAGCAACTTCTGTCAATCAGGACACACCTGCCCCAGCTTGGGCAAGGGACTGGCTTTGTGATTGTCTTCTCCAAATGACTTCCTTGGAGGCTGTGGTTTCTGAAACTGCGCCCCAGTCAGGAAGCCAGTAGTCCCAAGAGACACAGAACAGAAGGACCCTATGTTTCCAAATTCACTGTACGACCATCATCACTACAGATGATTAAAAAGCTAACACCCATTGTTTTAAAGACATGAGAGGCCTGCCTGGTCTTATGGCTCGTGCTTTTAGTCATAGCACTCAGGAGACGGAGGCAGGAGGATTGCTGTGTGTTTGGAGACATGCTAAATGTACTATTCAACAAATGGATCCTTAAAAATGGAGAGGAAAAGGTACAAATGACCAGAACAAGCAAGGGTCAGCATCAAATGTCAATCTGATTTGTCCACAGGGTGCCCAAGGGGGTCACATGAGTGGTACTCCCCCCACCAACTGAAGACCTAAACAGACAAAACACCCACTGACAGAAGCCTCTCTTTCCTGTGTGACATCGGGCTGAAACCTCAGCTCCTTCCTGTCTGCAGCCTCAAAGCAACCATCCATTAAGCTGGTCTAGAGCCTGCAGCCTCCAGCTAGAACTTGTGTAAACAGACCTGCCAAGGCAGGTCTTGAGAGCCTCAGCCTTCAGGGAGTTGGTTGCACTAATTCCATGAAGAAAATAACCACACACACCCTCTCTCTTTCTCTCTTCTCTCTTTCTGTTTCTCTGGTAAAATTCTGACTAATGAATATATCTTTCTCTTTTTTTGGAAAAAAAACTTTATGGAGTGCACATATATGTATTTAAGTGTGTGTGTATGTGTGTGAGTGTGTATATGTGTGAGTGTGTGTGTTTTATGTGTGTATGTGTATGTGTGTGCATATGTGTATATGTGTATATATAAATGTGTCTGTATGTGTGGATGTATATATGTGTGCACATGTATGTATAGTGTGTGTGTATGTGTATGTGTGTGAGTGGGCATAGGTATACCTGTGCCATGATAAGTGTGTAACAACTCACAAGAACTGGTTCAGATCATCAAGCTTGGTTTCAAGTGCCTTTGCCTGCTGAGCCATTAGCTTCTCTACGTCCTACCAGCTTCGGTAAAGTCTTGAGAAACTAATACAATGTTACAGGCAGAATATTCCTACTGATCCAGTCAAGGAACAGAAAAACTCCAGCATCATCTCCTCCCACTCTCCTCTGCCTCTTCCTCAACTCCTAACTGTGTTTTTCTCCATTTCTATAACTTTGTCATTTCACAAATTGCACAAATGAGAGGGCTTCTTTTTACCACTAAATTATACCACTTTAAAAATAGCAAAAAGCCCTTTTTCTGGACCTTTCTAGGACTAGAAAGACTGTGGTTAGGCTCACAGCCCTTCCTAACATATGCTTCAGTTCTGAGACACAGCTTTCTTTATAGCAGCCATTGTACACACACACACACACACACACACACACACAATCAGGTGACAGAGGGCACCTTCCCAGGCATTTTCCTAGAACTCTGTGATCACATCTGCCATAGAACAAACTTTGAAGCCGGGTTCAATTGGAACTTTACCACAGTTCAATTTCAGTTGTTCCAGCCCTGCTTGAGGCTATGGGAAAGTGCACCAAGATGTCCTCCCTCTCCTACATTGAGCTCCTCCTCCACGATCTGAGGGTTGGGGCAGGAGTTCCACCCCAGTGTACCCACCCAGCAGGTCACTGTCTTCAGGACCCACTGCTTTCTTTTAATTACTTTTTAACTTCAGCAATGAAACCATGACCCTGTTCTGTTAACAGGTACTTCATTCCTTCTCCTCCGTCTCTACCTTTCCATATTCTGCCACCTCTTGATGGGCCCTTTGGTTCCCCCCGCCCCAGTATCCTCCTTTCTGCCTTCACATCTACTCTTCCTCTTAGGCCCTCACCCTCCCTCCCTCACACGGAACTGCTGCCTCTGTAACCGCTTTGTTGTAACGCTCAAACTTATTTAGTCCCACTCTCTCCCTTTATGGCAGCATATTCTCTTCTTGTAATCTTCTAACCCTCTGTCGCTGAAACAAGCAAACAAGCCCTTCAATGCCTTTCTGTCTCCATTTGGGCCGGTGTGTCCTACAGATGAACCTACAGGAGTTTCCTGTCACTGTTGCTGGGGTGGGACCACGTATGCCCCAGAGTGAAACGTTTTCTGTTGACTGATTCAATAAAGAGAAGATACCTATCTAGACTCCTTGTTTACTACAGTTCGAGGTGTGTTAACTGTCTTTAGCCCTGAACGCTCTCTGCTATGGTGCTAGCTGAACTTCTGTCCCTAACTTGCAGCTGGAGAGGAGTTGATGGATTCAGCAACAGGATCTATTTCCATGTCGAGAAAGCTTTTGTCTGATGGTTCTGTGAAGCTAAAGAAAAATCAATTTTTGTTTCCAGGACTTGGTTCTCTGCTACTTGGAATAGATGAGGCACACACAAAATCCAATCCACAAAATGTGCTCCCACTGGGCTTAGTCTCTGACCCTCCACAGAGTGTATAATTTAGGGGTCAATGGCAGAGATGGGTTAAACAGCACCCCATGAATATGCCCTGATCAACTCCTTCCCTCCTCTTTATTGACCAATGGACAGAGATGGAACCCAGGTACAGGTGACAGGAAGGGTCCAGTCCTTTCTTGCTGCAACACAGAGCTTGGCTGCCTTAGCTGCCTTGGCTGCTGGGTGCTTGTAGTCTTTCACTGAGGGTTTCTGAAACATCTGCTTTGTACGAGTCTTCTCCGGGTGAGCCTGTAGTAAAGTGCCCATCGAGGAACTTCCTTGCTACAGGTAGAGAGCTCATAAGAAGTGTGAAAATGATGCATTAATGTGTAAGGCTAAGAAGAGGCAGAGAGGAATCAGAAAAGAGGGGAAGTGTCCAGGGAGCTGAGTGATCCCGGGGAGACATCTTACAAATTGAGTTTCAGTAACTGTTTCCTATAAAATAAATATGACATGCAAGGCCAATGTGTGAAACAGAACATGTAGTTTTAAGGGGCACTCTGTCCCTCCTTGGGGACCCTTGGATCTCATCACAGAGCCTAGACTTGTGTGGAACACAGGCAGGGAAACAGCTCACAGGAGCCCGTGGCTCATTCTGCTGTCAATCTTTCGGTGGTGGGAGGTCTTCAGATTTTGAGAGTAGATTTGGTTTCTGGAAACATGCTGCTTTCTCTCAGAGTAGATCTGATTTCTAACATGAATGAACAATCTGCGATTTGCATTCAGAACCTCAAAAATCAAGTGAGAAAATTAAATGTGACAACTTTTTTTGCCATAAGAATGAGACATGCAAAGAGTAATAACTGTGAGGGGCAAATCAGTGAAAAGCAGCCTCAGTTTCGGAATAAAGCACTATCCAGATGAACCCTTGCACGTGACACGTTTGAGGCCATGATCCCCAGAACCCTTGCACGTGACACGTTTGAGTCCATGATCCCCAGAACCCTTGCACGTGACACGTTTGAGTCCGTGATCCCCAGAACCCTTGCACGTGACACGTTTGAGGCCATGATCCCCAGAACCCTTGCACGTGACACGTTTGAGGCCGTGATCCCCAGAACCCTTGCACGTGACACGTTTGAGGCCATGATCCCCAGAACCCTTGCACGTGACACGTTTGAGTCCGTGATCCCCAGAACCCTTGCACGTGACACGTTTGAGTCCGTGATCCCCAGAACCCTTGCACGTGACACGTTTGAGGCCATGATCCCCAGTGTGTTTAGTTTTCTTTAAGGTTCGAATCCCAAGGAAGAAGGATCCTATAGTAGAAAGAAAAGAAAATGCTTACATTCACACAGACTTGAGACAGAAGCCCTAGGTAACTCGAGATGCTCACATGACCTCAGACAAGGGAAGTGACTCTCTGGGTATGAGTCCTCTCCTGTAGACAGATGAGCATACTCAGAACTGACAAAAGTAGAGAGACACTCAGGTTCAGGGAAATGCAGAGCCATATTACCACAAACTTATTTTGTACCAGGCAGGAAGAAAGTCTATGAAATACTCTCGTACACTCTAAAAGGACATTTGGGTCACTAGTCAATTGCTTGTCCTCAATGGTAGCTTCATGGATATTCATGTAAGTAATTTCATACTGCACTAATTTGAGTTGTAGGTGTTAATCTCATTATATTATTATATAATATATAATAATGTGTATTATATCATTACAAAATGACTGGTTTCTAACTAGCCCTAAGACATTCACAAATAAAATTCAAATGAGATGTCTTGAACTGGACCCCTGGGAAGTCTTGACAAAATATCCAAATGTCAAGCTGTCATTCTGTCATGTTTCTTTCCAGTGATTTACACTCTAGACACTTGGCTCCTTGCGGCCATCTTCATCACTCTGTCGATGGCTTGTTTCTACTTTCTCATGCCTCTCAGCTAGATGCTCCCCCAAGGGGAGGGCTTATTTCCTTCTTCTGTGCATCCACCTTTGAGCACACAGCATACAACTGGAGCTTAGAGAGGATTTCTTAGTAATAAGTCAGTTAAGTAAGAAAGAATAGTGTTCTGAAGAATGATCCTCCTGTTGTGACCTGTCACAGTTTGAGATAAAATGGGCCAGGTAGAGACTATATCACAGTGACTGAACAAATAGTGTTGAGAGGAAGATGAGACTCACCTCGGACTCAGAAGGCGAGGAGAGTTTTGGCAGGAAGGCCTATAGACAAGCATTCTCTTCACGGCTCAGAGAATTTGAAGGCTGTGCAGAGAAAAGGCTCACAGAACCACAGTCACAGCTCCAGCGCAGAGGAAACTTGAGCCGTAAAACAGCCGAGCATCAGAATAAAGCAAAAGAAAAGGTGAATGGACCCGGCTTCTGCAACACACGAGTTCATTAATAGATCTCCTTGTCCTTTCTGCAAGGCCCAATTCCACAAAGGGAGAGCCTGTGGCCTCCAGCTCTTCATGGGTATGACTCTTCATGTCAAGAAATCAAGTTTCATGCAAGTTGCTCCCAAGATGCTGACTGGGGAGTGGGCATGGCCTTCAGCTGTCTTTGGTGTTCCAGCCAGAAAGAACTCAGTTGTCATCGAGGCCTACAGTATCTGCCACAACGTGGGATGATCCTCTTAGGAAGATGCCTTTGATTGTCATCCAGAAAGTGTGGGAGCCAAATTCTGACACAGAATTCCTTACCACAAGATATAAGAGGCTGAGATGCCAGTGCTGAGAAGATTCCGTTTGGTCCACAGAGCTGGGTTACATCATCCAGGGATTTATAGCTTTATCTTTGACCATTAATAAATTAGACTGTCACTTTCTGTGCTGAGTTCATACGCTTTAGTGTCTAGGAAAATGTGTAACCTCTGTTATCCTTTCACACCACAGAGATGGCCACCCCATGGGGAATATGTTGTTCTTTACTGCTCTCCATCCAAATTTCCCAGTTGCCTCTCTTTCTTTAAGCTCATATAGACTTCATTGCAACTTCCCTAGCTCTGTAGAATTTCTTTTAAACTGCTTTTTTTACGCAGAATCATACTAATACCCAGGCTGTATTTGAGCACACGGTGTTGCTCAAACTGGCCTTAAACTCACAGCATGCCTCAGACTCCCAAGTGCTAGGATTCTGGACACTTTGTAGCATAGCCAGTTACTTTATAGCTCTTATTTCTTTAAGTTTATTCCATTTATAAAGGAAATATAGAGCATCACTTCAGAACTGAATTTAATTTTTAAAAATGATGGAGTTAAGAAAAAGCAGAAAGAAGAGAAACAGAGAGACTGTTGGAGCAAAGATTTGGTTCATGCCTCTCTTAATTGTTAATTCCCAGTGGTCTCTTCTGCTTGTCCTTTAATGAGAGAGAAGATGATCTATGCTTCGACCTAGAATGAACTTGGGGTGATAGATTGCCTGACCATTTGATAATTACATTCTATGTGTGTAAAGGAAGCTTCCCCAGCCTGCACTGAAAGCTAAGCTTGGTTGATTCCCAATCCCACAAAGGCCAGAGGCAGCACTCTGTGTGGCTTGAAATGCCAGTGTTTCTTCTGCTTTAAAGGATGCTGTGTTTGGTAAATTCTTTGTCCTGGAATTCACAAAAAAGCTCTCATACCTTGATGCAGAATGCACATTTGGAAGCAATTATCCAGCCTTGTGAGCTGCCATGTGTTCACTAACATCAAAGGACATTTTCCTTTGAAAACAAAATGCAAGCAGGCCAAAGAAAATATACCTTCTGTCCTACCACGAATAAATAATCATCTGTAATTGGTTCCCCTACATTCTTCCAACACCTTGTATGTAAAAGAATTGTGAAGACTCACATGTCAGTATCCCCCAACATCAGAATTTTGAATCTGTACTGGCAGTAAGATGATATTGGGAACTATTAACCTTAGATGAAGCTGGGCCCTCAGCATGGAGTCAGTGACCTCGTATGAGGAAGAGACTGGCATTTGTGTTCTGGTCTGAATGTGGAGTGTTCACTGCAGGCTCATGTGTTTGGACACTTGGTCCCCAGCTAGTGGTTCTGTTTTGAGAGGTCATGGAGCTTTCACAGGTGGGATATTGCTGGAGGAAGTGGGTCACCAGAAGCAAGAGGAGACCTTGAGGTTTATAATCCAGACACACTGCTGATGTTGCTTGGCTAGAAGCGTGGGTAGGGTGAGCAGTTTTACATTTATATATTCCAGCCCCTCCTCACCATGATGGACTGTATCCCCTCAAACCATGAGCCAACATGGAACCAGAAAATGTTGGCCAGGTAGCAATTTTTATTTAAAACAAAACAAAGCAAAACACCCCACATGACCTCTATACCACATCTAGGCTTTCATATTAATTATAACATGGTTTTAAGTGCAAAGATTGATTTTAAATCTAAAAATATCAATGACAGTCATTAACTTTCTTGAAATAACTTCAAATGTAAAATCTCCAATTCTCTGTCTCGCTGCTTATTTAAAAAGGCATAGCACGCCTGAGGCATTCAAGACCAACCAGGACAAATTTAATGCAGTTTTACTACTTTAGCATCTAATGGGAAAGATTCCTCCTTCAAAGAAACAAAAGAAGGAAGTCGTGGGCTGGCTAGATAAGTGGCAGTTAAGAGAGTATACTGCTTTGGCAGAGGGCCTGAGTTTAGACCCCAGTTTGCCTCACACCTGCCTGTAACTCTAGCCCCAGGGGTTCTGACACCCTCTTCTGGTCTCAGTGGGCAGTATATAGCATCTCTTGTTTAAAAAAAGAAAGAAAGAAAGGGATCTCTGCTTCCAGGATATTGCAGGTCACACCAACCCAACTGCTAGTGAGGCCCCAGCTGCCACACCTTCCCTAACACAACACTGTGAGGGAAATGTATCTCTCCTCTACCCAAGTTATCCCATTGAATATTTTGCCCCAAAGGTGAGAAAAATAATGGATACCCAGGGCAAACTCTTCCTTCCCTTCATCCTCTGTTCTCTGACTGCAAAGCTTCCATCTCCTGAAAGGACAGGAGCAAATGTAAGTGAAGAATCCTCTAAGTTCTCAGGATAACCAAGTCCACATCTGGACGACTAAACGCACATGGTAGGCAATGGCAGCAAGGGCTGGTCCAGGCTGTCAAAACCCTGTTCTTGAGCAAAACCGGAATGTCATTTTACTGACTCTTCTTTTTCTTCCCCCAGCTCAGAGAAATAGCACCACTCTACTTTCTTCTTAAAAATAGGAGGTAGGAGCATGTAGCTGGTTTGATTCCTTGACATTTTCCAGGAAACCACTGCGAACTCTTGGAGTGTGGTACTGGACACATCAGAGGCCTCTATCTGGCTACTACTATTTCAGCTGCTACTAAACTGCTTGCCACTGAACAACGGATACTTTGTTGGGGCACCTGCAAATCTCACCATCAAGATATAATTTGTTTACAGGAAGTAGATCTGAATCAATTTGAATGAGTTCTTAGAAAGAAAAAACCAAAAAACCAAAACAGTCCTCAGGATCTCAGCTCGAGTCTTGGGGCCAGAATCGCTATTTGCATGCTGCCCACCACCGCAGTCAGAGGAAAGTGCAGCTGAGAGCCATGCTGCCCACCACCGCAGTCAGAGGAAAGTGCAGCTGAGAGCCATGCTGCCCACCACCGCAGTCAGAGGAAAATGCAGCTGAGAGCCATGCTGCCCACCACCACAGTCAGAGGAAAGTGCAGCTGAGAGCCATGCTGCCCACCACCACAGTCAGAGGAAAGTCGGCTGAGAGCCATGCTGCCCACCACCGCAGTCAGAGGAAAGTGCAGCTGAGAGCCATGCTGCCCACCACCGCAGTCAGGGAAAGTGCAGCTGAGAGCCATGCTGCCCACCACCACAGTCAGAGGAAAGTGCAGCTGAGAGCCATGCTGCCCACCACCACAGTCAGAGGAAAGTCAGCTGAGAGCCATGCTGCCCACCACCGCAGTCAGAGGAAAGTGCAGCTGAGAGCTATCGCCTCTTGCTTCAGGATGTGAGACTGTAGTGTGTACTGAGGTGTTTGATGAAGTAAGTGTGAAACTTGGCTGCGATGGTGGCCCAGTCAGTGGGATGCCTACTGTGTAATCAGGAGGAGTTCAGATGCCCAGCACCACAGGAAGAAAAAAAGCCAAGTGTGGTGAGACACAGTTGGAGTGGTGGGAGTGGGAAGATGGTCAGACCCACGGGGTTCACTGTCCAGCCAGCGCAGGTGAGGGGATAATCAATGAGAGAAGGTGGAAAACCAGACATGGTGCTGCCCAACTATAATCCCAACACTCCAGAAGGTGCCTGAGGCAGGAGGATCAGGAGTTCAAGTTCTAACTGGCTACGTAGTCACTTCCAAGCTCGCCTGAGATCCATGAGACCCTGTCTTTTAAAAGCAATTAAATTTAACTTAAAAGGTGGAGCTCAAGTGAAGAAGACACTGAACATTGACCTCTGAACTTCATAGGTGCATGCAGACACATAAATGCACCCACCTACACATTCATACACCTACAGGAATTTGTGCATATGTCATATACAAATACATACATAAAATAAGTCATTTCAAAATGTAAAAATAGGGCTGGAGAGATAGCGCAGTGGTTAAGAGCACTATCTACACTTCTAGAGGTACTGTGTTCAATTCCCAGCAACCACATGGTGGCCCACAACCATCTGTAATAGGATCCAATGCTCTCTTCTGGTGTGTCTAAAGTTAGTGACCATGTACTCATATAAATAAAACAAATAAATCTTTTTTAAAAAAACATAAAAATAAATAAAACTAAATGTCTCTTGTGTCTATGCATCTATGACAGAGAAAGTCATAGATTATCTCCATGAATACCTAGAAACACCATATGTGATGGTTTGCATAGGCTTTGGCCAGAGATTGGCACTATTAGAAGCTGTGGACTTGTTGGAGGAAGTCTGTCATTGTTGGGGTGGGCTTGGAGACCTCCTCCAAGCTACCTGAAAATGCTCAGTCTGTTCCTGGTTTCCTTCAGGTGAAGATATAGAATTCTCAGCTCCTCCTGCACCATGCCTGCCTGGATATTGCCATGCTCCTGCCTTGATGATAATAGACTGAGCCTCTGAACCTGTGAGTCAGCCACAATTAAATATTATCCTTATAAGACTTGCTTTGGTCATGGTGTCTGTTCACAGCAGTAAAAAACCCTAACTAATACACCATGTCTGTGTGTGTGTGTGTGTGTGTGTGTGTGTGTGTGTGTGTGTGTGTGTGTGTGTTTAATGTAAATGTCACAGGATTCACACCAGTCCCTCCTTGGACACTCCAAAGAAGCAGTCTGTAATGTGACCATTTCCTCCATGCTGGATATGATCATCACCATCAAGAACCAAATAGCTGTGAGGACGTCACGGCACTGGGCCCACTGACTAGTAATGCTTCCATAGAGGGAAGAGGGAGGGTGATGAGTCTTACACGAGGCCTTCATAAGAGCCTCATGGGACTCTCTCCTGCCCAAGCGTCTAATCTCCAATACATTAGAGGTGAACAGCAGTCTATAGTGGGACCTCTCATGGTGTATCTGCCCATAAGCCACACAGGGACTTCCTAGTGGTACATCTCCCTTTAGCCACCCACACTTCTGTGAGTAACCTCAACAGACTCATTGGTCCACCAAGATGACCTGGAATGGAATCCTTTGCTCTGTTGGGGCCCTCTCTGTCTGGGCTGAATAGCTATCTCTTTATATATCTTTGAAAACCCCACACAACACAGCCCAAGAGCAAATATAGGTCAATCTGTACACTTGACTATCGTCAGCTCTAATTTTGGTGAGAGGCGCCATGACAAGACTCATGGAGTTTTTCTGTATTAATTTTTGTTAGTATACAAAATAATAGATGGGTTCCACTATGACATCATCATGTACAGTGCTTATTGATCCCACACTACCTCTTCTTGACCCCCCTCTCCTACCTGCTGCTTCCCTTCTTGTCTCTAAACAACTCCCTTTACACTTATGTGTAGACAGACAAAAAGATGATTGATTGGTAGACAGACAGACAGATTCCACATATGAAAACGAACGTGATATCTGGACTTTCTTTCCTCCATTATTTGCTCTTATTCTTTCCCTCCTCCAAATCCCCTTTCTCCTTCCTAATAGTGCTCTCTCTACTTACATGTCACATGTGTGTGTGTGTTTATACATAAGTCTAGATTCTGATGCACACAACAGAAACTGTGAACTATTTGTCTTTCTGACTTTATTCACATGACAGAATGTTCCCCAATGTCTTCTGTCTTTCTGCAAATGACAACATTTCACTCTGATTCACAGCTACATAAAACCCCATGGGGAACTAGCACCATATCTCCTTCATCCATTCACCCACTGATGGGCATCAAGCTGGTACTCATTCTTATCAGAAGCATGTGTGCCCAAGAGTGAGGTAGGACTCACACACCCTTTTAGCCTGTGTAACAGAGCACCTTAGCTTGCTAATGTTGATATCGTTGATACTCCTTCAACTGTGAGGATGGGTAAGGCAAGAGGCTTACCGTTGAGAAAGAGGAGGAGGTAGTTGTTCATTCAAACTGCAGCCACTCTGACTTGAACACACATCCTGGCTTGCTCAAGTCCTTACAAGAGGTTACAGAGAAAGCTATTTCCTAGAACTGGACATGAAGTCCCACCTGAGAATTCACAAAAGCAAACAACTCACCTGCAGTTTTTTGGCCTCTCTAACACCCCAACCATAGCCATTAGGCAGGAGAACTTCCTACACTTAGAGCTGGGATGATAAGCCTTCACGGAGGCATCCAGATAAAAACTCACCTCACCCAGGAATGGGACCAAAGCTTAAACTCTTTGTACTCCCTTCCTGATGCCATGGGGATTGCAAAACTCTTTGTGCTTTTAAAGTCTTCAAAATGAGTGACAAGGTTATCCATTTTCTGACAGAAAAAAATTAAAAATCCATCCTACCACAGGCAGTACTGGAAATGTCTTCATAAGATTGCATCCAACCTAGACAGACATGATCTGTGACCAGCTTGTGCTACTTACATGCTGTATTGAATGAAAGGAGGTAGATTACTGCCAGACTTTATTCTCCATCTACTTCTAGGGGTGACGTGGGCACTAGAAGTTAAACAATTTGATTCTCTCGGGTTCAGAAAACTCAGCCCAGACATTGATGCAACTCTAGGTCTTATAAACCATCTGGGTTTTGCAGAAGGGACCCAGGACCTTCATGCAAAAGCTGCAAGAGGAGGGCTGACCCATTCACCTCAGTGCTGCAGAGGACCTGCCAGACCTTTACCTTCTGAGGGTCTATCTCCACTAATAGACGGGGAACAGTGCTGTGTGTGACCTTATAGCAAGAAAAATGTCCTTTCATAGCTACAGAGACACATAGTTAGGTTACATAGCTAGGATCTTGCAACTGTCACCATCATCATCCAAGAACTGTACTCAAAGCATTAACATTGGTGACTCCATTTCTACTTCCACTAATTGCTTTTCCTTTTTTTTTTTTTTTTTTTTTTTTTTTTTTTTTTTTTTGCTTCCCATGATCCAGAGGCATTTTCTTCTTGTTTTGATCCCAGTGGCAGATATAAAAAGGGTGGTCACAGTGCTGGTCAATCAGCATCCAAAGATGTTGCCATGCATTGGAGAGCCAGCTTCAAAGCTCTGGGTTATCATTCAAGCATTGGAAAGCACCCTTCAGCTCCTTCATTCAAATCCCCTCAAAGCATCAGACCTTCCAGGACTGAGACAATGGCTCAGAAGCCAAAGCACTTGCTACAGAAGCATGAGGACTCAGGTTCTGATTCCCAGAACCTACATAAATACAGGTATGGTTGCACAAATCTATTAATCCCAGGGCTCCTGGAGCAAGGTTTGGAAGGTAGAATCAGGAGCAAGCCTAGAAGCCCACAGGACCATCAGCTCAGCATACACAGTGAACCACAGATCATGTCTTAAACAGGGTAGAGGTCAAGGACCAACATCCAAGATGGTTACTCGTGCAGGTGCGCACACACACACCTTCTGATTTCTGTGGCTTCTCAGATGAAGACATTGGCATATTTTCTTTGGCCACAAGTCTTAACTAAAGTGAGTCCATAGAAAAGCCTGAGATGTGCTCCAGGGCAAAAGAGAGCTCAAGTACAGAAGTTAGCTCACTAGTCCATCACCATGGAAAGGACTCCTTTCTAGAAGGCTACTGCTGGAAGTCAAATTTGAAAAGGTGAAGTGCCTGCTACGGTAAACTAGAAGTGTGTGCATGCCATCTGAGGAATCGTCAGCCACCAGGTTGACAGATATTAGCTCAGGCACCCAGCACTGCTGTCTCCACTAAAGGATAGATTTTTAGACTCAGATGCTTACCACTCCAGAACATCCAAATACTAATAAGCCCCACTGGTTTATCCTGTGGACAGGCAGAATTACTGCAGCTTTGTATGGAGCTAAGCTCCATGCTTGGGAGGCAGTAGTTGGTGTGTTGTGAGGATTACCGGGAACAATGGGGAGCACGAAGAGTAACGACCATGAAGAGTCTGACTGCAAACACTGCAACTCCAGTTCCAGCGGATCCAGAACCCTCTTCAGGCACTGCATGCCTGACTGTACATCTGTGGTACACATGTATAAGTAGATACCTTTGGAAGACCCAGGAATCTTGGTCCCAGTGTCAGCAGAGGATGGCAACAGGACAGATGAGTCAATAGCAAGAAGTGACGTTAAGCAGACAAAACACCAATGCTTTCCCCTTGAATTACTTTATGTCTGAATACTGTCAGAAAGGGCCACCCTCTCTGGAGGAAAGGTTTCCCACACTCAGCCCACTCTGAAAAAATAACCCCAGAGTCCCCTCACACCCCCTCAGAGGTGTGTCTCCTAATTGATTTCAAATCCAATCAACTTGGGAATGAGACCAACTGTCCCTACTCGGAGAATGCCTGGACCTTTAGGGGATTATCAACACCACCTCAGAATTCATCTGATTCCTAAGGACCCAAATCATCTTAATGATCTAATAATCATCACAAGGGAAGGGGGCTGTGTCAATCAACCTGCAAACCGGGTTTCAGCTCAAGTCCAGATTACAGTGAACCCAAAAGGTACAAGGAAATGACTACTCATTTCCCCACGCCCTGAGTGAACAACTAGAATGTTGCCACATGGTGCATGTTACAAGGACAGGATTCCACACTGGCACACAGAGCAAGAGCTGCTGCTGTCAGGAAAGACTGAGTCCATCGCCCTTGCTCTGCTAGGACAGTAAACCTCCAACTATACTGTGTCCCAAGTTGCAGACCACAGGCATCATCCGCAGCTTCAGAGTTCAAGACCAGCTTGAGCTGCATGATATTCTGCCTCAAATAACCGAAATAAAATAAAATGTGCAGTTCTGACCCATTTACTCACCCAAATGGGCACTGGCAATAAGGAAGTGACTATGGAAAGCTAGGACCCCAAAGCAAACTGCTCTGTCGCTTGGGCCTTATGACCCAGAATCTCCATGATGCATGAAATCTCCATGGAAACCAGCAGGATTGTTCAAAGATTCTGACTTGCTTCAGTGACGGCAGCATCCTGCAGGGCTGGGAGGCTTCAGAACAGAGCACTGTCCTGGCTGTCAGCTAAACATTCTCCACTGCAGAAATGACTCCAAGATTATAGCTGGGCCTGCTAAATACTGAACACCTGACCATGGCTCACCCTGGGCTGTGTGTGCCTGAGCTGCCATTTTGAATGGGATGTGGTAGGACACGGTACCTCCCAGGGCTAGGAATTTCAAGTTCCGAGATGTATGTTTATGCGTACTAATGATATTCTGAATCCAAGCTGAGCAGTTTCAAAGACACAGCACACCCATGCAGATGCCTCGGTCTCACCAATACCCAACCCTCATCTTTGCATTCCCTGCCTCAAGCCAACCTATAAAACCAGCCTATTCTATTTTCTATCTTCCTAAGGAACACTATGGATTTGTTTTGGCTTACAGCTTATAGTCCATCACTGAGGGAAAACAGGGCAGAAACTCAAGACAGTAGCCTGGAGACTAAAGCAAAGGCCACAGAGGAGTGCTGCTTACTATGTTCTTTTTGGTTGACTCCAATTTCATTCTTTTATGCAATCCAGGACCACCTACCCAAGGGTAACACTGACTACAGTGGTCTGGACCATCCCACATCAATTATTAATCAAGAAAGCACCCCCCAAGCCTCATAGACTTGCCTACAAGATAATCTGATAGAGGTAGCTTCTTAATTGAGGCTTTCTCTAGCTGAATGCCTTTAGTTTGCTTCAAGTTGACAAATACTAATGACCACAGACACCTAATGGGGATTCCTTCTCAGCCATTGACTGAAGAGAGAAATGGACTCTGGCCCTGCTGGTGGATGGTTCCAAGCAATACAGGAACAGGAAATGGGCTAATAGCCCACTCAGTGGTGCTCTGAAAGACAGAAGAGAACTTCAGTCAACACACTATCTGTCTTCTGAGAAGAGGTAGTCAGAGCAGAGACTTCAACTGATTTTGGAAGAGGAGACAATGTCACAGCAGTTGGTCAGGGACTTGGAGAGAACAGGACTGGGAGATTAGCAACCAGATATGAGGGTGGCTCTGTGAATACTGATAGATGTGGAGACATGTACACATGTGACTGGGTTTCCTCCACAACAGAGGCTCTGGGTGGTTAGGCAGGTGTGAACAGACACTTGCCCAGTTGCCTAGCATACAGAAGAGGCTTTAATACTAGGGGTGGAGGTACTACAAGTATCTGTTAATGGGAGCTTCTTTCCAGTGAAGCTGGTCTAGCTACCATTGCTGTTTAAGCCCTCAACACAAAGACCAACATTGGACAATGAATCATGCATGGGACTTCTCCCTGGGGAGATCAGCAGTTATCTGGTTGTCATTAATTGGTCTTGACCTCTCCCACAAAAAGGAGTCATGATTTTAACCTCATAATGTAGAAATGAATTACTCTCTGTACACAAATACTTCACTGGTATGAATATGTATGTGTTTATGTAATGCAATAGAAGTATAATAATGGGATCATGCCCTTGATGGTCTAATGAAGAGCTTAGCCCTAGAAATGGCAGGCCCATGAGAATCCAATGGCCCAGTAGAATGTTTTCCTGAAGGCTCAGGTATGATGTCACTTAAAGGATATCCTAAGTGGTTCTTTCTCATAGGAAGCACTTTATACTTAAACTAGTAGACTACTGCGTCCTTTCATCATGCTTAGACCTGATCCCAAGATTAACTGGATGAGATGAAGTTAACCTCCTTCACCATTAGCACTGGTTGTCACCTTGCAGAACTCCAGGTATCCATTGCTATCTAGTTAAGTTGGAGATGTTAGTTCTCAGGGAAAGAGTTCTTCTACAAGGGACAAATACAATAGTTACATTACAAGCACCCTTGGTCTTGTTGAGGTCCTTGTGTCTTCTCAACTAATGAGGAAGGGTTCTGATGGCTGATTTCAGGTAACTGGATTACTGCTATATAAAGAAGAGAAAAGGATACTTCTTGAAGCTAGTAGTTCTGTGGATTGTCTAGCTACTAAGAATTTGGATCCATTAGGAATCAAGATGTAGGTCATGCTCCCTATACTGACCAATTATGTGTGTCAACTTGACACAAGCTGGAGTTATCACAGAGAAAGGAGCCTCCCTTGAGGAAATGCCTCCATGAGATCCAGTTGAAAGGCATTTTCTCAACTAGTGATCAAGGTGGGAGGACCCACTGTGGGTAGTGCCATCCCTGGGCTGGAGGTCTTGGGTTCTATAAGAGAGCAAGCTGAGCAAGCCAGAGGAAGCAAGCCAGTAAGTAACATCCCTCCATGGCCTCTGCATCAGTTCCTATTTCCTGACCTGCTTGAGTTCCAGTCCTGACCTCCTTTGGTGATGAACAGCAATGTGGAAAGTGTAAGCTGAATAAACATTTTCCTCCCCAACTTGCTTCTTGGTCATAATGTTTGTGCAGGAATAAGACACTACCAGATAACCAAAACCTCAACCAGCTTAGGTTCTGAGCTGAAAGGAGGAAGATAAAATAGGCTAGAAAGAAGATTGTTTGGGCAGGAACGTTCTTGTGTTAGGATATAATTCAGATAGTAGAGAGAGCCTGTGTACCTGTGTCTTTCACCAGGTGTCCCCTAATGTCAACACCTTTCATTGCTGGAGGACATTTTTCAAACCAAGAACCCAGTGTTGGTCCATTGCTAGTAACTAACCCTCAAGCTTGACTCCTGTTTCAATGCTCCTTCATTAATATTCTAGGATTCAATCCAGAATGTGGCTTCTGTTGTCACATCTCCTCAGTCTCTCAGCCCCATTTGCTTTTCATGATCTTGACAATGACAAAGGGAAATCATCATAAATTTTGAAAGACGTCCCTCAGTTAAGGATTTTCTGTTGTTTTTTCCTTCGTGTTTAAACTTGGATGTTGTCTCCTGCAGTTGTGGATTTAAGAAAGAATGCCACCAAGTGTCCTTCCTGTCAGACCATTATCACAGGGGACAGAGCTGCCACATGGTATCACTAGTGATAGATGTTACCCTTCATCCTCTGGTTAAAGTCATGTGCACCAGCTTTACCACTGCCAAGTTGCCACTGTTTCCTTTTCTCTGTGTATTCATTCGAAGTGAGTCACAAAGTCCAAATCAACCTTAAAAGATGGGATAGAGAGAATGGTATGCTTCCTCTCAAGAGGTGGCCAGTGTCCACAAATGCCATCAGGAATTGCTCTGTAAGAAGAGCTGCCATGGGCTGGGAGATGGCTCATCTGTTAAAGCACTTACCACATGACCAAAGCGTAAGGACTCAGATAGATGCCAAAAAGGTGTGTAATTACAGGCTCAGGAAGGAGGAGACAAGGAGTTCCCAGAGCGAGTTGACAAGGAGACTAGACACAGTAGCAAGCTGTGGATTTGATGGAGAGGTCCAGCCTCAGCTAACAAAGTGGAAGAGTGATGGGGGATGATTCCTAACATCAACCTTGGGCATCCATGAGTGTGCACTTATGCAGGGAAATTGAAACAGACAAACAAGGAGAGCTATATTTACATCTACTAATCACCCGTCTCTCAGTAGGCCTTCATCTGTGTTTCGGGTTGTCATTAAAAAGTAAATCAATTGTGTATTATACAGACAGTTCCTCCAGGAGAAAATCTCCCATATTGGAGGGAATCTCATTAAGACATGGGATGTTGGGGTTGGGGATTTAGCTCAGTGGTAGAGCGCTTGCCTAGCAAGCGCAAGGCCCTGGGTTCGGTCCCCAGCTCTGAAAAAAAGAAAAAAAAAGACAAGGGATGTTCTAAAGGAAGGTAAACATTCCATCCTTCAAGGAAGCTCACTCATCTCAAAGTAAACAATTCAATGGTTTCAGGAAGTCCCTGAAAATGACAATTGTCTAGGCCCTTCCTTCCCCGAGTGAACAGAAGCAGGAGACACTCTGGGAGAAGCTGAGCTGCCCAGAAGTGACAGAGACCACCCACGCCACCCAGAAGAGTCTCAGACATATTAAGTGCCAGGAAGAGACACTCTCCAACCTTTTGAGCTGCCTGCAGGCTGTGCAGTGTGCTACAGGTCCCCAACTTTGTGATCTGTCACCCATGCTGGGGAGGGTTTTTGGTGACGTAGCTGTCCTTGGGTCATTACTGTTCCTGTACATAACCTCTCATTCATATTCCCCTAAGTGAGCCCAATGCTCTCCTTAGTTCATCGAGGTGGACTTCAGCGGTGTCTTTGCTGATGACAGTGGCTATCATCCAGGGTGAGTGAGCACATTTGCCCACATCTCCCCAGGAAGAGTCACACAAATGCACAGTGCTGCATGACTTTTGTCCCAGCACTTAAGAGGCAGAAACAAGTGGAGCTCTGTGAGTTCCAGGCCAGCCTGGTGTACATAATCTATTCGGGTTAGCCCAGGTTACATAGTTGGACAGAACCTCAAAAGGAAAAAAAATAAGTTATCTATTGGCTACTTCAAATTGCACTTACTCCTTTTGTATTTCATATTGCTCCATTCTTGTCCATGGGGAGCTACTTCAGCCTCTTTGTCTTTTACGGGGAGAGCCTGGCACTTATGTAGCCAGTGTCACCTGATGAGGCCAAAACGTAGCAGTTACTACTGTGGATATTTGGATGTTCACACGTAAATGTGGATGCCAAGAAAGTGGTACCTTATGGCGTTAAGCTACTACCTTCATCGCCAAAACCTCCCTTCTATCCTGGGCTTTACAAGGTAAGAACTCAACCCCTGCAAATGCTATTTCCCCTGTCAGTGGACTTGCTGCTAGCTTCTGCCAGTAGGAGGCAGTAGAGGGAGATCAACTGGAAGGAGAAGGATTCTGCCCCCTCCTTCCTGCCAGCCCTGTGTAGTAATGACCCTTCATCATAGTGGCCGAAGTTACTTCAGCCTCTAGACACTTTCCAACTTCCAGGGCCTGCATTGCATTATATTACACATGACATTGCATGACATTACATGCTATCTCATGTACCTGGTATGGACCATGTGGATGGTGTCAGTCCTGGTTGCACAGAGGGCATCCTCCAAGCTCCCAGTTTCTTACACCCTTACCCTCTTCTCTCCTTTACTTTTACAGTTTCATGTGCAGCCTGCTCTCTGTATGGAATCAATGTCCACAACATACATCATCTGTGCTTTCTTACTTGGATCCTCGCAGATAAAGAAGTAAAACACATAAGCATACAACTATAGTGAGAAGCCATCTGCAAAAGGAAAGTGGTTGCTTTGGTGGGCACGCTCACGGGGGCTTCCCTATCTGTCTTCCAGTACTGAAGTCCCGCCGTGACAGGACCTCATAAGCCTCTGTCCTTTGCAGAGGCACGGTACAGTATGTACCCAGAGCAGACTACCTCCCACACGCAACGATAGGTAAGGGGGCCAATTTATGTAACGTGCGGGTAATTGCCAGGTGGGCGGAGACAGAGTGTGAATTGCTGGAAAAGAGCGTAAACAGAATCCTGAGAGAGATAGTTATCTAGGGAGAAATGTTTTCTGGAAACAGAAAAGGCCATTGCAGGGTTCAAAGACAGCAGACGAATTTTACTACATCAGAAGCTCTTATTTATAGAATGCAGGGTGATGACTCAGTCGGTCAAGTGCTGGCCAAGCAAACGTGAGAACCTGGGTCTGGATGCCCAGCACCTGTGTAAATGGTGAGTCATCACCACTTATCCATAACCCTGTGCTAGAATGGCGGCGACACATGCGGGCCCACAGCAATCTCTGGCTAACCAGCCTAACCTAATCTGTGACGTGCAGGCTCAGTGGGGAGCAGGTTCCCAAAAAGAAGGAGGAGAGCTATTAAAAAGGACACACAGCATAAACCTCTGGCCTGTATGAACGTGTTCTCTCTCTCTCTCTCTCTCTCTCTCTCTCTCTCTCTCTCTCTCTCTCTCCTCTCTCTTCTCTCCCCCTCTCTCTCTTCTCTCTCTCTCTCTCTCTCTCTCTCTCTCTCTCTCTCTCTCTCTCTCTCTCGCCTCTCTCTTCTCCCCCCTCTCTCTTTCTCTCCCTCTCTCTCTCTCTCTCTCCCTCTTTTCTCTCTCTCTCTTTTCTCTCTCTCCTCTCTCTCTTCTCTCTCTCTCTCTCTCTCTCTCTCTCTCTCTCTCACACACACACACACACACACACAAATACTATGATTTTTTTACTCCTTACCATTTGTAAAGAAGTAGGGTACACAAAGAAACTCGGGTGGACATAAGAGAAGCAATCTGGGCTCTCAGAAGCTTTCTCCAAAAATGCTCCTCTGACTCATTCTCGGAAACGTCAAGGCAGACATCAGCGCCCTCTGCTGGTCAGGATGCAGAGCACACCGCAGACTGAATAGCTTTGGATTGAACCACCCAAACTGTCTTTTGAAGACCCAACTCTCAGCCCCTCTGACTGTGGCTGCTTAATGCTAAAGTGAGATCTTTGGGATGGGCCCTAATCGAAGATGTCTAGTGTCCTTAGCCGATGAAGCAAACAGGCATAGGCAGAAGAAAGAGATCGGTACCCAAGCCATGTACAGTTAGGGAGACTCAAAAGAATCCCACCCAGCCAGGGCCTCAGCTTCAGACTAGACTCTCTGGAGATATGATAAAATAATTTCCTGTGGGTTTTTATTGCATTTTTATTTACTCACGTAGGAATGGTTGTGTGCCACAGCACATGTGGATGTCAGGGAACAAGTTTCTGAAGTTGGTCTTCTCATTCCACCATATGAACCCCAGAGATCAAACTCAGGTCATCAGGCTTAGGAACAAGAGTTTTACCCACTGAACCATTTTGTTGGCCTGTGTTTCTGTTCCTTAGCCTAGTCTGTGGTGTCTTATTATGGAGACCTCATCAAACTAATAGTTTGAGTACTTCGGTCACGGCCCCTCATGCTAAGACCCCACTCCAGAAGAATACATTTCTAGACAGAACTGGGACCCAAGTCTTTACCAGGTCTTCTGTGCTGAGTGGACTGAGATAGACAAAGAATTCCCTGTAAGGAGCATGTGGCAGTGTGCCTTAGTGGAAAGAGCCTAGCCTGGAACCCATGTTCTAAATGCTAACCACAGCATTCCCTGCATGAGAGAGACAGCAGCACACAGGGCCCTTATGTTTCCTTCTTGATGAAATACGGCCAGTACTCATGTACTAATAAAACCATGCCCAAAAATGTTCTTCTAAAGTACACCTTTCATGCGGTAGTAGAAAGTAGACTGTGACTCAATATATAGCCCAGGCTGGCCTGGAATTCAGAGCAATCCTCCTGCCTCAGACTCACTTCTTCAAAATTGTAGTATTGACATTCTAACTCCCAAGCGGTTGTATTTTGAGATTTTCTATCTAAAGACGTAGTAGTTACGATTCATGGGTCATCCTAGAACTCTTTTTACTCTGTTGTTATTCATAAAAAAAAAGCGGGGGCCAGGAAAATGACTGAGTGGGTAAGATGTCTGATACCAAGCCTGATAACCTGAGTTCAAATCCTGGTCCCCATGATGAAAGGAAACACTGGCTTGAACAAGTTGTCCTCTTACTTTCATATGTACACTGGACACACACATGCACACACCTATATGCATGCGCTCACATAAACTAATTAATAAATATAACAATAAGTCATGTTTTTAAAGAAGAGACACCAAAGATGTGTGTCCAGGAAAGTCTATAGAAGTACACAGACAGAAAGCAGCCACATCCACACCAGACAGACAGTCCTCACCAGGAGAGGTCCTTGGTCCTGTGAAGGCTCGATGCCCCCATGTAGGGGAATGCCAGGACAATGAGGTAGGAGTGGGAGGGTAGGTGGGGGAGCACCCCCATAGAAACAGGGGGATGGGGAGGGGATAGGAAACCGGAAAAGGGGATAACATTTGTAATGTAAATAAATAAAATATCCATTCACCAGAAATAGAATATTGACCTTGAATATTTAGCCTACAGACACTGAGAAAAGAGTTGAATATGAGGCTACTGAGTCAGGATATTGTTATGAAATAGTGTAAGTTGTCAATCCATTCTGAACTCCCCAGTGGTAACATGCACTTCTTGCTACAGCTCACCAAATGCTCTGGATTCCCGAAAGACACACATATACATCCTTATATTTTAAATACCTTAAACAGCTCAATGGGCACTTCCAAGCCTCCCTGTGGCTAGCACACTCTCCCCTCTAATAATCCTGAATTATTACTTTCTAAAATCTATATGTCATCTCTGCTACCCCAGACCAAATCAGGATGGATGGATGGAAGGATGGATGCATGCATGTATGCTTTCTCTCCTGCTCCCTCAAATCTAATCTCTGTGCTTCACTATCATGGCCATTCTAAAAACTCTTCTTTCTCCTCCTCTCTTGCCCAAGAAATTGAAAGTCCTGCCTCTGTCTCCCTGCCCAGCCATTGGCCACAGACAACTTTATTTCACCAATCAAAGCACAGGGGTAAGGACCCTCAATGTCTTACAGGCAGACGCGCCAGTTCCTATGTAATTTGGGGAGCTGAATTAACATGAGAACCATCCACAACACTGCTGTGCGAGCCCAGGCTGAGCAGCCCACTCACAGCAATGCCTTAGCTTACCTGACATCTAAACCAGCTAACATCTAAACCAGCAAGTCTCACTCGTGGGTCACAACCCCTTTGACAAACCTCTATCTCCAAAACTATTTTACTTTATGATTCATAACAGTTGCAAAATTATAGTTACAAAGTAGCAATGAAAATAATTTTATGGTTGGGAGTCACCAGGACATGAGGAACTGTATGAAAGGAGCACAGCATTAGGAAGGTCAAGAACCACTGATCTAAACCAGCTCAGGTCCGCTTGGCCTACCCCATGCGTCCCTGAATCCAGCCTAGTGCGAGCCTTTGGAACACCCCACTCAGTCTTTTATTTTTGAGGTGCCCCTCCCAACTATCTCCATTCATATTTCCATCCGGTATCATTTTCTTCCCATCTAAAGGATTTGCTTTGACACTTCTGCAGAGTGAGAGTACTATCAATACATTCTCTCAGTAGTTCATGTCTGAAGAATCCTGCATATATATTTTAAATTTTATTTTCAAAAACAACGATGACAACGATGATGACAATAATAATAATGATGATGATGATGATGATGATAATAATAATAATAATAATAATAATAATAAATCTTTACCTAGATTTTTTTTCCTTTGGGCCTTCCTCCACCATCCTCTTGTGCCAAAATTTTTACATTTGTTCTGTGCTCATGTTTCTTCTTCTGGCAGCTTCTTAAATAAAAATTAATAGGGTTTGCTTTCAAGAAGTTTTAAGGGGGAGGGGGAGGGGTTAGGGGGATGTTTGCCCGGAAACCGGGAAAGGGAATAACATTCGAAATGTAAATAAGAAATACTCAAGTTAATTAAAAAAAAAAAAGAAGTTTTAAGTTTGCAGAAAAAATAAGCAAGACGTGTAGAAGGTGTCTTCTACCTCCTTCTGTTTCCCACTACTCGCATCTTGCAGTGATGTGGTGTATGTTGCGGTGGGTGATTAATATTAATGTATTATTGTCACTAAAACCCATGTAAGGTACACTTCACTCCAAGCTGTTTTCCGAACACTGGATGCCGTTTATCTCCATGGCAGAATCATTTTACCAACTGTACTGGCTGGTTTGTGTCAACGACACAGGCTAGAGTCATCAGAGAAAGAGCCTCAGCTGAGGAAATGCCTCCATGAGATCCAGCTGTAGGACATTTTCCCAACCAGTGGTGCCATCCCTGGGCCGTAGTCCCCGGTTCTATAAGAAAACAGTCTGAGCGAGCCATGGGAGCAAGCCAGTAAGCAGCACCTACCCCTCATGGCTTCCGCATCAGCTCCTGCCTCCAAGGTCCCGCCGGGCTTGACTTCCTTCAATAATGAACAACGATATGGAAGTGTAAGCCAAATAATCCCTTTTCTCCCCAACTTGCGTTTGGTCACGCTGTTTCATGAAAGCAACAGAAACCCTAAGACACCTCCTTAGAGTTCCTTTTCCACTTCTCCTTCCTTCCCCTCCCCCTTGAGTCACCCATCACTGCTCCTTTTATTGGCTTTGTAGACGTGGTTCCCCCGGCTGCTTTTCACTCAGTACAGGAGGATCCGTACGGTCGAAGAGTTTCCATCTTAACCACTTCTAGATGTTCCTTTCAGTGGCATTATGTGCGCTCACAATTTTGTGCAGCCAGATCTACTCTCCATTCCCCAAACAGAAGCTGAGGCTAGGGGCATGTGACAGCCCCAAGCCAGAGAACAAAGGACATCCATGTTTTCTTATAATTGTCAGGGGGCTTGATTATCTTAAGGAGACCTCTTCAACATGCCCAACTTTCAACTCTTTTTTTCACTCTTCATATATGAAATAAATCAAACGCTCCTTTAATTGGACATGTTTATAACCAGTAACAGCTCCAGGCTCTGACAATTTTATGGGTGAGTCCCTCTAGACTTTCAAATAGACAATTCTTCCGCTGTGTTAGTAAATCACTGTGCAGCACAGAGCATATGGACACAGGCCCGCGCTGATTTAACAGGCTGCTGTATAGACAGGAGGCTAGCATATGCATCAGAAGATACTTAGAGCAAGTCCAGGTGTAAACACTGCTCAAAATGAAAATGGAAACAAGGTATCAATTTGGTCCTGTAAGTAATGTCGATGCTATGATCTAGTTTGCTTTTCTGTTACTGTAACCAACACGGACAAAAACCAACATGGGAAAAGAAAAAGGTTTACTTGGCTTACAGGTTGCATACATTACATCATCCAGGAAAGCCAAGGCAGGAACATTAGCAGGGATTACAGAGGAACACTGCTTACTGGCTTGCTAAGTTTGCTTCTCTTTTTTTCATTAATTAATTTATTTATTCACTTTACATCCAATCACTGTCTCACATCCTCCCTGCCCCACCCCCATAGTCCCTTTCTCCACCCCGCATCCCCTTCTTCTCTGAAAGGGGGAAGGCTCTCCCTAGCACCCCACCCTGGCCCATCAAGTCTCTGCAGAACTAGGCACATCTTCTCCCACTGAGCCCAGACAAGTGTCTCAGTTAAGGGAGCAAGATCTACAGGCAGGCAACAAATTCAGGGACAGCTCCCTCTCCACTCCAGTTGTTAGAGACCCTCAGTTTGCTTCTCTTATTCAATCCAGGACCACATTCCTAGGGGTGGCATTGCCCACAGTCAGCTGAGCCCTCCTACATATATCATTAATTAAGGAAATGCATTCCAAGACTTACTTATAGGCCAATCTGAGAGAGCCAATTCCTCATCCCAGGTGACTACATTTGTGTCAAATTCACACAACCAAGCAACACATTCAGTCAGAGTTTATCTTCCCTCTTCCCAGGTGACTACATTTGTGTCAAATTCACACAACCAAGCAACACATTCAGTCAGAGTTTATCTCTTTCGTGAATAAAAAGCTAGACAGTTCTTCCAATAGGATTTGTTGAAATTAAGCATCTCTTCTTTAAAAAAAAAAAACTAACATTTTTATGTTTACTAAAATCTTTACATTTATTTATTTGGGGGTGGGCATTCATGCCAAAGCAAGTATGTGCTGTTTCTCTCCTTCCACCATATGGACTGTGGGGATCAAACTCGGGTTGGCAGGCTTGGCAACAAGTGATGTTATACACTGGAACATCTCACTAATCCAAATTATATTGTCTTAAAATGAAAAGAAAATCTCTGTGAATCCAGGGCATAATTAATCATACAAATGAGATTACTGTATTGCATGAGATTACCAAATGTGGTCACACGTTGTAACACCACCGTGTCCCCTGCCCATCTGTCATACAGGACAATGTTTCCATAAGGTGGCCCACCAGAAAGCACTTTATAGAAACCGACTTTAGGGAATATTGCAGTGATAGGCTCCTAACAAGGGGAGAGGCGGGGAAATTGCTGCTGGCTTCTTCATGGCGTTGTCCTAATAGTCTAGACTAAATAGTTCTCACCTAACACAGTGGACAGTGGGTCTTAGGAGGTTTCAATTGCTGACGGCTTGACCTGCCATCACTCATACAACATTCCACCCATCAACACAGACATCTCCTCTCCAGAACGCTGGGGACACAATATAATGGGCCATCCTTAGGGCCATAAAACATAAAACATGGAGCTTAAGTCATAGTAAGCATGTTCTCTAGCCATACAGAAATCACACTGGAAAGATCTGTGGACCTCCCCCTCACTGGGAGCTAAGAAGCAAACTTACTAAAGCCTTGGGGTCAAGTGAACAGGAGTTTCATTTGTAAACATAAGTTTTATTTATAAAAATTTTAGGTTTTTTTTGGAAGACGGTACTTCCTAAAAGGCCTTCCCACAAACTGAACTCCAGAAAGAAGAAATCACACCAAGTCTGCATGTGCTCTTTCAAACAATGGGAAGGAAAATCTGATAACCTGATATGCTATGAACTCAACACTACATTGACAACAACGCCCAAGACATTACCACTGAATTCTATGATCTTCCTAAGTAGATGCAAAAATTCTAAAAAGTTTAGTGGCTTGAACCAAATAATGTAAGAGAAGGATGCTACACCATGACCAAAATTGGTTTATCCAGTAATGCACAGTTGGTTTGACATTTGAAAATCAAATCTTTAGAGTCACCATATTACAAATTTTTAAAAATTCATCTCAATAGATAAAGAAAATATATTGGATAAAATCCAAAGTCTATTACCAATTTTAAAAAAATTCTTAGAAGGCAGTAGGTGGAGGGAAACCCTCATCTTTATAAACCATGGTGTACTCTACAAAAGATTCATTGAATCTGGACTGTAAAATACACTCTACAAAAGATACAGTGACTCCCCACTGTAAGGTGCACTCTACAAAAGACACAGTTAGGGGCTAGAGAGATGACTCAGCAGTTAAGAGCATGGACTGCTCTTCTAAAGGTTCTGAGTTCAAATTCCCAGCAACCACATGGTGGCTGTCCTATGCCCTCTTCTGGTGTGTCTGAAGACAGGTATAGTGTACTCATATAAATAAATTAAATTAAAAGAAGAAAAGATACAGTGAATCCACACTGTAAATATAGTCTACAAAAAGTTATAATGAATCTACACTCTATTAAGCATAGTCTACAAAAGATACTGGGAATCCACACAGCCCGAATGCTTTGTGTATAAGCTTTCCATCCACTTCTGACCCATACTGTTCTAGGAAATGCGGTCAGTGTGATAAGGCTGAAACAGCACCATTGCCAAAAAGAAGTAAAAACATCTTCATTTGCAGACAACCTACATGATAGTCTACATGTTTCCAGGAGGGCTTGGAGAAAGGTAATGGAAGACTAGCACGGCTATAAGATCGGTATTCAGAGATAACATACAGAGCCAGAGAGATGGCTCAGCAGATAAGGATGCTGCCCTCAGGACTGATGACCTGAATTCCACTCCTGGAACCTACATGGTGGAAGGAGAGAGCCAGCTTTTAGGGTTGTCCTTTGACCTTCACACGTGTATGTATATGCATGCAAGCGCGTGCACGTACACCACCACCACCACCACTAAATAAGGGTGCTGAGGAGCTAGCTCAGTGGTTAAGAACATTTGCTTTTGCAGATCACTGTGAGTTCAAGCCCAGTCTGGTCTACAGAGAGAATTCCAGGTCAGCCAGGGCAACACAGAGAAATCCTGTCTCATAAAAAGCAAACAAACCAAAAAGAATATTTGCTTCTCCTACAGGGGACCTGGGTCAGTTCGCAGCCTCAAAATGGCAGCTCACAACCACCTTAACTTCAGTTCAGGGGAACCGACTCCCTCTTCTGGCCGCCACAGACATTACATGCGTGTGCTGCACATAAAAAATCCAGGCCAAAAAAAATTCATACACATAAAATAACTCTTTTTTTTTCTTTTTTTCATGTTTTCTTTTTTTCATGTTTTCTTTTTTTTTAATTTTATTTTATTTTATTTTTTTTATTATTAACTCGAGTATTTCTTATATACATTTCGAGTGTTATTCCCTTTCCCAGTTTCCGGGCAAACATCCCCCTCCCCCCTCCCCTTTCTTATCGGTGTTCCCCTCCCCACCCTCCCCCCATTGTCCCCCTCCCCCCAACAGTCTAGTTCACTGGGGGTTCAGTCTTAGCAGGACCCAGGGCTTCCCCTTCCACTGGTGCTCTTACTAGGATATTCATTGCTACCTATGGGGTCAGAGTCCAGGGTCAGTCCATGTATAGTCTTTAGGTAGTGGCTTAGTCCCTGGAAGCTCTGGTTGCTTGGCATTGTTGTACATATGGGGTCTCGAGCCCCTTCAAGCTCTTCCAGTTCTTTCTCTGATTCCTTCAACGGGGGTCCTATTCTCAGTTCAGTGGTTTGCTGCTGGTATTCGCCTCTGTATTTGCTGTATTCTGGCTGTGTCTCTCAGGAGCGATCTACATCCGGCTCCTGTCGGTCTGCACTTCTTTGCTTCATCCATCTTGTCTAATTGGATGGCTGTATATGCATGGGCCACATGTGAGGCAGACTCTGAATGGGTGTTCCTTCAGTCTCTGTTTTAATCTTTGCCTCTCTCTTCCCTGCCAAGGGTATTCTTGTTCCCCTTTTAAAGAAGGAGTGAACCATTCACATTTTGATCATCTGTCTTGAGTTTCATTTGTTCTAGGCATTTAGGGTAATTCAAGCATTTGGGCTAATAGCCACTTATCAGTGAGTGCATACCATGTATGTCTTTCTGTGTTTGGGTTAGCTCACTCAGGATGATATTTTCCAGTTCCAGCCATTTGCCTACGAATTTCATAAAGTCGTTGTTTTTGATAGCTGAGTAATATTCCATTGTGTAGATGTACCACATTTTCTGTATCCATTCCTCTGTTGAAGGGCATCTGGGTTCTTTCCAGCTTCTGGCTATTATAAATAAGGCTGCAATGAACATAGTGGAGCACGTGTCTTTTTTATATGTTGGGGAATCTTTTGGGTATATGCCCAAGAGAGGTATAGCTGGATCCTCAGGCAGTTCAATGTCCAATTTTCTGAGGATCCTCCAGACTGATTTCCAGAATGGTTGTACCAGTTTGCAATCCCACCAACAATGTCTTCCTGGTTGCTGCCGCCGCAGAGAGCCCTTGGGCAGCACCCCGCGAGCAAACTTGAGCCTCGGGACCACAGGTAAGACCAACTTGTCTGCTGCAAGAGAGCTGCCTGGTGAACTCAAGACACAGGCCCACAGGAACAGCTGAAGACCTGTAGAGAGGAAAAACTACACGCCCGAAAGCAGAACACTCTGTCCCCATAACTGACTGAAAGAGAGGAAAACAGGTCTACAGCACTCCTGACACACAGGCTTATAGGACAGTCTAGCCACTGTCAGAAATAGCAGAACAAAGTAACACTAGAGATAATCTGATGGCGAGAGGCAAGCGCAGGAACCCAAGCAACAGAAACCAAGACTACATGCCATCATCGGAGCCCAATTCTCCCACCAAAACAAACATGGAATATCCAAACACACCAGAAAAGCAAGATCTAGTTTCAAAATCATATTTGATCATGATGCTGGAGGGCTTCAAGAAAGACATGAACACACTTAGGGAAACACAGGAAAACATTAATAAACAAGTAGAAGACTACAGAGAGGAATCGCAAAAATCCCTGAAAGAATTCCAGGAAAACACAATCAAACAGTTGAAGGAATTAAAAATGGAAATAGAAGCAATCAAGAAAGAACACATGGAAACAACCCTGGATATAGAAAACCAAAAGAAGAGACAAGGAGCTGTAGATACAAGCCTCACCAACAGAATTCAAGAGATGGAAGAGAGAATCTCAGGAGCAGAAGATTCCATAGAAATCATTGACTCAACTGTCAAAGATAATGTAAAGCGGAAAAAGCTACTGGTCCAAAACATACAGGAAATCCAGGACTCAATGAGAAGATCAAACCTAAGGATAATAGGTATAGAAGAGAGTGAAGACTCCCAGCTCAAAGGACCAGTAAATATCTTCAACAAAATCATAGAAGAAAACTTCCCTAACCTAAAAAAAGAGATACCCATAGGCATACAAGATGCCTACAGAACTCCAAATAGATTGGACCAGAAAAGAAACACCTCCCGTCACATAATAGTCAAAACACCAAATGCACAAAATAAAGAAAGAATATTAAAAGCAGTAAGGGAAAAAGGTCAAGTAACATATACAGGCAGACCTATCAGAATCACACCAGACTTCTCGCCAGAAACTATGAAGGCCAGAAGATCCTGGACTGATGTCATACAGACCCTAAGAGAACACAAATGCCAGCCCAGGTTACTGTATCCTGCAAAACTCTCAATTAACATAGATGGAGAAACCAAGATATTCCATGACAAAACCAAATTTACACAATATCTTTCTAAAATAACTCTTAAAAACATAAAATGTAAACAAAATTAAAAATTAAATAGCACTATGTTCTAAACATTAAGTCATAAGACTATGTATACAATGTACCTTAGAATAACATTAAATTAATAAATAATAAATTAGATAAATCTGAAAGGACATTTACTGTCAGTGCATTAAAATGTACATGATCCACTCTGTTAAGACACAAAACCCTACCCACCCTCATTTCAAAAACATATTGTTCAAAGAAATGAAGTACAGTAATTTTATTTTTAAAAACATATGGAAACCACTTCCTCAGCTAGGTGACCGAGATAAACAAGTGAAGAACGTTAGGAGACTAAAGAGATGGTTCATTGGTAAACCGTGTGCCACGCAAGTGTGAGAACCCAGTTCAGACCAACAGAACAGGAAAGATACTGGGAGGGAAGATAAGAAAGGGGGAGGGAGGGAAGGAGAAAGACTAAGGAGGGAGGAAGGGAAGGGAAGAGAAGGAAAAAGAATAGGGGAAGAGATACCAGGAAGACTGAGAAAGGAGGGGGGGAAGATTGGGGAGGGAGAGGAGGAGACTAAGGGGAAATGGGGGGATAGAGAAACAGATGGAAGGAGGGAGAAAGGGAAGGAGGGAGGGAAGAGAGAGTATCTGACCACAGAACATCACCAGTTCTTAACTTTTTTTTGGTATTTAACATTTTTTTCCATATATTTTTGGTCATGTTTTTCCCCAACTCTTTCCCAATCCTCCCCATTGGCCCACACTTAAGTTCTTAGTAACAGTGCCTGCACCCTGTTAGAGAACAAGCTTATTGCCTGGAGACCATCTGAGACTCTGGGCCAAACGACTAGTACTCGGCGACTTCTTAGCTGAACAACCTACTTCTGGGTCATACCACCTCCCTGAACGCCCGGGGTCGTTTTTTGTTGTTTGTTTGTTTGTTTGTTTGTTTGGGGTGGGGTGTTTGTTTTTTGATCCCACACCTAGGCACTGCTGGCTCCAGAGCCTCAGAAAGCTCAGGCGTGCCTCTAGCATGCTGGCTGTCTGCTTCTCAGGCTCGTGCAATGCTGCCATCTAAGGGGCAACTGCACACACTGCACAACCGAGGGATTTGTTCTGAATTCCCTAATCAACAACTCTGACTTCTGTCCACCAGGTCTCCATGAAAATGGAGCTAAGGACACCAGGCAAAGGGCTTGTTGTTCTTTTTTTTTTTTTTTAAAGATTTTATTTATTTCATGTATGTGAGCACACTGTAGCTGTCTTCAGACACACCAGAAGAGGGCATCAGATCCCACTGGATCCCAGATGGTTGTAAGCCACCATGTGGTTGCTGGGAATTGAACTCAGGACCTCTGGAAGAGCAGTCAGTGCTCTTAACCGCTGAGCCATCTCTCCAGCCCCGGGCTTGTTGTTCTTAGGATGACCCTGAGAGCTAGGATGCTCATTCTGGAAATGTGGGACGTGCCAATATTTCTGTTTTTCAATACAACCCTATGTTTTATAAGGCGACCCCTGGACACTTAGCACCTGTTAGTGGAAGAAACTGTTAAGTGTTATGGGCAAGGAAAACAACATGTTTCTATCCTCAAGGATCTGATAGTCACATATAAAATAAAATGAGATCATGTTACTGCTAACACCCGCTAGACCAGGGTAGCAAAAGTTAATGGTGCTCCAGGAAACTTCCTATGCCTGGCATGGATCCTGGTAGATTTTATAAGCCAACTCATCTGGACCTTATATGGCCACGGCCCTTCAGAGGGAAAAGCCGAGAGCTTCCATGGACAGCTGACGCACTCAGCTCAGAGCTCCACTGTCAATGAGCAGAGATGCAGACCTGGTTTTAGTACAAAGCACTGACTCCTAACCAGGTTCCAAATGCAGGATGCAAGTCGCTGTCTGACTCTTTTTACTTTGGGGCTACCTGCCGAGCCCTGCACACGGATAAGTCAATCACCTAAGGAGTGTCTGTCTAGCCCCATTTCATCCCCCTTCAAGTCTGAAAATGCAGAGATCAGTTATCATCCTAAACCTTCAGTCACCTTGAACTTCTCAAGACAGACTGCCCTGTACAGCTTCCCAGAGGACAGCCGACCAGTATATCGAGGCTGCACCCTGAAATAAGCATCTCCTAAGAGATAGACTGGTCCCCCTAAGTGATGACAAACATTGGGACTCCTTTCAACCATTTTGCAGGACCTGAACTGGAACCGTGGCCAGTCAGACGATGCCATGACAGCGACTGTTCAACCATGTACACCTCTTGCCCCCTGCCCTGATTCTTCTAAGCTTAAAACCATCTTTCAGAACCTTGACGAGAGACTTGGAGCAACACTGAACTCCTAAATGTGTTCCTCTTCCACAGTGACCACAGGAATAGATCTCCCACCGGGTTTCTATCATTGCATACCTCTCTAATTGGCATATTATAGCCAGTGACACACTCTAACCTCTTAGGGTTGCTGGGGACCAGCATTTGCCTGAAAACACATCCTTTACAAATACATATCCCTGCATGGCCACAGAGCCCACGCTCATCCATGTTTAGGGTTTCCATTGCTGTGATGAGACACCATGACCAAGGCAACTCTTAGAAAAGACAACATTTAACTGGAACTGGCTTACAGGTGCAGAGGTTCAGTCCATTATCAAGGCAGGAGCATGGCAGCATCCAGGCAGGCATGGTGCAGGAGGGGCTAAAGTTCTATATCTTGATCTGAAGGCTGCTAGGGGAAGACTAGCAACTAGGAGGAGGGTCTCAGAGCCCACCCCCACAGTAACACACTTCCTCTAACAAGGTCGCACCTACTCCAACAAGGCCACACCTAATAGTGCCACTCAAACCACCACACACACTGTCTTCTTCATCGTCTCAAGGCTAGCAAAAAAAGTCCAAGATAGGACCCATGCATTTCAAACTTTGTCTTTTACTGGAACTATAAGACTTAAGTTGGAGAGAGGGCTTAGCAGTTAATAACCTTCAATGCCCCTACGAAGAACCTGGATTCCGATGCCAGCACCCACACTGAGTAGCTTATAGCCCTGTAATTCTAATTCTGATATCATCTTCTGACCTCTCTGAACACCAGCACACATGGAGTATTCATACACATATGCAGGCACTCACATATACACATAAAATAAAAACAATTTTTTTAAAAAATACATGTATAGTTTAGTGTTCTTGTAGGACTCCTAACAGTGGAAGCAGAGTGCCTCTGACTATTGCCTGGTCTTGGGACCCTTTTCTTCCTATTGGCTTATCTTCCCCATCCCTAATAAAAGGGTTTGTATCTGGTCTTATTGTAACTTGTTACCCCATGTTTGGTTGATATCCCTAGGAGGCCTACCTCCCCCCCCCCTTTTTAAAAGAAACAGAGGAGGAGTGGACCTGGGGAGAAGGGAGGTCAGGGGAGGCTGAGAGGAGGAGGGAGAGGAAAGTTTGGTCAGGATGTAGTATATTATCCACTAAGACAAACAGGAACAGAGGAGGGCATTTCAAGCAGACACTATGTGGTAGACATCCATAGAGATGTGTAACTGGTTCCAAGGTCCCAGAGCCTACTACAAGCAATAACTCATCTCACCGAGTCAGCAAACGATAACACCTTTGGCCTCACCCTTCATCTTCCTCTCTGGTGTGCTTCCTTCAGTGGAGACTTTTCTTGTTTTTCTCAAGCCCCTAACCCAAGCCTCCCCCTTCTCTAACTTTAGGGCATTGCATTCATCCTGCCAAGCTCTAAACACTTGAGCTAGTGAATGACATTGAACAAAACCTTTGCCCATCATTTAAGATGGATCTCTCCATTCCTCAGAGCAAAACACCTACAACATAGGGAAAAAATGCACATATCATCTCCTGGGTGGGCTGCTTCACAAGCATAAACCAAAGCAGTAAAATGCCAGAAGATACTTTTTACCTGGGCAGAAGGTAGTGTGTTGGTTTCTTTGTCTGTAATAAAATAACATGGCAAAAGGAACACAGAAAAGGTGGATGCATGTAGACTAACAGCACTGAGAAAAGGTGGATGCGTTTAGACCAACAGCATTGAGAAAAGGTGGATATATGTAGACTAACAGCACTGAGAAAAGGTGGATGCATGTAGACTAACAGCATGGAGAAAAGGTGGATACATGTAGACTAACAGCACTGAGAAAAGGTGGATACATGTAGACTAACAGCACTGAGAAAAGGTGGATACATGTAGACTAACAGCACTGAGGAAAGGTGGATACATGTAGACTAACAGCACTGAGAAAAGGTGGATACTTGTAGACTAATAGCACTGAGAAAAGGTGGATACATGTAGACTAACAGCACTGAGAAAAGGTGGATACATGTAGACTAACAGCACTGAGAAAAGGTGGATACATGTAGACTAACAGCACTGAGAAAAGGTGGATACTTGTAGACTAATGGATACATGTAGACTAACAGCATTGAGAAAAGGTGGATACATGTAGACTAACAGCATTGAGAAAAGGTGGATACATGTAGACTAACAGCACTGAGAAAAGGTGGATGCATGTAGACTAACAGCACTGATAAAAGGTGGATACATGTAGACTAACAGCACTGAGAAAAGGTGGATACATGTAGACTAACAGCACTGAGAAAAGGTGGATGCATGTAGACTAACAGCACTGAGAAAAGGTGGATGCATGTAGACTAACAGCAATTGAAAAAGAGTGGATTGGTGCTGCCTACTTTTAGCCTAGGTCTTCCCTGGTCAATTAACGTGATAAAGATAAATCTCTGTAGGCATGGCCAGAGGTCATAATCTACTGGATAGTTCTAGATCCTGTGTAGTTGATAACAACACTGAATATCGGAGATGGAGTGGAACTAAGCAAGTGAAGGGCACCCTTACCTTGCGAGACATTGAGAAGCTAAGCTGGAGCAGAGGTAGCTGCTTGTCAAAGGTGCCAGAAGGTTCGATGGAGGCCACTGGGGTAGAATTGCCACTAACGGTTTCTCTAGACCGTTAGTGGATTTGGGGTGCTATACTGTTGGCCTGCCCGGCAAGATGTGCCCACTAGTGCAGGGGTAGTGCCAAGCATGGCTGGTTTGAGAGTAACCAGCTACTTTACAATTGTATTTGTGGTCCATTCCACAGAAACTCATACATGTGTGGTACTAGAAACCTGGACTTTAGTGGGGAAACTGCTGCTGTTTATTGCTAAATGGACATGATGTACCTGTCCAAATTACCTTCTAAATATGTATTTCAAGCCCATAAATTAGTTCTGCTGTCTGCTTTGGCTGCGGGAGATGGCTCCCGTAGAGACCCATAACTGGTCAAAGTGCTAAAAGTAAGCAGATCTGTTGAACGCTCAGCAAGAAATGGAACATCAAGCTCCCCTGCTCCATGGCTCAGCAAAACTGTGGAAGAAAGGCAGAAAGAGTCTAAGAGCTGGGAGTCGCGGTGGAGTGGTGAGGTTTTGTCCTCGCGGCATACCACAGCTTTTACACTCTTGAACAAGCAGCAGCTGTGACTTTCTGCACAAACCCATACAGTATTGAGTCAGTCAGCACCCAGTGTGGAAGGGAAGGGGTTCATAAAGCCCCACGCTTCCCTGAGGCTCTGCTGGCAGTTGGTGACTTCCTTGGAGGAGAGACACTGTCTTTTGTTTTATTTATCTATTCACTAATTTGGGGTGGGGGGATGGCTGCACGACTCGAGTGTGCAGGGCAGAGGTGAATTCTGGGGTCAGTTCTCTCTCCGTCTTTCTGTGGCTTCAGGTGATGAAACTCAGATGCCAGGTTTGTACAGGTGCCTGTAACTACTGAGCCATCTTGCCAACCAGAGATGTTTTCTCCAGTGGTGTAGCCAGCCCAGGCTGCTGAAGCAACCCTAAGGGCACTCACTGGATTCTGGGAGGGAGAGACTACAGTAGTCGTGCAGTGAGAAAAACGGGCTATGATGAATCTCAGGGTTATATGAAACCATTGTGAAATGTTGATGTCAAACCTATGTCCACTTTTTACTGAGCTCCTGGAGACTATCACCTTCCTTATATTCGTCATCTAATAACAAGAGCTGCCTCAAAAATGTTCTGAACTCAATTGAGGTAAACGTCATTTTACTCAAGATAAACATCTTGCAGAAGGAATCAGCGACATGTAGGCTTGGGGACTAGAGACAGCAAACTGAGTGAGTCCCCTCTTGTCCAGTTGGTTTTGTGTCTTTTTCTTATTCCTTTCACAGAACTTAATTTCTGTTTTGACTGGTTTTCCCAGACAAGCTGGCTACTGTGGTTCTGTGGAGGAATGTTTAAGTGAAACCTTGTAACCAATTGCCACAGTAAGGTTTGGTGGTAGAGGTGGTGGTTGGTTGGTTGGTTTGGTTTGGTTTTGACTTGTTTTTTGTTGTTTGCTTTTTAAGGTCTGGACAGCATTCTGGTTAGTATTAGAGGTACTGTTTGGGTTAAAGTCAAAAGGTGGTGGCGGGGGATATCTCCTTATTTTAGCAATTATTCCCATTGCTGGACAATAACATTCAGTAAGTGACATACAATGGAAGGTTATATTGTTCCCAGGTGGAGGTTACAGTCCATCATGGTGGCAGAGGCATGGCAACAGGAGTGGGAGAGTATGTTCCCAGCCAGGAAGCAGAGAACCATTAGGAAGCGGAGCCTCCCTGGAAGAGGGGCTGCATTGTGGGCAGGTCAAGGTGATGACGGTACTTAGGACAAAAGCAAAGGGGAGAAGAGAGTAACCGTGGGATGAAGAGCTGCTGGCAAGGTGAGAGCTGCTGATACAGCAGAACTAACGGGCAGGGCAGATGTTTACTCAGTGGGTGAAGGGCAGCTGGGAGTGTTGACCACTTGATTCTCGGCCTGAAATAACTAAAGGCCCTGTGGGTTCTGGGTTATGAAACACTGAACACTGAGACAGATGGGTGAAATGGAGAATAATTGCATTTGTGGTGATCATAAACTGTGAAGTGAAGTTTAAGGAAATGTCAGATACACAACTTTGGCCTTGTCTTCAAGGATTTTGTTTTGTTTTTGGTTTTGGGTTTTGTTTTGTTTTCAGATCATGGCTTCTTGAGAATATGTAGCACATAAGAACTGAATGTGCAGCAGCTTGCCTAGGCACACAGGGTGAAGTGCAGTGACATAAAAGGCCCACATGACAGATCCTCCAGCTTTGGTTCTAAATACCAAAATCTGGAGAAGGCGGCCACCAAGAAATGTCGAATAGCAGAGAACACATCATAAGAAAATAAGGCAAGGCCACCACAACAATCCAGCACAGAGGGAAGTCAGTCAAGAGACAGATGGAAACAGCCCTTGGATTTAGTAGCAGGGAGATCATTCTATGTAACCATGATGCCATCCATGGCTTGAATGGCGTGGTGACTGCCCCCAGCAGTCATTGTATAAAGGTGGTGGTACTGGGAGGGGCCTTCTTTAGTAACTGTTCTGTAATAGAACACCTGAAAAAATTCAACTTACGGGAGAAAACAGGTTTATTGGGGCTTATGGTTTGAGGGTACAGTTTGTGGTGACAGGGAGGGAGGGCATGACGAGAGAGCAGGAAGCAGCTGGTCATATGGTGCTTGCTCCAGGAAGCAGAGAGCAATGAACCCTGGCGCCAGTCGCCTTCCACCTTTCCCTCCAGTCTGAGCTCCCAGTTCACAGGACCATTTCACTCACAGTTGAGCTTGGGGACTCCCACTTCAGATAGATCTCCAGGAAAATAGATGCCTGCACAGAGAGCCCCCGGGGTCTGTCTTCTAGATGATTCCAAATCCTGTCAAGTTGACAACGAGGATTAACCATCACATGACCTGTTAGAAGGTCCATAGCTCACTGAAGGTAAGACCTAGTACACACACACACACACACACACACACACACACACACGCACATGTACACACATGTACACACACATGTACACACACACACACACACACACACACACACACACACACACACACACCTCTTCCAGCTTGGTACTAGATGTGAGCTTAAACACTCTTGCTAGTAGGGAGTGTGATTACTGGCCAGCCTTACCAGAAATGAAACACTATCATTCAAATGGACCTTTTCCCCTTTTCCCTTTTGTGAGAAGTGTAAAGGGAAACAAAGATTTTAAGTGTGTCCAGAGCATGATCAATTGTGTGTGTGTGTGTGTGTGTGTGTGTGTGTGTGTGTGTGTGTGTGTGTGTGTGTATTAGAACCTAGGACAAAGAAGATAAACCCAAAATTCGCAGTCCCTTGTAACATGATCAGTAATATTCTGTTTATATTAATTAATACAGGAAATCATTATGGTAGCAGTTATTCTTTAACCAACTATTTTCCAAAAGACACAGAGACCTTTCAGATTTATAACAAGCCTTAAAGCCTTACAGATGGACAGATATTAACCCTCTAAGCTATCTTGTCTGCTTCCCTGACAGAATGCCCATAGATACTGGCATCTCTCCTATTTGTGCTGCCCCTGCTTCGTAAGACCAGCCTTCATAGCCAGATGCTCACGGTCCACATTACCCCGTGGTGATTTCCTTCTTCCTCCCTCTTCTCTCCCCTGTGGTCCCTACATGAGACCGCAAGCCTGGGGAACCTTTGTCCCCTCTGCCCAGCTACTTTTATTAACCAATTGGGGATAGTTGCTTTATACTTGAGAATCTGCCCATCTTTGGGCCACCAGATCTTGGGATACAGAATTTAGCATTTGATCACATAGCAATGAACTAAGTCCCAATTGGCCATAGGCAAGGTCATGGCTGGTGGACTCCATAGCTGTCTTCTCTGCCCTCCATCTCTTCCTATTGAACGTGCCGAGATGGCTGAAGGTCTTGTGTGGAATGATGGGTTCGTTCGGACAAAGCTAGGTTCTGTGTCGGTAACAGCAATGAGGCTTAACAGTCAAAGCTCATCACATGAGTCTGTCATGCATTATTTACTCACAAGACTTTATAAACCCTGGCGCTTGCTCTTCCTCAGCCCTTACAGTGTTCCTCTCATGAGCCCTCAAACTGAGTGTAGCCTTGAGCTAAAGCTGGGCTTCCTCCAGCTTCAGGAAAACCCTGGAGCTCTGGGCCCTCATCATCTTTTACCTCCTGTAGGCACTGGCTCTCTCCCAGTGCTCAGGGCTTTCCTTGTCTGTCACTCAGGGGGTTCCAACCCCCTCCTGGTTCTCAGAGCTCCATTTGTCTGACACCCTCTGACCCCAGCCCTTTCCCAGTGCTCATAGCTCCCCTCATCTGTCACCCCATGGCACCAGCCTTATCCTGGTACCAAGGCTTAATCCACTAACAATGCATTTAGTATCTAGGTCACTTTGCCCTTTTCAAAAGATTGTTTTTGCGAAGAATTCTCACAGACATTATTTTACTTACAGCCCAAGGTTCTGGTAAGAATTAATTACGTGTAACTTGTGTATATACATACATCGGTCCTTTCCTACCATCCCAACACACTTTTTCCCAAAGCGTCTTTATGAAACTGGACATCTTCAAAACACTACTTTACTGACAATTCTCATCATCTCCTAGACCGCCCTTTCCCTGGACTTTTGTGTGTAGCACACACTGTCTGGTCTCTTAACTAGCATCTACATATGTGTGAATGTGTACGGTATGGTCATCCTACACACTCTATGCTGGCCCATGTTTTCCTCACACTGGATGACACGCAGGATGCTCTCCACCCTCTCACCCCAACCCTTCCAAGCAGGAACATTCTCAGAAGAGATCCTGGTTAATGGCGATTGGAGATACACCTGTTGCTCGCTCTGTGCATTATGATGCAGCCTTTCCCTCCTTGAGTGCTTCTCGGAAGGGTAGCCAGAGGGGTGTGTTTTCCGTATTATTATGGATCTGTTCCATTGACCACTTTATCACTTTATATTGCGTTCTCTCTTCTCTCTCTCTCTCTCTCTCTCTCTCTCTCTCTCTCTCTCTCTCTCTCTCTCTCTCAATGAGTCACTTCTGAGGCTTTACATCTAGAAAATCCAGTCTGCATTTTCCAATTTTCTTTTCTGTACAGGTTCTGGATTCGATGGAATGCCATGTGCCTGTAATTTCAGCATCTAGGAAACTGAGGAAGAAGAATCATGGGTTCAAGGCTAGGCTGAGATACCTAGGGAAACAGTGCTTCCAAAAGGCAAATGTATTTGAAGAGTGGAGAGATGGCTCAGTGGTTAAGTGGTTAAGAGAACTTGTTGTTCTTACAGAGGACCCAGGTATGGCTCCCAGCACCTCCTGCATGGTGACTCACAATCAACTGTAACTTTAGTTCCAAGGGATCTGATACCTTCTTCTGGCCTTCTTGGGCATTTTTGCAATATTAAATTATAAATATATTATACATTATAATATTAATAATTATTATACAATATAATATATTGTATAAATATATTATTAGTAATAACCATCTTATATTACATGAATATATATACACACACACACACACACACACACACACACACACACACACACGCACACACTGACTTGACTCTGAGCTGTACCTCCTCATCTATTTGCCAGCACAATGGCACCTTCTTCATGATTTTTTACAAAGATTAGGTCAGTTAATGGGCACAAAGCTCTTACACAGCACAGTGACAGCACTCTCTGGTGTGTCATAGAGAATGTTAGCTGTCAGCCTTGTGACTTTAACCAACAGATTGTCTGGAAACAATGGATACCATCTCCAACAGTCTCTGCAATCTACCAAAGACCTTGTATGACTACCAATCATTTCTTGATGCTTAGTTTTTAGGAGAGGCATTGGGGACACTGTTGCTGGGCTTTCCTGGTGTCCCTTTGCACCTCTCTGCTGCATCCATACTTCTCTCCTGACTTGTGCTTCCCCAAAGGGCAAGGAAAGCAAAGGAGTGAGCCAGGAAATCATTGCCAGATCCCATACGAAGAGCTATGTTTCCTAAACAACTCCTGCTCAGTAGCGTCATAGAGGGGATCTCATCACAGCCGAAGGGAGAAGAGGCAGCCTTGCTCTTCTAACAGAATGCATGCTACAGAACCTTGCCTGAGGATGGAGCCTTCTGCTCAGGGCAGTGTGAGACTTAAGCATGTCTTCCAAGCAAGGCATGCCCCAGACATTCCTAACTTTGCCCTTCTGGCTTCCTTGGGCTTTCATGCATGTGTCTAGGCTAAAATATACCAATAGTAACATAGCTGGCTGGACTTAACCATCCCACCAGCTACCTGGTCCACCTTCAGACTCAGCCTCCTCCAGCTCACCTTGTGCCATTCAAGAGGCGTTAATAGGAGATAGTGGATCAGACACTACCAGTCAGAGCATGGACTTCAAACTAGGGTACCTGGATCACTTTAAGTCCCTGCTCAAGTAGATCCAACTCCCAGTGCCTGCATGGGCCTCTCTGGAGTCTATCCTGCAAAAACCGACCTCCAAAAGGTTGAGGGGACTGTAGACTTGTAAGCTACAGGGTGCACCGGCCCTTCTTGGTATGGATGGAGTCTAGGGGATGATGGGATGGACCCGAGATCTTTGTTGTTCTCCCACAGGTTCCTCATGGCTGAGGAAGAGTTCGTGCTCCCCTTTCCCACATACATTTGACTTTCTTGATCACAAAGCCAGTCCTACACTCTGCATTATGGTTCCCAGAGGAGCCCAGGCCTTTCCTTCTGAATCCAGTCTCTTTTATTTCACCCTTACCCAGGGTCAATGTTGTAACTGGCCATAGTAGATCATGCTGAGGGGTGTAAAGGATCCAAGCAGGTATCTCTTGGCCTAAGCCACTGGGGCTTCTTGCACTTTCTTGCTCTAATGATGACATCATCTTTTTCTTTTCACTGTTTTTTTTTTTTCTAAAGGGATGATCTTATTATGTCACCCAGTTTTGCCTCAGCCTCCTGAGTGTTTGGCATTTGCCCCAGTGAACCACCAGGCTAGGCCTATGTAATTCTGCATGTTGCCTCATATAAAGTTTAGACAATAATAAATAGTGTGATAATGATCAGATGTTGTGAAGTTGGGGTTAAACCAGTCCTAACATATGATAGACACAGGGTGCCCAAACCACACACCTTCTTCATTCAAACCAATACCACCCAAAGGAAGGATCTGCAAACTGATACCCAGAAACCCAGCATGACTCTCACCCCCACCAGCATCCTTCGCCCTGAGCTGAGGGTACCGGTTTTGACAGAACCTCCACGGAAGTGTCAGGACACTCTCGACAATCTCTTTTCTCCCCTGCACCCACATAGTCAGACGATTTCCCAGGGTAAACATGTGAGAAGCAAGCCCATCATCTCCACTGAAACCCAACCTTGCCCCATGTGGTCCCACTCGAACCCCAGGCTCAAATTTGGCTTGGCCCTCCTGGTGGCCTTGCTGGGATGGGGTTTTAAGACACTGATCCTCAGTCTCCATTACCCTTATATCCCCCAGGTCTGGCATCTCCTGGACTAAGACATCATCCCGTAGCCAGGATACCCATAGGAACCTGTGGCATGGGGGTGAGCACTCCTGGGCTGGTCCACAGTCCAAGGCTAACCCAAGCTAGGGCTTCCCCAGGCATCACTTCAGAGGGGAAGCTGACACACTGTAGGAATATAGACACACCTCTGAAACAACCACACTCTGCTTTATTGGGTGTTCCGTGGTCATATAACACAGACTTCTTAAGGAATAATAAACACGAGACTTGTATTTTACCATAATTATCTTGCCATTAAGACAGTGGTTACAAAATATAAAACAAAAATTTGAAAAAGAAAAAAGAAAGAAGTACCTTTCTGGCTACACACATGATCAGCTTTAGCACTGAAAGGTCCCCCCTCGTGGGTCACAATCACAGGTTCAAGGGTTAAAACCGTCTAGCAGTAAATTCTACAATGATGTAGAGCATCAAGTCACTGCAGTCACTCAGTTCTGAGACGCTGTTGCCTTAGGTTAGCATTTACACATGACATTCATTTCACAGACACAGAAAGCAAACCAACAGGTAAACATGCTTACACGGACTGCGGAAATCTTCCGGTTTAAAACTGTTGTGTTTGTCTTGTTTCTTTTTTTTTAAGAAAATGCTCGAAAACAACCAAGAGGCCCGCGGCCCCGTACAAGAAACATCGGGAGTGAATACTGAAGAGCTGCAAGTTTCTCAAAATCCAAAGGAATGAACCAAAAAAAATAAAAAATAAAATAAAATAAAAAAAATGTGTTTTCCAATGTTCAAATTTCCTCTCTAAGCGCAGGTAAGAAAAAAAAGAGCAAATATATTAAGTCAACCAATTTTTAAAAGTGCAATTTACCTTTATAACAATGAAAATTAACAACAAACCCAAAATACCGACCCTTAACCCCAAAGACAAAATGTGTGGACACTCAAAGTATCGCTAATTTTTGATGCTCTGTTTTACACAAGCAGATTGGATTCATAAAAGCCTACAGACCTAACACTGCTTACAGGGACCTGTAAACACATCTGGAAAGGAGTATGACAGACATCAGCAAATACAGAAAGAAGCCAGCTAGTGAAAGCCTGTCACTATAACAGGAAGAGGAAGGGTGATAGATATGAGGTGACATGGTCTCTAAGAGGCGACATGATCTCTAAAGCGGGTCATGCGGTTCCATTTGTATAGTTTTCTTCCCACAACATATTATTTCCTAAAATAGGGTTGCCCCTCTTGTAAAAAGACTTGAAGTCTAATTATCCCAAAGATTTCTACCTTTGCAAAGCCTTCCCCCATCATGTTAGACCTTTTGAAAAAAAAACTGTAAAGAAAAAGAATGTTCCTCCGACCACCACACTCACACAATGAGAAATCCCAACATTCTAGAATCCCCAAAAACGCTTCCTGGCGAAGGCTGGGCAGGGCTCCTCCACAGAGAGACTGGTCCCAGTTTGGTTGTCTCATGTGAGCTTGGGAACTGGGTTTACAGATTTAACTGGAGACTGTTACTCCTACAGTCTAATTCTTCCCCCCATCTCTTTCCACCACAAGTGACTCTATTCTGGGCCCACATGTGACAATATTGGTGACATAATCAGGACCATCCCTGTGTCTGGCAAGCCTCAAGCTCAGCCACCTCCTAGTGACGGGAATCAGCTAGCACCAATCTTAAACAGACACCAGGCTAGCACAAAACTATGGAGTGGGGGTCAAAACTAGGGTCCACTCAGGCTGTGTCTGAGGCCAAATTCAGATGCCTGGCTTTGAGAACAAACAAAAAGCCAGGGAAAAAAGCACATTGTCTCGAAGAAACACAAACCAGGAGACCAACATCTAAATCTCTCCAAGAGTGCAGAAGAAAAAGCCAGAACAGACCGGAGACACAGAAAAATGGTAGAGAACCTTCAAAAGGTCTAATCTGTTGCAAAATCTAGGCCAAAGAAGAAAACCAGTCTCTTCTCAACAGCTGACCCGGAAGAGTAAGGGATGGGTGATACAGACACATGGAACCTTTCCAGAGGGGCGGCGGTAGCCTGCCAGCCTCGGAATCAGCTTAATGGTTAAGTAATTGCATCATTAGGATGTCCAGTTCAAGACCCAAGGATTAATATTGAATCAGACTTTCAATTTAGTATTAAAAAAAAAAACACTCCCACCCCCCCATCCCTCCCCAGTCCCACAAAGAAAACCATTTTTAAAAATTTTTCAAAAGAAAAGAAGGCAGCTCAGGGTAATTCACTAAATCTTCCCCGTGACAGGAAGGTGCTGACTGCACAGCCAAGGATGTGATAAGGGCACCCTTGCTGGGATCTGCATGGTGGCGCATGTCTGCATGTTGGATGCAGCTCAGTGTGGGGTGGGTGGCTGGGCTTGGGTGTGGTGTTCATGACTGTGTAGGGACTTGGGTGAGCGAATTCAGAAACTCCAGGGGAGACCGAGTGCAGGGGGCCCAAGAGGAAGCCCCAGGAACTGGCTGCCCACAGCAACTATCACAGGCTCTCTCAAAAAAAGGAAAAAAAAATTGGAAGGAAGGAAGTCTCAGAATGTCCTCAGGTGTCCCATCCCCCATCCCCACGTGGCCTGCAGGCCTAGGAGCTTTAGCCCAGGCTGGTGATGTTGGCGCGGCCACCAGGGGGTGCCACAATGCGCTGGGTGGTGCGGCGGGGAATGTTGTCGTCAATCTGAGCACCTAGAGAAGAGGGAAGAGACAAAAAAAAAAAAGAGTGTGAGGGTCTTCAGAAATAAAATCAGACTCTTGCGGTAAGCCCAGGAACACTCCTGGGGGAAAAGCTGAGCCAAGCACACATATCCCCACCCCTTTCTCCAAACCTCACTAACTACGGTAAGTTCAAACTACAGGAAGTAGGAGGACCTGCCTGCAGCCTACAGGTCATCTCTCCCTGGGCAAGTATAAATTTGATGCAAAGTACTAGTGAATATGGCTTTTCTGACACATGCCTCTCACTCAGGAGGAGTATGGATGGTTCAGGTAAAGAATCCCAGACCTGAAATTCCCAAACCCAGAATGCTCTAAACTCTACAACTATTTTAGGGTTGACAGGATGTGACCAGTGGAAGATTCCACACTTGACCTGATATGACTAACTGTAGTCAAACTTGAGGTACTAAAAATCCTGTATCAAATCCCCTCCAAGACTGTGTCATATGCATATGAAACACAGATGCATGGCATGCTGGCTTTTTAAGATTTTATTTCTATTTTTAATTATGTGTATTTACATGTATGAGTGCGGGGAAGTTATACACATAAGTGCAGTGCCTGCGGAGTCCAGAAGAGGGCGCTAAATCCCCTGGAGCTAGAGTTCCAAGTGGTTGTAAGCTGGCTGACATGGGGGCTGGGAACAAACTTGGGTCCCCAACAAGATCGGAGTTCATTCTTAACTGCTGAGCCATCTATCCCTGCCCACACTTTGTGCTTGGACTTGGGTCTTAGTCACAACATAGGGTTCATTATCTACATATTTTTCCAGTTTTTAAAGAGGCAGACTAGCTTCCAGTCCCAACCATTTCTTTTACATAACGGACTGGCAACCTGTGCTGTCTATGTGAACGATTCGTAGATGATACACATTGTGACCAATCTCACACTTTAGGACAACAGGGCCTGTCTGCCAACCCAAAGCACCATGACACGGTCCTCGTTCATCACCGGCACAAATGGTATTTTCTAAAATCCGGCAGATGGGACAAGAAAAGGAAAGTCTGTAATGAACTATGCTGTTCACAGGTCACAAGGCCTTAGATATCTGTCTAAAGCTAAGGAAGTGGAGAGTGGAAAGGACCTGTTATGGGCCAGGAGAAAGAGGGGCAGAACTTTCCAAGACAGAAATCTACTCTTCTCCACTCACTGAGGTGTGGCTGTCACAACAACTCTACAGGGGGCTCTGCTGTGACACAGAAGGCCTGAGCAAGGTGAGGCTGCTGAAACTCCAGGCTCCACACTCATCCAGCACAGTTCCTCTTTAACAATGGACGTGACAGATCAAGGATTGTCCCTTCAGTCTGAAAGGGGTCACCCACGGGGAGTGTCTCAGCACCACATGGCCCATCAGAAGATGCTGAAACTCCGTTGTCATGTATAGTCTTTCCGTCTCTGCAGTGGTGGAGCCAAAAGCCTCGGAATGGCTCCACAAAGCTTGCTGAACCTACCTAGAACGCCCCCCACCCCCCACCTTACCCCCCCAGCCGTACCAGACAAGCTGAAACCAGACTGGTGCAGGTTCCGAACAGGTGGCGCCTGCTGCTTGGCAGGGGATGTCTTAGCTGATGAGGCCGGAGTGACCGTCTTGGGCGTCACAGACACCTCGCATACGGGTCCATCATACAGGCCACGAGGGACCCCCCTCAGCTCAGCCAGCTGAAACACACAATCGTCCCACAGCCTATGTCATGTTCACAGAGGACATCTTCCCTGCACCTTCTCAGTGTGATAGAATGGTAGCCAAGACGGGCCTGTGATGTGTGGGGATAAGCCCCTCCCCAGTATGGATAGGTACAACAGAGACAGATGTGCAACCAGCCCCCAAAGTTCTAGGCCAAAAGCTCTCCCAAGGTGACTCCCCTACAACAAGTTACTCAACTGGTTTCTTATAACTTTCCCCACTACGTCAACATCACCTTTGAACCCTCCAAGAAGCCCCCGGTCGTACTGTGAAAAGGGTCTTGTGTCATTTTCAGAATGAAGGTGTCTTCCCAATAGCACTCCTCTCTTATTTCCCTTAAAGCTCCACTCCCTCTCCACCTCGCAGTTCCTGACCACCAGCCATGCACTGTTCACCCTGCCCTGAATACACTGTACACCACAGATCGTATCCGTCTTCTAGTGTCTTTATCTCCACCCTTTGGCTTGAGAAACTCTTACTCAGCCTTCAAAACCCAACTGACATCTTCCACATCATTGTCCTCCATGACTCGAGAGCCGTTCTTCCCTCCTCTGGCTCCTTACCCCACACTCTGCAACAAAGCTCTGATCATCCTTGACTCGTCCAGGGGCAGTTAACCTTCCGGATGAAAATGTCAGGTTTTCCTGATCCTCATGTCCCCCATCTCAGTATTCTGACTCATGTGCCTAATGGCCATCTGTGGAGTGGAACTCAACCCGTGATGTTTAAAAGTTAGCAAAAGCACTCACCCTGCTCCTTGCCTTGATGCGTTTGTACACAAAGTCAGGGAAGGGCTTCCGGGGAATGTAGCGTCCTGAGCCTTCCGTGACATGCAACGTGCCGTCCTCCAGGACAATCTTGCCCTGGCTGATGACCACCAGTGGGGAGCCCCGACACTCCATGCCTTCAAAGATGTTGTACTCAAGAGCCTGCGGAGGAGACAAGCCGCTCAGAACAGTCCTGGACTGGACTGATGGAGTTTACTGACAAACCCCAGAGAAGAAGGCTGTCCTTGCTGGCCACCCCAGGAACACTTGATTTCTCTGCCTAGAATGTGGACTATCTCACCCACATCTCCAAATCTGAGGGGGAAAACAGCTGAAGAGAATAATTGTGTGTGCGCGTGTACGTGTGCATGTGCGTGTGTGTGTGTGTGTGTGTGTGTGAGAGAGAGAGAGAGAGAGAGAGAGAGAGAGTATGTGTGAATACTTAATTATTCCAGGTGGGTCTTGTGGGGAAGACCTATAAACCCAGGATTCTGGGATAATAAGATCGCAGGTCAAGGCCCTGCCTTTAGCTATATAATGTGTTCAAGGCCAGTCTGGGTGATTTAGTGGAGTGATTTAGGTCAAAGTAGAATGGAGATGTGTGTCTCAGTGGTAGAACTTAGTGATTGAACCCTTAGAATGCACAGGAGCCTGGATTCATCCACAGTACTATACAAAGAAGGGAAAAGAGAAACAATAATGGGGTGGGGTGGGGGGTCTTCCCATTTGCACCAAGTCTCCCCTGAGCAGACTGAATTCCCAAGGCGTGCCTCTGAACAAGGACCAAACTTAATTGTGAAATGAGGCCATTTTCTCATGGACCTGCCTGGATTTCCAGTCTGTAAGCAGCCTGTGGTTAAACCAAGCCTCCCCAACTGGTGGTACATAAAGACAATAAGCCCGTGACAGGCTTGAGGTTTAGTTTCCTAATCGACCCACCCATGTTTAGGGGCTCATGTCACTGAGAGTGAAAACAGGCAATTTGGCACACCCTCTCAGGAAACAGGCGGTTTGCCTGCCTGTGCATCTGTCAGTCAGAAGCAACAGAAAAACAAGAGACTTTCTGACACAGAATGCTCCATAAGTCAGAGTAGTGTCCCTAACTCTGGCTCAGCTCAGGCTGAATGCCTACGGCTCTTTCCTATGACTGTCTGCAGGCACAAATGGCTACAGCTGGAGAGTAACATGTGGCACAGAGCATGTGCTTCTGGGAAAACTCCTGCCAAGGGAGGGGAAAGAAAAAACCTAGAGCAGTGGTTCTCAACCTGTGGGTCAAGATCCCTTTCAGAAGGGTAACCTGAGACCATCAGAAAACACAGATGTTTACACTAGGACTCATAACAGCAGCAAAATTACAGCTATGAAGGAGCAACCAAAACAACTTGATGGCTGTGGGAGTCACCACAACATGAGGAATTGTAGCTAAGAGTCCCAGCATTAGGAATGTTGAGAACCACTGCCCTTGAGGTTCTGTGAGAGGGCAGAGCCACACCAACACCCGGGTCACAGGTCATCTCCGCTCGGTGCAGCGGCTGGAGAGGACAGAGAAAGGACGCGTGGCTGAGCAGAATGGAGGAAAGTAGCACTGCCGTGACTGTTGCCAGAGCGGCTCAGAGCGGCACAGAGAATCATGGGATTGCTGTAAACAAAAGTGGAGAGGCGCAGCTGCTAGCAAGTGGCTCCTCACAAGGACTGAAAGACTCTGGGCGCCATCACATCTCCCATCTGTGTACGAGCACGGTAGCCAAAGGGAGCCGGGTCCTCCAGGGGGTACTCAAGTACCTGGGGTACCTGGGATGCATCACCTCTGAGGTATCCCACAGCCCATTTTCAGCTCAAGGCTGTCAAACCTGCCCGGTTTGACGGCAGTGGGAATTTAAACCTCAAGGCTATATGAGTGCTAGCCTTCAGTTCAGAGTCTTGGGGGACCTTCCTTAATGTTGAAGCAGAGGCGTGCTGGGATGGTTCACATGATCTCCCCAAGGACAGATCTCCATCGCCCTGATCCCATATGAAGAACATGCCAGCTCTGCACTTTTTTTACCCAGTCCCAAACTAGAGACCGCATCTCAAGGGTTGTCCTTCACAACATCTCTCACGATCTCTCACGATCAGTTTTGTCTTGGAGATGGCGAAAGATGGGTGCTGAATAACAGTGGATTGTGTCACTTAAAGCCTGCCTGAGAACTTATGTTTCCTTGGTGCCACCCTCCCCAGACATATGTGGCAATGACACAAAAAAGAACCTTGGTGAGAGGATCCTGTCTCCTCCGAAATGACCTTGGGAAGGGATAAACATCCTCTAAGATCAAGGTGAAGCCTACCACTTCCCTATCACTTCCTAAACTAATGATCCATCCCAAACACAGCCTTGACCTTGGCCCTGTCATGCCAGGTCTGCCATCTATCAATGGAGTGGCCTTAGATACTTCTCTGACATGCCTAACCTATGAAAGGATACTGTCACAAAAGCACCCAGTCCCCTGTCCACTGCTGGCTGATCCCTTCCCTTTGCATGAGCACTGGCCCCTGGCACCCGAGGTCTTGGATAACACACGAGCTGGGGCTAGTGGTCTAGGAAGGAGCTGACGGTACGGCTTTTGGAGCCATGTTCCCTCTCCCTTAAAATACAGAGGGAACCAATGCCATGACTCTAAGTCAGTGGTTCTCGACCTTCCTAAGGCTGTGACACTTAATACAGTTCCTCATGTTGTGCTGACCCCCAACTGTAAAATTATTTTTGTTGCCACTTCGTAACTGTAATTCTGCTAGTTGTGAATTGTAGTGTAAGTATCTAATATGTAGGATAGCAGACATACAACCCCTGTGAAAGGGTCATCGGACACGCCCCCAAAGGGGTCTTGATCTATGGGTCGAGAACCTCTGCTCTAAGTGATTTAAAGATGTTCAAAGATGGGATCTCAGACTTCCTGTCAGTGGCTGAGGTGGGAGGGCCGCACCACCACTAAGCATGGGCATTTTAACTTCACCCACGTGAGTTTCCAAAACTTACAGTGCAAACCCTAACGGAGGATTAGCAATATGGAAGTTAGATTTTTCACACTGAAGCCGGAACCTAGAATCTCATTTGTACTTCACCAAATGGGCAGTGTCACACAGGCGTGCTTAATGCCAGCCCCTACAGCAGGGGGAGACAATGAGGTGCCTGGCAGAGCCACACGGGATACTGCCCAGAACAGGGTGACATAAAAATGTCATGCAAGTGGCAACCAGTCCCCACAAACCCTCACTCCTCCCTGCTCTCTTGCCCGTCTAGGCAGGGAGGTCCCAAAGCCACATAGCAGCCCAGCCACCTGTGTCTTTGATGAGCCTTGGCATCCCTTTTTATTCCCTCTGGGGAGGGCACTTTCCCCACCCTACCCTACGCATGCATATGCAGTCTGGTATGGAAGAATGTTGAAAAATTAAGGCTTCTAATTCTGGCTCAACCGCAAGATCACTATGTAACGTTAGACTGGTCACTTAAGCTCTCTGCACCTCTCGGTTATTTATCTTCCTGCTTGAGATAATCACAGCAGACCCTTTAGTGAGAAGGTCCGATGAATAGTGGGATTATGAAATGATAGACGTACGCACAGAAAGGTCAGCCCTGAGGACGCCACTGAGGAGCCCAAGATGGATATACAAGTTAAAGCAGGCTTGGCACTAAGGCTGTGCTGAACCAGCAGGGCAAAACCAGCTATAAAGATGGAGTCCAGCAGTCTCCCCATGAAGTACCCACCATGGAGGCACCCACAGGTACCAAAGAAGCTGGCACTGAGCCCAGCATGCCCCACCCGGAACATCAGAATTTGAGATTGTGAGGAGCTGCTGGTGTCTGACAGCCTTGCTTTAGGCTCACTGAGTCCACAAAATCTCAGAACACCCGAATCCCTGGCTCTCAGTTGGAAACACCAGGATGCTAACAGACTAATGAGTACTAACATCTCCCAGCTCTGTGACCAAGAGCTTCCCCAAATTCTATAGTTCCTAAACTGTGACCCACCGCCTGCATTATTTCTTCTATGAAAAGAGAAGCCAATTTCCTTTAGAACAAGAAGCATAGCTGTCAATCACTCCTGAGAGAGGACTGACAGGAAGTGACACTGCCCAATGGCTGCCTCGGGAGCAGACACTTGGCTGCTCTAGCTAGGTCCCTTGCAGTAAGCACAGGACACAAGGTGCTGCCCAAACCATGACAATGGAGTGGTGCCTGACTTCTAGAAGCTTCTGAGCCAGTGGCTCTCAACCTTCTTAATGCTGAGACAACATATTACTGTTGTGGTGACCCCAACCATACAATTATTTTTACTGCTACTTCATAACTGTAGTGTGCTACTGTTATGAACCGTAATTAAGTATCTGATATATGAACCGTGTCAAAGGGTCATTCAACCCACAAAGGTGTCACAATCCAGGGGCTAAAATCCTCTCCTCTAGGAACCTTGAAGGTGTAAGGACAGAGGCTATTGTCTCTGAAACATTGCCAAGAGTCTTAGTCTTATAGATCTCAATAAAGAAAGTAAAAGGGATATTCTGGCCCTTGGGACACTGCAAGTTAACAACACATCCTGGGAAACTTTACTCCTGTCCAATTGAGGTCCTTCCTGAATCCCTGGACTGGCCCTGTCTCTTGGTCCCTGCAACACACATGTCTACTCATGACAAGGCAAGCCTTACACTGTTGTGCGTCTTGGCAGAGATGGTCTTCACACTGTCAGGGTCCCAGATGACCAAGTCTGCGTCAGATCCCACGGAGATACGACCTTTCCGTGGGTAAAGATTGAAGACTTTGGCTGCGTTGGTGCTAGTCACAGCCACAAACTGGTTCTCGTCCATCTTCCCAGTGACCTGAGGGGCAAAGCATATATGTATGTATGTATACACACACACACACACACACACACACACACACACACACACACACACACACGTGGGGTTAGAAAGCTGAAGTAGAACAGTCATAAAGGATCACATGTTGACATGCAATGCACCCTGAGATTTCCCTTCCACCAAAGTTCCCAACATGTCTGGGCTTCTAGTCAGTAAGTCTCAGCCCAGCATCCGGCTTTCCAAGGTATTGGCCAATCATTTCCTGAAATCCTTCCATTCTAAACATAAGAGACCAAGGAAATGAATGTGCACTAAAAAAGAAGAAAAAAATTAAATGGCCAAAAAGCATATTAAAAAAATTCATTCCAATCAGCAACCAAAGAAATTATCAAATAGCAAAGACAAAATTCACCAACTCAGTAATGTTTTGGGCTTCTACTCCTAAAACCGGCTGAGGAGTGCCATCTACTGTGTCAGATGTTGTAATCTTTACATTAGGAATGTTAACATGTATTCACAGTCTTTAACACTCCTTTAATCCCAGCACTGGGAAGGCAGAAGCAGGTGGATCTCTGTGAGATCCAGCCTGGTCAACATAGTGAGTTCTAGGACAGCCAGGGAAGTTACACAGATAAACCCTATCTCAGAGGGGGGAAAATCAAGCATTTTACTGAGTGTGGTGGTCCCACCTCTCATCCCAGCACTGAGGAGGCAGAGGAAGGTGGATCTCTGTAAATTGGAGACCAGCCTAGTCTACATTGCTAGTTTTAGGCCAATCCAGGCCACATAGTGAGACCCTGTCTCAGGTCAGGGGGAAAGGAGATAAAAATAAGTTTCTTATTTCTCCTGTGGATTTAAGAATGAAGCATGATATATCAGGAATTGCTTTGACAGGCTGTGAAGCTGTGTGAGATGCTAATGTCACCTACATGCTGACATGTTGTGCACATGAGTGCTGGCAAAACCTGAAGACATTCCCCATTTGCTGTAGCTTGCCTCTGACACAAGGTGATTTGCACTCACACAATGTAAAGAATTCATTAAGAATCAGAAAATCTGTTATTGCCTTTTCAAACTGAGGAGGAGAAAGATTCCAAACCCCCAAGGTCAGTATCTGTCCAAAACAGGTTGAGCAGAAGCCCATGGTGGGTATGAACACCAAATACACTCTTCAAGAAAATGGAGTGAGGACTGTTGACTGGGAAGGTCACCAAGGGACTAAAGAAGCTATTTCCTCCTCGATGCAGGACTTGGGTATAATATTTAGAAGGAAATCAGCTTTTAGGAATCGTCTTGATTTCCATACAGGAGAAATACCATCTTCCAAGTTCTAATTTCTAGAATGCTCTCAACTGGCCAACATTAGCCTCACATCCAGAGACAGGGACATGCCTGGGCCAGCCACGAGGAAGGCCATCAGTCCTTACCACAGCTTTATCCCAAATGACAGACATCCGCTCCTCAGTGCCATTGGTGCCCTCTGGAATCAAGGTGAAGTTATCCTTCCCCACAGCCTTCTGGGCAGTGTTGAAGGTACAGTGGGCACTGCCAGTGACCTGGAGGTCTCCACTGGAAGGAAACACATGATATAAAGCTTCCTTGCAGGGCAACAAACTTCCATCTATTTAGTGAGGTATTTCACAGGTGATGTCTCACCAACCATACTAGCACTCCCTCAGATTCTTCAGCTGGCTGGTCAGAATGACCCAGGTTTATATCAGGAAGTCCCAGCCAAGAAGGCAACAAAATAATCCCTTGTTCTCACTTAGTGACCCTAACTTTCGTCAACAGGGGTCTGTTTTTAAGCCTGTTCCCAGCCACCATGTTGTCACCGATGGATTCATTTTGGTCTGAGGAGATCCAGAGTGTGGATGTGAGCAAGTCAACAGAACTCACCAGGACAGCAATGAGTTGAGAAAGTCTGGAGTGGTTGGGTCGGGGCTCAAGGGTGGAGAGGTGACAAAGGCAGCGGCCTTGGCCCAGTTCTTGCTCCAATAATGAGAGCCATCAGTCCCCAGGCTGGCAGTGATGGGCTCACCATACACCACAGTTCCTGAGAAACAGAACACAGGTGGCTCAGTCTGACACACTAAGAACAAGAGACCACTCTTAGCGGGCATCAGGACATGCTTGGCACTATAGAAGGCTCCAACACTCCCTTCTTGAGAATACAGCCTCACCTCACAGGTGACAACACTGATGACTGAAATCCAGAACCCTAGGCAATCAAGGCCACTCAGCTAGATGTCCTAAGATGCCCTCCTCTGTGGACTCCACCCTCTCCTGAGGCAATCCTAAACATTATACATGTTACATGCCACGATCTCCAACTCAGGTAGTTTCCTCCAAAATGAAAGCCTCAGAACCATCCAGAATCTTCCACTTTGGATGATGAACGGGTTTAACCTTCCTATGCAGAAGTTGGCCTCCCTGCTCATACCTGAAGCCCCTGCCCTTTATCATGTCTAATTCTAGAGAGGGAACAGAAGTCACAAATAAAATCACAGAGCCCAGGTATCACAGAGCAGTGCCAGGATCTTCCAGAGACGCCCAGATGAGTAAGTTGCCCTCAGTGGCATCCATCAGAGTGGCATTTGACTTTATGAGAATCTATGGTAGGCCACTGGAGTTTCAGAATCTTCAGAAGCCCAGGACAACTCTCTACAATGTCCAGGAGAAGATATCAACTCCCCTGAAGTTCAAACGGTGTCTTCTCTGTCCATTCAGAGTAGGCCACACAAGCGGGGACGACTTACACTGGCGGCTGTCAGTCCTGTGTTCCTTAAATGCCTTCCTCTCTTGACCAGGCCTCCTCCCCCTCCTACGCATTCCAGCAGGTTTTAGGTTTGTGCTTGCTTCCTCGGCTCCCCAACCACACTCTGTGACGCAGCAGAGCTTTCTTCACAGAACACCCTCCACATACCATTCTCCTCCACACCCCATCTAAGAACCTCTTACGCCATGTCTTCCAGGTTTAAAACAAACGAAAACCCATCTATTCCCTGAACATCCATATCTCTCATGATTCAAAGCTAGGCGCTTCTCTTTTACCTAGCCGAGGCTGGCCTTGAACCCACTATGTAAGTAGCAGAGTATGACCTTGAACTTCTCATCCCCCTCCCCAGACTCCAGAGAGCTGAGATTACAGAAGAGTGCCATCAGGCCTGGCCTTTCAGCCTCCCCTTTAACGGCCCAGACATCATGGCACCCCTAGGCATTGTGTTCTACGCCCAAACATTCACCCACTTTTGAACTTTTTGACTCTTGATGGAGACACAATAATCATTTTTCTACCTGCACACAGTAGGCACTTAACGAACATGTGTGAAGCCCACTCAGTGCTCTTAACATTCAACTAATTAAAGACCAGAGAGCTGGAACTTTCCCTCAGGTTATCCAAATCCAACTGCCTCTCCTCTGTCACCCAGCCAAGCTTCTTTCTTCTCCAAACACACAGCCCTCAAGGCCAAACCCTTCTCAGTCAGGAATGTGTCTCCCTTCCTCTTCAGTCCTTGCAAAAGCTTATCACTGGATACTATTCCACAACACCCTCTTTGCCCAGACACTCAAAACTGGCTCCAGGGAGCTGCCCCCTCCTGCCTCAGGAATGTCACAAAGAAGTAGCTGTTCAGTGAGAGGATGTTGGGAAGCCACAGACGCAGCTGCCTCCCATCCATAGGCCAGCCTGTAACAGTCTCCAAGCAGGAGGAGGGCTTCTAGAACTGGGGGCAAGCATGCCCAGAAGGAAATCCCTAAAAGAAAGTGCCAGGAGAGGAACCCAGCATTCCTGACTCTCTCAGTAGAAGTTTGTACAAGCAAATGAAAAAAGACCTCATAAAGCTGAGGTCAGCTGTCAGCAGTACCTCAGGCCAGTCTGAGATGCAGCGGCAGAGCAGGGCAGCAGCAGTTCTTGCAGGAACTTCCAGCAACACATCTGGTGAAATCTAACCCCCGATCCAGCCGGGCTTGAGAGTCCTGCTGCCCACTGCCCACCTGAGCACACGGCACCTGCAGCCCGCAGGGTATACAGGTTTGGTTACCATAAAAAATTCAGAAGAGCAATGGTGCTCGGAGGAGAAATCAACAGCTCAGCTATGTGGGAAATCTGCATTCCCAGAATGCCCTGGAATTTGCCATCCTCTATCTTGTCACTGAGTCTGCAGCTCCATCCCAGCTTTGGAAATCTGACTGAAGGAGGCTGGTACTAGAAACAGATGGGCTTCACCTAAGATCCGAGTGGGAGGGGCGTTACTTGACAAGGGCTGGATTCCCTGCTCTCTGCTACTGTAGCAAAAGCCTTCGGCCTCTGGAAACCCCAGGATAGTTCAGAGCTTCCAAGATCACTGGGGACCTTCCTTCCTTAGACAGAGTGAGGTCCCAACCCAAGCTGGAGTCACGCAGAGACCTGGGAAGAATGAGGGTGTCCAAAACTATGGCCTCCTTGTTTTGCTCTATTCAAAAAATTTTTTTAAATTTTATTTGTGTGTGTGCGTGCGCACACAAATACGGAGAAATGAGTGTGGGCAGCCAGAAGAGAACGTTAGACCCCCATGGAGTTACAAGTGGCTGTAAGGAATCCAATGTGGGTGCTAGGAACTGACCTCTGTCCGGTCTTCTGCAAAAGCTGAGCAATGTCTCCAGCTCCTGCTTTGCTCCAGCTAACCCTCCTGAGGGAATCAGAGGCCCTTACACGCCTTTATTTCTACTTTTTTAGCTCCACAAATTAGGAAGGGGCCCATCATGTCCAAGGCCTCCCACTTTCAGGAGAGTATGGTTCAGACGCTGGTCTCTATACCCAACACACACACACACACACACACACACACACACACACACACACACACACACACTCTCACTTCAGTGGCTCAGTGCCTTACCATAGGCTCCTCTTCCTATAAACCCTGGCTGGAGGGAGCCCTGGACTGGCTTGCAGAGCTCAGTCAGACCACAGACCCCAGTGAGCTGCTGTGTGCCAGCAATCATTACCACTACTAATAATAAACCACGAACAGCTTAATTGGTCCTTTTTATGCTTCTCTAAATACACTGCTGATGCTTTCTTGGCGGCTGTTGTAGTTTCATGAGTCTCTTCTCCAGGGAAAGTCTAAACTGAAAGATGTGACCCCAAGCCAGACTCTGGAAGGCACACTAGTCAGGCAAAGAATGCAGGGGATGGGGGAGAATGGGGAGGGTAATGTTTACTCATAACCAGCCCCAGGGCTGAACACATTCATGAAGACTGGCTAACTGCAAGCTGGGGTTGGGAAATGTTTGACAGCTTCAGGCTCCAACAGCTCGTCATCTCCCGTGAACGAGAAGCAGGACAAATCCCAAGCAAGAGCAATGGAAAATCACATGTAGGGAACTCAAGGCACAGTCACGGAAACCCAGGGAAATGAGGCAGGCAGACCCACATCTCTGGTCTTTTTCTTAAAGTGCTCCGGCCACAACCCCAACTGCCTGAGATCTATGCAGATCTGAGAGCAAGGATGGTTCCATTCTATAGCAACAAACTGTGCATGCATACATACATGCGTGTGTGAGGGTGTATGTGTGCATGTGTGTGTGTGTGTGTGCGTGCGCGTGTGCGCACGTGCATATAATACACGTGGGGTAGGAAGCTGCCCATCTAGAAGACAGTGTATCTGGATCTCTATAAGTAAGCTAAACTGGCTGGCCAGTGAGGCCAGAGATCTGCCTCCCCAACACTCGCATTACAGGTATACATCACACACAACTTTCTTTACGTGGATTCTAGGAGACAAATTCAGGTCCCTGTGCTTGTTTGCAACTCTATCTTCTCCCTAGCTCTGTTTTTGTTTGTTTTGGTTTTGTTTTGTTTGTTTGTTGAGTCAGGATCATGCTAATATATAGCCCAGCCTGGCCTTAAACTAACAATCCTACCTTTATGCCTCTGTTTACCTAGCCTTAGAATAATCCCTCGTAGTTTCATGATCAGACTTCTCATGATATTAATCCCTATCCCTGTGCTGGCATCATAGGCATATACATCTCAGGAGATAGGAAATAAAATATTCAGGATACATTTTCTGAGTTCCTAGAATTGATTCTCTACTGTGAGGTAATTCATTGGTTCTAATGATTCTTCTTATAGTAAGGAAAACATATGTAATCTACACCACAATGATGTGATAAAATACACAAGGCATCACTGGGAGCCTTGAGTCAAATACTTGTATGAGGCAAGGGTCTGGTGTTGTATTTGATGCCAGGGGACATTTCTAAAAATCAAATTAACAGAAAGACACTGGTTGGTTGCCTTTAATAGTGCTAGACAAAATGGTTGGAAAGAATGAATTTAAGGATTCAAATTCCCAGCTCTATCTGCCCTGAAAGAGCCAGAGAATGTGTTACAGACAGAGAGCACAGGTGGCTGAAAATAAAACCCAGGATCTTATCCCACTGGGCTGAATTACAATGCAATCTGAATTCCCAGCCTCTGGGACACATGCTGTTCAAATGGGAGCAGTGACTAGGAAGTGCATTCTGTCCCCACACAGCCTTCAGACGATGTGAGGGGCACCGTCGTCTCTTACCTAGTCTCCAGCCCTCCCTAAAGATTTCTACTCCAGCAGCATTACCGCATGAGCCCATGCCTTGCAATAAATCCACCTCTGTCTGTCTGTCCCCTCCCCATCCTTCAATGGGCTGTTTCTCTGGCTAGTGGACTCTGCTGGGAGTTTATGACATTCACAACCCAATCCACCTGACACCCTCAATCTCAAGTCTGGTTCAAGAATACTATGTGTTAAATTAATTAGTTCAACCTCAAGGTCTCATCCCCAAGGTGAATTGATCTTCATATATGACACGACCATGAGATTTTCATGATGTTCAACATCCCATTGACCTGTAGATCAACAGAAGTCTTATCTTGGCTTTGGATTTAGTGTCCCTCCATAGCCATGGTTCTTTGAATGTGGCTACTCCTTAGTTTTAAGGGTAGGGAAGGAGAGTCCATGAGTGACATCAGCAGGTACTGCCCATAGGTCAGCATTCCCTCAGGAAGGCCTCTGTTGCCACACAAGGAAGGCTCCTTGTGTGAACAAAAGGCAGCCTGAGAAAGGGTGGAGGGAGAAGTCCCCACCTTGGACACACAGGACAAACAGATGGCAGGTGTCTGGAATCATGCCCATTTCTTCCCACAAGCTGAATGACTGGCAACAACATGTTCATTTTCTGCATTTTAATTCCTCTTCTGTGGCACAAGCTGACCAAATCAACCACTGTCCAGATTCTTCTTAAGACTAAAACCCAAGTCAGGACTTGATGGCACAGGCCTGTAATCCTTGCTCTTCAGGATGCTGAGACAGGAGAATTACAAGTTCATGGCCAGCCTGGGCAACATAGAGTCCTTGTCCCAAAATACAAAGTAAGATGAGGTACCAGGATAGAGTGCAGAAAAAGAACACTTGTCTGGCATGTGCAAGGCCCTGGGTTCAAATCCCAATAATGCACAATAATGAAAGAGAAAATAAGAACATTCAGGAAAAATTAAAATCTGGCTAGTATATTCCAGTCTTGGCTGTGTTTCATTTCCCTCTGTACACAGTGAGGTTAGTAAAGTGGTGTGCTGTTGTATGGTACAGAACAAGGTAGCCATGGGTCACTCAGAAAATACAGGCTGCCATTGAGCTGGGTCTAGCTGGCATGCAGTTACAGTCCTCACAGACATCTCACCCCATACTTTAACATCCATCCCATTTCGCTATCCGCCCTAATGTCTCCCACCTTGGACACAGGACCAGAGGGTCTGTGGGTGTGTAAGGAAATGTAACGCACATGGAAAGAAGAGCCAGCCAATGTTTACTAAGATAACTGCTGTTCTGAGTCCTTCCCACAGCCTGAACCTCACAGGCTCTCTCTCCTATATGCTAGCCCTGCTTGGCCACAACAGCACAGACCACTCCCCTGTGCCTTTCTGCTCCCCCTCATCCTCCCTCCAAGGGCAGATGCTGGAGGTCAAGACCACATTTTGTTCCTGGCATTGAGGCCTGAAGCATCACATAGGAAAAATATGTGGACGTCTCTGCCTTGGCTTGGCATATTGAACACCCTCCAGGTTAAACCATCACTTTACATCCTTCAGCGGCAAGGACGCCTGATTACTGGACACATCTCTACTCTCAGTATCTCATTTAAATACAAGTGTCCCCCTGTGAGAAGAGTAACTACCACTTCCTTCCCTCTGGAAGTGAGAAACAGATAAGTGATAGTAAGTTATACAGCCAAAGTCCCATGAACAGGGTCTGCTTCTGAACAGTGTTATTAATTCCAAGGAATGAATCCTAATACAGCCTGCCACTGTCTCCTTCTTCATTGTCTGAGAATACCTGTTTCTTATTACCTGGGTCTATGCTGACGGTCAGGGTCCAGGTTCTCCCTGAACTAAGTCCTAACCCGTACAGAACACAGAATTTCCTCTACCAAAATAACCTCCAAGAGGAAAGGTGAGTTGGTCAAACATTAAGAGGGAGCTTTGAAGCCTGAAGTTAGAGGCCCAGTCATCAAGCTTAGCTTTACTCTTCCCAAGCTCTGAGCTTCAGAGGGAAACAAAAGACAAAGGCTGCGCCCAGACTGCATCCTGAGGATGTTTGGAAATCCCAACTGGGTGGCAAGAGCCTCCCTCACAGCTCTCTGGAGGGCCAGAGCCATCTGCTGCTCTTGTTAGCACTGGAAGACAGTGGAATTCCCCAGTGACTTTGAAGGATGGCAGGGCAACCCTGAGAAGCATGGTGTGGGCACAGCTGGAAGGTTCTGGAACAGAACTGACTGAATTGTTTCCCTTTCTGAGCAGACTCAAAAGTTAAAAGAAACAACTCTGAGGTAGCATGCCGAAGTGAAACTGTATGCCACACAAGCACGTGTTAGCCCCACCCTTCAGGGGTGGCCAGAGGCTTGGGAGAGAGCATGGGTGCCGCTGAATTGCTGCTCACAATTCTGCCCTAGCTGTGGTCTGTCAAGGGGCTGACACCCGCCCTCTGCCAAGGCCAGCCTATGGTATTTTACACTTTGGGCAGGAAGGCCACAGGAATCTAAAATCATGTGACTGTTTCCCTTAACTAATTTCTCATTAATCACATAGGTGCTGAATGACCAGTAAAATACACAAAATTAGCTACCCGCCATGGTCCCATTTTCAGACACGGAACCCACTATGCCTGTGCTACATTGAAAGGAAGTACCAGGAAGGGTGTTCACTGCTGAAGCTGAACACCCAGCCACCTTAAAAGTGTGCCTGGATGATAGAGGACCACAGACTTCAGTCAACACCTACAGGGTCTCTTCAGAAAATAACGCAAAGCAAATTTTGAACAGATTCTGGATGCCATTCCCAGTATGGCCTGGTAGTACACACCTGTGCTCCCAGCACCCAGGATGTGGAGGGAATGGGGTCAGAAGCTCCATGGTGAGCCACACAGGCTGTTCCAGGCCAGCCTGGGCTATATGAACCATGTCTCAAAACATCAAAATGCTGCTGCCATTGCTGCTAATACTAAATAAAAGGCAGATTCTTCAAGCATCCAGGAGAGGGCAGGCTCTCAAAAATTAATAGCAACTGGTCAAAACTGAGTCCCAGAAAGTTCCAAAGAGCAAGAGCCAGAAATTACTGGAATGTTCTGGAAGCCACTGTCTCTTGGGGCAGGCTGACTGAGTCGTCACTGAGCAATTTCTTCTGGAGCTTGTACCAAGTCACCCATCATTGAAAACATCCCACAGCCCTTACTGATTCAGGAGGATCACGCAGCAAAGTACAAACAACCTACGGGCCAAATGGCAGAGGCAGAGAGAGGCAGAGGCACCAGTGAGCCAGGGAGAAAAGCAGATAAATGGAGATGGAAAGATACACAAGCAGGTTGTGGAGGCAAGAAGGAAGATAGGGATCCCCTTGCAATGCTCACTTCAGATCAGGACAAGGTTCCCATCAAGGCCAATGCTATGACTTCCAGCTCTCTATGCTGTGCTTGACGCCCTAAGCATACATAAAGCACGAAGTATGGTTAGCCAACCTGGTATAGTGCGGCAGGTGGCAACGGACGCTTATGCATAATGAAACAGATGCTCCCTCAGGGAAAGTGCTGGAAGCCACACTTAGTAAATTAGCTTCCAAGACCTGTCTCGGGAGAAGGGGCTTCACTCGGTATACATCCACAGTATACCTGCAACGAGTAATTTGAGGTGAATAAACACGTGTGTCCCACACAAGCTTCTGACTGATTCCAGGTAGAAATCCCCGCCCAAGGAAGACACACTTTGCACAGTAGCATTCCCCAGAGGGGAATGTAGCCAGTTTGCACAATAGCATTCCCCAGAGGCGAATGTAGCCAGTTGTGTAGCCAGTGAAAAGTGATGTAACCTATGTATGTAACTAGTTTGTTTACACAGAATCAAACTGAAAAATCAACTTACACAAAGAGGAGGATACCTGCCCACGTGGCCTTGGCTTTAAATAGATACGAACAAGGCCACAGCCACGGAACAAAGGGAGGAAACTAGCGCTGCCCGCTCTGCTGGGCTGCAATTAGGTTAATGCTGGAACCTGATCAAAGTGGCCCAGTTGGCATGAGGGTCGGAAAAAGAGCCTCCTCCATGAGCCGCCGCCTTCCCTCCACCTGCCCAGGGTACGTCTGAAAGGCCCTCGAGGCTCACCCTTCTTCCGTGCCTGGGCGATGACTTCAGCAGCACTCTTGCTCATCACCTTGGTGACATACAGCGGGCAGTTGGTCTGATTGGCAATGGTGATGGACCGGTTCACAGCTTCAGCCTCGACCTATGGGAGGGCAGATAAGCATGAAAACCCCGCCTACCCTCATGCCCATCTTTGTCCTTATTCGCCAACAGACACACGCGGATTCCCAAGGCTCTTTCCTACGTGGCATCCAGGAGAAAGATGCGCAGGCTCCAACTAGACCCACAGTAACTCTGTGCTAGGACCTAGCCAAGTGGGTTGTAACCACCATGGGTGAATACTGGCAGAAAACAAGATATTCTGAAGATAACTTTTGTGACTCCCTTTAGTTATCAAAGAACTGAAACAATGGCCTCTAAGAAAGGAGTTTTCTGAGGAGAAATTTCACAGTGGGAGAAGGAAGAGCCTGAAGCTGGGTGCCCGCCAGAGGAGAAACTTGTCTCCAGGAAAGACAGCTCACACAGTTCTGAGGACACAGAACACCTTCCAGGAGAGCGAAGGCCAAGGCAGAGATGGGTGGGAGGGACCGCACCATGACGTGGACTGTTTGTCTAAGCGTGCTTTTGTGCTTTCTCTCTAAAAAGCTCTCATTGCTTTGTTCTTAGGTCTGTGCACATGCACGCTGGTGCCTATGGAGATCAGTGGCATTGACTATTCCCAGAGCTGGAGGTGCAGACAGTTGTAAGCTGCCCACCATAGATGCTGAGAACGAAAACTGGGTCCTTTGCAAGAGCGGTGTGAGCTCTCCAGCGCTCTTAACTACGGAGCCATATCTCCAGGCCATAAAAGACCCAAGCTAGCAGGAACTCCTGATCATACTTCCTCGTGTCTTCATCAGAGCCACCAAGTGTACCACCGTGACCAGCAGTCTACTCGTTAAATCTGAACTTTATGTCAGGACTCTGAGGAAACCACTGGATCTCTGTTCCTCTTCCTACTGTAACTATGCGGAACCAGCCTCTTTCTCTGCTGTTCACCACTTCTTGTTTTCCTTTCTTTTTTTTTCCTTTTTTATTTATTTTATGCGTATGTGTACACTGTAGCTATCTTCAGACACACCAGAAGAGGGCACTGGATCCCATTACAGATGGTTGTGAGCCACCATGTGATTGCTGGGAATTGAACTCAGGACTTCTGGAAGAGCAGTCAGTGCTCTTAACTGCTGAGCCATCTCTCCAGCCCTGCTGCTTGTTTTTCTAATTAGCCTGTGGATGGTCAAGCCAATGCTTGCTAGGGCTGCTAGGGCCTAGTCTTGTTAGGGGCAAAGACTCTGGTAACCCCACATTCTGGTAACCATCTCACTTGCTCACATTTGAGAATACCCAGCCCCTGGCTGATCTCAATGTAGATATTCATTCTGCTCTTATGATCCGGAGTGAAGACACTCAATGTTTGTGACTCTAGAGCCGAGTTGGCCAAGCCAGCGTCACCCACAAAACAAAACTAGCTTCATAGGGGTTGAGAATAGAGTTGGGCTCCACCATGTTCCCCCAAGAGTATGTCTGGCCAGCCACAGCCTGATACGACCTTCAGCACAGATGAAGAACTGCCCAAGTGGAACTTTTGACTCTATATCTGAGCCTCAGGGAATGGAATTTCAGACTCCACATCATGTCTACTGAATACACAGCCAGGAAAGCCCCCTTGTTACAGAGGTACATCTTATGTACAATAACGTGTGTTTATCGTAACAGGTGAAACTGATCCACACCGGATCCCAAAAGGCCACTGCCAAGTCCTAAGAAAACACTGTGGTGTAAACTCCTAAAGGTAAGAAGGGAGACAGTCTTACTCTTTCTCTATCCACCAGACTACCCCACTCCCAACATCCCCAAGCAGAGGCTCGAAACCCATTGCTGCACACAGAAATGGCTTCATCTCATTAATGTATCTTAAAAAGCCAGGCGGTCACTCTTCACAGGAGATAGCCACACACCTACAGAGTTGCCTTGGCTAGTCCAGTTTCCACTGGAGCACGACAGGGCTGGGGTCTGTTGCTACTCTCAATGCTCTCATCCCAGTGATGGAGACTGGCCTTCATTCACACCCAGCTTCTGTGTGAAGAGAGTCTACAGATCTACAGGAAAGCAACCAGCCGGCCCTCAGAAACACTCACCAAACATGGAACCATCTCCCTCTCCAGGGAAAGTTGAAGGGAGCCTCCCTCCTGCTCCCTGCCCTCCTCCCCCTCCCTGGAGCCTCCTGCTGGGCTGTCAGCTCAGAAGTCTCTGAAGTGTGAATGAAGAGGATGCCAAGATGCTCAACACTTCACAGGGATGCCAGAAAGAGCTCTACTGACTTCCCAGCACAGACCCTTTACAAAAGGACAGACAGGCTATAAATAAAGTCTGGGAGCTGCAAGCCTGCCCTCAGTACGGCAGGGTGTACAGTGCCTCTAATTAAAAAGCCGAATGGGACTGGCTGCCTCTAAGACTGGTGAGGAAGAATCCCGGTCCCAGGGGTCTGTCTAGATTTGCATACACACTGTGAATGGAATCCAGGCTCCATCTGGCCCCACAGAGTGGCCTGAAGTTGGACAGAGGCCCAACTAAAATGCTAGCTCTCTGGAAGAAGAGAGTATTTAAACCTCCCTCTCCACTCTCCAGCCAGAACAGTCTAGCCTCTGCCTCTGATAACGCAACAGATACTGCTATATGTGCACTGAGCCCTGACCAAAATCTCTACATCTTGTAGAAAGGGTATGATAGCTTAAAGTGTGTGTGGGGGGGGGGGGGGGCAGGAGGGGAATAAAATCTGGAGTGTAAAAATAAATGAATGAATAAATAAATAAATAGCTTAAAAATAAAACCTCTTCTCATTATAGAGATCTTGAACATCTGGGAGTTGTCTGTGTGATTTTGTAGATGGGCCAGAGCAAACACCACAGGGAAATGACCTATCCTTAGCAGAATCCAGACGATCTCTGGACAGCCCCTCTGCCGTGACAAGCTACACACCCTGGACATACATCCTGTGAGGCCCAGGCGGGACGGTCTTGTGTCTCTGACGGCTTTGCTGTACAGATTTGAAGGTCCACTTTTTTCTTTGACATCAGGCTCTAACAGCTAGGCCCATTGCTAGTAGCCAGTCACATTCTGGCCTACATACATACTTCCCATCTGCCACTGTGTCACTAGCTCATTGAACGTCTCAGTGGGGACCATCCCCTCCTCGTCCCACTGCCACATATGGCCAAGTACTGCTGTGATCAGAACATGTGTCAATCGCCCTGCAGCACCTCAGACAGGTGGTCCCTAGAACCTGACATCCTTACCAGTCTCCCCTTCCCCCATCTTCTTAGCTAAAACCCTGGGCAAATCCTACTGAGTCGCCCGCCCACAGGGTAGGTGGTGAAGAGCAGCTCACAGTGGCAGGAAGCTGCAGGAGTTCAAACACAAGCTGGTCATCGTGGTGCTACTGATGGGCAAGACCCTGACACTACACGGAGTTAAATCATTATTTAATGCTGTCTCCTGTGTGCTGGGGGTTTCTTCCTAAGTGAGCCGTACAGCCAAGTCCTTTCAGAATGGCTCCATGTTTGATTCTCTGTGTCACCCCCTCGAGTTTAACACACGGAAGACTCAGCTTGACAGACTAAACAACTATCATCAGGAAAAACAGCAAGGGTGAAGGGCTTGGAGTCCTAACTATTCTTCCTGTCTCTTTCCCTCCCTCCTTCCCTCCATCCCTCCTACCAGTAGGACTGACATGGGGTGAAATTACTCAGAGCATTATCGAACTCAGTGCCTGGTGTAAGTTGGGCTCCTCCCTATCACCTGAAAAGCCTCCTCCCACCATGATCCTAAGCCCTGCTGAGCCTTGGGCTCAGTCCATAACTGGTCACTCAGCACTCTAATTTTGTGAGACAATGGTCAAAGAGAAGGCTCCTGTGCTGAGCTGCATACAAATTGATGTAACTGCTTACATAGTCAACCGCAACAGTGGCTCTCTGATCGCTCTCTCCTGGTAGCCGCATGGGCATTCTCCCTGTTTCTGTGCTTTGTTTGGCCAAGCTCGGGTTTCTGGTGGCCCCATCTCCTTCACAGACCACGTACCAAACATCCCCCTCTGACCTGTCTTTGGAAGGGATGCCTTAAATGTTGAACCTCCACCAGCCCAGGTCCCAGAGGGTCTCCCCTTGCCTCTAATACATCTTTATAGTCTAGAAGGTTCCTTGCAGAACTCCTCCATCATCTTCTTCCCTCAGAGCTGTAAGACTGCTGTTCCACAGGCCGTTTTTACCTTTACTGAAGGACCAGCCTCTGAAAAGCACATAAGGTTAAAACACTTGTGGTGGAAGCTCTGACTCCCAATACATGATACCTGCAGCCTTCTGACTTACAAGCTCCACAGTTCAGTGTGGTAACCTTGTGCTTTTCAGTCTGGCCTAATCCTGTGTACGGTTTCAATGGCTCTGTCCACTAGGGCCGACTAAGAGTGCTGCAGCAAGGACTCAACATGTGCGTTTTAGCAACGTAAAAGAACATCCTACTTTTGGGTGTGGTTCCATCCTATGTTTTGGGGCCTGGTGGTAATGTTGATGGGTAAGTGCATGCATGCACATGCACACACATTTCTTTGAAAGACCAGTGTACATCCAAAAAGCCCCACGTTTAACAGGTACAGGGTGGAGGGGAAGGGGCCCTGCACAGAATCTGAAAGACACCAAGTCACATTTCCCAGTCCCAGCTGTTCACCTCCTCTGGCCGGCTCAGCACGTGTCCCTCGGGGCCTGTGATGCCCAGATCCAGGATCCTCTGCTGTTCCTGTAATGTGTATATAGAAAGCCAAGTGGTCAGAGAAGGTGGCTGATGTCAAGAGACCTGGACAAAAAGCTCCCTAGCAAGAAGTACAGTAGGCCCTGCTGGATACCCAGTGTCATGCCAGACCTCAGGAAGAGAAGGGGTCACTACACTAACCGCAGTCCCAGTTGAGCAAGACAGATCCTCTAGAGCTCTTCAACATATTCAGCCTCCCTTGGGGAGCTGAGAGCCAAGCCACTTCTAGCCCACAGCACAGTACATGATGATATCCAGGTGTGACTAGAATGTTCCTCAACTCTATCCAGAAGAGCTACACTGCAGTGCCAAGAGAAGGGGCCTTTCTATAAAGGGAACCAGCAATATGCTTTAACAACATTAGCAGGAGCTCACTGAAAGAGCCCTAGTACCAGACCATAAGGCCCTCTAGATTTCCACACGGGTGTTCAGCTTCCAAAGCTGTCCTACATTCTTGAGCTTGCGTTCCATGAGATGAAGAAAATGTGAAAGGAAGGGTCCCTTACCTCTGCAATGATGTCACCATTCTCTGCATGGACTTGAGCTATGGCACCAATATCCCGGATCACGCTCAGTACTTCATAGATCTGAGGAAGAGGGGGACAAGCTCAGAGACCCAAACCTGCATCTTCCTGGTCAAAGGAAATCCCCTGGGTAGGGGAGAATTGGTACCCAGGTTGCTCTGGAAGGCCTAGTTTGGCAATCGGCTCAAGAGAACTGCTTCTGGTCACTCAGACTCAGAGAGGCAACCCAACCAACAGGACAGGAGTAGGGTATGAAATGCAAGGATAACACCCAGCTCTGCACCAGTGTGACCAAGGCACTACCACTAGGCCTCACAGTATCCTGATTAGAGGTTACGGTTTAACGCCAGACAAGTCCCCATCAAAGACCAATTTCATTAAACCCCAAACCTGCCATCCATGTCCCACTAAGCTATGAGTGAGCTGTCCAGACATGGAAGAAAGAAGCCGTGAACAGAGCAAACAGAAGTCAGGAGACTACTCAGAAAGGCTGACTTTCTCACCTGGGAATCCGTCAGCTGGAACCGATCTTTGAAAGCCATGTACACGAGGAAGGAGTTTACCCCTGGTGACAAAGAAGAGAGGTAGACACGTGACTTTAAATACACAAACCCAAAGCAAACACTCTAGAAGGAAGAAAGTGATAATGCTGTTCATACATGTGTGTGCACATGTGCACATCTGTGTTCATCAAGAAGAGAGAAGGAGATGGACACCATGAGGACAATGGCACAGCCACATGCCTGTCATCCCAGCTACTTGTGGAGCTGAAACTGGAGGATCATAGTTCAAGGCCTGTCTAAGCTACAGGGTGAGTTCAAGGCTGTGTAAAGCTTAGAAAATACAAACCAGAAAGTGCTACGTATAGAGCTCAGTATGGAGTGCTTGCCTGGCACAATGAAGCCCTGGATTTAATCCTCAGCACCACAGAATAAAAGAAGAAAAGCATGACAGAGACAGACAGACAGGCAGACAACAGACAGACAGACAACAGACAGACAGACAACAGACAGAATGACAAAGCAAATGAGAAGCTAGGAACAGAATTTCTGGAAATTGTTTTTAGGGTTCTTAGGATTTTCCTGTTTGGGAACTTTACAGATCTATCAAAATTAAAAGCTCGCCCTCCATATCTACTTAACAGTACAGACTCCTGTCTGTAGTATGGTAACCCCAATAATCAGAAGGTGGAACCCCCACTCTTGCCACCTGGTAAGCACCAGTGGATGAGCAGATACACCAAACAGTCTCTGTGAAGCTGGAACAACATTTGGCTGCATGGGACAACAGGGACAAACACAGAAGTCATCCTGCTAGGTAAAAACATCAGTCCCAAAGGCAGGTGCTGAAAAACCCCGTGTACAAGATGGATGTGGAGTGGTTAGTGTCACAGAGAGGGTAGGATGGGGATACCTGGGCTGGAGTGAGGGGAAGGAGAAACTGTGGAGATGGATTTTCATTTTAGCAAGATGAAACATCCTAGAGGTGGAGAGTATGGTGTTGTGTATGTGTATAGTTCTATGGGTGTGTATGTGTATATGAGAATTTGGGTATCAGTGAGTGTGTGTGTGTGTGTGTGTGAATGTGTGTGTGAGTATATGAATGTGTGTGTGAATGTGTGTGTGAGTGTGTGAATGTGTGTGTGAGTGTATGAATGTGTGTGTGAATGTGTGTGTGAGTGTATGAATGTGTGTGTGAATGTGTGTGTGAGTATATGAATGTGTGTATGAGGGTGTGTGTGTGTAAATGTGTGTGTGAGTGTATGAATGTGTGTGTGAATGTGTGTGAGTATATGAATGTGTGTGTGAATATATGAATGTGTGTGTGAATGTGTGTGTGTGAGTGTGTGAATGTGTGTGGTGTATGAATGTGTGTGTGAGTGTATGAATGTGTGTGAGTGTATGAATGTGTGTGTGAATGTGTGTGAATGTATGAATGTGTGTGTGAATGTGTGTGAGTGTATGAATGTGTGTGTGAATGTGTGTGTGAGTATATGAATGTGTGTATGAGGGTGTGTGAGTGTGTAAATGTGTGTGTGAGTGTATGAATGTGTGTGTGAATGTGTGTGAGTATATGAATGTGTGTGTGAATATATGAATGTGTGTGTGAATGTGTGTGAGTGTATGAATGTGTGTGTGAATGTGTGTGAGTATATGAATGTGTGTATGAGGGTGTGTGAGTGTGTAAATGTGTGTGTGAGTGTATGAATGTGTGTGTGAATATGAATGTGTGTGTGAATATATGAATGTGTGTGTGAATGTGTGTGTGAGTGTGTGAATGTGTGTGTGAGTGTATGAATGTGTGTGTGAGTGTATGAATGTGTGTGTGAATGTGTGTGTATGAGTGAGTGTGTGAATGTGTGAGTGTATGAATGTGTGTGTGTGTGTGTGTGTGTGTGTGTGTGTGTGTGTGTGTGAATGTGCCTATGCCACAGCATGCACATGGAGATTAGAAGAGAACTTGTGGGGAGTCAGTTCTCTGCTTCCACCATGCAGACACTGAGAATCAAATTCAGGTCATCAAGCTTGGCAGCACTCCCTATCGATCCATCTCAGAGGCCCCTACTGAAGGATCAAACACAAGGTGAAGGCCGGGTGAATCCACTAACCCGCACTCTTAGAAGTGACTCAAATTGTGTATTTTAGGCTAAGGGCAGCTCGGAGGGTCAGCACTGGCTGCACGTCCAGCGGATCCAGGTTTGGTTCCTAGCACCCACTCACTAGTGGCTCACAACTGTCTGTCACTCCAGTCCCAGGGGGATCTAATAGGCTCTTCTGGCTTCTGCAGGTACCAGGCGCCCACATGGTGCACAGATCTACATACAGGCAAAAACACTCATATGCATAAAATAAATGAAAAAGTTTTTTAAAGTATTTTTAAAATAATCTAATGCTGTGTGTATATCATTTATTACACTTTTTTCTTCAAAAAAAAACTTTCTCAAAGCATTTATTCCGACTTAGACAAGAAAATGAATTACAAACTTCTGGCCATGGAAATTGTCTTTTCCTTGGCAAGCCACGCTGGTTTCTATGAAGCTTTTTTTAAATAAGGGGGGGAAAATCCATTAGTTTAGCAAACAGCTGTCCATCCTAGCATCTTGGAGTTCTTGCCTTCCAAGGCACCAGACCAAAATATCCCTTTCCAAGATCCATCACAATTCTAAACAATCATCTTGACAACCTCGGGGAGCCTTGGAGCTTAATTCAAGCCACCTGGGGACGCTGGAGGCCTCCGGGCATCCCGGTTCTTCACTTCATGCCAGGCAACGGTTGCTATGGTAACCCACCTGCCCTGATTTGGGATAGACTGGCCCTAAGGATTGAAAGTTAAAATCCACCAGCATCTGGGGATTCTCAAGATGTGAGAATGGTTCTAGCTGGAGGCCAAAAATGCCAGAAGTGTGTCTGGAGGCTGTAGACCCTGGTTTGGTTCCTAAGTGATTTTAGGGTCACTTCTTGGGAGGTAGGAGTTTACAATAACACAGATTGGTCATTAGGGGAAAGCTGTTGCCTCCTCTCTTTAAAATGAAATCTACTTCTGGATGGAGATGAATAGTTGTCACCGCCCTTGAGCATGAATCACCTGGCCAAGGGACCACCCCTCTGGAAGGCAGGTCCACCTTAGGTCACGCTAAAAAGATGGAAGGAATAATGAACCTTTAAATGAGGCAGTGTGCTTTCTGTCCTATATCTCTACTCCCTAGTGTAGCAGGCTCCAGGCTCCTCATAGCCCCGAGGCTTCAGACAGCTGCCCAATTTTCTGAATTACTCAGGGAAGAGTAATTTCTTCTTCTTCTTTCTCTTCTTCTTCTTCTTTCTCTTCTTCTCCCCCTCCTCCTCCTCCTCCTCCCCCTCCTCCCTCTCCCCCTCCTCCCCCACCTCCTCCCCCTCCCCCTCCCTTCCTTCCCCTTTTCAAATTGAGCTTTCTCTAACACTCTGGCATTCGCTGCTTCTCCAGTTCCCATCCTTGCCTGATGGCTGCTTGTCTGCCGTGTCGCTGACCTCATGCCAGCTTAACTCAAACAACATGGTCATTTCTCTTTCTCTTGTCTTTCTCCCTCCCTCCTCCAGGCTATGTACCTGCCATTGGGGTTTGTTTTTTGTTTTGCTTTGTTTTGTTTTTCCTTTTAAACTCTATTAAAATGATCCTTGAGCTTAAAAAAAAAAGAAAAGGCTTTTCAGGGCCAAGAGTGTTAGAAAGGTGCCCTCCATGTTAGGAAGGCACTCCATCTTACTGCAGTATTCCCAGACAGATTTTCAAAATATCAGAATTCAAAGTTTACATCAATTGCCCAAGGTCACATAGTCTGTGACAGGCTGGCTTCCCATTCCAGAGCCTTTTGTAGTGCCTCCGTAGAAGTTTCCCCTATCTGTTCCCACGCCTAGAGATTTGCCTTTAGACTCACAGCATATATTATTTCTGTCTCTGAACCTCTAAGAACAAAGTTAGTAAACTTCCCCACAAATCAAGACCCTGAGATATCAAAGAGTGACTCCTGGGACCTAATCCATAGCAAACTGAAGGGGACCCAGGAAAACCATGTGGTTCCGCTCCACTTCCTAAGCACCCCATAACAACTCGTGTGGATAGGAGTCCTGGGGCACCCCAAGGTAAATGAAGACCCCTCTGGCTTTCCTGTGAACCCTTCCCCACCCAATTCCTAGGATTCTCTGAAGCAGAAAAAGCCCATCACGTTGTCTCAGGTTTGAAGGCTCAACACCTCCTCAGCTGGCCTCAATCGTCCAGATTTGTGTGATATGTTTGTCTCAAAACTCCAAAGACCAACACTACTGCCTCACTGGGCCTTAGAGGACTAATCACTCCTTGATACCAGTCCCTCAGTAATCTCTAGGATGCTCTTAACCAAGAAGGCACCCCAGGGGAAAGCCACACTGTGCTGTCATAAAGGTTCCTGCTCCCATGCTAGGCTGGGCTAGGGCCCCTACAGTCAGCATGAGCTGTAGCCCCAAGTGCCCACCCATCTGCTTGCACAAGGAGGGCATTGGGTTAGAACAAAGCATGACCTACCGTGGTCCTTCACCAGAGCTTCCATCTCCTCCTGGATGCCCTTGTGCCACTCCGTGATGTCCACGTGCAGCGAATAGTCACAGCAGGACTTGCTGTCCGCCCACTCCCTCCACTGATCAAAGGCTGCCAATAGGCTTGTCCCGGGCTCAGGAACAACATGGTCGACTGGGAAGAAACAGACATTTGCCATTCATCATCATAAGAAACTCATGAGCAGGTGTTTACCCACTTGAACCCAGAACCGAGCCCCCTGGGTTCCCACTGGAGACAGTGCTCTCTCCAACAAGGTCTAGGAATGCACTTAAGTCAACTGAGTACCCAACCGGGAAAAACTTGGCACTGGACAGTCGGCAAGTGAAACCACGAATGAACCACTCAGATCTGATTTATCTGAGACCTGGGGCACATTCCGAGGACAACGAGTCCTTACGGACAACGGCAGGGTCAGAGGGCCAGCTAGAGGAGCCAAACCCTTCTTTGTGCTGCTAGCTGCTGTGAGACGCCCCAGTAGACAGCCGGGCCTCCGAGAGGCTGGAGTGGAGCCATGCACAATGGGCCTTTCCAAAACACCCAGCAGGCCCACTCACTCCTGGCCACTCAGGTTTCTCCAGTGTAATTCCACTCCATAATTGAAGGACAATCTCTCATCTTAAGAGTTCAAAGCATTTTGAAGCTGAGCTTGCTGTAATATCATTACTGAGGTCAGCTGATACTTTGGACAAATGGGCACGGACTGAACCTGCTCAGTTTGTTCCCGGGCTCCGGTGGTCACCTGTAGGTACCCTTGGGTACGTTACTCTGCCGCCCTAAGTCTCGGTGCTGTGTTTAAAGGGGATTGTATTTCCTACAGACTTTGTTATGAAGATCCCACATAGACAGAAAGTCTATCAACCTTACATTGCTCCTCAGTCTAAATCCTCCAGTGCCTTCCTCTCATGTTGCAGACACTGTTTCAAGTTCCCAACGAGCTCTGTGAGATCCTGACTAACCTCCACAACCCAGCCCTGTGGAGTCTCTGCCATATACTCTTTATCTGCAGGCCATCTCAGTCGTTACATCAGGCTAGTTCCTCTCACCCCAGGGCCTTTGCATATGCTATAATCTCTCATAGGTTCCTGGAGGGCTCTTGCCTGGTTTCCTTGATGACATGAGGTTTTGTGGAACTATTGCCACCCATCTTCTGCACACACAGAGGAAAGCACTAAAATGAGTTGTCCAATCATATTGTTTGTTCAATCAAATTCATGTAACAATAAGGAAAAAGGGTTCAGGTCTCTAGACACCTGAAGCCAGGAGCTATTCTTTCAAATGAAATATTAGATTTCCTATACTCACCAAAACGGGAAGATACAACTAAGTTGTGATTGGCTTCACTGGGCTTCATACATATCAGAGAAACAGTCATGAGATACAGCAGTTACCCTTGGCAGATCATTATAAATTACATACTTGTATTGAATGTCACACTGTACCCTGTAAGCCCACGTCATTACTAGATGACAATTCAAATAAACATATTTTAAAACCTGCTTCTAAGTTCTTTTGAATGAATTCTTTTTGCACCTCTCACTCACTGGGGTCTTCCCAGGCAGAGGCATAAAGAACCTGCTACGTAGTGAAGGGACCCATTGCTGCCTAGTATCTAGAACATGGTGTCAGCTGATGGAGGCTTTAAGCAAAATCCTTCCCTAGAAACTCTGTCAAGAAAATTCCAATTTTTCTCCCTAAACTGTGCTCCCCACTCCCCCCTCCCACTCCCCCAACAACAAAAATATCACTTTGTTAACAGCAAGCACTCTAGACTGTTCGTGGCTACAGCTGTCACCCCTCACTCTCCTCCAACCTCTGTTCCCAGACTGCCACACAGACCTTGTAATACCCTCTATCTGCAGCTGCAGTCCCCATGCACATCCGCCAGGAAGGGCAGACTCAAGCATTTCCCCTGAGCCCAGCTAGATGCGACCCAACAGATGTGTCCAGTCTCCATCATACTCTCTTGTCCCCAGCATGGTCACCACCATGGCCACCCGGTAGGCTTCTTACTCCTTTGACTCGCCCTGTTAAAGACCACCCTCCATTCCTTGCTCAGGCAGTGCCCCCTGGAGCTCAAATCCATGCCGTCTGCTCTTTACCTGGTACCACCTCCCCACCAAGCTCATGAGACTGTCACCATCTTGGGTCTCACTACCATCTGCAGTAGTTTCTGAGCAACACACACACACACACACACACACACACACACACACACGAGAGAGAGAGAGAGAGAGAGAGAGAGAGAGAGAGAGAGAGAGCGCTTAGGCATAAGCTCCTCAGAGCAGGGTCAGTGCCCAGATGTCCAGATACAGAAGGAGCGCAATGCGTGCCCTATGTAATCATCCCTTGGGCACTCAAACCTCACCTTTCATCCAGTTGAAAATGTAAATGGGGTTCAGGTGTGCCCCTCAGTATCTGTGAGCAACATTTTTGACACCCCCTAGGATACCAAAATCCATAGATACCCAAGTTCCTTGCATAAATTTTGGCACAGGGTGTGTCTCCCACTGTGTACTCTTGTGGGGAAGCTGAGAATTGATCCCAGGATCCCAGCATGCTACACCTGGGCTCCACTCCAGACCCTCCCTCTATACCTTGTACCCTCTCTGTCTTGTTTACCTGCAGTACCCAGTGCAGTGCCACATAGCACTCCACCTGAGAGGACCTGGTATGAGTACTAACATAAAAGTAAATTTCAATTTTTACATTTTGAAACTTTCCAGAAATGTTTACCAAACTCTTTTTTTTATTTGCGGTTTGGCTGAACCCAGAACTAACTGAATCCAAAGATACAGACTCTTTGGATCCGATGAGTCAACTATGCTTTCCTGGTGACAGGGTCAGCTTTCCCATGCGACCCAGAGGGCTGCAATGAAGCCTAGAGACCCTCCTGCCCCGTCCTGCTGGACAAGGAATGTTCCTTCCACCAGAAAGCATGGAGCACAATGGAAAACGGCCCTCTTCAAAGATGATTTTTCTAAAATAGAAGTAATTTTAAGTAAAGTTAATATCACATCTACTCAATTACCACCACCAGCCTCCCTCAAATCAACCAACTCAATCGGGTACATTTTTTTTCATATCTCTTTCCTGCTTGTATTTTAGTCTATTTCCTTATTTATAGTCTATCTCCTTCCTAAAAGCTTAAAAGTGGCTTTAAAAAGATACCCAAGCCAGTCCTTCCTGACACACCTGCAATCCCAGCATGCAGGTGTTAAAGATGGGGGGAGCTTGACAAGTTTGGGGCCAGCCTAAGCTACATAGTAAGTCAACCAGAGACACGTAGTGACACCCTGCCTAAAAAAGGCATGTGAGCCACAATAAAACCTTAAAATATAAGATCCCATCAAATAGAAAGAAGAGAAACAGATGACAAGGAAGAAAAAAATGGTGGACCACAAAATGAAATAAAAAACAAGGCTGCATGTTATGTGTTTATATATGTGAAGGCGGATACAAATGCATGTGTGTTCATATATACACATGTGCAGACCTGTATAAATGCTTTGTTAGTATCCATGCATGTTTCCACCTATGCACAAGTATACATGCATGCATGCATGTTTGCTTCTATGTGTGTATGCATCTGTAGATAAACACCATTTTTGAGAGCCTCACATATCAGCTGGACTTCATGTCAGGCCCACACCCAGGAAGCTTGACATGGAACAGATCTCCTCCTTCCTTAGGGACCAACAGTCCAGTCATTTCTCAGGAGGACACTGAATGCAACACGTCTCAGTCTGGACTAATAATGCTCATCCCAGGGAGTATGACGATTATTTCAAGTCTCTTAATATAGGATTGGATAAAATAATTTACACCTCCACAGTGAATGTTTTGGTTTGCCCATCTCAGAGAATAAAGAACACGCTCTGTCCCTAGACTGGTTCTTTTCATTCCATTTATCCTGTCAGTAGGAAACCGAGTTGCTCTGAGATACTCTTCTTTAAGACTTATTTTCAGTTTATGTGTATGGTGCCTTCCACGAAAGTCTGGCCCACAGAAACCAGAAGAGAGCACTGGACCCCTGGAACTGGAGTTAGGTGCCTGTGAGGGGACTGAGAACCAAACCTAGGTTCTCTAGAACAGCAAGTGCTTATTAAACATGGAGCCATCTCTCCAACCCCCATGATACCCTTTAAAGTCCTATGTGTGATGGTTTGTATATGCTCAGCCCAGGGAGAAGGTATATGGCCCTGTTGGAATAGATGTGGACCTGTTGGAGTAGGTGTGTCACTGTGGGTGGGGCTTTAAGACCCTCATCCTAGCTGCCTGGAAGTCAGCCTTCCACTAGCAGTCTTCAGATGAAGATGTAGAACTCTCAGCTCTGCCTGAGCCATGCCTGCCTGGATGCTGCCCTGCTCCCACCTTGATGATACTGGACTGAACCTCTGGACCTGTAAGCCAGCCCCAATTAAATGTCCTTATAAGAGTTGCCTTGGTCATGGTGTCTGTTCACAGCAGTAAAACCCTAACTAAAACACTATGTTTTAAGATTTGGTGGTAAAAGTTCCTGACCATTAAACACACGAATATTCCTATCCCCCACCCCCAGTGCTGGACATCAAACCTAGTGTCTTATGCATGGTAGGCAAGACCTCTATGAACGACTGAACTTCATGGTTGGGCCTTTGATTTTTGTGAGAGAAAACCATTCCTTTCAGCAGCACACTTCTTTCCACAAGGTCTGTCTGATTTCTTTCTCTACCTAAGGAAGCTAAGTCTACAGGGTGCTTGCTCCTCAGGGCAGCTCAAGCAAGGAGCAGGCTGTGGCTCAGCCCCGACTCGCCCCTCCAAAAGGCAGTAGGGACAGTGGCCAGGGACACCTTCAGACCAGTAACAGGACCCACTCAGACAATGTGACGCCATGCTTCTCCATCCTCAAGGGACATGAGAAGCCCCTTGGGTGTACACACCCATTCATGGCCTCACTCCTTGCCCATGGATCATGGGTCCATGCGGTGGCCTGGGGAAGGAAGTTTCTGATAAGCAGCCATTCTAAATCTGGCTGAGTGTAGACTGTTTTTCCATTTGCCCCTCCTTCCACTCCCACCTACTCGGGCCTACGAGGGGCCTGTTCACCACACAGTGGTAATGCCACCATCAAAACACAGCCAGGTTCCCTGGTTACAAGGCTAGGCCTTCCGTCCTCATCCGAAGCTAGTATCTGATTAGGAAGCCACATGATGCCCAGCATGTCTGAGAGACAAACATGTTTTCTCTAAGTTAATGTCACTTGCAAACATGTCCCTGAAGGGCCTGTGTTCCCTAAGCTTTCCCACCACTTTCCTTCCATGGAAGGTCTCCAGGGAAGAGCTGTTCCTCGGGAACAGGGCAGAAGGTCAGAATAATTTCCGGAGGGACCGCCGGTCCTCGCTGAGGATGCGATCTGGAAAGAATCACTCAAAGACATCTGTGTGGTGACCATCCTGGGCTAGCTGGCCCTGTGAGAAAGTCACAGCCACCCACCAGCAGCCAGCAATGGCAAGGGGTGAACATTAGGGTCAAAGCGCCCCAAGACCTGGGTCTATTTCCTCTGGTAGCCTTCCTTGCAGTTGCTTTTTGGGATTTCCTGGCTTTGTCTACTAAACAGGCACAAAGCTCCCCTCCACACAGAGCTGAGGAGGGCTCATAAGGGAAAAAATCTCTGTGAAATGCCTCGAATGCGCCAGCTTTTCTTCCCTCCTCAGAGCATTGCCACAGAGAGCGTAGGCACCCATTCACCTGCTGTATGACAGCTAAGAGCATGCTCTGCGACCGTGGCCTGAATCTGGATGTGCCTTCCATGGAAATCCCAGGATTTCCAGAGAATGACCGACTTCAAGTGGTCAGCTCTTAATTCTGAAAGTCCTAAATCCAAAATGTTCCCGAATCTTAAATATCATGCCACATACGGAAAGTTCCACACTGACCTCACATTGCAGGCATGTTAATGAATTGTACAGAATTGCTCTCAAGGGGCTAGGGAAGGAGCTTGGTTGGTAGATGACTTTACTAACATGCTCATGCCCAGTACTGAAAAAAAATTAGGTCGGTATGCCCAGCATTTAGGAGCTAGAGGAAGTTGATGGAACGAAGCAAGCTAAAAGCCAGCCTGGGGATACAGGATACATGAGACTGTGTCTCAAAAAAAAAAAAAAAGCCCTTGGATATTACATAAGGTCAATAATTAGTATTACACAGGAATTTCATCTTTAGACCTGGGCCCCATCTTCAAAATAATATCCAATTACCTTACTCTGAAAGAACTTTTCCAGTCCCAAGCACTTCAGATAAAGGGTGCTGGACCTGTATTATTGCTTGTACTATTTCTATAAAACCCATCAAAGGCTCCTGCTTCTTTTTAGGAGCTTTACTGAATAGATATAACACAAAATTCGCCCAGTTAAGGGCACAGCCCGACATTTTTAGTGTATTCACCTTTCTATACTAGCATCGTCACATCTCATTCTAAAACACCTCCCCACAAAAAAAGTGAAGGACCATTGCAGTCCCTTCCCTTCCTACTCATTAGCCCCAGCCAAAGCAACCACTAATCTGATCCCTGTCACTTAGCATAAAGCAGAAGTGCACACAGTGTGGTCTTCTGTGTCTCCCCTGCTGCTTCCTTCCACCCATCCTGAAGCAGCCACTGCCATGAGTCAGCACTTTATTCCTCGTTAGGACCCGCAGCGGCTCTGCTAGCCCATACTTAATGCTTTTGGGACGTGAGCAAAATCTTAAAGAGACAAAGAAACAAATGGTGACTTGAAAACCCCAAATACAAAATCCCTCTGAAATTTGCAGCATCAAATTTTTTATTTTTTCTTTTAAGATCCTTGTAGGCTCAAATCAGTTTTTATTTGTGTGTTGCGTGGTGGTGGTGGGTGGGTGGGTGTGTTCACATGTATCTACATCCATGTTGAGGTCAGATGTCTTGCTCAATCACTCTACGCTGAGGCAGGCTCCTCCGTCTGAACCCAGAACTCACCAGTTTGGACAGCAAGCCAGCCAGCCTGGGGCTTCCATTTCCACCTCCCAAGTGCTGGGATTAGGGGTGGGCCGCCATGTTTACCTCATTATATGGAGGCTGGGAACCCACACTCTCACAGGACAAGTACTTTACCCACTGGGCCATCTCCCCCAAGCCTTCACATGCAGTTTTTAAAAATGGTGCAGAAAGATGACTCACGCTCTTCACCCTATATCCAAGTTCTCGAAATTTTGTCTTCCATTCCTATTTCTGATAGGTTCTCGGTAGGTGGTCGGAACAGCTGAACAGTGGGCCGCTACCTGTGACTCCCTACTTCCTCCCCTCTCCCCTGACCTTCATCTATCTTCAGTCTCCCTCAGAGCCTGTCTTGGTCCTAGCACTTGCCAGACAGTGGTGCTGAGGGATGGCTCCCTCTTCAGTATCGGGCAAAATCCACCCCATCCCCCCCATCTCCCCCATCTCCAGTAAACAGCTTAAGTGGGAGACACTAGTGATGGTCCCCACCTCACCAAGGGAACTCCCTGTCACAAGATACATGGAGCTGCCTGCCTCCAAAGTCCACCCACCGAACCTCCCTTCCCATGGGTTGTGCCTGGTGGGAGGAAGTGACCAATTTTTTACAAGCTGCAGGAAAATGACTCTAGAGACCAACCAGAGATGGACATTGGGAGCAAGGCAGAAAGACGGTCAGCACTGCCAGCTCAGTGATGTCCAATGCTAAAGCCCTGAGAAAGGCACCTCCCGCTTTGCACACACATTCACAGCCCCTGATTCAAGAAACACCCCCTGTCCTCTCCAGCCATCACCCACCACCGGTGAGGAGGGGACCATGAACCTGTGACCGTGTGACACCTGTGACAGTGTGACACCTGTGACAGTGTGACACCTGTGACTGTGTGACACCTCAGCTTGTGTTTATTTCACAGCAATCCTATCAACTCATGGGCATCCTGTGTTGAGCTCATCACAAATCGATGTCATGGGGCTGGAGAGATGACTCAGCGGTTAACAGCAGTGACTGCTCTTCCAGAGGTCCTGAGTTCAATTCCCAGCAACCACATGGAGGCTCACAACCGTCTGTAATGGGATCTGAAGCCCCCTTCTGTGTGTCTGAAGACAGTGACAGTTTGCCCACAAAGTGGTGTCCTGTACCTTCCTTTGATTGATACTCAGTGTAGGCAGGCAGGGTGGGTATATGGCTCTCCAGGCACAGCAGGGGACACACACCCCACCACGTTGCCTATCTGCTATAGTAATTGGCATGAGAAATGCCCCCTAGAAGCCCAGGTATTTGTACATTTGGTCCTTAGTTGGTGTCACTGCTTGGGGAGGTTTGGAACTAGGAGGTAGGACCTAGCTGAGTGAAGTGGATCACTTTGACAGTTCTTAGCTTCACTCCATTTCTACACCCTCTCTGCTTCCTGCATGTGGGTGGAGATATGATCTTTCTCTCTGTCTCCGGCCCCAGCAGCCTGCTACCATGCCCCACCACCACCACCCCCACCTCCATTATGGACTCTGTTTCTGAACTGTAAACCAAAATAAAATTCTTTCTTCCATAAGTTGCTTGGGTCACGGGGGTTTATCATACCACAGAATGGTAATCCATGCAAACTGGGAATGTGAAGCAGCTTGCTTTCCTCCAGCCTCCAGCAACAAGCATCTTCGGTGCTGCAGAGTGATTGCCCCTTCCCACACCCTTGTCTGCCTTCCAAGCATGTGCAGGTTCACCAAAGCACGTGGCTCTAAATGGAACCCCAGGATCAAAAGGCAAATATCCCCCTTGTGTGGGTGAATGTCGATTGGGGGGCATCATGATAAGAGCAACGAATGTCAGCCCCTCATACCTGTTCCTCCTTGCAACTCACCCCATGCTCCTGGTAACCTAGATCAAAGGCCAAGCTAATGAAATCAGTGGGCTGTAACAAAGGGTCATTGCAAATCCCTTAAAGTGATGAGCCAATTGATGACCAGTAATTCCCTGAGTCATCAAAAGCAGATCCAGAGGGGTGAGAGAAGACATGGAGGGGGTGAGAGCCCTTAGACCATCTGCAGACAGCAAGAGGCCAGGGTCCAAGGAGCAGGCCCACTAGACTCGACTACCAGGCATGGGTCGAGCACCGGAAGAGAAGGCCCAGAATGACCCCCTCCACTACAAGCAGCTTTACTGACTTTCAAGGGCTCCATGACTTGAGCTCATTTGCTCATAAAGGTTGAACATGGTTTAAATATCTGAAAGTTTTATCAAACCATGAGCCAAGAGGTAGTTTGAATGACAGTGACCCCCTCCTCCCCAGGCTCAAGTATTTATCTTGAATGCTTGATCTGCAGTTGGTGGAACTGTTTGGGAAGGATTGGTCTGGGCTGTGGGAGGAAGAATGCCACCGTAGGGGTGGGCTTTAAGATTTCAAAAGTCACACCATCCCCAGTTAGTACTTGAGCTCAACCCCCTTCCCCGCCCTGCCCTCTCTAGATGCCTCATGGTTGTGTATCAGATATAAACTCTCAGGCTCTGCTCCAGTGACTGTCTGCCTGCTCCGATGCTTCCTGCCATGATGACAACTGACTAACCCACTGACACGGTAAGCAAGCCTTCAATCAAATGTTTTCTTTATAAGATATCTTGACCACCATGTCTCTCCACAGCAACAGAACTGTGTCTACGACAAGCCATGTGGCTGGGGAGATGGATCAATGGGCAAAGTGGGCAAAACACTTACTGTACAAGTATGAGGACCGGAGTCCAGATTCCAGCACCCACTAAAATGCAAGCATGCAACGTAATCCCAGCACAGCAACAGACATGTCCCTGGGACTTGCTGACCAGCTTGTCAAGTTAAAACAGTGAATTCTAGGTGCGATGAGAGACCACTTCATAAAACAAGCTGGAGAGCAATGGAGAAGCCATTTGATATCAATCCCTGGTCTCCATGCACATACACAGGTGAACACACACACACACACACACACACACACACACACACACACACCCCAAAAACCTTGAGCCCTGACAGTGCATCTGCAGAAGCCAAGGTTAACCACAGAGGCCCTTCAAAGACTTTTACATATGATCAAGAAGCCAACTGACATGAGCTAGCTAGGTAGGCTCTCCCTGGAAAGATTTTGCAACTAAAATCAGGATGTCAAAAGTTCACCAGGACCACCTACCACTTTAAAAAAATCCTGGTTCTGGGCAAGTTTTAAAAGTTACCTAATCAGGGCTGTCAAGATGGCTTAGTGAGTGGAAGTGCCTGCCCCAAACCTAATGATCTGAGGTTTGCTGTCCAGAACCACATGGTAGAGGAGAGAAAGAAGAGGTTATCTTCCTACCTCCACACTGTGGCACTCCCTCACCGTGCATGCACACACCCCCAAACACTAAATAAATATGTGTATGATTTTTTAAATAAAACAATAATTTTTTAAAAGCTGAATAACCAGACGTAATAGTTTTGGAGTTTAACTCAGGTCTGAACCCTGAATCTCTCTTTTTTCTTTTACACTGTAATAGAGGAAAATGTTACCCATAATCCTACCACCTTTTAATAGCTATTCATCCTAATCTGTCATGCAGATACATATATTTAATGAGGGTATAATCACAGCCATGCTCCTATTTACTTGGGTGGAGGAAGCTTCACTTTATCGTAAGAGCATGCTGGGCTACCATCTTCTTGGTCCATGTTCTAATGAAAATCATCCTTGGAGGTGGGTGTCCATCCCTCTAGTGATGCACAATGTTCTCAGGAACACACTCATGACCCTAACTGGTCCCCTACTTGGAAGTCCTCCCTGGAGAGGATGCTGAAGTCAGCATGGCATGGATAGACTAAAGCTCTCAATCCAGATGATCAAAATGGCTTCACTCTGCCTCTCCATGGACTCCAGATAACGCTAGTATTCAATTAACATGTTTGCTATTTAAAGGGGCAAACACCACACCCCCTTCACCCTTCCCAGCTGCCTTTGTTTTAGAAAACTGGCCGCTTTCCAAGACCTATCTAGGAGGACAGAGGAAGCCATGGAGGGTCTAGTAGACCATGCTGCATACACAGACTCCTAGTCTCATGAAGCCTGGACCAGTGGCCACTTTTGCCATTTTAATTCCAACTCCTGTCCGGCCCTCCTTCAGCTACCAACCTGCACCCAGGGCAATTCCCAGCTAACACTGACATCAGACGGCACCTCGAAGGCCACGCGGTAGGACAGCCCCAGGCCTTAGCTCCCAGCCCTGAGAAAAGCTGTCTCCTCTCTACCCCATGCTCATGTCATAGCACAGACAATTCATCAAAACAACATGCCTGCAGCAGGAGGACAACTGTGGCCTGCGGGAGAGAGCAAGGAGAGCCATAGGTGAACAAACACCCTAGCCAAACCCGTCCACTTGGAAGGCTGCAGGCTCTGCCCGAGCTGCGCAGGTTTTCTCCAAGAAATGTTGAAGTCACTGGCTGAGGGAGGGGTGAGGTTCCTGTTTCCTGTCATTAGACAAGGATGTTGGATCAGACTCTGAACAAAAGCCACATTGACAGCAGCTTACGTCCCCTCAGTGGAGAGAGGAACACTCTGACTCCAAAGGGTGTGTCGAGCCTGGAATTCCTCTAGCTCTTCTGGAGAAGTGACTGCCCAGCCCTGCCAGCACCCTGCTCTCAGACACTGCAAGCCCTCCAACCCGCCAGCTCTCACATCCTCCGTCAGACCACAGGGACTCACTCACCTGAAATGATGGAATGAAATATTTGCTCATTCAAAGAAATGTCTGGGGACCAGCGTTCTAGCTGTCCAAGAGCTTGCAAGAAAAAGGGACATGACAAGTCACGGGTCTGGCCTTGAGTCGTGGCCCTAGAAATGAGGTCCAGAAAACTGAGCAAGTGATTTAACTCCTCAGTGCCTCAACTTCCCCATCTGCAATAGAGGCATAAAAAGAGCATCTAGGAGGGAGACAGAAACCACAGTGTCTGGGTTCGCAGCCCAGTACCACTTCTCTCATCTGGTTGTAGAACCTCGGGGTCCTTGACCCTCTCTGGACCTTAGTTTTCTTATCTGTAAAAATAGACTTCATTCTAATTACTGCACATAGGGCTGTTGTGAAATAGCATGGAACCCGGGAGAACAGGAAGCTGTTTTGTGCGATTCTCAGCCAGTACTGTGATCTTCAAAGGGTAAAGCTCCTCTCGGGGAGACCAGCCACACACACCCAGCAACAAGAGAAGGGATGGGAAGGAGGGTGGCTGAGAGCAGGGAGTTTCATCAGGGAAGAACAGGGTGTGGGGAGGAACTGGATAAAGGCCGTTCGAGGGAAGGCCAAGGCCACGGCACCACAAGAAAGACTTGAAACTATGAATCATCCCCTCAGAGGGACAGGCTTCTGCAGAAACAGACCAAGACCCAAAGAACTAGACGAAGCTGTCCTATTTACAGGGCAAGCGGGTAAGTCAGAGAGATCCTCTTGAGGGCTGTCAGAAAAGGAGACTTCTCATTTCCTAAGGAAATTCCCTGCACTACCCATTACCACAGGGACACCAGGATACAAAACAAAGCAAAACAAAACAAAACAAAGCATTCCTATATGGAAAGTGTTCGGATCAGGTAAACTCACTTCCAATGTTAAGAGGACTCAGATGTGGGGAAAGCTGCCAATCAGGGCAGATAGCAAACTGGCCTCATTAGCAGGGTTCTCTGTCATGCCAATAAAAAACAAAGCAACCCGATCCCAGAGCTTCCCAGAGATCTCCCCAAACATCAGTCCCACTCACAGTAAGCTTTGACAATGCTATAGCAATGCTTACTTTCAAACCCCGAGAGACACAGGAAGCCCAGGCTGGCTGGATGCCTGGTTCTTTCCCTTTCCCGTGTGCGTGTGTGTGTGTGTGTGTGTGTGTGTGTGTGTGTGTGTGTGTGTGTGTGTGCTCATATGCCCATGAGTGAACGTACATGCACGCATATGGAAGTTCGTGCATGCACATAAGGCCTGTGTTTGAGCAACAAAGAGGCCTTTGGGTTGCTTACAGGAAATAGAAGACACTTCCCAATTTTCACCACAGTCTGCCAGAAATAAATTCCAGACGATGAGCAAATTACAGAAAGAATCAAGAGACATGATAAGTCTGGGGACTGAGGACGACCTAAAGATTTTCCACACAAGGCTAGGTCAACCCTCCCTGGGCAGATTGAGCTGTGAGCACCAACAACCATGAGTACTGAGACAGGGCTATGTGTCTGGGCTGGCCAGATGAGGTGGCTGGAGAAATATGTCATTCATGACACTTCCTCTGTTTGTCTCAGTTTTCAGTTGCCCTGGGCTACAGAGCCACACAGTTGGTGCTGGCTTGCCAAAAATAAGAGATTATGGGGCATGATGGAACATCCTAAGAGAAAGAAGAATGAAGGAAAGGAAAGGAAGAGAGAGGAAAGGAAAGGAAGGAAGGAAAGAAAGAGAGGGGAAGAAAGAAGGAGAGAAAGGCCAGCCACATGCTATGAGGCTTCTATGTACAAAGAATGGAATCAACTCAGTTTTCACTGCACAGGTCCCTGGTCCAGAAGACAATCCAAGGACACACTTGTGGATTCAGACTTCCGCTTAGCAGGGACTAACGGTAACACACACATTTACTTATGCAAAGCTGGGTCCAAATCCTCCTAGACGCCCAAAAGGCCAGACAATAGCAGGAAAGAACAATGTGCCAGTCAACAAGAAGTGTCATGTTTACTTGTCCCTGGATGTCCACAGAGAAACACTATAGGACCTGATGACAGTAACTCGTCTGAGACAACACGGATTGAAACAAAGAGTAGCTCAGGCCTATGTGTGAAGACATAACTTATGGACAATGCATGGTTACCATAAAGGAAAGAGCACATAGTTGAAATACTAGCCACAGGGTGCACGGGAGCCCAACGGTACTTAGGCAAACATCCCACCCCTACACAAAAGCTGCTGGACGGCTCCCTGTACAGTCAGGAATAGATTGGTTTTCTGGGCTTGGAGCTAAACTAAGAAACAAAAACAAAAAAAGCCGGCCTCCACTGTTTGTTCCAACATTGCACAATGCCTCTTACATCCCCTCCAAACGAAGTCCAGCAGGGAAGGAAGACTCGGTGAGGTCATCTGTTGACTGGGCTCAATTTAAAGCCAAAAGGGGGGGTGGGGGGGTGGGGAGGGGTGTTTTCTTCCTAGGAACCTGGACTGGATTCAAAAGTACAGCACAAACCGTATCACCGCCTCACTGGAGCCTGACACAGTCACTGCACTGGCCAGTGTCTCCCTCTTCCACTGGGGATGACGGTTTGGTGTGCGTGTTTTGTCCCCAGTTGGTTAGAAAGACTGACCAGGAGCCAATCTGGACAGCGCTTGACAAGGCTGTGGAAGCCTGATAAGGAGCCAAAGCTTAGCATCCAGGTGACACCCATCACACATAATAAACACAAGCGTGTGCTCACAATAATGCAGGCTCACAGTGCGTTCTACCAGTTACCCATTGTCAGGAATAACAGGGCAACCCAGATGCGAAGCACAGCTCCCAAGTACCTGAAAACTGAAAGCTTGGGGAACCACGGACGCAATCCATCCAACTGGCTGAAGAAAATACTCAATGGTCTGTTATTTTTATGAATGTCTATATCACCTTCTTACCCATCCATACACACATACATATAATTTAAATATGGTGTTAAAATAGTGCCATACATAAATTATTCCTCACCAAATCTCTCTCTTTAAAATGAAGGGGGAGGGAAGAATCCACTAGGCACAATGCTGTTTGCCTATAGCCCTAGAATTCAGGAGGTGAGGCAGAAGCTCTCTTGAGCCTATGAATGGTTTTAAGACCATTCTAGGCAACAGGAAGAGATCTGATAGCAAACAAATAAAATAAAAATCAGTTAACCAGGGCTGCTAAGATGACTCAGCAGGTAGACACTTGTTGCCAAGCCTAATGGCTATCAGTCCCCAGGTCCACATGGTTGAAAGAGAGAACCACCTCCTTCAACTTTTCCTCTGACCTCATATCATGCTATGAAGTTCACACACACACACACACACACACACACACACACACACACACACACTAATTACATTTAAATTAGTAAAGTAATATTTATGGTAAAGGGGGTTGGTGTTTGTAATTAATTAGTAAATACGCTTAACAGGTACAAGGTCTTGGGTTCAACACCCAGGACCAAAAAGAAAAAGCAACATCCAACTGACCACACAGACCAGACTGTCTCCCTCCCATAGACACACTGTGAAGACATCCAGCCACATGAGGAGCAGTTTTCCACAGAAGTCTGTGGTGGCTACACACTACCTTTTCCTAGAGAGGAAGTAACCTACTTTACTTAACCAGTAGCTTTGGTCATTGTGGTTGACTTGGTACAATGAGTAGCACTGCTATACTATCTTTACTATGACCTTTTTGTAGCTTCTTTTAGTATCTACCGAATTGTAATCTCCTGTCTCTATCATGACCTTTTAGAATATTCTTGTCTCTTACCACCTATTTTAATCTCCCACCTGACCTTCAGACAGACAGACAGACAGACAGACACACACACACACACACACACACACACACGCACGCACGCACGCACGCACACACCCCTTTGGAGATTTCTTTTAAGATTTTTATTTTTAATTATGTGTGTGTGTGTGTGTGTGTGTGTGTGTCTGTGTGTACCTGCGCGCATGTGCATGTGTGTGTCCATCCATCTGGAGGGATAGAGTGCCTGCACATGAATTCTGATGTACACAGAGAGGGTGTTGGATGCCCTGGAGTTGCCTGCAGATGAGAGCCACCAAACATAGGCGCTGGCGACTGAGCTCGGGTCCTTCGCAGGCACAATATATCTTAACTGAGCCATCTCCCCGGGGCCGCCTTTTGATATTTTGAGTCTACAGCAAGCAATTGCAGAATAATCTTTCTTTACACCATACAGTTTTTCTATGAATGATGCATTTCTTTCCACTTACTAAACCTTTTTCTTAGGTAGCATATATAGCATTATATTCTTAAAATCTTTAATTTTCTGTTGCTACTGTAAAAAGGATACTTAAATTATATTTTTCCCATTGGTCATTAATGGCTTATTATAGAAGCTTTTAGCCTTAGTACCTATTTTCAAACTGATCACTTCAATAAACTTCTCTTTCTAGCAAATATTTTCTTCCATCAGTCCCTTTGAATATTTAAGGAATGCACTGAAGAAATACCTCAGGAACTGTATTTTCTTTGTCTGTGCAGGCAACATTCCTAGGGTGACCCTGAGTTCCAATAATCCACCTGTTTTCTATCTACCACCTTGAATTTATCACATCAGGGTTCAAAACCCAAGTTGTCAACTGAGCAAGTGCATGGCCTAGCACTGGGGGTGGGGATCGGAGCACAGGGCACAGCATAGGTAAACCCTGAGAACAATACACTGAAGGAAGAAAGCCACGTACAAAGCACTGGGATTATGAGTCTATTTATATGAAGTGCCCAAAATAAGCAAATCCATACAGACAGAAAATGTATTCATAGTTTTTGTGTGGGGGATAGGGAAAGACACAGGTGACCTCAGCCATGGCATAAGGCCAAGCCCCCTTTCTTCAAGCACCATGTAAGAAATGACTGTAATGAAGACTGTAATGTAAGTCTGGCATCCAGCTCACTATATCCTCAAGGGACAGAACAACACGGGTGTCACAGTCGAGACTTATAAGTACTTTCCCTTATGATCTAGGATAGCTGACTCTCCTTCTGAGCTGGAGGCTGTGTCTCACAGGAGAGATGTCCCACCAGAGTGGTGAAAGACATGGCACTCGGGCTGTACTGCCTCGGGGAGCACAGAGCTCAGGAAAGCAAATCCCATCTTCAAAGGAAGACAGAAAAGCTGTTTCTATGGATGGTGGGAGTGGGAGCAAGCGCTGCTATGATTTGAACAGGTACCTCAAAGCTCACTGAGCTCCCCAAAGTTAATGTGCTTAAATTTTCATCCTAGATTCTTATGTCAATGGTGTATCAGAGGCAAGGACTTCAGGAAGTGGTTAGAGCGAGGAGAATGGGCCCCCATGATGACATTAGTGATTGTATAAGAGGAGGAGAGACCAAGCGTGACCACACCATGCCACGTAGCACCTCCTGGGCGCTTTGCCCTAGCCCTACTACCCTCTCCATATGCCATCGCGTGTTCCTGGACTTTCTAGACTCTTACCAATGAGCCCCAAACCCTCTGTTCTTTTTAAATGACCTAGTCTGTGCTATTTAATTAGAGCCATAGAAAGTGGCAGAACACAAGAAGTCTCCAGTATCCACGGCTGAATGCTCTTAACAAGAGAAAGAAAAAAAAAAAAAATCAGGTGACAAGAATGTGTCTCTGGAACAAACAGAACAAAAGCCACTTCAGGACAGTGAGGAGCACTTTAAGCATGAGGAATGGGTGGAAAAACAATTCTCAACAACACAGAAATCAGTTCACAAAGCAAATTTAACCCCTAAATCTGCCAAGAGTCAGACAATCTTATAAACCAGTTGCATTGTCAGAAGGGAAGCTGATGGGCTACCACCCTCCACCCCTGTAGCTCGCCCTCCTCCCCCACTCATGCCCAGTTCTGTCTAATCAACCACACTCTGAACCCTCTCCTAAATGCCAGGAGACATGAAGGGCCTCCAATAAGCCAGGGAAGTTAGGCAGTCGTGGGGAGCTTCTTGCTGGAGCTAATAAGCAGCAGTCTATCCCAGAACTAAGGTCTCCTGATTCCTTCAAAGAAGATGCATCCTTGAGAGATAAAGGCCTCAAATTCTTTCCACTGCACCTCATGTTTCCTTGGTGAATCCTGGGTTAGCTACACAAAGGGAAAAACAATGCTGAGAGCAACAGCCCCAAGCCCAGGCCTTGTGGATTCTCCTTCCCCACCCCCATCAGCAAAACACCACATTCCTGGGTTGTTTGTTTCACCAGCAGGTATGGGGAGGGCTGAGCTGATAAACCTCACTGAGACTTGGGAAAGAGGAGCCCAGACAAGGTCAAGGAGCCTCTGAGGGCAGTTGGCTCAACCTGACATTGAACATCCCAAGTGCGATTTCACTTAGGCTGGTGAATTCATGACTTAAGTCACTACTGGGGACTCCTGTCCAAATAGCCTTTAGGAATGCAAGAGAAATCTAGGTCATGGAGTCAGGGCTTCTGTGGGGAGACCAGAGGCACCCTGCAGACCACCGTGGTGGGCAAGCCTCTCCCCATGGCTGCAGCCTCCCTCTTAGAGGGAGATGTACAATAACTGGTCGTTGTCTCTCTCTCTATTACAGAAAAGGCAAAGGCACTTAGAAGAGATGGTTGGTTGGAAATGCAGGATAAACCCTGAACACTAGAACCTTCTGGTTGCTGAGGAATCAGGGGAGTGGACAGAAGCCTGACCCTGAGGACACACTCAAAGTTGGTAGGTATTATGCCAGGGCTCCTGTGGCATTCATGCACATTCTAGTTGTTAAACAAACAAAACAAACCCTTCGGGCTGAGGAAACAGCTTAGTTGATTAAGTGCTTGTCTCACAAACATGAAGACCTGAGATCAATCCCCAGTAGAAAATTTGGGCATGATGGTGTTCGTTGACAATCCCAGCACCCGGAGATGGGGAGATATGCGGACCTCTGGGGCTGGCAGCCTAGCTTCCTTGCCACACGACTCTAACTCCAACCTGCGCAGCCTCAGAGCTTGGATCAGAACCTTATCTAGGCTCAGAGTCATGAAGCTGGGCTTCCTCCCATTCCTCCAGTCCCAGCTGGATAATCAGCTCTTGACCTTCAAGGTCAAAAGGAGGACAGGACCAGAAATGAGGACCCAGGGTTTGCAGATTCCCAGAGCACAGAATCAATAATCTGTACCTGCAAATAAAGTTTCTTCCTGGGTCTTGGAATGGACAGAATCCTGTCCTTGACTTCTGCTGGATGTCTATGGAGGGGTCCAGAAAGCATCTGTGAGGTCATTGGCAGAGTTCATCAGAGGACAAGGGATCAAAACAGGGAGCACCTTAATAGTCCACACATGCCTTCCTTCGCTTGATCCGTCTGGCTTGCACCATTGCCCCGATGTCACATTAACAGGATGTAAATCGAAGTGTACCCATCAGACAGGACCTTAAATGTTTGTTTGCCCTTAGAGAAAGAAGTTCCACATAGTTGCACAAAATGACCTAACACATGACCAAGACCACTTAAGCTGTGACTTCCTGTTAGGTTCCCAGGTCAAACCCTGAAGCAAAACTTTCTTGTCCTCCAAAATTATTAACTGCCCACACCTCTTTCCCCAACACAGTTAGGTGTCAGGGTGGCTCTGAATACTCTCCCAGGTTTAATTGTGGCTATATTCAGCCTGGCTTTTATCCGTTGTGATTTAATGACAGTAGGGATAACCAGCTAAAGGGGAACAGGAGAGGTGTCAGCCATAAGCATCTTCCTGAACCAACCACTCATGGCGCCATGGGAGTCATGGTGTCACCGGCTGGTTTGATGCTATGAGACAGGAAGACACAGCTCACAGTGTCCACCCAGAGGAGACAGAGCTCTGCTTTCTGTCACGCCCTTCCCAAGTCCACTTCCCTGAGTTGTAGGCCCTATATGACTAAATGGTTCCTTAGTCAAAATACCCACCAGAAAGGATCTGTCACTAAGGCTGGCAGAGGAAGGACTCTGCTGTACCCTAGGATCCTCACCAAGCTGCAGTACAGGACAGTCGAGCAGAGGATGCTAGTGCCAGCTCAGGATGGGATGGACACTACGAGGCAGACCGAGTAACAGGTCCACCATGAAAGCAACAGGGCTCAGTGTGCACAGCAGCTCAGAAGAGGCACAGCCCTGGCCTCCTTTAAGTTCCAAAGACAACTGAGAACTGAGATCTAGTGAGAACAGTGTCCTAGGGGCACAAATTACATCTACAAAACCAGATTTACTGACAAGAAAATCTAGACCCCTGAATGGAAAAAAGAAAAAGTTACATTTTTTACTTTAGTTTGTAATCGTTTTTTTTTTTCTTGTTGTGTTCAAAAGAGGAACTGCTTTACATAGGCCTAAACACAAAACAGACTTTGAACTCTTCCTGATCTTATCAAATACTGTGTCACAGCACACATTCAAGCAGTAGGTGACTGCATCCTCCATTCAGAAGAGACAGACAGATGACTGATGGGAGAGACAGGTTAGATGAATGACAGACAAGACACACAGAGGGGTAATTCGATAGATTATAAATAGGTAGACACATTTAATACTGCAGTAAATTACAGAGATGCCAATATATACATTAGACTGATACATATGTGACAGATTAATTAAAGATGAATAGATGACAGACAGACAGAAGAGACAGACAGGAGGTAGATGGATGGGACACAGAGTGAACTATGACCTGAAGAACAGTAGTGCCCCCCCCAAATTCTTATGTTGAAATCCCAACCCCTAGGAGGATAGCATTAGGAGGTGGGGCTTTGGGAGGTGGTTAGATCATGGAAGTCCTGAATGGACTTAGGATTTTCACTAAAAAAGTCCATGAACTGCGCCCCCCCCCCACACACTCACACACAATAATTTCCAGCAAGTGAAGACACATTGTAACTCATAAAGCAGGCCCTCACAAGGCACCAATCTGCTAGTGTCTTGATGCTGGACTCCCCAGCAACCACAACTGTAAGAAGTAGATTTCTGTGGTTTGTAAACTGCCCCATATGATATTTTGTCATAGTAGCCCAAGGTAGGTAGGTAAGTAGGTCGAGAGAGAGAGAGAGGGAGAGAGAGAGAGAGAACACAATTTCCCTATAGATTCAATAGATGACAGATACCTACATATATATATATATACACATATATATATACACACAGAGAATAGATAGATAGATAGATAGATAGATAGATAGATAGATAGATAGACAGACAGTAGATGACAGATTAAGATAAGTGGCAGATATATGATAGCATAGATGACAGAGAAAAAGACATGTAAATATAGACAGGCAATAGGTAGACATAGACAGCTATGAATACATAGCTTAGAGACACTGGATAGACTGACAGATAAAGATGAATAAACTACATGAGAGTCACACACAGCAGAAATATCACAGCAACCATTTTTAAATATCATGGTTTAAAGAAAATCCACATTCTCACTGATTCTGTACATAAGCATGAGAGAGAGCAGCCTTGGCATTCTCACAGATGTAAAATTGCTACCTAGGAAGACATTAGGACGGTGGCTTCCAAACATCCAGTAAGTACTACAAGGGAAAACCAGCTCAGATCCGGTTCTTGGTGCTTTCCTGATACTGCCTGTCATGTGAAGCTGACATCCTCTGAAGTGACCCAATGTGTTCCACCTAGCCACAAGAGCGGAGCTAGGATAGATCTCAATGGTTGCCCGGAGTACCCTGATTCTATGTCATTACCAAGATCGTTTGATTTCTTGCACACAGGCTCCCCACAAGCAAGGACTCCAGCTCTGACCTATCATTAGAGGGAGACTTGGTCATAAACACTACTGAGTCAATCTAAGACATAGGCTTCCAGCAGAAGCACGGCACAGCGGGTGGCCCATGGGCTGGGGATGGCAGTCACAAGGCGAGGCACTTCTGTCATGTGCTTCTCTTATCCCAACTCCTACCCCCTTCCCTGCTCAGTGCCTATCCCACTCACTCCCAGTCCTAACTAGTGCTGGGGGAGAAGCCAAGCAAAATCTTTTAGACACCAAGGACAGCAACTGAACCTGGAGGTTCAGTCCTAGTGGTTTCCTAAGATTCTTGAAGCCACACCCCCAACCTGCTCATAGCATTGAAGCCCCTCCCCTTGCAAAGAGGCGAGGGTAGAGCAGGAAACAGAGCTTCTACAGACTTCTGTGAGCATTCATTCACCCCATTTCACCAGAAGCCCAGCTGTTGAGACAAGATCTTAGATGCTGGAAATTTCCAAACTCAAAATACTAAACCCACCTAGAAATAGATCAGAAAAGTCTGTGCCTGCAGTTAAAAAGAACACTCCCCAGGGGGTCTGAATGTGCAGTTATACTCTTCAGTGTTGGCCAGAGATCACTACAAAATTCTCTTTGCTGGAGAGGCCTGGACCACCATGACCCAACTTCAGGCAGCATCTGCTCTATCATTAGGGGAACATTCAGTCACATTCTGAAAGGGCTGTCTCCCAAATGGGTTAGCCAGAAAGAACTCTAATTTCTACTCATTATAACCCCCCTTTATCATCAGCCACAGCAGTGAGATTTACTAGTGGCAAGGAATCAAAATGAACAACTTCACCCAACAATGGCAGCAAATCTGAGGCAGAGCCCTTAAAACCCAAAGAAATAAGGGATTGTATCATTGCTTGGGAAGAAATGGGAAAAACGGCTACTCAAAGAGGTAAAGAATGGGAGATACAGAGTTTCGAGGGAAGGACTTAGGGCCAGAGCTATTAACCAGAAGGAAAAAACACATCTCCTGGCCAACCACTCCCCAAGGCATTCAGTTTTACTTTTTAAGTATTGTGCACCATTTATTGTTTGTGTGTGTGTGTGTGTGTATATCCTACATGAGCAGCACTCTCTGTCTCTCTCTCTCTCTCTCTGTCTCTGTCTCTCTGTGTGTGTGTGTGTGTGTGTGTGTGTGTGTGTTCTGCTTGAGCAGGTGTGTATGCAAGCTACAGTGGATGAGAAATGTTCCCCACAGTCACAGGTATCTGAACATTTGGTCCCCTGCTGGTGATGCTGTTTGGGTAGGTTTAAGTGTTACAACCTTGCTGGAGGAACTATGTCTCTGGGGTGTGGCTTTCATAACTGAAATCCTCAGGCCACTTCCAGTTTGCTCTCTCTGCTTTGTGCTGATGACTGAGGAGTTTTTCTCCTGCCACCATGCCTGTTTACTGCCAGGCCTCACCACTATGGACACTATTTCTCTGGACCCATAAAACAAAATAAGATGTTCCTCCTTTAAGCTGCACTGGTCACAGTATTTTATTATGGTGACTGGAAAGTAGCCAACACAGAAGACAAAGGGAACTTCTGGATCCTGTGTGTGTGTGTGTGTGTGTGTGTGTGTGTGTGTGTGTGTGTGGTGTTGCGTGTGTGGTTTGTGGTATGCATGTGTCTGTGTGTGTGGTTTGGGTGGGGGGGTGTTTTGGCTTTTAAGATGGAGTCTCTCACTGGCCTTGGGCAGCTCAAGCAGGTTCAGCTCACTGGTCAGCAAACCCCAGGAATTGCCCAGTCTCCTCTGTACTGAGATTACAAGTATGAACCTTCCAACCACACCCAGCTGCTGCTGCTGCTTCCTCCTCCTCTTCCTCCTCCTCTTCCTCCTCTTCCTCCTCCTCTTCCTCCTCCTCCTCTTCCTCTTCTTCCTTCTCCTCTTCTTCCACCTTTCCTCTTCTTCCTCCTCCTCCTCTCCCTCCTCCTCCTCTTCCTCTTCTTCCTTCTCCTCCTCTTCCACCTTTTCCTCTTCTTCCTCCTCCTCCTCTTCCTCCTCCTCCTCTTCCTCCTCCTCTTCCTCCTCCTCTTCCTCCTCCTCTTCTTCCTCTTCTTCCTTCTCCTCTTCTTCCACCTTTCCTCTTCTTCCTCCTCCTCCTCCTCTCCCTCCTCCTCTTCCTCTTCTTCCTTCTCCTCCTCTTCCACCTTTTCCTCTTCTTCCTCCTCCTCCTCTTCCTCCTCCTCTTCCTCCTCCTCCTCTTCCTCTTCTTCCTTCTCCTCTTCTTCCACCTTTCCTCTTCTTCCTCCTCCTCCTCTCCCTCCTCCTCCTCTTCCTCTTCTTCCTCCTCTTCCTCTTTTTCTTCCTCCTCCTCTCCCTCCTCCTCCTCTTCCTCTTCTTCCTTCTCTTCCACCTTTCCTTCTTCCTCCTCCTCCTCTTCCTCTTCTTCCTTTTCCTCTTCCTCTCCTCCTCCTCCTCTTCCTCCTCTTCCTTCTTCCTCTTCTCCTTTTGTTTTGTACAAGTTCTAGGAAATGAACTCAGGTCCTCATGCTTGCATAGTAAGCACTTTAAATGATTAAACAGTGCAAGGCCTCAGGCCATGTTGAGGGGAGGAAAGGTATCTGTTGACCACTAAGTAGAGTGAAGTTTCTGATGTGACTACACATTCCTTGTCCATTTCAGAAGGAAACCCTTCTACCCTATGACTCAGTATGGAAGCTAACCAGGGCCAGCTGCATCCCCACACTATAGAAGGTAGGTAGTGAAGAATGCAGGCATTCAGGGAAGGGTGTGATTTCCATGCTGCCCTTCTCCAAACTCTAGGAGGGTCCAGAATCTGTGGAAGGGACAGCTACCAACCGGAGAAAGAGAAAATGGAGGCAAGGAGCCAGGTCTTCCACAGCCCATCAATATCCACCATCCCCACTAGAACTGCTCTTATTGGTCCTCTGTCAGATGGGCGACAACGGGCTGTCCAGGACCACAGTAACACAAAGTGCAGGAGTCAAGCCAGAGTAGCCAACTCCCAAAAAGTGATAGGCAGAAATGGTCAGAGCTCAGCCCGGCCCTCCAGAAGCGTCTGCCCCATTTACTCAGCCAGGATATAGAACACGGGATCTGGGTGGCCGAGGCTCTTAACTACTAACAGGAACTCTGAGGCTGGGACACTGAATCATAGAAGCCTGTCACTTGTTCACATTTGAAGGTTGGGGAGACCTGGCTGTAGCCCCAGCCCCAACATGTTCCCTGCAGCCCCATCACTAACTCCTGGCTCCAATCGTCATTCTCACTAATGGAACTGATGGAAGGTTCCCAACAGTCTGAAAACTCTAGGGAAAACTGGGGAGTTTTGGTAGCATTTAAAAACTGAGACTCTCCCAGATCTGTGTGTAATTTCTATGAACAGAGTAGAGACTGAGATCTAGGAAGATGGAGATCATCCTTTCCTAAGGGGGATTGATCTTTAAGGCTGTCTGCCAGATCAAAAGAGGATACAAGAAAGACACCCTGGTGAATCGTGGTAATTCCTACAACACCCTGAAATAGATCTAGCAAGGCATACAGGAATAGCCTAATGAATGAATTCCAATATCCTATCCAGCAGGCTGGTCAAGCCCAACACTCTGGGCCCCTTCAAGAGAGACTCCATTTGAGACACGATGGCTAGACCACTGGGAAGACTTCTGCTCTCCCCCAGGATACTTCTCTCACTACTGTCCTCTGCAACAGGTATCAAGTGATTGGCCCAGCCATGGACGAAACGTTCCAGTCCAGCCACCCAGTGACACCTGAGCAGGTCTAGAAAAGGCCTTCACGTCCTTAGGTGAATCATGTGACTTAATCCATGTGAAACTTGGGACAGATAAGAAGCTGAGAGGGAGCAGGGTGTGCCACTCAGACAGTACATTGGATAACGTGGCTTTCTAATCACCAGACCACAGGCAGATTTTGTGGTGACAACTTAGGTCCTGGACTTAGAAGCTTCAGTGTGATGTGGTTGGGCGTTTTATAAACACTTTCTAACCAGAATCAAATGAGCACTACAAAGGGAATAATCAAAGTATCCATTACAGACACATCCAGATTACACTGTGTGTTCACACGTAGGCCGGCCACAGGCGGGGAGCAAACCCAAATGCCACATGGATGAACAAATGACAAGCAATGGATATACCACAGTGGCATTCCTGAGCCACGTCCTCTCAAGTTTCCTCCATCCACAGAAAGACCAAGGACAGGCCCAAAGCATCTGGGAAAGGCTTCTGGGTCCATCGAGGTCTCTAGGGACATGTGACTTCCCCTACAGCTACTGTCCTCAGAGAGAAAGTTCTCTTTGCCATGGGACCATCAAGAGAGTCTCCGGCTCAGGCACAAGAACAGCTCAGGGAAAGAACCTTCCTAGTGCACAACCACAGGCTTACACGCCCAGATGATAGCAGAGCTGACCACAGCACTGGTGTTGGTTGGGGTGACTAAAACTGCCATTGTCATCAAAGTGAGCACTAGATGCGCAAATGTCTTTGAAACATACCTAGTGGTCACACAGTATCACTCAAGTCTCCTCGGAGTTTTCTTTTATTTACTCAGCCAGCCAGCTGGCTCATCCATCCCTCTTAGCACTAACACTGGTTGGGTGGGAAACTTGGAAACAAAACTAAGTATCTCAATGGACTCACTACAAGAAACAAAGTGTCACAAAGTATGAGATAAAAGTCCATCTTTTGCCAGGATACAGAAGTTATAGTCTGCAGGCAGGGGGCACCTAAGGTCAACCTCAGAGGAAGTGAGGATTCTCACAGGCAGATGGAAGGCCAGTCAAGAAGTTAATGGGAGTCGAGGCTGGGTAGCAGGTTAGCACCGCAGTGCAGACAACGTGGGTTGCCTTCTCTGAGCAGGAGGGGCCCACTGAAGGACTCAGAGGAAGGAGATAGCAAGAGCAAAGCCTGGAGAGAAAGATTCCAGCCACAGAGGGCTGTGGCCAAATTACAGGAACAGAAAGGAAACGTTGAAATCGGCTGGCTATAGAGACAAAATGCACTGGAATGACCAAAGATCCAAGAAGGCTCTGGGAAACAAGCCAGCGTGACCATGAGGCAATGCTCTGGAATTGGGCACTGGGGACACAGCAGAGGAGTCACTGGGTGCACTGAGCCCAGGTTCCATACCTCCAGGAAAAGCCTTGAACTTAGGTCAGCAACAGCAACTTCTGTCCTTGGAGATTTGGCCTGAGAAGCCAGCAAAGGCTTCAGAGAGTTGCACTCTGTATCCACACAGTAAATCTGATAAGTCAACTAATTCCGGGTCCTTTTTTTCCCCTTTTTTTCATCTTACTGAACATGGGTGGACTTTTCTTGTCATCAAGTCTTGTACTGGCTATTTTGTTGCAAACTTGACAACATAGAATCCCCTGGGGAGAAAGAGCCTCAACTAGAGAATTGCCTCCATCAGATTGGCCTGTGGCCAATGATTAATGTGAGAGGGCCCAGCCCACTGTGGGCAGCACCATCCCTAAGTAGGCAGGCCTGAGCTATGTAAGGAAGTTAGTTAAACACCATCCGAAAGGAGCAGGAAGCAGCATTCCCCCAGAGCTTCTGCTTGAGTGCCTGCCCTGACTTCTCTCAAAGATGGACTGTGACCTGGAAGTGTAAGTTGACATAACCCCTTTCCTCCACAAGATGCTTTTGGTCGTCCAGTGTACCACAGTCACAGGAAAGCAAACTAGAACACACCCTGAAACAACACAGCATGGCAACAATTTTCCCCCCAGCATTTATATTGTACTGGGAGCTATGAATAATTTAGAGGTTATTCAAAGTCTCCAGGAAGTCGTGTGTAGGAGACATGTAAATACTATGCCACTCTTACATAAGAGACAGTGTGCTCTCAAATGTTAGTATCCTTGTGGGGGTCACAGAACCAATCCCCATTTTCCAAAGCAGCATTCCAGTCACCCCCACAAGCAGCCACCTCCAGCCACCACCATGACCGTGGGGCCAGTCTGGATGCCGCCAGCAGGCAATGTCTGGGGTCTCTGCCCACCCATCCCTGGATGGAAAGGGCAAAGGGCATCCTACCACCCCACACTGGGTCCCTCACAAAGATCCCATTGTGTAAGACCCAACAGCAGCTTGCCTTTACGGTAACAACACTCTCTGCTAGTAATCTGGTGATGTGTCACCTTCTTTACACGGGAACATTCGGCTGCATTTTCTTCAGCAACTAGAGCCTTGCCAGGTGGAAAAAGAACCTCCAGGGACAGGAAAACCAAAGCCAGCAAGGAGAGAGGTGAAGATTCGCCCAGCTGTACAGCTGACAGGGATTAGATTAGAGGAGGTATGAGAAAGAGAGGGAAGGGGGCAGGCAGTCTCTGTGCCAATCTACCCAACGGCTGTTTCCACCATAGGCAGAAGCTCATCACCTTTGCAACCGAAAACACCCAAAGCTCCCCTTCTGGCTCAATGTGTATTCAGGAAGCCAGGGGCTCTAAAGAAGCAGGCACTGAGTTACATGAAGCTATGCCCCTGCCCGGCAGAGCAAGCTTCAGCCACACACTTTAGCCAAGAAGAATGTATGTGCACCCAGAAAGCAGAATACAGAGAAAACACCCCGACTTCTCACCTGCATCATTACCGCTCCTCTCCTGGGGAAAGGCAGTGAGCTGCTGGGAACCCTGTCCTCATTGGCAGCCATGATGATTTTTGCAAGAGTCATGGCATTTTTCACCAAATTTGACAGAGGCTGGGTGTGACAACTCGGGGCCCACCTGATCACCCTCACTCAGACTTTCCCCCTCTCCACCTTCTGCAAGGTGTGGTTCTACCCAGGATTTACAACCTGTGATTCAAACTCAGGACCTTGAATACGCCAAGTGCTATTGCTGAGAGATGTGCTCGGCCCTTGTTCTAGGATTGTTCATCAAACCACCTTGCTATTAAACTAAACGGACTGCATCTTGAACCCCCATTAGCACTACCACATCCCATCCAAAGAAACAGAGCCAGCCATTGCACCCTCTCCCCTAGTGGCCATCAAAGAGGACGATGCCTCCACCTAGGAAAGGAAGGAAGCCCACAGGTGCTGAGTGAGGGAGTGAGAAGGCCAAAGAGACGTCAGGGTAGCAAGAAGGGATATGGCCTGCCGCAGGGGAGGGTTGGGAGGGGACAAGCTGCAGCAGACTGGAGCTGTGGCTCAAGTCAAGCGCAAGGAGAGAAGGAGCAATGGCAGAGACAGGAGGAAGTGATAGATGGTGCGTGTCAGGCTCTCCTCTGGTTTCTAGATGAATCTGAGAGGAAACAAGCCCTTCTGCACCTGCAGAGCAAAGGACAGGTGGCTACAGGAAAACAGACATATACTTATGTTTATGTTTAAATATATTTATACATAACTTACACATAAATATATTTATACATAATTATATTTGTACATAAATTTATATAAATTATATATGTATTTAGTGCATTGCCAGTGTAAGAATGGGAAGGACGTTTTATTAGCTATGTAAATACTTATTGTACAGATAAGATCTAATGCCCAGCAAGTTCGTGCTGAAAAGAGACCCAATCCCTAGACTCCTGATTCCTAGTGATGGGTACTTTTTGTCACAGAGGCATGGTGATGCTTCCTGTAACCAACCACCCCCTGGGGAAATGTTGTTTGTGGAATTCTAATCCTCAGAGACCAAAGCATAGGCCTCGGGCGTCCACCTCAACTCAAGGCTGAGGCAGGCTACCTCCCTGACTTGGCCTTTCTAGCTGATGTCTGAGTGGTCTGGGTTTCTTTTGGTTCTTGATACTCAGAAAAAGGGGTGGGGGCTCAGGAAGTGACCACTCAGCCAGTAGAGTCCCGAGCAGCCAAAAAGACCAGCAAGCTAAGGTAGGGGTGTCCATGAAGGGCTCTCCCAAGAACATCACCCCAAGTCTGGAGCAAAACAGGGCAGCAAGGACCTGCCCTGGAGGGTCTGTCTGGGAACAGAGGGCTGTCTTCCCAACACTTCAGATTGAAAACCAGGATGGCAGGAACACCAGGGAGCTGGGTACAATTTAAAATGCAGGGGACACAGGACATTGTTCATCTGGTTTCAGAGAAATGATAGGATCCCGAAAGCCACAGTCATCACTGAAAAGCACCCCGAAAGACAGGCTTCAAAAGCACAAACTGTGAGGCTCTTTCTTTCAGTGTTGATCCCAGCCCCACAGTACTGAGTACTGACTTCTGCCTTTGGATAAAATCCCCTTTCTAACAAAGGACTCTGATAGGCCACTATGCAGCTGCCCCACCTCCCCCGACCCACCAGTCAAAAGGCACACTGGAATCAAATCACTCACGGGCGAAGCGTGAACACAGCTGCTGTGTCTGCTGAATACACTTTAGACTTGGTTGAACCAAGAACACAAAACCCTGAGAGGGATGACGTAAAAGGGCACCACTGTGGGTGCCTACAGCGTTCCTATCTCATGGACAACTCCTATCAGTGTCTCTTGTTCTGAGCACAGTAGCCTAACTCATTCAGTGTCCAGAGCAGGCTAGAAAGCACTCCCTTGACGGCTTCCTATCATTGGAACGGAGCTTTCAGGCGAACACTCCAATGCATCTGAGTATGGTAGCATATGCCTATCATCCCAGCATGTGGGAAGCAGAAGATGAAGGGAGAAGATCAGGAACTAGCCTCAGGTACAGCATAGAGGGATTGCAGCCAACCTGGGCTACCTAAGACCTTGTCTGAAAAACTAACAAACAGAAAACCCTTCCTTTATTCTGTCTTCATTCTGAGAAGAATCCTTAGAATTTTTATAATCTAATATTTATGACTTCAAATGCCATATTTTCACAAGCCAGGCACATTTTGAAGTGAAGAAGGACAAAAGTGTCAAAGCTGGTAAAGCAACCAGGCCTCCTCCCGTCTCTACAATTCCCCCAAGCCCGTCCTCAAGCTCAACTGTAGCAGTGAAGTTTAGCAGAAATTAGGGCTCCGGAAATAAGACAGTTCACTCTTAGTGGCCTCCCTATTGGTTAAGTCAAAGCTCTGATCAGTTCACCAACGGCAGATTCTAGTGACAGACTCATTTCCACACTGCCCCAATTCAGGTTAAAGGAGATGGTGTCCAAGCCTTACTGATCATGGTGGTTCCTCCGGCCAGGGCTGCCTTGGTTCCCTGGAAGAAGTCATCAGCTGATGTCATTCCCTGGTCTGGCATCTGGAAGCGAGTGTGCACGTCAATTCCTCCAGGGATCACCATTCTGGAGTGGGCTTCGATGGTCTTCACCCCTCCTGGCACAATCAGGTTTTCTCCTATTTGCCTAAGAAAGCAGAGGTGGTGAGAGAGGTGCCAGGGAAAGGTGGGATCAAATCGGGTCTGACATCTATCTGTCTTCATTAAGCTATAAGCACACCTTCACTGCACGATGAGCACTTTTTGGGTCATTGCTATAATCTTTTATGGGAGCCCCACCCATTCCTCATCCTCATAAGCAGATGCAGAATGAACTAGGAAACTAGGCAGAAGGGCTCATATTATCCGAGCACTTGAAAGGCTGGCATGAGGATTGTGTCTAGTTCAAAATCAGCCTTGGCTACAGAGTGAGCTCCTAGCCCACCTGAACTATAGAACTAAAGAATGAGGTCCCTGTGCCTAAACGGAACTGACACGGGGCAGCAAACTCCCCATTTGGTGACAAGTCATCAGAAACCTCTAAGACTATGACAAAGCCCCCAAAACACTTGTATTAACATTCTCCTGACAGCCCCCATTCAGCTGGTTTTCCAATAACAATTCCCTCTAGAGCCCACTCTCTTTCCCAACATCTGTTTGCCCTATTTTCCTTTTCATTGTGGGAAAAACGGAGGTGGACAAGTGGAGAGGGAGAGAGAGCAAAACAAGGGGAAAAACAGAAAAGGAAAAAGTATAGCATTGTAATTCCAGCAACTGCAATGTGGAAGCAGGTGCTATGGCTTCAGATAAAGGTAGGAAAACAAATATGACGATGGTGGGGACACGAATCACATCCATTGGGGGAGGGGGATTTGTGGCAGCTTTTGTTTGTTTGTGAGGATTTTCTGTGCTGGGTTGTGTTGTTTGAGACCGTGTCTCTCTACAGAGCCCCGGCTGTCCTGGTACTTACTATGTAGACCAAGTTAACCTCAAACTCACACAAACAACCTGTCTACACCTCCTAGGTGTGGATTAAAAGTGTGTGCCGCTACACCTGGCTGTAGGGCTTTATTTTTGAGTCAAGATCTCATCATCCAATTTTTAAAAAATTTTTTTTTTAATTTTACCTCATCTTTTCACCAATTTTTAAAAAGAAAAATTAATCAAGGAGGAGTTGAATTTTTCAGACAAATGAACTATACTAAAAATAGCATCGGGCTGCTCCACTCCAGGCCAGTGTCCCTCAGCCAGACCCATCATGCTCTCCTATGATTGGGATGCCAAAGGAATAAGAAAGTCATAGCCTGTGATTGCTCAGAGCTGGGACTGTTACAGACAAACACACATGGAGAAAGCATTAACTATGGAAACGTTAAGACCCATTTTGGCTTCATAAGTCAGGGTGTGAGCTTCCAAGCAATCAGAGCCAGCCCAGCTCACCCTCCTCCAGACTCACTTGCTGCTGGAGTTTGAGGAACACTGCTTATTTAAAAGATGTCACTCGGCATGATGTTTGTCTTTGAGCAGCTGTGCTCTCTCTCCAGAGCCTGTGAGCTGTCCCCAGAGGAAAGGCATAAAGATATTGTTGTCCTCTGTTCAATTTACCCTCCAGAGTCCCAGGATACCCAAACTCAGAACCCAGTGCACAAGCAACACCGGGTGGCCTGACTTGTGCTGGGAACCACTTCAAGAATTGAAACGTAGGGCTGGAGACATGGCTTCTTCAGAGCACTTGCTTCTCCTCCAGAGGACACAGGTTCAATTCCCAGCATCCAGAAGGCGGCTCACAACCATCCTGTTTCACAGGATCCAATGCCCTCTTCTGACTTTCAAAGACACAACAGGCACAGACATGGTGCACAGACATACATAGAAGAAGCATATTCATATACATAAAATAAATCTATAAGGAAAAAACTTAAAAAAATAAAGAAATAAAATCTAAAATCCTTCCAGGATTAGGCAATCATTTGTCTGAGTTGCTGGTAATTAACTCAGTGTCCTGTGACCCTTCCTGACTAAGCAAGCAGATATACATCTTAACAGGACAGGCTGCATTCACATTTATATCCTATGCCTGAGTACTCCATCCCATATAACTACAGTGGAGCTTCTCACAAACCAAGAATAGGAGCTGGCAACAAGAGGCTGTTGTGTCGCCTCTGTTAAAAATAGTAAATTACATAAGACCTGGGTGTTTGTGTGTGCCATGACTTGGAATTCTCCGAATCTGAATTCCCAAATTTATTAATTACCACTGTTAAAAACAAGCTTAAAATATGCTAAATTGGTCACTTTGGGGTTTTTGGCAGTGCCTGACCAATGCCAGATGCACATTCTACCAACGTTACAACATTCCCAGCTCAAGCCCAGTGACTCTTGGAGTCATCAAAGCTTGAGACTATTTACATGAAAGGAGCTGAAGCTCAGGAACACTCGTGTGTGTGTGTGTGTGTGTGTGTGTGTGTGTGTGTGTGTGTGTGCGCGCGCCTGCACATATATACCTTCCCATAGCCATGAATTGTACTTACTTGATCAACCCATCTTCCATGTATATGTCTGCATAGAAGGACTGGTCATCATTCACAATCTTGCCACCTTTGATCAGAAGACGATCGCTCTGTAACAGAGAGGGGAACAAAGTCAGACGCATAACTGCCCTAGAAGCATCAGTCATTCCTGAGGAGAGGGAGGTAAAGGGCACATTGATTTTTGGAAGGTACCTTAACCAAGGTGAACCTACTGGAGGCAAGCTGTTCGTTGCCTGATTCATCAGAAGCCACTGGCAATGCTCACCCCTGACAAACAACCACCTTTTAAAGAACAATTCAGACCTGAAAGCAAAAGGGCAATTACAGAGCATCTCAGCAAAAGAAGACAATGCTTCTGAAATTACTTTTGGCTAAACCTCATCTTTTACAAAATAAATAATTAAAGAAAATTCCACCCACATTTAGGAAAGTCATGTCTTGGCAAAGTTTTGGTTGGGGGGATGGAAAACGGACCAAAAGTCTGTTGTCATAGCATATGCTACACAAACACAGGATCACCGGCCACAGCAAGTCTTCAGCTCGGCCCATCCACTCCATGCTCATTTATCTGTGGGGTGAATCACAGCAAGTGCAAGGGAAGGACTCTAAAAACACACACCCATTTAACAGGTAAAGAACAGAGCTTCATGATCAATTAGAGACACGGGGGATTTTAAGTCTAATACCACTACAGATGGTTGATCCACTGTTAGGTTAAAAAAAAATATTAAACGATAATCCAACTGAGAAAGCCTAGTGTGTGTAAAAGAAGAAAGGCTTTGTTCTGATGCACAGCTATCCAAAATCTCGTGGGCGGGATGTATGCAGTGTCACCAGCTCGGGCTGGGTGGATGTACGGGTTTATTATTTCAGAAGAGATATACACTGTACAAACAGTGCCCGTTTATTACGCTGCTCCTTTCAGAACAGCACTCATCTTCGTAACAGTTAACCCAGAACTAATCTCAGCGAGTGTTACTTGCATTTTGCAACTACCAAGAAAAGGAAATTATAGTTTCCTTAAAGTATCCATATACTGCTACAGAACAAAGAAAACAAGATACAGTTACACACAAATGTAGCCACTATTGAGCTTGGAAAATATTTTTTGTTTCTGTTACACTGAGAAGCAAGATCAGTTTAGTTTTACACTGTAGGGTCATCCATTCAGGTGAAGGGACTGGGAAAGCCCTTGAAAACAGTCAACATGCAGAGGGTTAACCAAAAATCTTTATTAAACCTAATCTTTATATCATGCTATCAGAGCCTTGGAACCTCTCAGAAGTGAATGGAGCAAAATTCTATTACCGTGGGGAAACTGAGGCTCAGTGAGCTTAAGCCTGCAAGGATCCCTCCTTTTCTCCCCTGAGGGGATTGTCTGTTGTCTAGGAGGCAAGAAGTCCTGCCCTTTACCACCTCCCCTTCCTCACAGCAGTACCTGTAGCAAAACATAACTGTGAATCCCCCAGTCAACGGGCGGGAGAAGAGGTCGGAATTATAGTCTGTTCAATCTAGAGCCTTCTAGAAGGCTTCTTACGTAAGAGGCTGGCCACAGTGACAGAGGGAGAGAGCCAATAGGTCCTAGGGCACAGACCTAGATAACTTTAAAGGATGGAGGGGGCGCTCTTTTAAAAAGTGGTCTTGTCGGTTGCCTCTTTTCCCTTCCATACTGTCAAAACAATTTTGTCTTGATCGTGCACGAAAACAGCAAATCGTGAGGTTTGGTAGAGATCTCCCAACCCCCCACTGCCCATATGCCATTCTTCAGCGCGGTGAACATTTACCATTGCCTCCGGTGTGTCAGCCCTTTGGGATCTGGTACCGAAGATTTGCGGGCGGGGGTTGGGAGATGGGGTGCCTTGAGAAAAGGCTAGTACCCACCCTCTCCTAAGAACAACTCAGCCCAAGCTAAAAGCCCCAGGCACACGCCCCCTCCTCTGGGCAACAGTTCCTACTTCTGCAGATGGGTGTGTCCTTGTGCACCAAGGAAAAAGAGGCCAGGGTCCCAAGGCCCCAGAGACAAGCAGAGCAAAAGCTCCTTCTCAAATCCGGCCTTAAAACCCATCTTCCCTATTTGAGATGCCTTTGAATCTGCGTAACCCTGGGTCCTAGCATTATATAACAATGAATTTTCTTGGCGATCCTCCCTGCCTGGGATCTCCTTCGAGGATGTAGAAAATTAGATCGGTGAGGTTTGTTTGTTTTTTTGTTTTTTTGTTTTGTTTTTTTTTTTTTCAGTAAAAGATGCGAGGGGGCGGGGGAGGCAGGGCACCACCCTCTGCATCCCGGAACATCGTGAATTCCTCGCAGAGGTGTTTGTCCCGGATAGAGGCCCTGAAAGAGGACTGCACCTCGGCCACGACGATCATTGTCTGGAACCGGCCAGGCCATCTGCGCCAATCGCAGCCAGCGCCATTACCTCCGTGAGCTTGCTCGCTGCTGTCCCCAGCGCCCACCCGCCCAGACCGCTTTGTATGCGCCACCACGGCCGCCTCCCTGGTGGCGGAAGGAGCAGAAAAGATGAGAACGGGAGCCGGAAAGGAAATCCTGCCAAGACCCCAGCCTCAAACCAGAGGGTTCCTAGGGTCCTCCGCGTCCACAAAAAGCTCCTGCCCTTCTCTGCTCATCATCGAGTCCCGATCCTCCCTTCCCTCCGCATCATCCCGGTACACCCTGCCCTTTCCAGCATCCCTCCCTGTCATGACGCCTCCAGGCTGTAACTCGCTCTTTCTCACAGGAGGAAGGCTCCAGAAAGCTCTTTCTGGAGAGGGCGGAAGACACGGGAGGATCTTTTATCCCAGTTCCCCACCACCAAGCTCCCGGATCCCAGCCTCGCCGCACGCAGCCGGAGAACAATATCAGAGCGTCGACCATGCATATTCAATCTGGCATCCATTTGCTTGCACCCCGCGGGCAGCGCTGCAGCATCTCGTGCTGACAATGAAAGATACAGCGGATCTGGCGCGCTACCCAAGGCTACCTCCATGCACTCTCGCGCCTATTTCAGTGCCTTGCAAATTGCCTGCCTTATAACTGTTATTACATCTCTAGTCCCCAACCCCCACCTTCACCACCATCGCCTCCGTTGGCAACAAGAAGGAAAAGTTGAGTCTCTTTAAAATGCATTTCTTAGATATTCTATGTCACAATAGGTTGCTCGCCTTTCCCAAGTACCAAACTTACCGTGATGCGTGGAATATTTTTCTTCCCCTGATAAGACATCTCTCCGGGGGGCGGGGGGAAGTAATTTCAAGAGGACAGCTTTAAAGCAAAGAGAGCCGGAAAAAAAGACTTGGTTTAAAATATATATATATTTATATTTGTAGGAAAAAGGTACAATCCCTTAGCTGGTCTTGCTATTAGGAGATTTCAAAACTATAAGAGACAGATGCAATCCTCTGTCTCTTTTTCTCTCCTCCAACACAGATCCAGCTAGGGCGGAAAAAAGAAAGAGAGGGAGAGAGAACAGGAGGGAAGGGGGTGGAAATAAACTACAGCAATAAAAGCCTTGGTTCCAGTCGGCCCCCACCGCGCATGCGCCGCCAGCCACTCCCTTTCCTCCCAGGCAAAAGCCATCCGCTTCGCGAGAGACGCTCACTGATTGGTCCGAATCGTGGGATATGCAAATAAGAAGGGCGGGGCGGGGCTCAGCGCCCAGGCAGCAACTGCTGCAGTGCGCGCAGGGCGCGGTGCGTGCGCCCGAGCTGGGAGCGCGCCTTTCGCGCCCTTTCTGTGTGCCCCGGCGGGCGAGCAGGGACTGAGGCTGGCAGCGGCCCCAGATGCTTCATCTGCAATGCAGGGCACAATGGAGGGGTGATCATCCCGGGAGGGTGAGGAGGGGGCGCAAGCCCGCGACTAAGGGGCTTCGGTACAGCCCGGGCGGCATGCACACGCCTGCCCGCGCGCCAATCCGCGGAGGCGGCCGCTGCAGCCCCGCGTGGGGTGACTGCGCAGAGCCAATGGCCTCGCTAGCGGCGAGCGCGCGACTGCACCGCGGCTTCCCCCGCCCTGTTCGCCAGGCGCGGCCTCCGCCCTGCAGCGGCTGCTGCGGCAGGAGACTGCCGGCTGGAGGAACAAGGACAGCATCCGGGAAGGTCTTGGGCTGCCGGGCACCGGACGCCCCACCCCCACCCCTAACCCGGAACGGTTTTTTGTGACTGCCCGCTATCAAGAATAGGAGATGGAGGCCAGCTCCTGTGGGGCAAAAAAGCCCCAGTTTAACACCCTGGCCGCCCTCCTGGCTAGCATGCTAAGACTGACTCCTTTGTGTGGTTGCGGCGCGTGCAAATCTAGGGAGGAAAAACTGTTGGGACATCCTGAGGCCAGAAGCAACAAAATGGTTATGAAGGAGCTATAACAAGTAATAGGAGAGGTTATATCCCACAGAAGAGGAAACTGAGTCATGGAGAAACATAAGCTCTAGTCACTAAGCCTCCCTTAATGACCCTAGTGGTAAAATAGACCTGGGAGCCTTTGACTGTATCAAACCAGGCTGTATCCTAACAATGTCAAGGGAAGGTTCTCCAGACAGATGACAGAACTTCTGCTGAGGCATGGCTTTGACCTTCTCACCTTGAGATCAAAGAATGCATGTGGACACTGCTTAATCTAGGACATTGGGCACCTTTTTGCAAAAGGAGTTATCTGTTTAACTGGTTCACACCTAAACAAGAATTAGCCAGCTCTAAGACAGAATTATTCTGGGTTTCCCAGTCTTTTTGTTGTTCGTTTGTTTGTTTGTTTGTTGTCTTTTGTTCACCTGGCCAAGGTAGGGGTCTTCTGCCTTTCTAGTTTCAAAGGAGATGTAAATTTCAATCCCTGCCTTAAAAATTTAACAGTCCCTGAGGGAGGGGTATGAGGCAGTCTTCACTTTAATCAGTTCGTTCAAGTTCCGATTAAAGCTGTGCATTTTGAAAACAGAGGCCAGTCCCCATATCTTGTTCCAACTGAACAATGTGCACTAGCTGGCCAAGCTGATACCTAAGCACTGGCGTCAGCAACTAGATAGGCGCTGTAATCCTCATATAAGCACTCAGGATGCAGAGAAAGAAGGATCAAGACCCGCCTGAGCAATTACATACATAGACAGCTGAGTGGGCGGATGGATGGATGGATGGATGGATGGATGGATGGATGGATGGATGGATGGACAAACAGATGGATAGATGAAAATAAAGCAAGACCTACCAGGAAAGCTCACTGTAAGGTTCAGCTAGACGTCAGCAGGAGGAGGGCCCTATTAAATCACAGGGAAGAGTAACTACTTGTCAGGCAAGGTTAATGAGATTCCAATTAATTTAGACCAAATTGCCTCTAGTTACATTGTTTGTTTTTGTTGCACTTTCCTGCTCCCGATCTTAATGGCTTTAAACACATCTTGTTATTTACTAATTTGCTAAGGAATATTTTGTTTTGTCCTATCTATCCATCTTATTAGTGTCAAACCCCTTCCTACAGCCATATATACAAGGGTCTTAACCCATGGTAATTGACATTTCTGCCCATAAATGTCCAGAGACAGAAGGTTAAAACTGATTTATCTGCTCTAACTAGAGCTTAAGAGCACATAGAAGGCCCCAGAAAAGAAAAAAAAAAAAAAACACAACTTTAATTAATGAAGGAAAGTACTTGTAATCGTCATATCTCAGCAAACTTACTGCTCAGTTCAGTGCAGGAAAATAAAAAGGGAATGAAGCATCTGCACCGAGTGATCGGTTAGGATGAGCTGTATTTGATAGCTCTTCTTTAAAGACACTCAATGGACAATCCCTAGGAAGTCATTATCTGGGAATAGGATATTGGAGCCAGCCTCCAGTCAGACTTCTGTGTGTTTAAAGATTAAATGCTCGACAACAAGGATGAATCTGTCTATTCTGCATTCAGTCCCTTCCAGAACCCACTTCCCTACAATTCCTCACCGAGCACCAGGAGAGGGCATGCACTGGTGTCTCTGTGAGACAAGACCCCAGGCAGCCGGTCTTGAAGAATAAGCTGAGGGGAGATTTGAGGAGACCTGTCAGAGACTGACTTCAGCCTCCACTACATGCCCATCCCCCTGGACTCCCACACAGTCCCCACCCAGAGCTTCAAAGTAAACCTCTCCTAGCAGAGAAGAAAAGAATACATCCCAATAGTAGAGTGCTTGCCTAGCCTGCTCAGAGCCCAGTGGCCTTTAGCTGGGCCTGGTGGCATAGCCATGTAACCGCAGCTACTCAGGAAGCTGAAGCAGGAGAAACTCAGGATTCACTGCTGGTCTGACCAACTTACCAAGACTGTATCTCAAAATAAAAAAGGGCAGGAAAGCACAGTGTGCTTCCTTTTCTTTTACTTCTGGTTTTTTGTTTGGTCGAGCTTTTATTCAGAGTAGATGCTGTACAGCACACTGCCTGACCCACAGCATATGCTAATGATTGGTACATGAATAAGTTGGCTTTGTCGCTTCATTGTTAAGGTAAAACCAAAAGGCTTTTCCACATTACCACCATGCCAGAAAACACATCAGACTTGGTCTTTCTTTGGCACTGTCACTGTGCTGGGTCTTGGTTCCAGCCACACAGCTCCTCTGCCCCTCAGGTCCTTGGAACCTCAGCAGGATTCTGTTGGCAAAGCTTATTCTTGTGGGAAGAGGGGACAGGGAAGAAAAGCTGCCTACGATTTATGCTGTTCCTCCTAGCAAACTGCATGTAATGGGGAACCTCATTAATCTTGAGGTGAACCTCAGAATCATACAAGGAGCCCCTAGAAAAATATTCCCATGTCTATATTTTCTGATGTCCTATTTTGGAGAAGAGTAGTCGAAGAAGGGCTCTAACCCAGGGCCTTGTGCTTGCTCAGCAAACACCCTCTTGTGTAGCCACGCCCTCATCCTCTGAAGCTGTTCCTCCTCTCCATCATTCTTCATTCTCCCTCCTTTACCCCAAACCTTTGTCCAATGTCCAAATACTGTGTGATGCAACTCAGCACCGAGCCCCTAAGGGAAAGATAGCTCCTTCCTTCCTTCCTTCCTTCCTTTCTTTCTTTCTCTCTCTCTTTTTTCTTTCTTTTGCACTCACAGAGCTAAGAACCTGTGACAAAGTCTTTCTGATGGCTCACCCTTATAAAGAATGTAGCAAGAGGGCTCTACGTTTTGAAAAGATGTCTGTGGAGATGGGTGGAGCAGAGAGAACACCCACGGGGGCTTTATAAGATGCTTATACCAGGAAGTGGGGCGGTGAGCCGAAGTCTGTCATTCTGATGCTCCAGGGTGACCAGATGCTCTCAGTTCCTCAGGAGTTTGCCCAGTATGATCTCTGTCCAGGCCCAGCCCTCCAAGGTTCTTAGTTTCATTTTCCTACCCTGTGGAAAGCTAAAGTAACCATTTCTGCTTCTGAGGCACTGTGTGCAGAAGCACAACGTTGAGAATGTCACAGGGAAGGGACACTCAGAAACAAAATGCTGACGGGAAGATCGGAACCTAGATGTGGCCAAGAAGAAAACCACAAATCCCTGAGCCACGGAGGCCAGCAGCCTCCGATGCGGTCTGCAGAGCTTAGGATGACACAGCAGCCAAGAGAAGGAGCAGTGATCCAGCAGTGCCAAAACCAAATGCTCTGCTGCAGATGGGTGCAGGCAATAGTGATTGCTTTTTTGACTATGGAACCCCAAAGGGCACAGATTGCCAAAGGACAGCTAAGCAGCCACACATGACACCAGCATGGCTACCACCATCCGAGGATGCATCTTTTGGGTGGGGCCGGTGAGGATCATCAAGACAGTCATACACTGCTTTTACCAGAACTGGGCCTAAGTGAACTGTCCCCTGTGGGCTCTGAAAGGGTCCTGAAGATCCCGTGACTACATGAGTCCAAGACGGGTATTGGGGCACAGAGGAAATCAGGGTACTCCATAGAAGCAAACAATCAAGCTTTCTCTTCCAGCCTCCAGTTAGCACACATACCACCCAAAGGTCTGAATTATACATGCTGCTCCCCAAACGTGTGAATACAGATTGTCCTTGGCGTCTCTGGAGACACACAGAACTAGCCGGCCTTCCTGACTCAAGTCTTCCCCCTGGTGGCCAATGAAGAGTATGCATATAGTTCGCTCCTTTATCTTGGAGCAGTGGGCTTCACACTAGGAGAGAGCCTTTATGTTACTTGTCCAGGAGACATGAGCCTGTCTGCTCACCAGAATTATCTGGTCCTGCCTCCACCCTCAGAGCCTGAGTCTCCCACGGCCTAGTTCAGCAAGATTATTCTCCTCTGTGCACTAAGCCACAGAACCAAACCTTCTATTTCTGAAAGAGGAAACCAAAAAAGCATGAGCTAGCAGGAAGTTTTACCCCTACTGAGCTCCCTCTGCTCCCCAAAGTGCCACGTGGCCTGCACTTTCATTGTACAAAACAGGGCTAACTATTACCGCCAGCTTTCAAATTGTGTGCTTTCCACCATCCATCCAGTCCGCTGCAGCGCTGCTGTGAAGCTACTGAGGTAGGAACCGGCGTCTATGGAGCACAGACTGATACAGTCCTGGTGCTGAGAGCTTGAACACATATTCCATGTGCAGGTATGGCTCAGTGGGAGAGTTTTCCCCAAAAATGAAAGGTCCTGAATTTGATCCCCAGATTGGCAAAATTAAAACTCAATATTTAAAACACACACATACACACACACACACACACACACACACACACACACACACACACCCCATACAATTCTTTCATCTTCCCACAAGCCCTACGAGGTGTATCTTTGCATCCTATCATATAGATGGAGAAAGGAAGGCACAAAGAGGCCTCCAGTAAGGCACAGCTTCCTGCTGGAACAAGAGAAATACTCAAATCCAAGAACCCCATAGTTCAGCAGACCTGTTGTCTTCACGATAAAGAACTTGATTGTAGACCCCAGGCCCTGCGTTGTATGCAAGGAAGGTGTGGTTGATCTACCTACCATCTCTGTCTTCATTGATTTCTATCCTCGACCCCCTACTCCAAAACACTTCCCCACATTCCCCAAATCCATCCATCCCTTTCCTGCCTTATTCCCCCACCCACCCCCCCATTGAAACCAGTTTCTCCAGACAGCCCTGGACTTCCTGTCATGAGAACCAGCACAGACGAATATCGGAGTTTAAATGAGAAAGTGCTTAGTGTTCCTTCCCACTGGAAGAATAATGTTTACCTCAAAGGCATGGGGAGATCTAGATGCACAGTGGGTATATCTATTTGTACTTTCGGGGCACAGTGGACCAAATCAGATGGAGAAATCCCCCCCCACTGGCCCAACAACATTCTAAAATCTCCACTGTTCACCAGACACTGAATAACCAGAAGCTGGCCCGCGTTTACACGCATGCAAGGAAGCAGAGCCTCTGCAAGAGTTGCTTCCCCTGACCTTCAGTCTTATCAGATGGCCCCACAGCAACGCTTCACAAAGCAACACTGGCAGAATGTGGCCATGTCTGAGAGCAAACCTCTCCTGGACTGAGACAGTCTGCCTCTCACACCCCTTCTAATCAGGGAGCGATGTTTTGCCAATAGACATTTTGCAGCACCAGAGACATGTTATACTTGCTGTGCCCAACCAAGGTAATTCTCACCCCATGTGGCTGGGAGGCCTATGATATAGCTAGAGAGATTGAGATTTGGTTTCATTTTGTTTTGTTTTTTAGATTTATTTCACCCAAATTAAACTGACTTTCATGTAAATACCCACCTGAGGCACTTACCAATCACTCCTATGCTTAAGTCATAAAACCTGAGGTCTGTTTGTTATAGCAGCAAAATTCTTGCTACACTGACTGCTATCACAGTGTCTAGAATTCAGATCTGTATGGAATCCATACATATACATTCTGTCTCCTCCCCTTCTTCCTCAATGCCTTCTCCTTCTGTCCCCCTCTCTCCTTCATTCTCTTGACCTCAGTGACTTTGACCATTCTCAGAGCTGTCTGAACCTCATTCCCTCAATATGTCACCAAGAGTAAAAGAATCCCTTCATTCCCAGGTGGACCCCATGGTCCAATGTCTGCACAGCATACTTCTGTTACTCAGTCTGATGGATGTCCTTGATTCTGTCACCCTGCCCCCATCTCTCTCAGGACCTAACGGAACTTGACCATTTTTGTGGCTCATGCTCAGTCTTGGCCCTGGGGAATTCACTATCTACCTAACAAGGCCAGTGCTCACCAAGAAAGTAATGCAGACTGGAGAGTACCTAGTTCCTGGGACGGAATCACACACACCTACCCTTTATCCCTTGCCAACTTGGTCTTTTTTGAGACAGGATTTCACCATTATAGCTCAGTTTGCCTTGGACTCTTGGTCCTTCTGCCTTAGACACTCAAGTGCTGGATCACAGGTGTGCACCACTGCTTCAAGAGCACAGGTCTCCTCTTCCCTACAGTCAGAGGGGAAGAGGTTGTTCAACTGAGGATTATTCCAGAATTTGTATTTATTCTCATTCCTTCTCTCTCCTGGATGTCAGCCTCTTCCTCTCTACCTTTTTGCTTCCCTGAACTTGGGGACATGCTCCCACGCTCTCACCAGCCTGGGCTCTGTGTCCTCAGCAGCTATTGCCCCGTCACTGCCCTTTGTTCATGGCTCCACTCTGGCAAAGTGTAGTCTATTCCCATGGTGCTTACATCCTCGGTTTCCATTCCTATTAGATTCTCAAGCCATGACAACGGGCTTCGTCCCCTGCTCCACTGAAGGAGATTGAACAGAGTCAGCAACTGGTCAACCTCAGGATTGCTTTGTAGACTTTACACTAAGGGACCTGGCTGTGACACCTAACTGCTGTCTTTACATACTTTCTTTCATCAACTATTAGCTTTTTGTTTGTTTTTTGTTCATTTGTTTTTGTTTTTTTCAAGACAGAGTTTCCCTGTGTAGCCCTAGCTGTCCTGGAACTCACTCTGTAGACCAAGCTGGCCTCAAATTCACAGAGATCCTCCTGCCTCTGCCTCCCAAGTGTTGCCAGGCAACCACTAGCCTTTTAGTGTCCACGCATATTACAAAATTAAAAAAGGCAAGATACAGTGTGCTATTATATATTACGATCCCAGTTTTAAAACTCAATAAACTTGATTTGAGAGCACTTAAATTCACAGGGAAAAAATGAGCAGAAAGTAGCAAGTGTCCCATATGTCCTCCCCACAGATACAGTTTCTCTTCCTATTAACACGCTAGCATCTTATGTCCTGTAATAAATGTGCTACCACCAGCAAACCTAAGTAGATATAACTGAGGCAAGGTCTCATTCTGAGACCAGGCTGACCTGGAATTTATTCTGTAGCTCAAACTAGCCTCAAACTGGTGGTGATCTTCCTATCTCTATTCTTCCAAGTGCTGGGGTTATAGGTGAGAGTCAGCATAGCCGACTGTGACACGTTATTAATTCAAAAACATAGCTCATGTTAGAGTTCACTCTTCATTGCGGTGTTGGGAACTTGAGACAGGATGGCATATGGTATAGGTTGGCCTCCAACTCACCATGTAGCTGAGAATGTATTTGAACTCTCGATCCTCTGCCTTTACCTCTCAAGTGCTAGGATTATAGGCATACACTCCCATATCCAGCAAGTTTACACTTGAACATACAGTGTATGGGTTATTAAGATCAGTGACATGCATCCATCAGTACAACATCATATAGAATTGTTTCATGGCCCTATAAAGTCCTCTACAGTCTACAGGCGTGCACACACACACACACACACACACACACACACACACACACAAGCACACCTTTGGCAACCAATCTTCTTGCTTTGGTTCTTCGAGAACATCATATCCTCAGAGTCATACACCAGGTAGCCTTTCAAAATTGGCTTTTTCCATTCAGCAATACATGGATAGGGTTGTCCCTGCCTTTTCACAGCCTGATAGCTCATTTAGTTTTATCAGTAATTATCCTATCAGGTGGATAAACTGCTAATCTGCTCCTCTATTGAAAGACATCCATCTTGGGGACTAGAGAGCACTCAGCGGTTAAGAAGATTACTAGTCTTGCGAAAACCCAGGTTCGGTTCCCAGTATTCACATGGTGGCTCACCACCACCTGTAACTCCTGTTCCAGGGGATCTGGTGGCCTCTTGTACTCCGAGAGTACTGCATGCTGCATGCACATAAACTCATGCAGGCAAACACACATACACATTAAGATAATATAAAAAACAAATCTTTGAAAAAGAAAGACATCCTGGTGGCTTCCAAGGTTTTGCAATTATGACCAAAGCTGCTGTAAACATTTCCATTCAGAGTTTTTGTCTGGACATATGTTTCATCCTGTCAAGGGGTAGGGTCCCTGGACCACCTAGCAAGAGCTTATTTAATTTTGTAAAAAAAAAATAATTGCTTAACTGTGTTCCGACTTGGTTGTTCTGCTTTTGATTCCTGCCATGGAATAAATGAGAGGTGCAGCTGCTGTGCACACTGTTGCCGTCTGACCTCCCATGTGAGTTCTTAGCGTCTTCCACAAGGATTAGCTGACCACATAGGGTGGGTAGCTTTTTTCCTTTTTCAGTTTTGTTTTGTTGTTGTCAAAGGTTCACACCTTTGAACAGCACCACCAGCTCGTTTCATTTTGTAAATAAAGGTTGGTTTGGGAGATTTTGTTGTTTACATTGCTGGCACTGAAACCTGCCCTTCATGCTTCTAGGCAAGTACTCCACCACAGGCCTTCATGTCCATAAGACATGACTTGATTTTTGAGCACTGTGTATGTAGTATTGGTTTGTGCCTCCGTCGTTACGCCATTACTACCCTGTATTTACCACTATATATTTTGAAGTCAGGAACTTTGATGCCTCCAGATCTGTTCTTCTTGCTCAAAATCACTTAGATGAGTCCTGCTCCTTGGTGGTTCCGAATTAGTTAAGACTGGTTTCTATTTCTGTAAAATGGGCCAAGGGGATCTGAAGGAAACGCTAAGCTGTTGCTAGTTTGGTAATGTGGATAGTTTGTTTTCCTTTTTTTCTGTTTTTATGTGTGTACACATGTTCTTGCATGTGTGTGAGTACACATGTGAGTACACATTTGTGTGTGCGCATGTAAAGGACTCACCCTCCATTGCTCTTTACCCTATGCATTAAGGTCTCTCAGTCAAGGCCAGAGCTCACGGATTGGGCCAGTCCCTCTGGCCAGCCTGCTCTGGAGATCCCATTTTCACCTTCAGAGGCTGTGGTTACAGGCTGGTCACACCCACTCAACATTTATCTGGATTTCTGGGGATCTGAACTCCAGTCCTCATATTCCTGGGGGGATCAAGCATTTTAACCACTAAGTCATCTTCCCTGCTAAGAACATATTAAGTTTTTAAATAAGCATGGAATTTCTTTCCATTTATCTTTGACCTCTTTTTTAATTTTATTTATTTATTTTATATATGTGAGTACACTGTGAGACACACCAGAAGAGGGCATCAGATCCCGTTACAGATGGTTGTGAGCCACCATGTGGTTTCTGGGGATTGAACTCAGGACCTCTGGAAGAGCAGTCAGTGCTCTTAACCGCTGAGCCATCTCTCCAGCCCATCTTTGTCTTCCTTAATTCCTTTATGAATAGTTTGCTATTTTTAACACCACAACACACACATCTTTCACTTCTTCAGTCATATGTATCTGGACATACTGTATTGTTCCATGGCCCATACAAATAGAGATTGTTTTCTAAATTTCCTTTTAAGGATACTTTGTGGCATACCAGAACAAGACTGAAGTCAGGCATGTGATCCATGCTTGTAATACCAGAATTAGAGAGGCTGAGCAGAAGGATCACAAGTTTGAGACTAACTTAGACTATATAATAAGACTTTGTCTCAAAAAAAAAGTCTTTTTAAAAAAATTAAGATGTGAGGGGAAATGGACCATAAGATAGCTCAGTGGGATGATAAACATATAGGGATGGGTAGATGATTTGATAGATAGATAGATAGATAGATAGATAGATAGATAGATAGACAGGCAGACAGACAATTTATCCACTAGCTCTGTTATTCTAGAGAACCCAGAGTAATACAGTCATCTTTTCCTTCTTTTCCTTGTCAAATTGTCTTCAAGGGGTTGGGGATTTAGCTCAGTGGTAGAGTGCTTGCCTAGCAAGCGCAAGGCCCTGGGTTCGGTCCCCAGCTCCGAAAAAAAAAGGAAAAAAAATTGTCTTCAAAAGGCATGGGGCATTCTTGCTTTGCTACCAAACTCAAAGGAATATTTTTAGATTTCTCCATTCGTTATGGCTTTGGAAGCCCCCAGCTAGCTGTCTGTGATGTGTACACACATATTCGTAGGTAGAAGAAGACTCAGGGAGAGAGCCGGAGGTCCTGTCCTATCATTTTCCACCTTATTCCCTTGAGGCTAAATCTCCCACTGAAGCTAAAGCTAGGTTGGCAGCCAACTTACTCCAGCAATCCTCCTGTCTCCACCCTCCATGATGCTGGTGTTAGACACACAGTCATGCATGAATGGATTTCGTAATATGGGTGCTAGTGGTTCAAACTAAGGCCCTCAAGCATTCATAGCAAGGGTTCCGTGCTCACTCAGCTTCCGCCCTGCCCCAGATGTGAGTGTACATGTGATGAGGCAGAATCCTTCTGTGGTGGTTTGAATGAGAATAGCCCTCACAGGCTCATATATTTGAATGCTTGGTGGCCATTTAGTCGAACTGTTTGGGAAGGATGAGGAGGACCGGCTTCATTGGAAGAGGTGTTTCAGTGATAACTGTAAGCCAGTCCCCAACTAAATGCTTTCTTTTCTAAGACTTGCCTTAGTCATGGTGTCTCTTCACAACAGTAGAACAGTAACTAAGATACCTTCAACATCTTTTTTGCTTTGTTTGTTTTTTGTTTGTTTTCACAGATAGGGTTTCTCTGTCTGCTCTGGTTGTCCTGGAACTTGCTCTGTAAACCAGGCTGTCCTCCAACTCAGAGACCCACCTGCCTCTGTCTCCAGAGAGCTGGAATTAAAGGTATGTACCAGCACTGCCCAGCTTTAAGACATTCTATGCCTGCTTGACTGAGACTTTCATTAATGAACAACTGTTGGACTCTGGGAGAGGCTGTTTTTTCATTTCCTCAGATGGCTCTATGGGCTTTATTTTCACCTTGCCTGTGTGCTGTAGGTTGGTCTGCCTGAGGTAAAGTCTCCCTGAAGTCCCAAAGCAACCCCTACCTTGTTGTTCTGTGCAACCAAGTGAGGTTAAATTTGGTTGAGGGTGCTGGTAAGTATCTGTGTTCATTAGGAATGTTGGTCTGATGACTTTTTTTTTTTCTAGTAGTGTCTGCCTAGTTTTGAAATCAAGGCAAACTGTCAAGATTCATGAAATGGATGGCAAAGTGTCCCCTGTTTTTTGGTTTGGGGAAGAGTCTAAGAAGGCCTCAACTCTTTGAGTCAAGATATTCACTGTGGCATTAGAGACCTCGTCATCTCCTTCTGTCTGTATGTCAAAGTTTCAGTCAACAAGACCATTCTAGGTTGGGTTCATAGCCACATGAACTGCCATGGTAATGCTGACCTACAAAGCATGAGGATACTCAGAGCAGACACAATGCTAGAGTGTGTATCGGGAGGGGATGGCACAGGTTCTCGTGTTTGCTACACTTTTCTCTGCGGTCTTCCTCAGCCCTCATTTGTCCTTCAACTTCTTCCTTTGCTGTGCCCTAGAACTCTTCCAGATTTCCTACACTCAGTCCTCTGCTTGTCGTTTCTGTGTTGGGACATTGATCACCGGGACATCCTAGCATGCTATCTTGCTGGTGACACACTTCCTCAATAAGCATATGTTTACTAATTAATTTTACAACTGTATCTGGCAGCCCCACCACAGCCAGTGATGGCAAACTGGCTAGTAATTGAACACACTGACATCTTATACCCCAAGATACGGGAAGGTCTTGGAGGAGACCTGGAATCACTTTAAAGATAAGCACATAGATTAGAAAGAGACACCTGATACATTTCACCTAAATGGCAGGCTACAAATTAAGTGACCTGTAATCTCCATTAGGTACTGGAGTCAAAGGGCCAGGCAAAGATGAATTATTCCAGGTTGAAAATAGCAGAGAGGCATGAGAACTGAGTGTAAATGTTGCCTTGGACAGTGGACTCACCAAAGGACGTCAGTGAACAACAGTGTAATAATGTTAACAGAGTCTCGGTGGGACCTGGTCAGTCTTGAGTTTCTGGTTTTGATGGTTTAGTTTGGTCAAGAGGAGAATGATCTTGTGTTTGGGGGAGTGCACACTGAAGTATTAAACAATGCTGGAGCAACAGATCAGCAGCTTCTCAAGTGATGCAGAAAAAACATATAGTTGGGCAAAGCGGGGGGGGGGGCGGGGAGGGGAGCAGATGGATGAAATGTAGTAAAAGGTCAGCAATCAGGGAAGCTAAGAGAAAAACACAGTCCCTTGTGTATAAACAGACCAAAAACCTACTAGGTGAGTCATCAAAATGGTTCAGTGGATAAAGGTTCCTCCCCCAGATCTTGAGACCTGGCCCTAATTATCTAAATATTTATACAACAGTTATGAGATCAACAAGAATGACCTAGGATTTCTATAACCCTTAATTTAATAATGAAATATTTATTTAGGTAGCCGGGAGATGGTGGCTCCTGCCTTCAATCCTAGCACTTGGGAGGCAGAGGCCAACGGATCTCTGAGTTCAAGGTCAGACTGGTCTACAAAGCAAGTTCTAAGCCAGCCGGGGGCTACACAGAGAAACCCTGTCTTGCCCCCCCCCCTCAGTTTATTTAAGTTGCTCATTAGAAAGTTAATTTAAAACATCTTTCCATGGGTCCCATGGGAATCAGCAAAAAGGCCAGGTGTTGCCAAGACTATAGGTTGCTCTCCAGAAACTGACGCTGAAGACCAGTCCTACGCAAGTCCTAGAATGGGGAGATGTCAAGCCACACAGAATCTTCACCACTATCTTCCAGTGTGTTCGGTACAGAAAGGTTCTGCATGCTATGGAAAGAGAAAAGTAAGCACCAAAACAGCCACAAACCCCTATCTACAACAGTGTCCTGCCTGTAAGATATGCTAGGGCAATGGGGGGGAGGGGTGCTGTGGGAGAACCAATCACTAACTGATCTGACTTAAGGCCCAACCCATGAGATGGAACCCATACCCAACACTCAATGAGTGACTAAGAACCTGAGAATGGATAGCCCAAGGACCTAGAGTAAAGCCAAATAACACTGGTCTAAAACTCGGGAGAAGGAAAAAGAAGACAGTGATAAAATGGCTGCTAATGGTATATTCTGCCACACTCATAAATCAGTGCCCTTTTCAGCCATCATCAGAGAAGCTTCCCCTGCAGCAGATGGAAACAAATACAGAGACCCACAACTAGACCTTGGAACCCTCAGGCCTAAGTGGGATGCCTCCATCCAATCTCTCCCATCAGAGCTCAGGGAAAGAGAAGGCAGAGAAAATGTAAGAGCCAAGGTGGATGGAGGAGGCCAGGAAATGGGCATCACGAGTAAACATGAGCAAAGCTCATGAACTCACAGAGACGACAGCAGTGTGCACACAGCCTGTGAGGGTCAGTGCCAGATCCTCTCTGCTTATACTACGGCTCCGGTTCGCATTTTCACAGGAGCCCTGTGGGAGTGAACGAATGGGTCTCTGATTCCTGTGCCCTCTCTTGGGCTCTTGTCCTTCCGTTGGTTTGTTCCATCCAACTCTGATCTGTTAGCTTTTGTTTTCTCTTATCATATTTTATATTGCTACATTTTTAAAAAACGAGTGAGTGGATGAATGAGTGAATGAATGAATACCAGGCAACAAAGTTAAAAGTTGACAACTGAACTGTCATGTGTACCTGTTGGAGAGGGAAAATCCTATTTCTCCAATGGAGTGACACTGGGTAATATCAACTATTCCAGGGCAGGCCTCGTGTTGAGGAGAAATTGACCAGCACATAATGGACTCCACAGTGTGTGTGTGTGTGTGTGTGTGTGTGTGTGTGTGTGTGTGTGTGCGCGCGCGCGCGTGCAGGTGTGTGAAGGTGTGTGCGGGTGTGTGTAGTGGCCAGTAGGCAACTTTAGCTATCATTTTTTAGGAGATGTCCATTTTGATTTTTGCAATAGGATCTCTCACTGGCCTGTGTTGTTGTTGTTGTTGTTGTTGTTGTTGTTGTTGTTGTTGTTGTTTTGTGTTTTCCTTTTGGGTAATAATGTATTTCATTTTCTAGATTTGGGGTGTTTTGTTGTTATATTGGGGTTTTGGTTTCAGTTTTGATGAGGAACTTAAACATGGATGGGCGGGGAGCAGGAGAAGATCTGGACAAGCTTGGGAAAGAGGAAGAATATGAACAAAATATACTCAAATTTAAGTGTTTTAAATTATATATAAAGAAAACATAACCATCCAGCTCCCAGCTTCTGCCAGCATGCCACGCCTTCCCACCACTTTGGCCTCTTGTATTCTGGAACTTCAAGTCAAAATAAACTCTTTGTCAAAAACAAAGTTTTCCACAAAAAGAATTTCTTATTTATTCATACGCATGTGTTCATATGTGCACAGGTACATGCGTGTGCACATGTGTGTAACAGTCAGAAGACAACCTTAACTGTCATATTTTCGGGAGCTGTCCACCTTGATTTTTGAGATAGGGTCTCCAGCCAATCGGCCTGGCCAGGGATCCACTGGTCTCTTGGGATTTCGGGCCTGTTCCCACCATGCCTGGCTTTTTAAAACAAACAAAACAAACAAGCAAAACCAAAAAGCCCCCTAAACTATGGATTCTGCAGATCAAACTCGGGTCCTCATGCCTTTACAGCTAAGGTGGCATCACATATGCAGCCCCACAGAAATCTTTGTAAGCAAGCATTAAGATGCATGTGATCACAGGCATGATGGTAATTACATGTGATCACAGGCATGATGGTAATTACATGTGATCACAGGCATGATGGTAATTACATGTAATCACAGGCATGATGGTAATTACATGTAATCACAGGCATGATGGTAATTACATGTGATCACAGGCATGATGGTAATTACATGTGATCACAGGCATGATGGTAATTACATGTGATCACAGGCATGATGGTAATTACATGTGATCACAGGCATGATGGTTATTACATGTGATCACAGGCATGATGGTAATTACATGTGATCACAGGCATGATGGTAATTACATGTGATCACAGGCATGATGGTAATTACATGTAATCTCAACACCGAGGTTGATGATAGAGATGATAGGAAGGTTGTGAGTTCAAACCCTGCCTGGGCTAAAGAAAAAGAACCAGCTGGGTGGTGGCCTGAGCCTTTAATCCTAGCACTCAGGAGGCAGAGGCAGGTGGATTCCTGAGTTCAAGGCCAGTTTGGACTATCACTCTGGAGTTCCAGGACAGCCAGGGCTACACAGAGAAAGCCTGTCTCAGACAAATGAAAGAAATGGAAACAGAAAAAAAAGAAAGAGAGCCAATCAAAACTGTATTCTTTACAGATCCGGATCCCAGCCCTCACATACTCAGTTGTAAAGATAATTGAGTTTACCGATTTTACACCCAATCCCCAGAGCCCCATGGTCCAGGTTCAGAGACAACTACATCTTCCTAGCTCTCATCTTCTGTGTTGTTCATCCACTCGGCTATACTCAGAATCACAGCTACCACGTTTCTCTATTTCATGTTAACTGGATTTTGTTTCTCTACTGCTTTTATTAGGTTTAATTCCAAACCCCCCCTTGTTCAGACATAATTTTCTCCCTTTCATAAATCCATTGTTCATACCCAACCCACCTAAAATTTACTTTTTAAAACTACAACTCACACAGCATGTATAATTCAGATGGGGAGAAATCACTGAGCATGTAGCTGTGCTACAAGGACGTAGCACTGGGCACCAACCACATTCCTCTGGTTGACAGCGTGTGCTGGCAGCCAATGCTGGCACGTTCACTTCACAGCAATGTTGGGAAGTTAATAATCTCATCTGGCTAGCTCATGTAAATAAATAACTGATTTCTACCCAAATTCATAAAATGGTCTGTGTGCCTCTACACTGAAACTGAAATCCAAATCTTATATTCTGTTTTGCATAAACAGACCAAAAAAAAAAAACCACACAAACACAGTACAGGTGCCAATGAGATGGGTCAGTGGGTAAAGGCACTTACCACCAAGCTCGATGACCTGTTTTATTTCCAGCATCCACATGATAAAAGGAGAGAATTAACTCCCACAAGCTGTCTTCTGATTTCCACAATGATGGCAGGCCTTTACCCATATACAATACACATACAGACATGATAGATAAATAAACAAATAAATAAATAAATCAGGGGTAAAAGCTAGCTTTTCCTTATCCTTGTTTTCTTTTTTGACACAGGGTATCACAATGTCACCCAGGCTGTCCTCAAAGTCATAATTCTCCTGCCTCGGCTTCCCCAGCACTGGGATTGTAGGAGTTTTTACTGTATTTCAGCTCCTTACCTAAAAACTTCAAGTATTATACATTTATTTCTCCCCAAACAACTCTAATATTATAAACTTAATGTTTGTCCCTCAGATTCCTATTTTATTGGAATCCAACCCTCGTGTAATGGTATTAATAGGGAGGGCTTTGGTAGGTCATTATTTCATGAGGATTGAGCCCTCCTGAATGGAGTTAACACTCTCGTGTTAAAAAAGAGAATATACAGCCAGCATGTACTCTAACTGCTGTGTCAGCATACAAGAAGCTGACTGCCTGCAATCAGGAAGAATGGCGTCACCAGAACCCAGTCATGGTATCTGGTCTGAGACATCCAGGCTGCACAACCATGGGAAGTAAATGCTCAATTTTAAAGCCATGATTCTGTACTACCTGGTTCTACCAGCCCAAATCAGGCCATCTTTCACACTGTTCTAATCCTAAGTAGTGAGGAAGAGTTGCTCATAGGAATACTGCTCTATAATATTCCTACAACGGCAACGTCACAAGTTCACGTGGTATCTTAGTCATTGCTCTATGGCTGTGAGGAGATACTACAACCACACTTATTTTCTTTAAAAGCAACTAAGTGGGGGCTTGCTTATAGTTTCTATAGTTTCAGAGGAACAGTACTATATCATCATGGTAGTTTACATGAGAGCAGGCAGGCAAGCACACAGCACTAGAGCACTAGCTAAGAGCTTGCATCTCTAATCCACATCCATGGGGACAGGGGAAGGGGGGAAGAGAATCAGGGAGGGAGCTCAAGCACTAACTGGGGATGGGGTGCACTTTTGAAACCTCAGAGTCCACCCCCAATGACACACTTCCTCCAACAAAGTACACCTACTCCAACAAGGCTACACCTCCTAATACTTCTAATCCTTTCAAACAGTGCCACTCCCTGGTGACTAAGCATTCGAATACACGAGTCTATGGGACTTTCTTGTTCAAACCACCATATACTTGGCAACGGAGTTCTCAGACCAAACTCTGTCATGTATGTTCACACAATGTAGATGCTCCCTGAAGGAAGCAATGGACTAGTGACACACATTGCATGGGCAGTGAAGGAGTAATCCATTTCTTACTTCCCAGCTGGAGCAGCACCATTCCGCCCGCCCCAGTGTTCTAGAGTCCCCAAATGAAAGACATAAATGTGTAGCATTATTTTTAATATGCCCTAAGCTAGCTCAATGGTTGGGCCACTCCTGAACCTCCATGTGGCTAACACACTCTCCTCCGGTATTCTTGAGTTATTATTTTCTAAAATTTATACTTTACCTCTGCTATCCCAGACCCACTCAGGGGAGTGGCCCCTGGGGCTACTCTTCCCTGATTCTTACACGGTTGGTTTTCTGTCTTCTACAGCTCTCATGCTTGTATCCTCTTCCTTCCTTCTGCCCTGGAGATTCTCCTTCTCTCTGACCAGCGTTTCCTCTCCAGAAAGCCTCAAAGTCCCACCTCTGTCCCCTGCCCAGCCATTAGCTCTTTAATTGACCATCAAGAAAAAAAAAAAAAAACCAACTGTTGACAGGGACCCACAGCGGATGTACAAATTCCCATAAAAACACATATCAAATCCCCAACAGGTGACCTTTGAAACATTATACTCACAGAGAAGCTCTTCATTAAAGGCTACATCATGTATTTTTCATTAAAAAACAAACAAACAACAACAACAAAAAGAAACACTCAAGAATGAACAAATCCACAGTAGCAAAGAGGAAATTAGAAACTGTCCAAGGCACCAATAGAGGAAGGAGGGTTTTTAAACAGACCTTTTGGTAGGGGTCAGAGGAAATGCTTAGTAAATATTTGATAGTGATTACAGCTTATGAAAATAGTAAAACGCTGACCCAGTGGTGGTAGTTGTGATGGTTTGCATATGCTTGGCCCAGGGAGTAGGAAGTGTGGCTTTGTTGGAGTGGGTGAGGCCTTGTAGTAGATGTGGCCTTGTTGGAGTAGGTGTGTCGCTGTGGGTGTGAGCTTTAAGACCCTCATCCTAGTTGCCTAGAAGCCAGTCTTCTCCTAGTTGCCTTTAGAAAAAGAAGTGAAACTCTCAGCTCCTCCAGTCCCATGTCTGCCTGAACACTGCCATGTTCCTGCCTTGATGATAATGGACTGAATGAACCTCTGAACCTATAAACCAGTCCTAATTACATGCTGTTCTTTATAAGAGTTGCCTTGGTCCTGGTGTCTGTTCACAACAGTAAAACCCTAACTAAGACAGTAGTTGCACGCCTTTAATTTCAGCACTGAGGAAGCAGAGGCAGGTGGATCTCTGTAAGTTCCAGGACAACCTTGTCTACTGAGAGAGTTCTAGGACTGTCAGAGGTACACAGAGAAACACTGTCTCAAAAAATAGTGTGTGGGTATTTGTGTGGTGTGGGGGTGTTTGTGTGTATACTATAAATTATTATATATTTATATATAATTTATATATAAAACTACTGAGCCACACAAGTAAAAGAGGTTAGTTTGATAGACAAAGGACTCCATATCTTATTGCAGTGATACATCTTTGTGTTCATTGCTGCTCTGTGACAGCGAGGAACTGGAAACCATCTTGATGCCCATCTACTAATGAAAGAACACTGAAAATTCATCTACACAGTTAAATGGCAGTCAGCTGTAAAGAATATAGTTGTATCCATTTCTGTAAGGAAAATAAAATTCTGACATTTGAAGGAAAATGGCTAGGTCTGGGAAGTATAATATTGACATGACCCAACCCCCAAAAGACAAAACCATATGTTTTTCCTCATATTTTGTTCCCATACCATAATACACAGAAGGGTATAAATGTGGATAAAGCCAAGAAAACTATTAAGGAAACCAAGAGATGATGGAAGTAGGCAATAGAGAAGGGTCAGGGGTGGAAATAAACCATGGACATGAAAGAGACAGTGTAGGGGGGTACATGAGGCAGGCATTGGAGGGATCAGAGATGTGAAAGGAGAATCATTAAGCCTTACTTTGCTTGAAGATGTCATAATAACTCATGCCTTGTGTGCTAATTTAAATATCTCAAAGGGAGACCAGGCATGATGGTGCACACCTTTAATCCCAGCACTTGAGAGGTAGGGACAGGTACAAGTTTGAGGTAAGCCTGGTCTACCTGGAGAGTTACAGGATATCCATGGCTGCATAGAGAGACCCTATCTTAATAGGTAGATATAGATAGATAGATAGATAGATAGATAGATAGATAGATAGATAGATAGATAGATAGATATTAAGAGGAAAAGTTATATATTCAAGGAATAAGGAAATAATCTTTAAAAACTAGCACTCAAGGATAATTTTAAGGTTTGTGGATTATATCTCAATTGAAACATGCTTTTTGCCAAAACTCAGCTATCTCTAGAAGCCATTCTGCTCTAACTCGCCATTGAAGGAGTCCCTACCCTTCTTCTTTACAGAAAGATGGGACCAAAAAAGATGCAACTTGAGTGTTCTGTCCTCCGACTCCACCCCCCGCCATGCCTTCTTCATCCTCAGAGCTGTGCCTATCTCTGCAGTAGAAGCAGACTCCTCCTTGTCAGGGGGCTATATCTTCATCCCCAGTGTCCTGTCCACTACTGGTACGTCTATTACTATCTAATGTGTCCAAGATCTCTCCTCACTATAAAACATGACGAAGAATCCCATCTTCTCCCCCAAAGAAAAGAATACACGAATGCATAGGACCTTCCCTGACAACCTACCTGCCTTCCCCAGTGCCCACGAAAGTCTCTCCCTGCCCCTACTCTGAGCACATGACAGCTGCCATCACCCTTGTGCTCTGTGGAGACAGTTCTAACTAAGCCCCACACAGAGCAGCCAGTCAGTCAGTGGAGCCTCCTACTTCATCCTACTCTGCCTCAGATACTTTCAGTATCTCTTGCACTCTGTGCTTTCAACGATTTGCTTCAGGTCTCTCCAGCACTGTCCCTCCCTCCCTCCAACTAAGGATGGCATGTTTCCCTCAGTACTGGCAGTACTCATCCAGCCTGTGCTAACTCTGGGTGATTATTCTGTCCAGGGCTCCTGGTAGCCCTTCCATACCCCATCCTTCTCCATTTCAGTCTCCAAATGGCTCCTGGGATTGTGTCCTGAATGTTATGGCAGATCAGTAGGCAATTCCTAAACTTCCTTGGAGAGTCTTCCACTAACCTACACTGGACCAGTCCTATGTTCTCTCTTAGCCTCCACCACCAGCTTCCATAACTCCTTCTGCATTTCCTTTTTTGTTTTCTGTCTCTCTTGTGGCCTGAGTGTGTGTCCCCAAAGTTGATGAGAATTAACCCCCCCATCCCAATGCAGCAGTACTGAAGAGAGAGAGCCCCACATTCATGAAGGTGTTGATGTCTGGTGACAATCATTTGTTTTGTTAGCCAGGGCTAACTCTATAGAGGTCACTTTGCCATTCTGTGACGGCACAGCAGGAGGGCCCTCAGCAGACACTGACACCTAGCTAAGGGTCAGTTTGACTTCCAGCTTCCAGAACTAAGAGAAAGAAGGTGTTCTTTCATAAGTCTCTCAAGTCAGATGTGGTAGGCATTTGCCTGTAATCCTAACACTTGGGAGGTATGGAGAAACGGATCAGAAGTTTGAGGCCGGCCTCTGGGATACAGTAAATTCAAGGACAACCTTGACTCACTGAACAAATAGCTAAACAAAAATGCCAGCAAACAGACAAATTTAAAAATATGTTACATGAGGCCAAGTGGTGGTGGCCTGGGAGGCAGAGCCAGGCAGATCTCTGAGTTCAAGGCCAGTCTGGACTATGGAGTGAGTTCCAGGACAGCCAGGGGTACACAGAGAAGCCCTATCTCAAGAGACAATGTAAAACAAATGCTATGTAGCCTCAGCTACTCCATTACAGTAATGTAAGGCCTGAGACAGGCCTGGAAGATAGTTCTGACTTTACTTAAGCTTAGCCTTTCATTTAAAGCCTTGGCATTTTTTTTTTTTTCGGAGCTGGGGACCGAACCCAGGGCCTTGCGCTTCCTAGGTAAGCGCTCTACCACTGAGCTAAATCCCCAGCCCCAAGCCTTGGCATTTTTAAAATTAATTTACTTTATGTATACGAGTACACTGTCACTATCTTCTGACACACTAGAAGAGGGCATCAGATCCCATTACAGATGGTTGTGAGCCACCGTTTGGTTGCTGGGAATTGAATTCAGGACCTCTGGAAGAGCAGTCGATGCTTTTAACTGCTGAGCCATGTCTCCAGCCCTGAATTTAAATTTTTGTACTAAGTGAATTTCTTTTTCTTCCCTTCTTGATGCACACACATTAAGATTGCTATTTGACTGCTCTCATTCTGGAGCTATCCTTGGCTTTGAAATCATCCTCCCACACTTAAAGCCAGTATGTAAAACCCACATAAATGCTCCTCACACTCAAAATGTCCATAGCAAAATCAATCTGCTCTCTTCGGGCTACCCCTCCCCTATCCTGCTTCCTGTGGCTCTGAATCTCACTTTATCCAAACGAGGAACAGAGAGACCACCACACCCTCCTGCTCTTTCTCACCTTCTTCCACTCCAGGATTTACTGCATCTGGAGCCCATGCCCTCTTCCCCACAGGTCCAGGTCACCACCATCTCATAGGTGTTCTGTTACAGAGCCTCCTGCTTCCACCATTGTCCACAGAAGCCCTATGAGAACCTCATGTCTATTGTGCCAGTCTCCTGCATTGGCTTCCCACTTCCAGAAGAATCAAAGTCGGGATTTTTAGGATGTCCAACAAAACTCTGTCTATTCCTCTGTCCATGCAATTCCCAACAGCTCATTCCCCTCGACAGACACACAGGCCCTCTAAAGCTCAAGTATTCTAAAGACTTCTTCCTTGAGATAATCTTCCTTCTGCCTAGGACTCCTCTCTGGAGCTTCCTAGCTAACTCCTTCAAGTCTTCATACAACTCAGACCTTCTCAGTGAGGGAGCCTCCTGGGCCACACCCTATTCCCTCTGGTAGTTCTGTTGGTAATGTTTGAGGGCCCTCCGATCTTTTCCCAGGATAGCAATAGCATCTGTCTCTCAGTTTCTAAACAGCTGTAAGCCTGCATCCAGAGAAGATAGAGAGGATGAAGTTGGCACGATGGTAGGACACTGTAGCAATTTTCATTTCAAATACTATTTCTAGTATTATTATTTAAATAATTCAACATATTGTTGATTATTTATTTTAATGAATGTATTCTTCTTCTTTGGCTTATTTGGCCTTCTTGTTTGGCTATGATTATTTTTAATAAATGAATAAATATTCTTTCTTAGTTCCAAGTCTTACTTTCTGATATGAAGTGTGGAAAAAGCCCTCAATAACTTTTAAAGATGTAAAGAAACCCTGAGACCCAAAGGTCTGAGAGGTTGACAGGCAGGGAAATAGAAGAGACAGAGCCGGCAGAAGATGGATTGTGTGGCTTGGTGGAAGTCAGGATCATGTTTCTAAAAGGTATAAAGTGGTTGGAGGTGAGGTTGCACACTACTCCCTGGGTCCTTCTCTTCTTTATTCAGACTGGAATGCTGGCTCCAAGCTTGCCAACACCAAACTGAAAGCTTCACACATCCAATCGCCCAACAGCACATTAATGAGCACCTTACACCACTCCAAGCCTTCCTGCTTACCTGCTTTTCCCTCTACAAAGTCACACCCAGCGTATGTTGGCCAGAGCTAAGCAATGAACCAAGCTGAGTCACCATAAAGGCCTTGCTGCTGTCACCTTCCAAAGGTTGCTGGCTCAGGAACCCACTTAGACATGTGTCCTCATCCCAACCCAGATGAAGTCCCCTGTCCTCTATGGATGGGTGGTGGCCCACCTTTCTGTCCGGCAGGTCTCCAGCTGTGAAGGACTTCTTATTTCAGGAGGTTTCTCAAAATGCCAGCCCCCCAATAAATCCCACCAGTTCTTCTGTTGGGTCTCGCTCCTCTTTCTTCGTTTCCCACACCCATGAAAGAGGAGGGAGGTTGTCTGTGAGAACATCTCCTCAAAGGTTTAAGTGGGGCCCACCCTGAATGGGAGTACCATTTCCCATGCACTGGGAGATTCTTTCTGCTTCCTGACTGTGGATGCGATGTGACCAGTTACCTCAAACTCCTGCTTCCATGCCTGCCCTGCTGTGATGGGCTGTACCCCAGACTGTGAGTCAAAACAAGTCCCTTTCTTCCTTACATTGCTTTGTTAGGGATTATGTCACAGCAATGAGGAAATTAACCAGTACTGCACGGTCACACTATACCAGGCTATCCAATAAGATAATGGCAGGTCAGGGCTGCTGAATTCACCACTTGGGAGTACTGCGGCCTTGACAGGGTAAGGACACTAGCCACATTGGAGTGGGCTGAAGAGTGGGCTGTGGTACCCAAAATATATGCACAGCTCTTACAAACCAACATAGAAAGACAATTGTCTTCTCCCTGGGAAAATGGAATCTGGTTATAAATGTGCAGTTCACAATAGAGAGTCCATGAGTAACCAAGCGACATATGAAAAGATCCTCAACTCACAGGCACCAGGCAAAAGGCAAACAAAATTCACAAGAGATGCTGGAGAGATGCTCAGCACTTAAGTGTTTGCTGCTCTATCACAGGATGCAAATTCAGATCCCAGCACCCCCATCTCACAAACATGTGTAACTCCAACTCTGAGGGATCCAGCCTCTATGGGCACATACACACACATGCGCACGCACACGCACACACACACACACACACATACACACACACACATACACACACGCACACACTCACACGCACACATGCACACACACGCATACACACACACAGATGAACCCATAAATAAAGCACTAAAATAAGTCTTTTTATGAAAAGAAAATTACAAGAGTTCATTATCCCATATTACTGGCAAGTATTTAAAGTTTCCTGTCAAATGTTGGGATGAAGCCATGGGAGAAGGGTCTCCTCAGGAATGGCTCTTGGGAATCTAAATGACCAGTCCGAGGGTCTGTTAGATGGTCAGCAGTTTAAAAGTGACCTTCACCAACTCTAACCACCTGAGTTCAACCCTCAGGACACACATAGTAGAAGGAGAGAACCAAGTCTCTGGCCTCTGACCCCCAATGCTCACATGCCTTGGCATAGGTGACCATACATGTGGGAACACACAGAGAATAAATAAATAAAGGTCTAATTTTAAAAAGCTGAAATGGACGGTTACATACGAGGGCCACCTGACACTATCTATAATAGTGTTAACTGTCCTTACCCTGGGACACAGAGTATGACTCAGCATGTATACCATGTAGGTAAAGCTAAGGTGGCCAAGTCAGCACAGAACACCTATGGCGTGGCCTTCTTTGCAGGACCCCCTAAATAGTACATTACGACAATTGAAGCTGTCACAGGCACTGCAGTTCATTTACAGCTGGTGTGAACCAGGTTTTATGCACATACATCATTTATGTAAGGGAATTGCATTTGTAGGCTTTATCGTTGATTTTATAATTTAGCTATCCTAAAAACATCTAGAAGCCAGAAAGAGGAGCGGGAACATGAATATAAGCAGGGTGACACGGTACATATGGATGACAATGTCATTATGAAACCCATTATTTTCAGACTGAGTTTGAAAGGTTGGAGGGGGTGTGGCCAGACATATCTGTCCTGTGTGCTAGCTAGATTTATGTCAACATGACACAAACTATAGTCAACAGAGAGGACAAAATCTTCATTGAGAAAAGGAGATTTTCCATAAGATCCAGTTGTGGACCAGCCTGTAGGGCATTTTCTTAATCAGTGATCACTGAGGGAGATCCCAGCTCATTGTAGATGGTGCCAGTCCTGGGAAGATGGTCTAGTTCTATAGGAAAGCAGGCTGAACAAGCCATGTAGAGCAAGCCAGTAAGCAGCACCCCTCCATGGCCTCTGCATCAGCTCCTGCCCCCAGGAGCTCCTCCCCTGGCTTCCTTCAGCGATATGCTACAATGTGGATACATAAGCCCAATAAACCCTTTCCTATCAACTTGCTTTGTGGTTGCGGGTTTTCTATTGCTGACTGACTGAGGCGGCCTGGAAAGCTTCACAATGTTTCCATATTGCTCTAGAAGCTTTTAAACCTGGACAATTCTATTCAGGGACTAGTTACTGAGTGTTCCATGCAACTTCAAACTATACCCACTTAGGAGCAACCAAAAATACCACAGAGGTTATTGTAAAAAGAATGCCATTCTAAAGCTGTCTTTGCTGGCGTGCGGCCATGGCTTCTGAGTGGTGATGGCGGAGTTCTCTGCTGATGGACAAGCTCAGGGAAGCTCTACGTGAACAGTAAAAAGAATGCCATTCTAAAGCTGTCTTTGCTGGCGTGCGGCCATGGCTTCTGAGTGGTGATGGCGGAGTTCTCTGCTGATGGACAAGCTCAGGGAAGCTCTACGTGAACAGAAATCTCACGTAGGCCTTGAAGGGAGATGGGACACGAAGGGGAAAAGGGTAAGGATGGACTCTGACTCACAACTGAAGATAAAAGATTGTTCTGAAATAGAAACAGAAAAAACACTAGAGAATAGGCTCTCCCACACCAATCCTGATCTTAACATTCTATGGAGATGAAAACTGTATGTCAGGCATGGTGTGCACCTGGGAAGTGAAAGGTATCAGGACAGAAGTTCGGGATCACCTTCAACCACATAGCTAGGCCAAGGCCAGCACGGGCTATCTGAGACCTTAGAGGGAGAGGGAGAGCAAGAGAGGAAGGGACTCCCTCTGCAAAGGAGATGGTCCTGCCTATAATGGGTTGGGTCCTCCTACATCTATTAACAATCATGACACCCCCAAAGACGTGCTCACAAGCCAACCACATCTAGATAATCCCTCATTAAGGCTCTCCTTCCAGGAGATTCTATGCTACAGAAAGTTGGCATTCAAACCTGACCACTGCCTTTATCAGTGTCATCTAAGGTCTTCTTGTCATGTAGCTTCCAAAATCAAAATTGTCTTTAAAGCTTCCTTTCACCAAAGTACATAATCAACATGTGCACAAGAAAGTCATAGAAGAGGTGAAAATGTTTGCCAATCGTGTGTCTGTTAAATGGTCACTAATACTAGGTACATGGACACATTTCTATAACATAGTAATTGTTCAATCTAACTCAAAAACTGCCACAGCAGTGAAAAGAGATCTCTCCAGAGAACATATACAAATGACCAGGAAGCAGGTGAAAAGTTGATGACACTGCCATTCAAGTCATTAAGGAAATGGAGATCAAACCAGCAATGAGATGCCATGCCATACCCACAGGATAGCTACTATCAGAACAAAACCAAAACCACTGGATGTCTTTGTGCACAGCTGTACTCCCACCTGCTGGGGAAGCTGATTCAGGAGGATCACTTGGGCCCAAGAGTTTGGGGCTAGAGTTGATGACACCATGAGTCTTTGTTTCAAACGAGGAGGAGGAAGGGGAAGAACAGGAAGAAGAGGAAGAAGAAAAAGGAGGGAGAAGATTTTTTTAAAAGCTATACTTAGTAGCCTTTTACCTGCTACTAAGACAAAACAGCATACCTCCTGTGGAAACCATTGGTGGTCTCACTAAGAACAGGGGTTACATAGACAGCTCAACAGTTGGGAGCATCTACTCCTCTTGCAGAGGCCCTAAACTTGGTTCGTAACACAGGTATTGAGTGGACCCACCCAAAACTTAACTTCTAGATCTAAAGATCTGTTGTTTCTGGTCTCTTTGGGCACTGCACTCACATGGACATACCCACATACAGAAAGACACACAGACAGATAAGCATCTGAAAAATAATAAAGGCCTGGAGAGATGGTTCATCCATTAACTTCATTGACTGTTCTTTAAGGGACCTGGATTCGATTCCCAGTACCCAAACCGTATCTTACAACCACCTATAACTCCAATCCCAGGGGTTCAGACACCCTCTTCTGGCCTCCAAGGGCACGAGGCATGCTCATAGTGCAGACATGTGGACAAGCAAAATGCCCATACAGACCAAGTAGGTTTATTTTAATAATAATAAATATCTTTTAAAATTGAAGCAGGGCTGGGGACATGGCACAATTGTGTTTGCCCAGCACACACCAAGTCTCGGGTTCAATCCCCAGCTGCAAACACTGGATGTGATGCTGTGTGCTTGTAATTTCAGCACTCAGAGTGTAAAGGCGGGAGGATCCCCAAGTTCAAGGCCATCTTCAGCTACATAGTGAGTCCGAAGTTCATTATGGACTCTATGAGACCCTGTCTTATAAAAAAATGAAAATTGTAAGTATAGCAGTGTTAGCAAATGATCCAGCAATTCCACCTCTGGGTAGAGAGTCAGAACTAAAACCAGAAGCACAAAGAGACACTTTGGATACCATATTCATAACGAGACCATCTGTCATGTTGACAGGTCCGTGACTGGATAAACAAAATATGGTTTGAGGCTGGGGGTGTGGCTTGGTGGTGGGTACCTACCTAGCACAGGCAGGGCCCTGACTGTGATCCTAGCACCAGGAGAGAAAGCGTGTAGTCTTAGCAGTGAGGTAGTTAGTGTTCAGACAGAAGAGGGCAGCTCCATCCACATCATAACACGAGTGTCCCCTGAGATTGTCGGGGTGAGTGAAAGCAGCAAGTTACAGGAATGTGACGTACTCCCAGTTAGGACACGCCTACGGTGCTGAGATTTGTGCAGACCAGCGGTACGTTAGGGCTGCCAGTCCAGAAACACTCAGATTTGCAAACTGCAAGGAGTTCTGAGGAATAAACAAATGTGCTTCTAACTATCACTGCAAACTGACGTCATTACAATGATGGATTTTGTGTTATATGTGTTTTACTTCAATAGAAAAAATGATTGGATGCAGTTTTCCAAATTGAATAGTTTTAAATTCCTCTTGTTCATCCTCCAGCTTCCTCAGCTCCACCCCTGGTATTCCACAGTTGTTTGTTTGGAAAGCAGTCTTTCTCCATATTATTAGGTGTATAGTTTATGCACACACATTAATATTTCAGTTTTATTAATCTATTGTATGTATTAAATATTTTCATATATTATGTAATTAGATGCTCATATATGCAGGGATAATGAAGGAGTCTTCTTTATATGAGCAGGGCCAGAAGGTGGAAGGCTCATTTTGCAGAGCAAAAACACACATCACTGGGGCACCCAGCTATTGTAAATGAATTTCAAGGCTCCCTGAGGACTTAGTGATTTGAATGTGATTGCAGGAGGGGCTCCCCAGAGATTGGTATCAGGCAGTTCTGTAGTCCTGAGGACAGCAAAGGATGATGCAGCAAAACCAGAAGCAAGAAGAGAGAGATAAGTTGGACTTGATTAAAATTAAAACTTGTGTGCTTCCAAGAACACTATTTTTGAAAAAGGTTTAAAAGTGGGGCTGGAGAAATGGCTCAGAAGTCAAGATGGCTTGGTTGCTCTTCCAGAGGACCAAAGCTTGGCTCCCAGCAAACATGCTGGGCAGCTTACAACCAACCACCATCTCGAATTCCAGTTCCAGGAGGTCTAACCTCAAGGTCACCTGCACACATGAACATAAACCCAGAGACACAAGCACATGCATGCACATAAAATAAACAAACCTTCAAAAAGTAAAAAATAACCCAGGAAAGGAAGAAAATATTATCAGAAACCATACACCAGGGTTGAAGGGACAGCTGAGGGATAGGGAGCTTGACTGTCATGTGCAAAGTCCTAGGTTTGTTGGCCAGAACTAACACTGAACAACAGCCTCTATCCATCCAATGAAGAGGCAGGATCCAGAATATATAAAGAATTCATATCACTCAACAACAAGACAAGGAGTCAAACTTAAAAGCAGGCAATGGAACACCCAGCAAACACAACAGTATGTTATTGGGAATGGGAATAAAACCACCAAGAGATTCCACAGAAAGAGAGAAATGACCAGTGTTGGAGAGACTACACAGGCATGGAAACTCTCACACTTGGGTAGACCTAAAATGTAAAGGAGTGTGGATGTTCCTAAAATAGCTAACCCAGAATTACCACAGAGCCCTGGAGCTCCACTCCTAGGTAGAACTCCAAAAACTGGAGAATGGGTTCTACTTTGAGAAGAATGCGACTCACCAATTCATTCAAAATTGCCAAAACAAACAAACAAACAAACAAACACCCAGCAGAAATGTCCCCAATGCCCATTAAGGAACAAATGGGAAAGCATGCAAAATGAGGCCTATTATTCAGCCAGTAAAAGGCATAAAGCCCCCTGCACACTACAACATGAACCTTAACAATGCTGAACTCACTAAGAGAAGGAAGAAACAAACGGCCACACACGGTTTGACTCTGTGAACACAGAAGCGTGCAGAATAGGCAAATCCACGGAGACATAAAAGCAGATCCATGGTTGGCAGAGGGTCTAATGGAAGTGTCCACTTACTGGGCACAGGGTTTAGTTTGAGGGTGATGAAAGCATTTGGAATTGGGCCGTTTGGGTGGCATCCACTGAAGAGTAAAAATGCAACTTGCATGCTATAAAAAGCAGCTAGGAATGGCATGGCTGTTAGTGGGGACGGATAAGAAGCCTTAGAGACAGAGGCCCACTCAGTGGCAACACGAGGTCATGACCGTGGGTCACACAGCTCTGAGGTTGCAGAGGGCCCTTCATGCAGCCTTCTCACTAGTAGGCAGGTCTCTCTGGGAACCCAAACCCACATGTGTCGTGTGTATTTGTTCAAAAGCAAACCTAGAAGCATCTTCAAGGCATGCTTCTCCTCTACACCAGGCTTGACTGTTCAAGGCCACGCTTTCTCCCCTCAAGGCTACCCAGGCCCTTCAGTGTCAGGTTCTCTCCCTCAACTGCAAGGCTCTGACCTTTTCACTGAACCACCTGGGTGTGGCTTTCGGCCTATGCCAACATACTTCTCATTGGTTAAAAAAACTCAAATGTCAACAATTCCCTTGCCGCTCACTTATCAGTCATGACTGCTAAGGATTACATGTTTGAGTCCCTCAACAATCCACGTGTTAAACCCTAATCTGCAAGACTGCTTCACAAGATGAGACTTCTGGAAGACATTAGATCATAAAGGTGGAACTGCCCAGTGAGATGAATGTTCTTGTAACAGACAGAGAGCCTGCTCCACCGCGTGAGGAATATGGAGCACTTCTCCCCTGGTAGGGCATCTGCAAGCATCTTAATCTTGGACTTCAAGAGCTTAATCTTGTTCAAGCTGTGAGAATAAATGCCTGGTGTTCGAGAAGCCTAGTCTGTAGTAATCTGTTACAGCGGTCCCAGCTGCCCTTAGACTATGATTGACAACAACTAGAAAGGGCAGACTGTCATCCAGTGTCTAATCTTAGAAAGGGGTTGTCATTCATGCTGTTCAGTCCTGGCTTGTGTCCCAGGGGTAGTTGAAGATATTTCTGGTGTTTAAAATAAATGGACAGAATATCATCCATTATAGGCACATTCATAAAGACAAATCAATAATCCATTTGATAAATGACATTGGAGAGTGACTAGTAAAAGAAATGTTGTCACTCAGACTATTTTTGCAGTAACTATTATTTTTTAGATGGGTAAGAAATGAAGAACAAAAACAGTAGCTCAGAGCCGGGCATGACGGTATACACCTTTACCCCCAGCACTTAGGATGCAGGGACAGGAGGATCACCAGGAGTTCAAGGGTAGTCTAGTCTACACAGTAAATTCCAGGCCAGCTAGGGCTACACAGTGAGAGACTGTCTCAAAGAGCTGGGGACAGAAGCAGCTCAATGCATCTTAGTGATTAGGAAGTTCTCAGTTGCCTAGTCCCGGGTTCAAATGCCACCCTTTGTACTCCATTGGGAGTTGCTTTGAATTTCAGATACCGCCATTAGAAACTAAAGGCCACAATAGCACAGGCTTCATAAAACCAGTGTAGGATTAACAAAACAGAAAGCACCAAGCATTGCCCCTGGACCTGCACCGTAAAGCTTTGGTGCTCAATGGGATGTAAGGACTCTGCCAAGAGAACTGTCTCACACCTTGAAGTTCATGACACCACTGTCCACAGAACTGAGCTGCAGAACGCATCGGAAGACTCACAGGGCGGTTAGGACAGCTCCATTCTAAGCCCTGTCCATGCACTTCCCAGATTAACAAGGCCTTCATGGTCAGGTAAATAGACAGCAGTGAATCTCCCCTTCCTGATTTTCAACATGGTGACAACACATCTATCAAAGGCAAGATTTTGAAGTCATGTGGATGCAACAAGCTGCCACGGAGACTCAACAGTGGAAGGTCACAGTCGAGAGTCAAGGCATGATTCATAAGTAATGGGTGGGGTTGGAGAGAGGTTGTTTGTTTTCTTTAAGAACTTGTCCATTTCTCTTTTCGGAGCATATTCCTAGTTTTGAAATATATTAATGTCATAAGCCAAAGAACTAGGGTTTGTTTAAGATAAGATCATTTAAAAACCTTTAAATCGTATTTATTTATTTAATGTTGAGCAAGTGTGTAAGCCATAGTAACATGGGACTCAGGTGACAACGTGGAGGAGTTTGGATTTCCCTCCCATGTGTGTGGTTCTAGGGCTTGAACTCAGAAAAGTGCATTTACCCGTGAAACACCTCACCGGCTTGAAAAATCCCAGGTTACATTCATACTTACTATGTGGTCAAGGCTGGCCTTGAACTCCTCATTCTCCTGCTTCCACTTCCCAAGTTCTGGGACTGCAGGCATGTGCCAGAACATCTGGCTAGCCACAAGGCTAGGGCTAGAGTGTGACCAAGAGTAGAGGCCTCTACCCTAGTCACAGGACTGCCAACTGAGGTTCAGGGGTGAAGCCCTTTCTTCCTGCTTAAATGATGAAGTCTCATTTGAGCTCTGGCCTTCAAGGTAAAGACAGCACCTATAGTGCTCAGACAATGGTCAATTCTGACTTTCCCTCTTTTCTCAAGGAATTAGAAAGATATTGTTGCGTCAAAGGACACCTGAAAACTGTTGTCTTGGTTACAATGGTGGCTCAGCCCAGCCTTAATTCCTGTAGCATGGAATCTGTACACTGCTCAATTTTCAAACGGTTGGGGCAGGTCTTGCTGGTGGTGGGCCAATGGTAATAGCCTTCCTCCTGAGCTACACTGGAGAGATAGCTGTGGTTGCTTCACCAGCAGGCTGTTCTTCAACTTTGGCCTCAAGTTCAAGGCTGGCGAATCCTACTTCTTCCTCTTACAATTAATTAGTTAATTGCACATCTACTAACTGAACAAGCTTTTTATTAATGATGTGTTGTAATTTTAAAAATTATAAAATTACTGTTAAGCATTAAAAAAGAAAAAGACTGGGAGATGGTTCAGTTGGTTAAGTGCTGACCTTGCAAGCTGACCCTCAGAAGTCATGTCAAAAGTTGGAAGTAGTGACAGCACTGGGGAGGCTGAGGCAGGAGGACCACTAAGAGTTTCAAGTTACTGACCTGGATCTAGGCTCCCAGCCAAACTTCCACCACACATCCATTCTCACACAAGAATCTCAAGGGACAACTTGGGTATTAGCCAAGTACACGGAGGTGCAGGTTGAACCACCAGGATTCCTCTGTAGCCAACATTTGGGGATGTTGAATGGAAGAAGCAAGAACAAACGGGAAGAGAAGGAATTTAAAACACAGTGCCCTTGAGAGGAAAAAGGAGTAGAGAGAATGGGGTAGGGAGGCTGTCATGGGTCAATGGGGACCTAAAGCTGAGGGATAGTCAACTTGGGGAGAAGAGATGTGGACCTAGAATGGAAGGGAATATTAAAAGGCATTGTATAGGTGTGGTCATTGTCTCAATCCAATTTATGCTACTGTAAAGAATACATACATTGGATAACTTATAACAAGGACATTTTCCTTGTCCTTTATTTTATTCTATTATATATTTACTTGTATGCATATGTGCAGATATGCATGCATAATTATGTATGTGGTGCTGTACATGTATGTACATGTGTGCGAAAGCCAGAGGTTGACCCTAGGTATTCTTCCTGGGGACATCCATCTTGTCTTTTGAGACAAAGTCTCTTCCTGGGCCGCAGGGATTACTCCTTTGACTAGGGTGCTGCCCATGAGACACATCTTCCCAGCGGTGTCTCCCCAGCTCTGAGATTGCAAGCACACACCACCATAAACCACTACTTTTTTTTTTTTTGAGACACCATCTCACTATGTAGCTAAGGCTGTTCTGGAACATATTAAAGACCAGGCTGGTCTTGAACTCACAGAGCTGATCTGCCTGCCTCTGCCTCCCAAGTGTTAGGATTAAAGGTATACACCATGATGCTCACCCACACTCATGTTTTTCTGTTGGCACTGAGGATCAGCTCAGGTCCTCATGCTTGTGCAGCAAGCACTTTATTGACTAAACCATTCCATTTTCCAAGTCCTGATTGAGAATTACATTTGGTGCTTGAATCCAGAGGCTGAGAAGTCTAAGATTACACCATAAGCCTTCATCATTGCCATATGACATGGTAGAAAGCATCATATGGGCAAAGAGGAAATGCTACACAACTCAAGAGTCTCAGGTCCTTGTGTCATCAATGTTGACAATGTAAGGGTAGGGTGCGCCCATTGGCCTTGCTTCCTAAGACGGCACTACAGTGGGATTTAAGTTTCCTGTAAATATCTTATGGAACACTTTTGAGCCACATCATGATGCTGCCAAGCTCAGCAGAGCTCTGCAGAGCCCACTCACTGGTTCCTGTCCTAGACCAGGGGACAGTTACTTCCCCAGCTTGGTAGCAGTCTGCACAGGTTGCTCATGGTTAAATGGGGTGAAAGATCCTTGAAAAAGGCTCAGGATACAGTATCCTAGGATGAGAGGATTATTCTGACCTAATGGAATAATGGAAAACAGGGATTCCAGGAGAAAGGGTGGATGGAGCTCAAAGATCCATGTTCACTGACAAGTGCAGTGGTTAAGCACTAAATGTCCTCCAAAGGTATGTGTGTGAAGTCTGGATCCCTGGGGAGGTGCTACAGATCTTTAAGAAGTAGGATTTCATAGGAAGTCCCAATGTCATTGTGGGTATGGGGGATTATTCATTCTCTCTCTCTCTCTCTCTCTCTCTCTCTCTCTCTCTCCCCCCCTCGTTCCCATGTCTGCCCCCATTGCCAAACCCATAAGGCAACTGATCTTGGACCTGAACTTCTGGAACCATGAGATTGAACAAATCTATCTTTATTTATTTCATAAGTACCCCAGTTCAGTTTTTCTGTTACAGTGGTGTGAGGCTTACAAACACTCTAAAACAGCTGTCCTTTTGTTCTTTATCCTAAAAGGCTCAGGTCCTTCCCAGCTAGGAATCAATATAATTTCATTGCATCCCAAACTGGCCCCTGGGAAACACATGGGAAAAAGAAGCAACAAGACAGAAGAAGCTTTCCTTAGTCTCAACCCCTCCATTGGCTCTGTCAGGGCAAACCACTCCTAGTGCTTTCTGGTTATGGGCTGCTCACACTGCACATGGTGCTTCATCATCCTTGGGAATATATCCACCAGCCCCTTTCATCTCCCAGAAGTGATGTAGTGATGTGGCTGAGGACCCTGTTCTGGCCCTTTCTAAGCCTTTCTAGAACAGTGGGATTCATGGTGGGGTGTGGAAAATGAGCAAATTGCTGCTTCTTTTTTTTTTTTTGAGACAATATTTTGCCATGCAGCTCTGGCTGACCTATAGCTCACTGTGTAGTTCAAGCTGCTCTTGAACTCATCAAGGTCCACCTGCATCTGCCTCCACCTGCATCTCCACCTGCACCTCCACCTGCATCTGCCTCCACGGTGTGGATGAAAGGTGTGTGCCAGTAAACTCAGCAACTCTGACCGCCCTTAAGATTCCTTACAAGCACAGGTTCAAGATAGAAGGGAACATAACCCACTCCATCTACTCTTCTCTGTGCCAGGGCTTCTAGAAGAATGCTCCAAAAGCTTGAAGACACCTTGTCATGTGCTAAATACAAGCAATAATCACTAATTCTGTCAAAAGAGTGAACCAGCTGAGCTCTCAGAAGTCACCATCATTATACATATATGCACAGCCTCTTGTGAAACATGAAAAATTCATATACTGTAAGCACCAAGCTGGGTAAATGTCCCTGGTTATGAATGACAAAACCCCGCAGGAATGCTCCTTTTGTGATAAATGAACCAGAGAGGGTTGTAGAAAGGCAGCCGAGCCAGAAGCAATGTCTAGAACTAATGACCAGGAAGCTGAGAAGAGATGGCTTTCCAGGGTTAAAACTACCTAAGGATCTGGTCTGGTGCTTTTGTCTGCAAATTGCCCCCTCCCTTCCAAGTGCCTCAGCTTTGCAATTTAGAGTTTCTGTAAATTTAGGGTGTGTTCCAACAATTGCTCCTGATTCTCCAGCCTTTCAGGCTAGAATATTAACATGCTGCCTTTGTGGCACTGAGGTCACCTCATTTGCCACCTTTGCATGTTCTCTTACAGATTCTCCAGGTGTGGTCCTGCTCCTTCCAGGCTGTTGGGATGACCCTCACACCTTGCCTACTTGAGAGTGCTCACTCAAACTCAGTGTTATGTGATGTTGGTTGTCACCAACATACTCCCATACGGACTCATTTTATACTTACCCAGCTTTTAGTACAACATTGAAATATATGGTTAAGGTTGTAGCTCAGCGATACAACACTTGTTTAGCAAGCACAGCCATTGAGTTCAGGCCTCAGCACCACAAAAGAAAGAAAAGGAAAGATAGGTAGGTAGGTAGGTAGGTAGGTAGATAGATAGATAGATAGATAGACAGACAGACAGAGAGACAAACAGAGCAAACTGGTAATCATGGTGGCTCAAATCTATAATGCCACCGCCCAAGAGATACTGGGATTGTCATGAATTCAAGTCCAGCCTGGACTACAGAGTGAGACTCCATCTTAAAAAAAAAAAGAAAAGAAAAGAAAAGAAAGAAAGAAAAGGAAAAAAGAAAAAAAAGAAACATTTACTTCAATTGACCACCTGAAAAAAAAAAGCAAGCCTTTTGGATTTAGATTCCAGTTGCCTCTTAGTGAAATATAAATATAAAAATTAGAAGATGAATGGGTGTAAAATAAATGATTACTTGCTTCATCTTTCAAAAATAAAAGGAAATAGTCTCTCCACCCCTGCCACCTCCTTTGGTGAGAAGTGATCCTAGGAGAGTCAAAAGCTGGAACACTCTGCTGTGTCAGGAAAGGGGGAGGTTTCCCCAATCATTGCCCCCAGAGCTGTTCCCGGAGGCTTTCTCTGTAGCATACAACCTGAATGCTGGGCAAGCCCCCAGTGAGCATGTGCAGACCATCCCCAACTTCTCCAGTGGCTGTCTGAAAGGAAGCGCCTTTAGGACTAACCTTCCTCCTGCCCTAGAAGGGAGGGCACACAGGATTCAATATAAAGTCATTCATAGACTGGTTTCTTATCTTCACCACGAGCATGGGACTGAAGCAGCAACGTGTAAGACATATGCACTGTAAACGATCAGTTGAGGCATTAAAGCTGTGAAAAAAATGTTATACTAGCATAAACGTCACCCTGAAACTGAAGGAAATGTGTGTGAAAAGACCCCTGGACTTGAAACGTGCACTGCTGGGAATTACTGGAGCATGTCAAACATTTCCCATGACGAAGGATAACCAAGCTAGCCTTCTTTGTCTCGCCATTAACACAATCGGGGAGTCTTGTCTTCAAATGTGAGTCCTCCCCTCCCCACCCTCATTTTTCCTTTCCTTTTTGGCTCTTTGAATATAATCCGTGCGGTCTCTCCCCATTCCCAAAGTGCCTCCCAAGCAGCGCTGGGGAAGCGCTCTGGGAAGCCCTTGCCGAGACACTTAGCAGAACTTTGTTCTCCACATGGACTATTTAGCTTTCCTCGGTGACATCACAGCCTCCCAGGCTCTTCACTGGCTGCAGAATACAGTCCAGGCAATGGTTAGAGGCTCCGGGCGCTGGCCGTGGTCCTGACCTCCGAGCTCAGAACCATGGTGCTGAGTGCACTCAAGGCGGAGACCTTGCCACACAGAGTAGCCATGTAAGCCCCAGTCCCTACAGACCCCAAGGGAGCCCTCTAGCCTTCACTGCAGCCTTGCACTGCTCTCTTTGAGCTGCATCAAAAAAGGGTGGGGCACTGAGACGCAGCTGCAATCGGATGCCGCCCGGGAGGATTTAAGAACAGCACAGTGGTCCACCCCAATCGCCACTCGACGCCTCCAGCCCGGGGATCAGCTGGTCCCTGACGCGGGTCTCCCACCTCCCAGGCACAAGAAGATGAGGGCAGCCTTTGTGGGCGCTCAGACGCCCACTGGCGAACCCGTGCCTCGCCGCACCCTGCGCGGTGAAGGGGTGGGCAGGGCGCGGTGCGCGTGCAGATGCGGGAGGCAGAGCTCTTGGCGCCGCGTGCTGGCTGCCACGCGGGGATGCTCGGTCCTCCGCGACAAGCCAGGGTGCAGCCCCGCACTCTGTTCCCACCCACCCCCCATACCAACCTGATCGTAGATGTTCTGCAGAGCTTCCTTGCCCGAGGCCCGCCGGATCTCCACCTTCCGGCCCGATTCAACAGATGGCTCCCCGCTGGCACGCCGGCTCTGCCGGTGCGGGTCCGGGCCCAAGTGGGCGACATCCCGCTGCTGAGCCACCACCTGCCCCGAGCCCCGGCCCACTGAAAGCGAGTCGAAATCGATGGTCTTGTTCTCCGAGGATCCTTCCACGGGGCAGAACATGCCGCAGAATTTCTGCCGCGGCTTCGGACTGCCCGAACCCAGGTTTTTAAAAAAGGCAGGGACCTCTTCGTCCTCTGCTGCCTTCCCAGATTGCTTTCTCTCGGCCATGGCTGGGGGTGCGCTAGGGAAGGTTCTGTCTGTCTGTCCGTCCGTCCGTGGTTCCCTAAGTCTCCCTGGTTGGGTGTGCACTAGCCTCTTGCTGCTGCCGCGGCTGCTACTCCCTGCCTACCGCAAGGTGCACAGAAAGGATGGAGGGCTGGCGAACCGGCGACCCACCCCTCGCAGTCCCTCCTCCTGACCCGGCTTTCTCCCTCCCTGCCCACGCCCCCCGGCGCCGCCACGCCACCTCCGAGCAAAGTTGGATCTGAGCTGGGCGGTCGCTGCGGCAGAGGATGCCAGTTCCCGGCAGCGCGGGGAGGGGCGGGGCGGGCGGAACGCGCGATCAGAAGGGAGGGGACAAGAAGGGAGGGGACCCAGAAGGAGGAGACGGAGAAGGGAGGGTACGAAGGGGTGGGGGGCGCCCTAAGCCCGCGCTCCGGAAGTGAAGCGGCCACTCCACCCGCTAATGGACGCACAGCAGCCGCCGGAGAAACCGCTCTCGGCGCCAGGGTGAGTGTCCGAGAGATACAGCTGGGCAAAGACCGGAAAGAGCAGATCCTGGCCCAGAGTCCCACTCCCCAACCTGCCTCACTGCATTGCTAAGGTGGCCCTGGAGCTCACCTAGCCTCGGTGAGGGCTGAGGGTTGGGGGAGCCAAGGGCCAAGCCGGCAGGCTCTGGGAAGCTGGGGAGGGGTGACCCTGGAAACAGCAAGGGCATCCAAGTATTCTGGCACCAATGCTTAAGTTTACCTACGATCTAGGGGCCGAGGCGTGCACTGCAAGAAGCAAAAGGAAAGGAGAATGTTCTTCCCGCTTGCAGACGCTGTGGTTGGGAGGTGGGGCTCACAACATGGCGGGGGCAAAAAAGCAGAGGGACGTAGCAAATGGAAGCGATGACCGGGGGTGGGGGGTGGGGGTGGGGGGAGCAGCAACCCTGTAGTGCTAGAGGGAATAGTAAAGAATGCAGGCTGTGGATTGAGCCTCAGCATAGAGACTGGGAACCCTCAACATTATCTGAAAGGGCCATGTCCTGCAGGTAGCCCATTGACTCAGGAAGGGTTCAACGAGTCCGGGATTTGATATCTCCCACCCCCCCACCCCCCACACACACCCTGGTTACCCTCACTCCCACCCAAAATGGTTGGGGTCTAAGCAGACCGAAGCACACTCGGACTCATCTTGCTTTTCAAGTCGCCTGTCTGGCTCCCCTAGCCCCTGTTGCACGCTGCGCCAGAGGCCCCGCGAGTTTGCCCGATGATCCTTCTCTAGGGGCCGCAGTAGTCTGTATGGAGGGTAGAGGTAGACCGCTGTTTTGGGGAAGGTTACATGTTGTGAATTGTGGGGCAGCCAAAGTGTGGGGATTTGGAGTGTGTGTGCATGCACACGGTTCAGCCACAGCCGCCAGGTTCGAGGCTTAGTCCCATCTCCTGGAGTGCTTTAAAGCCCCTCCCGTTTTTCCCGAGTGGCTGAAACCTGAAGAAGTGTTGCCCATCCTTTAGGGGTTCTGGATGGAGATCTGAGCATGCTCACGAAGATGGATGGGTTTGGTCTAGGAGAGGCAGTTTACTGCAGCATGTTCTCACAGGGCGTTGTGACCAAGAAATCAGACCCATTGTCAGCCTTAGCTTAGGGAACGATTGCATGCGGATACCAACGCCCCCTGTTGCTGGAGATAGCTTGATGGATGGAGTCTCTCTCTCTTCTCTCTCTCTTCTCTCTCTCTCTCTCTCTCTCTCTCTCTCTCTCTCTCACACACACACACACACACACACACACACACACACACCACACACACGCCCCACACCATCCTGTAGGAGCTGAAAGGACTCCATGGGAGGAGAGCCGATGGACCTTAGCACCAGATGTGCTTGACATTTTAATAGAAATTTTCCACTGGAATTGTCAATGCTGCACTAAAAGTCCTGAGGTGAGGTCTTTCAACCTCTCTGCCTTCCAAGTTAGAACACCAGTGTAGGAGGCCTTATGCCTATGGTCATGTGTCTAATTGAACTACCCGGTAATTCTGCCCCCCCCCCCCAGCCTGGTTCCTTCAACAGGTTATCCTGTAGGCCCCTTTAGTAAGAAAAATACAAAATCCTTGCATTCTTCCTCCATACCCGAATATTTCCTTAGTGGCTCTTTGTACATTAAGGGTGTTTCACTTATGGTTTTAAAATTATTTTTGATTAACTTTCATTTTATGTATGTATGTATCTTGCTGGAATATATGCACATGCACCGTGTACATGCCCGGGGCTGTTGAAGGCCAGACGAAAGTGCCAGATGCCCTGGGATTGAAGTCACAGAGTAAGCCAACATGTGGGTGCTAGGAACCAAACCTGTGCTTTTAACCACTGAGCAGTCTCTCCAGACACGTGGGGCCTTTAAGACTAGTGGATTTTCACGTGACAATTTTTTTCTGGATCTGGGCATCCAGTGCCATTGGTTGGCTGTGTTTTTCTTTCTTGTTTGTTCGTTTTCTGTTTTGTTTCAGTTTTTCAAGATAGGATTTCTCTGTGTAAAAACCCTGGCTGTCCTGGAACTTACCCTGTAGACCAGGCTAGCCTGGAACTCACTCACGGAGTTCTACCTGCCTCTGCCTTCCAAATGCTAGGATTAAAGGCACATGACACCATTGCCTGGTATGTCTCTTTTGTTTTTGCTCTTTCTGAGAAAAGGTCCTTTATGTAACCCCAGGCTGGCCTCAAACTCCCTATGTAGCCTAGTGAGTTAAACTTCTGATCCACCTACCTTCACTACCTAAGTGCTGGGGTAATGGGCATACGCCACGATGTCTGGTTTGCACAGTGCTGGGGATCCGACTCAAGGCTTTGTGCATAGTGACAAGCACTCGACCAACTGAGCTACAGTCTTACCCCTGCAGTGCTCATTTCATCTCTCATTCCTCCAAGTGACTCCAAGCGAATGAATATGGGGAGGAAGTTCATTCCCATATTTTACAAGGAGATCTCAGGCCTGGGTTGGTCTGAAGTTCTGGGCCCCCATTCTGTCAGACACAGGGTGAGGTAGCACCTTGCTCTCCCAGTTTTGGCACAGAGGCCCAGTCTTCAGCACCTTCCAGGAAGAGTGGATCTGCTCCTACTGCTGCCATAGTTAAGGCCAGCATCTATGGCATATGGCCTCCTTCAGAGTCATGGGAAATGTCCAGGCCAAAGGGGGATGGTTGTAGCACCCTAACATACCCTCTACAAGTGTCTGAGAGGCACGGCCAAGCTCCAAATTACAACATATCAGGTAGCATACCACATGGGCCCCATAAGAACGCACAGTCTAGTGTTGGCACTCTGTGACTTTTAGCCAATTAGGAAGCTGCTTCTCTGAAGGCATCCTCGTGGCTAAGGGGTCACACTGTCACTGGGAGCATCCCCTTTTACACTTCTAGTTCTCCCCAGCCCTTCAAAGCAAGGATGGGGCACACATCACTTAGTGGTGAATATGTTTTCTGCCTTTTGTCTTTTTCTCAATGGCCCAGTCAAATTTAAATGACTGTTAAATTTAAACATCTTAGTTACCTTTCTATTTCTTTGCTAAAGCACCATGACCAAGGCAACTTATAGAAGAAAGCGTTTAATGGGGGCTTCCAGTCTCGGAGGGGAAATTCATATCCATGCTGGCCAGGAGTATGGCAGACAGGGAGGTACAGTGCTGGAGCAGTAGCTGAGAGCTTATATCTGATCCACAAGCATGGGACAGAGATTGACCATGGGAATGGTATGGACTTTTGAAATCTTAAAGCCCACTGTCAGTGATGCACCGCCTCCGAAATCCTTCTCAAACAGTTCCACAAGCTAAGGACCAAGCATTTGAATACATGAGCTCATGGGGCCCATTCTCATTCAAAGCACCACAGGGGGAGTTGGATGGGTGACTTTCCATGTGTGGCCCTTGAAAAAGTCTGGCTAGACACAAAACCTGAAGAGGACTGACTTGTAACTCCAAAGTGTACTTCTTTTTCTGAGATTTGAATTTTCTCTGCTATACCCATGTTTAGTTAGTCTTAAGTGTTTGAATGGATTCTGTTTAGTTTTGTTTGTGTCTTCTTTTGAGACATGATGTCTCTATGTAGCCTAGATTCACTTCAAACTTGCAATCCTCCTGCCTCAACTTCACAAATGCTGGGAGTGCCACCAAACACAATTCGGTTGGATTTGTTTTTAAAGATGGTTCTCATGTAGCCCACACTGGCTCACACTCCCTGTGGCTAAGAATGATCTGAAACTCCTGATCCTCCTGTCTCCAGCTTTCCAGTGTGGGGATTACAGGGATGTATTACCAATGATTGCTCAATTTGTATGGTGCTGAAATTGGACTCTAGGCTGCCTAAAGGCTTCTTCCAGGCAAGCACTCTGCTAACTGAGGAGCATCCCCTGAACAACTCTTTCTTCAAAGAAGTGTAGTGACACTGTCCTGTTTAGGTTGCTCCTTTAAATTCAGAGGACGGTCATTTCTTTCATCCTTTACTGAACTGTTACGTCTTTAATAAGGGCATTAATCTTTGTTACTAGATTTTAGGCCTAAAAACATGTTATTCATGTTTGTATAACAGGACAGCTTGACTTGGCTGAAGGTAAGACACATGTATACTACTGTATAGAGGTGTGTGACATCTTCCTGATCTGGAAGCTGAGTACGTGGCTCCTTGACTCTTGAAGAACATTCTGGAACACATAAACAGGTATTTTACTACATCTGCTAATTCATCCTTTTGATGAAGGGTGAAGGTCTTGAATCCTGCTCACTGATGGGGTTTTCAGGGTGGAAAGACTGGATTTTATCTGGTCCACACAGGGAAAAAGTACAGTCGGCAAAAAAGGGGATTCACCAGAGTGGGGTAGGCACAAGCACAGTGGGAGTTAGAGCCCTTGGTCCACTCCTAGTTTCACCCCACACTAGAGTGTGGGTGTACCCTGGGACATAGAGGGCTATGTATAAAGTGAGTCTCTGTTTCCCTAGGAGTCCTTGCTTCCTGCTGTGTGAGTCCCCAGCGTCGGGTGCTAGAGTGGACACCACCTACCCACTGATTAGAGAGAGAGGTGAGGTGACAGAAACCAGGAGACTGTTGTTCCAGGTGCCTCACAGTGACCAGAGTCAACACCACACAGCTACAACAAACCCTCGGAAACAGCAGCAAACGTACTGCAGAGCAACAGCCCACCTTACCTACCATCAGCCTTGCTGTGGGTCTGAAGACAGACAGGGAGCGTCTGGTTCTTGCTACTGGGTGAAGAGACAAGGCATTTGGTCCACAAGACTTTGAGCAGCTTGGAGACCAAGTGCAAAAGCACACCCTGGGACAATGGCAGTGGCCCTGCTGGAGGAGTGGTGCAAGATCATGGGTGTGGATGTCCAGAAGTCCCTGCTGGTGATTGGCATTCCTGTGAACTGTGGTGAGCTTGAGGTCCAGACAGTCCTACAGGAGGCGCTGAAGTGTGTGGGCAGCTACCGGCTACTGGGCAAAATACTCCAGAAGCAAGACAATACCAGTGCTGTCTTACTAGAACTTATGGAGGACACGGATATGTCTGTGGTTCCCAGTGAGGTGCAGGGAAAGGGAGGTGTCTGGAAAGTGATCTTCAAGACCCCTAATCAGGACACTGAGTTTCTCCAAAGACTGAACCTCTTTCTAGAAAAAGAAGGGCAGACGGTCGCAGGGATGTTCCGAGCCCTGAAGCATGAGGGAGTGTCTCCAGCCACCACACCCTGCACATCCCCCGAGTTATTGGCCCACTTGGTAGGGCAGGCAATGGTTCACGCCCAGAGGCCTCTGTTGCCTGTGAGGTACTGTAAGCTGAGAGTATTCTCTGGGAGCACAGTAGCTGCCCCAGAGGAGGAGCCCTTTGAGGTTTGGTTGGAACAGGCCACTGAGATAGCCAAAGAGTGGCCCATCCCTGAGACAGAAAAGAAAAGGTGGGTGACAGAGAGCCTCCGTGGCCCTGCCCTGGACCTCATGCACATAGTACAAGCAGACAACCCTTCTATCAGTGCAGAAGAATGTCTGGAGGCCTTTAAGCAGGTGTTTGGGAGCATGGAGAGCCGTAGAACCTCACAGGTCAAATACCTAAAAACCTATCAGCAAGAAGGAGAGAAAATCTCAGCCTATGTGCTCCGGCTGGAGACTCTGCTCCGGAGAGCTGTGGAAAAAAGGGCCATCCCCCGGAACATTGCTGACCAGGTACGTCTGGAGCAGGTCATGGCTGGAGCCAACCTTAGCAACGTTCTTTGGTGCAGGCTACGGGAGCTGAAGGATCAGGGCCCACTGCCCACGTTTTTGCAGCTGATGAAGGTGGTCCGTGAGGAGGAAGAAGAAGAGGCCTACTTTGAACACGAGAGCAGAGAGGAGCCAGGGGAAAGGGAGGGCTCTGGCCGCTGGGACAATTCAAGGAACAACTGACAGACATCCCTACTCCATTTCTGATCTGGTAATGCTTGACAAGGCTAATCCCATTCTAGTGCACTTTGCTTTAAAGTGCAGGACTGAAGTCAAGCATTAGGAATGAAGGTTTTGGGGTTTTTTGTTTTTCCTTTTTCTTTGGTTTTGATAGGTTCTCACCTTATAGCCCAGGCTGGCCTTGAACTGGTATTCTTCCTGCCTCAGCCTTCCAAGTTTGGAGTTCTGGGATTAGAGGAATATACTACCACTAGAGCTCCATCTTGTTTTTCTTTCTGAGGTAAAAAAAAAAAAAAAACCTGGAGTTTGAGGGACTCTAACTAGATTGTTAAAAAAAAAAAAAATACAAGACTAAGTTCCAATACCTAAAACTCCTGAATCTTAGTTTCCTACACAAGGGTTGGCCAGACAGCTTGGTTGGTCAAGTTGCTTGTCAGTCTCTTCAGACGGAGTGATAATGTGAACAGGAGATAGAAACTGGCCAGGCAGGGGCTGAAGAGCTACTCGTCAGCAACTAAACACACTTGCTACTCTTTTGAAGGGATCCCAGTACCCATGCGGTGGTTCCCAACTATCAATAACTCTTGTTTCAGGGGATTCAACCTCTTCTTCTGGTCTCTTTAAGCACTGCACACATGTGGCACATACACATACATGCAGACCAGACACATAAAATAAAAACAAAACCTTAGGAAGGAAAGAAACAGGCCGGGCAGTTTCTAGGCATTCCCAATGTATCCCTGGTTCTCTGGTCCTGTCCCCTTCCTAAGGGTTACACTTGAGGGTGGGACCTTTAGCCAGACACTAATCCATTTGTGGATAGCTGTAGAATTAGGTCCATAGATTTTTTTCATGATAAAATGGCTTATATCTGTTCCCCAATTTTAGCCCATCTCCTAAATGATTTTAGGGTTACCTCATCAGAGGGGAGAATTTACAGTAGCCTTAGTCAGGGCTCTTCTGAATCTCATTCAGAGAAAACCGTTGCCTTCTGGTCAGAAGAATGGTCTAAGCAGAGACATACCATTGCAGGCTAACCACAGCATGAGTTAATCCAGTTGGACAGGTTCATCGCCTGGCTAGTGGACTGCCCATCAGGAAGGCAGATTCACCTTCTCTATGCTAATGAGATGGGAAGAATAACTATCCCTTTAATGAGGTCATATACTTTTCCTTCCCAGAATCCCTGCTATCTATACAGCCACTACAGAACCACCATGAAATGTCATTTTCACTTTTTCCTTTTCGTTTTCTGCTTTGGCACTGGCCCAGGTTTAAGTACACACTCTCTAGTATTCTGGGCTGTTTCTCTTTCTCCATGTGGCTACATGCTTACCTTCTACCTACTCAAAAACAGTGGCTTCTCTCTTCCTTTTCTCTATTCCTTCTTCCGGGCAGTTTTGATCCCCATAACCCATGGGATAGAAGAAGAAAACCACTTCCTGCAAGCTGTCATTACACACCACACACACACACACACACACACACACACACACACACACACACATACACACACACATTCATGTAATTTTTTAAAACCACGCCAAGTAGACCAATGTTTACTCATACCACAGAAGGATAAACTGACCTTATTTAAAACAACAACAACAACTTACGTGAAACACATATATCCTGTGTGCAGCAATCTACTCGTTATAGGGTGTGTGTGTGTGCTTGCATGCATGTGTGTGTGTGTGGAGGAGGGGCAGTGCTTGTGACACACCTCACAACAAGAAAGAAGCAAAGCTCTACTGAGTTAAATGGTCTCAGCACCAAAAGTGCTCAGAAGTGATACCCGAACAAGACTTTAGGAATCCACCCTTCGTTGTGTGTCACTCCAGTGTGTTTTCTCAGTTCTGTAGAGGATTGATTTTTAGGCAAGTGTATTTTAAACTCCTTAAGTCTCGAACACCCAGCAGGCAGTATCAAGTGCGCTAGTATCAGGTCTCAGGATGTCAGTGTTCACCAGGCTTGCTTTTGTTTCCAGACTCACCCATGGCTGCAGAACAAAGCTGCCTGCTGGCAATGGTGTGCACATTCCAACCAGCCTGTGGCTGTGCACAGCCTTGAACAGCTAGCATCGTGAGCATGTGTGTGCCAAGTCAAGTGCACTAGGGCACCATACACAAATGCTGCTTAGTTAACATGCCAGACAGAGCTCAGGCACAGCTAATGTACAGCCTGTGGTAGATCCCTGTGCACCATAAGCAAGTTGTTTAGCTTCTTTGAACGTCAGTTTCCTTATCTAAAAAATGGGCTGCCATTAGGATCAAATGGTATTTTTGTGATAGTTGTCAGCTCAATGCATGGTCTCCTGACTGTTCTCGGGTGGAAACAGGTCACAATGTAACAGACTTCTGTTGCAGTCATGATGCTCCTGCAGTCAGAAAGCATGTTGGTTCTTTTTGGAAATCAGTGTGCAACAGCTGGTTGTCCATACTTTTGGTAAGTGTTCCAGAAGTGGTTGGTAATTAGTTGACTTAACTTTGAAACAATGACCTGTTCTTCTGGGTTGTGGGTGAGTTTAATTGAAGAATAAGAAGTTGTAAGAGTGGTATTTTTTTTAAAGTCATCATCTGTGATGGTTTATCTCTCGAAACTATATTTCTCAACACTGTCCAGCCACAGCACTGTGATTGTCCCTGACCATTCTATGCTGATGCCGTGTGGTCTTGTGTTCCTGGGAATGGCTTTGCCGTTGTATTTACCAACAGACTTCAGAGTTAAATGTTACCACTGTGAAGTTACCAAATAAATCTGAGTGAGTGAGATCCTGAGTTATTTTCTGATTCCTCTATGTCTGAGTGATCGAAGGAGCTTCGTTACTAAAAAACAAAACCAAAGCAGACTGAAGGGGCTGGAGAGGTGACTGTGGTTTAGGGCACTTGCTGATCTTCCAGAGAACCTGAGCTCAGTTTCTAGCACCTACATAGGGTGGCTCATAAGTACCTGTAACTCCAATTCCAAAGGATCTAACACCTTCTTCTGGCCTCTCAGGGTACCAGCATGTACACGGTATTCACACGCACTTAAAAATGAATCTTTAAGCCAGGAGGTGGTGGCGCATGCCTTTGATCCCAAAACTCGGGAGGCAGAGACAGTGCTCTGAGTTTGAGGCCAGCCTGGTCTGCAGAGTGAGTTCTGGGACAGCTACACAGAGAAGCTCTCGTCTTGAAAAACCAAATAAAAACATAATAAATAAAACTTAAATAAATCAATAAATCGTTAAGTAAAAGAAAAGGTCTTTAACTCTTCTAGGCAAGAAAACCTGAGCACAGGGACCTAGAGTAAGTACTCGTGTGCTGTCTCCAGGAACAAAACAGCTCTGCCCACCCACCATTGATTTCCTTATCAATGCACAGGACCAGAAATGGATCAACTCACTTGCTCAGGAAAGTAAAGTCTCAGACTAGCTCTTCAGCCTGAGCTCGGCCATGGGTGAGATAACTAGAGGTGGACTCTCTCATTTGGAGATGGAATCAGCTTTTCCATGTAGATCTATACAGAGAAATCGGCTCTTGCCTTTGGAGGCCTTAAAGTTGCTTCACCTCTCTGAGGTGCATTGGGAGAGCATCCCATTTTGTGCTAGATACACGGGGAGCAGTCCATGAGTGGTGAGCGCCCCGAGAGGTTCTCTGCTCCCATCATTTGAGCAAATTCCTCCATCTCATGTCCTATCCCCACGCCTAACCCTTAAGGATGGAGCATTCCAAGATTCCGGAACCATTGATTTCGAGATCACTTTCCTTTTGAGTAGGTGTTCCTGATGCAAACTGCAGACCAGCCCATCGGCTTCCTGAATGCTTCAGAACACTGATGTCATCTGTCGCCCACAACCACATCAGGCTTGTGTATCCTGCAGGCTTCTGCTTCCCTAACTCCACGCAAGACTGGAGTTATCAGCCTATCAATTTTATCAAATATCTAGTATGTTCAGCAGATCTTCTGGATATCCCATGGTTTGCTAGACAAGTGGCCAAGACCAGCAGAGTCTTGACTGAATGCCTGTCACCATATCTTTAACTGAACCCTTGTCTTGTTCCCAGGATTCTACAGACCTTGTAGCCCCAGTAAAAAGCTGCTCTGTCCCTTCTACTCCAAAAGAGACTAGAAGGTTAGCAGCATTCCCGTGGGCCCATGCCGTATCATCTAGGCTCTACTCAAAAAAGATACTCATTTCTTTCTAGTATGTGTTCATCTCTCTCCCTCACCACCCACTATCCACTTAGACCTAATTATCTGGATGGGTGTTATCCAAAGCAAAAAGAAAATAAAAATTACTTTAAGCTGTGTCTAAGACAGTTCTGTAAGCCTGGGTAAGGCAGGGGGGTCAGAAGCTGCTGCTGGGAACAGGTAGAGCTTGAAACAGGAGTGAAGAAAGAGGATCTGACACAGACAAGTATTATTAAAAGGACTCCACCCACAGAATTGTTGGATACTGTAAATACCTATCTTGCGTGCATGTGCACGAACACACACACACACAGAGAGAGAGAGAGAGAGAGAGAGAGAGAGAGAGAGAGAGAGAGAGAGAGAGAGTGTTGCCCTGGTCCAGGCCTCTCTGACTCTGTGACATCGTTCCTTTCCATGTCCAAATACTCCTTGACATTGCAGATGGTCATCTTTATAAAGATTAGTGAAACTTCAGGAGCACAAACCCAAATCAATGTCCCTGTAAGGAAAGGTGTAGGGTTTCCATCTTGCTTTCAATACACCAGCTGGGAGTGCCTATTAGTTGTCTGGACTTTTTTCAACAGCAGCTGAGACTCCCCCAGCCACACTCCTCCCCTTAAAGATCATACTTATTAAGGGGGAGGGGTGGCAAAGGCTACGAACTATGCAGTGGGATGAGCTGGGCTGGGCTGGAAGTCACTGTGAGAGGCACCACAGAAAGGGAAGGGAAGGTTGTACACCCCCCACCCCATCCTGCTCAGACCTGTCCCTCCTCCAGAAAGTCTGCCCAGTGCAAATCTCTAGCAGTGTTCATGGGTCTTTCCAAACAAACTTTATTACCGAAACAAAAGCTTTCTTGAACAGACATTGTCACAAAAGCCCATTTTGTATTGTTACTAAACAAAAGAAAGACAATGGAATCAGGATAATGTATCATGGAGTCTGAGCCGGTCCCTGTCTTGGGCTCTTATTGCTGTGAACAGACACCATGATCAACATGAGTTTTATAAAGGACAATATTTAATTGGGGCTGGCTTACAGGTTCAGAGGTTCAGTCCATTATCATCAAGGCGGGAGCATGGCAGCATCACAGCATCCGGGCAGGCATGGTACAGGAGGAGCTGAGTTCTACATCTTCACCCGAAGGAAGCCAGGAACAGACTGAGCATCCTTAGGCATCTAGGAGGAGGGTCTTCAAGCCCACCCCCACAGTGACACACTTCTCCAAAAAGGCCACACCTTCTAATAATGCCACTCCCTGGGCCAAGCATATGCAAACCATCACAGTTCCCAAGTCCTTTCATGCTTCAAAGTTATAGATGAAATAATCTAAAATGTATTCCAGTGACGGGAGAGATGCTCGACACTTAAGAGGACCAACTAGAGTAGCAGGGGACTCAGGTTCAGTTTCCAGCATTCACGTGGTGGCTCACAGCCATCTCTTAACTCCAGTGCCATCAGATCTGATGCCCCTCTTCTGGTCTTGGAGATCACTGCACACACACGGCATACAAACATGTAGGAAAGATAACCACGCACATCAAATGAAAACAAATTAATCTTTGAGAAAAAAAAAACATTCCAGTGGCTCATAATTTGGATCAATTTAGAAGCTTCTGTTTAAGGAGGGAGGTTGACACAGCTGCTTCCTCTTCCCCAGGAGGGGCTGGACTGTTTTTCTGGAGTGAGCAGGTTATACAGACCTAAGCTAAGTGTCTCCAGTGGAAAAGGCACCCAGGCCCAGCCCAGGGATAGGAATGGGACTTGATATGCGTTGAAGAATGAGGGGAGAGGCAGGGATCATGGAGATGTCTCTGTGGGTAAAGTGACAACCACACAAGTGTGACAGCCTGAGCTCCATCCAGAGAACTCATGATGGGAAAAGAGCACTGACTCTACAAAGCTGTCCTCTGAACTCCACACATGTACTGTGGCATAAGGACTCCTACACACATCCTGCACACACATTAAGAACAACTCAAATAACAAGTTTAAAACAGAAGAGAGCCAGAGACCACAAGAAAACGTAAGAACAGGGTCAATGAGACTGCTCAGCAAGGAAGGGTGGTTTGCCAACAAGCCAGAAGACCCGAGTCCAAGCCCCAGAATCCATGTGCTAGAAAGAGAGAGCCCACTTCTCCAGCTGTCCTCCGATGCCCACTGCAGGCTGTGGCACTCACCCATCCATCCACATAAGCACATAAAGAACCCTCGAAGCAGCCATGGGGAAATGGTATTTACACAGAAGGATGATAGTAGAAACAACTGCTAATATCACATAATAACAGCACATGCAGGCAAAAGACAGGCAATAATGCTATTAAGACATCGGGTAAGGAAGACTATTAGCTCAGAGGATTCAGTGAAATGTGCCTTCAGAGTCATCTGAAGCTGGGAGAGACACGGAGGTGCTTGCCAGGGGAGCAATCTAACACTGGGAGGAGGCCTACAGAATGGATTCTTTAATGGCTACTGGACCATTCAGGATTTTCCATGTCCTTCAGGACCAATTTTGATCATTCAGATTTTTGTTTTACCATTTTTACAGGTTTCCAAATGGAAAGACATACACTTGTCAGTCTCCTTTTCTTGTTTTAAAATGTTAATACTTTATGGCTACAGCTTTGTTTCCATTCTGAGTCTCTTCCCCGCTCCACCCCTCCTCTCTCTTCATTTTCCATAAGTTTAGCTATTTTGTTGATGTTTTGTGGAGAACCAGCCCTTTCAGTCTCATCATCATCTTCCCTGCACTAACTTCCACTCTGAGTTTCATTCTGTCTTTCCTTTCATCAGGCTTATAATTAACACACTACTTCATTTCTAGATTTTTTAGGACAATTCCTTGTCTTTTTATTTTTAAATGCTGGGTATAAGACTGACTTAGTTAGGGTCTTACTGCTGTGAACAGACGCCATGACCAAGGCAACTCTTATAAAAGACAGCATTTAATTGGGGCTGGCTTACAGGGTCAGAGGCTCAGTCCAGTATCATCAAGGAGGGAGCATGGCAGTGCCCAGGCAGGCTAAGAGTTCAACATCTTGTTCCAAAGGCAAACAGGAGCAGACTGGCTTCCAGGCAGCTAGGATGAGGGTCTTAAAGCTCACACCCACAGTGACACACTTCCTTCAACAAGACTATACCTACTTCAACAAGGTCACACCTGCAAACAGTGCCACTCCCTCAGCCAAGCATATACACACCATCACAGTGACCCAGGGTTTCACAACACTGAGCTTCATCACAACCCTGGGCTTTATCATCTGTCTTTCATGAATATATTTAAGCACAGAAATGTATGTCGAGGTACCAGGATTTGTTATATCTCCCTTTTAATTCCTTGGCAATACTGAAGATGGAACCTGGGATATCACAGCTGCTAGGCAAGCACTCTATTACTGAGCAACACTCTCCAGTTTCTCATTAGAGGTGTGTGTAATCAAATAATGTGTGTATTTTTTATATATTTGTATGTGTTTTAAAATTCTTGTCTGTACTTGTTTGTCTTTGTCTGTGTGAACAGGCATATGCACGTGAGTGCAGTGCCCGCAGAAGCCAGAAGAGGGCACCAGACACCCCGGAACTGGAGCTACAGTTTGACAGGTGGTCAAAATGGGTGCTGGGAACTGAAGTTGTGTTCTTTGCAAGAGCTGCAAACCCTCTTGAATGCTGAACTGTCTCTCTAGCCTGTTAAATATTGTGTAGTCTTCTTTATTAAATATGTGTTCAGTGGGGGGACAGAACAGTATTACACCTCATCATTTAAGATAGTTCTAAGTAGTTGCAATGCAGTGAATGGATACGTTTTCTTGTTTGAGACAGGACCTCACTATACAGCCCTGGATGGCCCCAAGCATAGAAATCCTTCTGCACCGCCACATCTGGCAAACATAAATATTTTGTTTTTAATATTTTGTTGCTTCATTTTTATAACTATCTCATGTGCTTTGAAAAATCATCTCTATCCTCCATGCACTTTGCTTTTACCCTGCCTCCACCTCCCAAGTGCCAGGATTGCCAGCCTGTGCCAGCCCCTCCTCATCACTGTGGCTGAAGTTCCCTCCAGTCGCTAATCTGGAGTAGCCGGGGAGGGCTCTTATCGCTGTTATCCCGTCTGGGAGATCACAGGCTTTTTTGCCTATTGTTCAGTATCTTCATACTGAATTCCTTAATATGCTTTTCCCACACTTGCCCATCCGTGTGTGCCTGTAAATCTACCAGACTCCATAGCTGGAAATGGAAGTGTTCTGGCGTTGTTGATTTTTTCTGAGGACTTGGAAAATGCGAGCAAATGTGCCTCAGATTTACCCTTACTTTAATATTTCCAGTTCTCTCTGCCAAGAGACTCTTTCGATAACTCCTCACAGACTGTGGCGAAGATTCAGCACAGCCTGTTTGTGTGGAATCTGACTTCTCTCCATTGTTTAAGGATATCTTCCCCGGATACAGAGTTGTTCCAGGTTGGCTTTTTGAAAGTTCTCTGTGTGGGCTGGTAACATGACTCAGCAGGTCGGGTTACTTATTGTAGAAAATATTTCATCTCAGTCTGGGGCTTTTTTTTAAATCCAGTCCCTGGATAAAAGACACACATCTTTTATTATTTACAATAAGCCTTAATCAGCACTGGAGCTGGGCAGATATCCACCCTCTATGCTATTAGAATCTACTTTCCGAACAATAACGCCAAGTTATTTATTACTTACTATGTTTTTTCCGGGCTGCTCTGAACACCAAATCCCTCTTGGCCATGCTTTCTTGATTCCTAACCCATGGTATCTCTTTCTCCTCTCTCCGCTGTCTCCTCTCCTCCCACCCCAACGCCAGGAACACCAAACCTCGCCTATCTCAATTATGCCCAGCTATAGGCTGTAGACATCTTTATTCGCCAACCAGAAATAACTTGGGGACAAGGTCACAAAATGTCACTTGGGCTTATGTGCAGATAGGGCAACCAGGTCTGGGAAGGGGGCGGAGGTGGATGCACTTAGCATCATGACGCATAGCAACAGGTCAGACCTCCTCAATGATGCATAGCAACAGGTCAGACCTCCGCAGGTGCTTGCAGCCAAGCCTGGTGGCCAGAGTTTGGTCCCCAACTTGCATATGATGGAAGGACAGAGTGAACTGCTGCAAGCAGTTTCCTGCCCTCTACATGTATGCTAAGGCAAAAGACATACCTCATCCCACAAATTTAATTAATTAAAACTTTCTCTTTTTTTGTCCTTTAAAAATTTTTAGACATGGGGTTTCTCTGTGTAGCCCTGGCTGTCCTGAAACTTGCTCTGTAGACTAGGCTGGCCTCAAACTCAGAGATCTGCCGCCTGCCTCTGCCTCCCAACTGCTGGGCTTAAAGGCATGTGCCACCATGCCCAGCTACAACCAAAAATTTTTAAAATTCTGAACACCAAAGATTGTTTTATCCTTCTGCTTGTACTGTTTCTGAAAAAATATGTGCAGTTCTAGTTTTTATCCTTTTGTACACCTTGTGTCTTTATCTAGTTGAAATTTTTCTAGAATTTCTTTTCCTAACTTGTTTTCACTAAGTTAGACACACCTTGGTGTGACTTTTAACAGCTTGCTTAGTGTTCACTGGTTTCTTGAACATCAAGATTGTAGTTTTCATCAAGTTTGGAAAATATTTTCCTCTTTAGATAACTATCTGATGTTGCCCTTGTTAGGAGATGCCAGTCATGCCCAGTTCCTGCAGCTTGACACTGTTCTAGTATCCCCGAGGGGAAGTGCTCCTTTCTTCCTCTCCCGTTCTCTGTGTGTGCCCTGGGCAGTTGCTATTGCTGGGTCTTCCACCTCACTGACCTTGCTTCTGTTGTTGCTATGCTGTGGAACATAATCTGAAATGAAGCCTAGAGAACTTCTTGGTCCTGATATTCTGTTCCCACTCCAACATCGCTCTCGGCTACTCATCATGCTCCCCACTATCCACTTACTATCCTCACAGTTTCCTCTGGATTCTAGAACATACTCTGATGCCCCTCTAACACCCTTCCCTGCTAATGCAAGTCTCGGTCTATTCCCCTTTGCTCCCGACCCTGGTTCCATTTCTCAGCTCTATTGTATGTCTGCATGGTCTTCTGTGAGATGTGGGATGCGCTGACTTGGTGATGTGTCGCTTGCACTAACTGTGGCCCCAGATTCCTTTTCTAGGTTGTCGCCACAATCTTAGGTCAAACCCAGGGCCTGAGCATGCCCAGGCAATGTTGTACCACTGAGCCCCACCGCAGCCCAGAATTCCCTTTCTAGTGTGTTTCTGGTTTGGGTGATGTCTTAGTTAGGGCCTTATTGCTGTGAACAGACACCATGACCAATATAAGTTTTATAAAGGACAACATTTAATTGGGGCTGACTTACAGGTTCAGAGGTTCAGTCCATTATCAAGGCGGAAGCATGGCAGCATCCAGGCAGGCATGGTGTGGGAGGAGCTGAGTTCTCCATCATCACCAGAAGGAAGCCAGAGCGGACTGATTATCCCCAGGCAGCTAGGAGGAGGTCTCCAAGCCCACCCGGACAGTGACACACTTCCTCCAACAAGGCCACACCTTCTAAAAGTGCCACTCCCTGGGCCAAGCACAGGCAAACCATCACAGGTGAAGTACAAAAGTTACTCTGTCTGAGCTAAGCACAGGAGGAGGGAGAAGCCATTCTGCAGCACGGGTCCCTTCCCAGTAGTGAACAGATACAAGCTGATGTGCAGATTTGGAGATTGTTTCATGTGTCATCGACGTCCATAATTCACTGTTCCCAGTTAAGTTCATTTTAGTCTGATTGTTTTTGCAGTGTTGGGATCAAATTCAGAACCTCACACATGTCAGTTTTCAAGTTACTGAAATGAAGTTTATTTAAAGTATGCCTGCCTGACTTAATCAGCTGGCAGTCTTTCCAATGATTTTAACTTTTTATTTTTAATTATGTGCATATGCATGTCTGTATGTGACCCCAGAGAAGGACCTCCGTCCCCAGAATGGGAGTGATAAATTGTTGTAAGGTGCTAGGAACTGAACTGTGGTCCTTTGGAAGAGCAGTACACAACCTTAACAATTTGGCTTACTATCCAGCCACAGTTGAAAGTCTTTAAAGGAGGATCTGGGCACTTGGAAGGCAGAGACATGTGGATCTCTGTGAGTTCAAGGCCAGCCAGGGATACACAGTGAGAGCCTGAAGAGAGGAAGAGAGAGAGAGAGAGAGAGAGAGAGAGAGAGAGAGAGAGAGAGAGAGAGGGAGGAAGGAGGAAAGGAGGAGGGAGGAGAAAGAAAAAGGGAAAGGGAAGATAATTCAGACCTCTCCTGAGTGCTGAGTCTCTTCTCTCACTTGTCTTTGCAGCACACTCATGACTGATCCATGACTTTTTACCCTATAGACTTTGAGTCTGCTTAATGAGCCTCTCACATTTACGTAAGTCAATTCTCATTTTCTATGTACTTCCATTTTTGAACCCTGACTGGCCTGGGAGTGACACTGGTCACTGTAAACGCCAGGTTACGTGTTTGGGTTGTTTTCTTCCTCTAAAGAATGTTGAGGTTAGTTCTAGTTTACGGTTAAATTATTTGTGAAACAGCTTCAACCTTTTGTGGTTTGTTTTTAAGGTGAATTAGAATGAGATAAACGGGATTAATTACTAATCATTATGGTAATAGTAGTAGCAGTAATAGTAGTAGTCGTCTTACTACTAACAGTAATAGTCTCACTGCTAATATAGTACTAGTCTACTATTTGTACATGATCCTTGTATAGTCTCAACTGAGCAATGAAGATGTTTGAAGAGGTTTCCCTCTTCTGGCCAGTCACATTTCAAATATCATCAGCCCATGTGAGCTCCAGTCCCACACTCAGCTTTCAGTGGGAAACCCTCCTCAGTTCCCCTGGTTTGTCTGGTAAAGAAAATTTATCCTATGCACGAATGACCATTTTCAGAGTCTTGATTGTTCTCTCAGAACGTGCATAGCTCCTGAGTGGATGCTCCAAGCTCTGTTTCCTACATAGCTTCCTGTTCTCCTACACTTTCCTGGGAAATCCAGTGCCCTGGGTGCTCCTTTAAGTCAGAAATAGATACCATTGTCTGTACTGGATACCTCCAGCCTTCACCATGGTCAAGATGGGGGTCTTCAGGCCACAGCGAATGCACAGATGAGGCTTGTGTTCCTTCCTATCAGGAGTCACAATCCAACACTGCCTGCTGTCTTGGGCCAGAAAACACCTTCCCCTGTCTTTTGCCCAGTATGTTCATGTTTACAGAAATAAGACAAGTCTTACTTCTAAATCCATTATAGGCAAAGTAAAAGTCCACCCTTCAGGTTTGAAAGCATAAAAATAGTACTGGGCTGGCCATGTTGGTAAGTGCTTACCCAGCATGCAGGAGCTCTGGGCTTGGTCCCCAGTAGCACAGAAACCGATCAGAGTGGCAGAGCCTGTGGTCCTGACACTCTGAAGACAGAAGCAGGAGGATCAGATATTCTGGGTCAGCCTCTCCTACACAGTAAATTTGAGGTCAGCCTGGGATTCACAGGACTCTGTCTCTCAGTAAATAAATAACACATTAAAAGCTGACAGGTAAGAACACTGGAGAGGAAAGCAGAGGATATACAAGGTGAACTGTGTTTCTGGCTCCTGCACCAGAAGGAAAGAAGAGGGATTGGGTGCTCTACACAAATTGACAGCAGACCATGGGCTAATGTATGTTCAGTGTTCGGGTCAGAAAGCAACTTACTATCTACTCTGAAATCCCAGCACAAAACTGGAGGGATTTCAAGCTGTGGGATTCACCCTAAGTCATGGCTATGGTGGTTGGCAAAGGAGCGAACCTCTGTTTCTTTCTCTCCAGGTTTTCTTTCTAACATGAAGCCCACACTGAAGGCTCTTTCCAATCTCTTCTGTTGCCTACTCCTTCCAGCCTCAAGAGAGGGAGGGTTGATTAGACTCAAAGATGATGGGCAACAGGGGAGCAAGTGGACTGGAGTGGAGCTGGGACACGTATGCGCTCAGTACGCATGAGGCTTGAGTTCAACCTCAGCACATAAAACAGTGGGGGTGGAGCAGCAGACCCTGGGCCCGAGCTGAGCTCCAAGCTACCTATGTCTTTGTAAACACGTCAGAGATGAGCCATAAAGGGTTACATCTCAGAGCAGTGGAGACGAAGAGACCAGATTGTGGAAGGCTTTGAGCGCCAGAAGTAGGAATTAAGAATGGTTTCTGCTTTCATTTATTCATTACTTCATTTCTAAAAATGTGCTGAATGCTGATGCTATGTCGGCTCTGGGCTCAAAGCTGCAGACAGTGGGACCTGCAGAGATTCCTGCTGGAGAGAAGGAAGGGAGGAAAGAAGTGAATAAAAAGGGGGAGACTGGGGTAAAGAAAGAAAGAGGTGAATACTTGCAAATGCAAATGAGCCCTGTGCTGTGATGGCCTCTGGAACACCTAGGAGTTCACCTCTGGTTTCTCTCCACAAAAGGATATGCCCTGAATGTTCATGGTCTATGACCCTAGCTGGGCAAATTCACCAAATAAGCCTTTGTCTTCTTTTTAAAACATCCCTTAGTTGAAATATATTGATTTATTCAGAAATATTTATTCAACATCAGCCGGTGATTGAGATACAAAGAAAACCAAGGTGGTTCGCAGTCTCAGGGGACCCCACATGGGATAGATAATGATAACAGTGTGGGATAGATAATGATAACAGTGTGGCGAGGTAGGTGTGTAGAAGGTGCTCAAGCACACGGCCCCATATCACTAAGAGGCATCATGAAATTGTAGTCAGCAGCAGGGTGACTGCAAGTGGCTTCATTAAATACAGTGAGCATCTCATGGGACAAGGCCTTTCAGTACATCAAGCCACAGAACATCAGGAGGCAAAGGCCATGGGTTTTCCCAGTGCCTGGTAGAAACTGTCCATTCCTGAGAGGGACTCAAAAGTAAAAATGACCACAGACATGGTCCCACACGCTGGTCTGGAAAATGGAGACTGTGGCTTCTGGGGAAGCTGCATTATTTCCCTTAGACAGATGTAACGAAACACCACAGAGGGGCTTCCACACGAAGCATTTATTCTCCTACAATTCTGGAGGGTGGAAGCCTAAGATAAGGGGTCAGCAGAGTCGCTTTCTGCTGAGCCTACTCTCTTTACTGTGCACTATCAAAGACTAAACGTTTGAGCCTCTGCCCAAACTTCTATGTTGAAATTCCAAGGATCAGTATGGTGGCACATGCCTGTAATCTCAACACTGGGAGCTGGAGGAAGAAGGACCAGGAATTCAAGGGCCTAGGGTATGTAGCAAGTTAAAGGCCAGCCCCAGGCTACTTAGGATCATTTCCCAAAAGAAGAGGGCGGGGGGGGGGGGGGAGGAGGAAGGGGAGGAGGAGGAAAAAAAATTCATTCACTTACTCTTCCATTCAAACGTTCAGTATAGTGGCATTAATTTGAATGTGGGGTCCTTAGGAGGTAACAAAGTCAGGAAGGTAGAAGCATCGTGGATTGGATTAGTGGCTTTTATAAAAGAAACCCTGGAGAGCACCCTTGGCCCTTCTGTCCTCTGGGGACACCATGGGATGATGCCATCTATGAACCAGAAAGTGCACCTTCACTGATAGCTGAATCAGCTAGCACCTTGATCTTGGATTTTGCAGCCTATAAAAGCTTGAGAAATAAATGTTAGTGGTTTATGACAGTCTAGCTTTAAAAAAACAACTAGATAGCATTCCTGCAGCCCATGCTGGCCTCAAACTTGCTATATAACCTAGGAATGACCTTGGACCTCTGATTCCCCCTGCCTCCATCTTCCAAGTGCTGGGATTACTGGTGTGCATCCCACGCCTGCTTTTATGTAGTGCTGGAGATCAAAGCAAGCGTGCTAGGTAAGCTGTAGCCCCTGCCTGACCTGAAACACGATGTTACAGGATCTCTTCTAAGACAGCTGTCCTCCCCTCTGTGCTTACTTGGTCATTCGCTGTGCACATATGTCCCCAGGGTCTCTGTGTGTTCTGATCTTCTCTTCTGAGGTCCCTGGTCATACTGGATCAGGGCTCATCCTATCAGTTTCAGTGTATCTTAATCGCCTCTTCAAAACCCCGGCAGCTCACCACACACGGTTATATGCAGTTGTACTGGGTGGCCAGGGTTTGAACACAGGATGGGGTTTATGCAGTTCAGTCCATAACAGAACTGAAGTTTGGTCTTCTGCTGCTTGGCACCATAGGGACAAAGATGAGGGGCAAGGTCAACTCCCCTGTGAAGAACAGAACCTTGCCTGTGTGCTGAGGTTGGCAAGCAACAGGAAGGGGAGCCATTAGCTTCCAGGACAGGCACTGTTGCTCAGAACGTGTGAAAATGGCTCTTCTCCAAAATTAGAGTGCGCCACACTTCAGTGTTGCTCTAAATAGCGCCTGTTAATGCTGCTGTCAGCTTTCTGGAGACTTCGCTTTTGGTAGACTTTAACCCGGTTGCTGAGCACCAGCGTAGCTCCAAGGACAGTAACCTGTATGAGCCCTTTCTCTAGGCCAGTCAGAGTCCCCACCCCCCCACCTTCACCACTAGCTTTGCTAGCAGAATATTCTCTCCTTGTCACATTTTCAACACTGGCCATTTACTCTCAAGAAGAGCAAGTGGGGGGGGTTCACACAGTGAACAAGAAATTATTTCAAAGAAAGCCCGTTGCCATAGGAACCAGTTGTCAAATGCTTTTCTGTGCGGGAGGTGTCAGAGTGGGACTGCTGCGGGGATTTGCTAAACGTGGCTTTGTCTTCAGTTTGTGACATGAACAGTGATGGGTGATGGGGGAGGGGAGGAAAGCTCTCATCTGATGGAAGTCACCCTGAGGGTGAGCTGGTCCCTTCCAACTGCAATGCTCAGGGGCTTGTGGGGTGCGGGGGGGGGCACACAGCACCCATGATGAAAGAGCAAAGGAGGCCTCCTCTCTAAACTAGAAAGTGTTCCCAAGGCCCACCTCCGTTCTCAGCCCTGTGCTAGACTCTGTTGCTATGCTAAAGTCAGGCGAGCTCTGTAGCCCTTGGAGGGCCAGCAAGCTGACTGGGGAAGCAGGCAAACACTCAGGAAATGAGAGACCACAGAAGCCAGTGTGCAGTGTTGGCTGAGCCCCATGCAGAGGCCCTCTTTGGTGTGCACATGCGTTCTAAATGGACAGACTCTGAGACCCCAGACATTCATCACTGAGGGCCTAGGACTTTACCTGGGATCAGATTAGGACAGCAGATCTGGGCACTCATTGTTCACATATCCCTTTGAGAAAAGATTGGTCCAGGGTTGATAATAAAAATATATAAGGGACTCAGAAAAAGAAAAAGGGGGAGGATTCTACCTGATTTTAAAATGGGAGCAGATGTTCTTTAAAAGAGAGGCAAATGGTGAACCAACAGATAAAGGGTGTTCTATATCATTCGTCCTCAGGGAAATGAAGGGGTTGGAAAGATGGCTCAGCAGTAAAGACCAGGCACTGCTCTTCCAGAAAACCCTGTTCACTCCCAGCACCATGTGCTGGTAGCTCATAACCACCTGAAAGTCCAACTCCAAGGATCTGAGTCCCCTTTGGACTCGGAAAGCATCTGTGCACATGATTAGAAAGTTAAGAAAGTCTAAAAGCAAACACAACGAAATACTGGCCTGTAACTGTAAGGATGGCCTATTATTGGAAAAATAATTCTGGGTAAGAACGTGGAGAAAATGCATGTATGCGGGACTGATAACCATCATGGCAAACAGACTGGCGGGGCCTCCACGCTGGGGATATGGCTCACTGGTTGAGTACTTGCCTAGCATGCATAAAGCCTGGGTTCTATCCCTAATACCAAAACAAATATGCACACAATCCACCCACCCATCAGACCCCACTACTGAGTGATACCCAAAGGAAATTAAGGTTGTGGGCCAGAGAGAGCACAGCATTCTTTCTCAAGACATTATTAGCCAGAACAGTTATGATATGGAATTACCTAAACTCAGTTAGCTATGGTGGGGAGATCCACTCTAAATATAGGCTACACTGTTGCATGGGTTATGTTCCCTAATAAATAAAGGAGAAAGTAGGCTGAACAGTCATCTCTGTCTGCTTCCTCCACACATACAATGTGACCAGCTACCTCAGGCCCCACTACCATGATGTCCCCTCAAAGTGTGATCCAAAATAGACTCTTTTGACAGATACTCTGTCCCAGTAGGAAAAGTAAGTAAGGCACTTTACTCTCAAGTCCTTTGTGAACTGCTTCCACAGAGCACAGGTCACCCTCCTGGCCTTAGGGTCAAACATCGCCATGGTCTCTAACTAGTTTCCTTACGTTAGAGAATATCTGTCCTGTACCCACAGCCCCTGCGCCCCTAGATTCTTACACCCATGCTTTCAGCTGGTTTTCCTGGACTGACTGCTTCCAACAAGAAAGGCAGCCGTAGCGTGTCCATGTGTGTCCTCTGTGTTCTCAGGTGGCCTTACAGCACCTAGCACGGAATGGATGTGTCTCACGAATAGAGGGCTGTGTGAGCGAGAGACAGTGAGCGAGTGAGCGGGCTGGAGAGCTGAGGACCAAACTGATCAAGCTCTGGCATTAACAATGCTAAGGCACCTGCAGAGATGACACACCAGAGAGAGGCAGGGCCCCCCCCCCAATACCGAGAAAAACCTCAGCAGCCCCTCACCAGGATGAAGGTCCTCAGATCCTTTGTATTCATAAACCAGCTTGATGGACATGGTTTAGACACACACACACACACACACACACACACACACACACACACACACGGGGGTGCAGGGAGGAAGCTATTAAATAAACATGAAGTTTTATCCTACCTAGTAAGAGGTTAATGGACCTGATTTTCCATTTCAGCTGATTTTCGTACGGTTCAGGGGGTGCTTAGAGATATTGCTAGAGGAGGCAGAAGGAAGGTTCTGGACTTCTCAGCAACATCCAACACCATTGTTTATCCAAGGCCACCAAGAGCTGGAAATGTAGCATCCTCCTTCTAAGATGTTCCCATGGAAACCATGCATGTGCTATGCATACAGAAGGGCAGCTTCAAGCACCATCCGCCTGGCGTGGCTCCTGAGACAATGTGGTGCCCAAAGTAGGAGCCTGCAAATAAGGAAAGGGCAGGGGCACAAAACATCTGCTGCCTCACAGCCAGAAAACACATCTTCTTTCTCCCCATACTCCATTAGCTGCCACTTCCCCTTCCTGGGAAATGTGCCAGCCCCCTGTGACCCTGAGCACAGACTTCCCGGCCTTGGTGATGGGTGAGATAGACATCTACCTAGAAAGGTTACAATGTTAATTTCACCCTGTCATGTCACAGGGGGAAATAAGACATGGCTGAAGGCACAGGAGGGATTTTCCTCGGGGGTGACATCTATGATGCATTTTGCAGTGTGGACACGTGGTGAACGGGCTTAAACTAGGCAGACCACATGCTGCTGCTTTCTTGGCTAGGGAGACAATGGCTCACTGCAGGTAGGTGTTGAAGGCGAGAGGCAGTGTGGCTGCCATCTTTGCTCCCTCTGGTAATCCTATACCCACTTCTGCAGCACCTACCTGTCAGTGACAAGGTACCTCTCTGAGCCTGTTTCCTTATCCAGTGGATGGAGATAATAAAATTTGCTGCATAAATGTTCTTTTCTTTCAAAGAACAGGTGACATGTAAGCAGTCTCCAGCAAGGGGCTAGAATTAACACCCAGCCAATCACAGTTTTTCCTCCTTTCCATTCTCATACTGACTTCCGGCCAGTGGAGAGATCTGATGTTTGTTTTACCCTTTAGACTATCTCTTGTCGTACCCCCCTCCCCCATCTCTGCCTCTGCAGAAGGAACAAGCTTAGGGATAAATTACAATCTACTGGAAGGAAATATGGACTGAGGCTAAGAACCCTACCTTATCAGGGTCACATGGCTTCTTGCCTACTATACTTTAGCCTGTCCCCTGTGGCATGTCAGCTTGCTGTGCCTCTGTGTGCATCGAGAAGCCACGATCAGGTCAGCTCTCACTGCACTTGGCCTCCAAATTGACCTGTTCGTTATGTACTAGATATTCTCTGCGGCAGGCAGCCAGTTCCAAGAAGGCCATCTTACTTAGCCGTATCTCGTGAGGTGCTCCTGTTCTACTGAGCTCTTATGGAGATGGTACTAAAGCTAGACGCTTCTTTAACAAGGGATTCTCAGAGGAGAGGCCACAGACCAGAAGCACCTAAGTTTCATCTTTCTTAATTCCCCAACCCACCTTGACGGACTTGCCCCAAAGTCTTTGGAGTACTTAGCAGGCGGTTTACTGGCCCATAGGTCCAGTCCTGAAGGACACTGCTGCCAGTTCCTGGAGGACCCGGATTCCCATCGGAGTTGTCAAATGCCCACATCATCCATATGTGAAGGAAGGCTGGCAGAGCCAAATTCAGGGACTTTCTGTCAGTCATGTGGTCTAGTGCAGAAATTCAAACTGAAAGACTGTCCACGTGGCATGTGGAAGACCCAGAGCTTTCTCAGGAAAATGTTAAGACACAGCTTGCTAGAGATGCAGCTGCGTGCTGGAGACAGAAAGCCAAAAGCCATGCTCTGCCGCAGAGCTGAGCAGGATTCATCTGACTTCAGGGTTACTCGTGTTTTCCCATTGTTCATCTTCTGCATCTTACTGCCAGTGTAAGAACAAGGCAGCCGGAAGCACCCACCTTGTGGGAGGTCCTTCCAGGAAGTGGTTTGGGCAGGCATTCACTCACTCATCTACAGACTTCTCAACACCTAGGACAGGCTGACAGTGTATGAACTGCCACGCAGTTGCAGGAATGCAGGCTAATGCTGACATGTGCACTGAAGAAGTGCCACACGCCACATGGAACTATGACTATGGCCTGTGCCCCAATGGGAGGAAGAAGCTGTGCTAGGGGCTTTCTCCCTGTCAGAGTCAGCTTCCTTGATAAGCCATGTTGGGGCCCATGTATGAATATTGAGCTTCCCGAGAATGGAGACCTGGACAGGATGCAGCAGGAGGATCCAGAATGTGCACAAGGCCTGTGGTATCAGAGACTGGAAAAGCAGGGGGCACCAGTCAACTCAGCGTAAAGGGGCAGAGACCATGATGGGGTGTTGCCTGCTCTGGAAGGAACAGACCACAACAGCATGATGAGGTCCCACTTTCCACAAGCCGCTCAGGTCATGAGGATGACTAGATGACTGCTCTTTGTGGGCGGTGGCTGTAGGGAGATGCAAATGAACTGCGAAGACTTGTGAGCTCCCACTGACAGGACATGCGGGTCAAGTGGGTATGGGGCTGAGGGACAGGAGACTGAAGGGCAGCCACAGGATCCCACCAGTGCTGCTGGTGGTTAGTGAGGACCAGGACTGGGGTGAAAGGCATGGCTTTGGTTTGGGGCATTGTCACAGTTTTTTCTTACTGAGGAAAAAAAAAATCCTTGGAGAAATCAATTTTGAGGAGAAATTATTTTGATTCATGGTTTCAGTCTGAAGTCACTTGGCTTCTTTGTTTCTGGCCTTTGTGAGGCAGAGCCTCAGCAGGAAAGCTAGAGTGAGTTGTTTGTGTCACAGCTACAGGGGCCAGGGAGAATGCTAGGGGAAGGCTCTAGGAACCAGACACAACCTTAGAGTTGGGGCCTCATTGAGTCATTCCTTCCAACCTTAACCTTCTAAGAGCCCATTTTGCTCTGAACTTGTCGATGGACCTCAGGATCCAACCATCTTTCAGTAGCACCATCACCGGTAGGTAGCTCAGCTTTCAGTGCGAGCCGTTTAGGGGATACATAGAAACCGTATCAGACATGTCAACATGTAGGAAAGGTCTCATCATCTGAAAGATGTGACCCATGTGGCAGGAAGGACTCCTGAGAGACAGAGACCCAGAAGAGCCAATGGTGTCAGTCAACAGAAGTCAGAGGACAAGGGAAAATGGACATCTCAGCTCCAGCAGAGTGTGAATCCACCCTTCCTCTGCCTTTGTGTTCTGTTTGGGTCTCTTGGCTTAGTGGATGGTGTCCCCCCATGGGTGACTTGAACCTTTGCTGTCTACTGATTCAAATCCTAATCTCTTCCTGAGGTTCTCCACAGAAGCTCTAGAGATGATGTCTGACCAGCCACCTAGGCATCTCATGGCCCAGCCAGACCTACACGTAAAATGAACCACTGTCACCATGCTGTCTCCTGTTACATCTTCTGGTTGTCACCCAAGACCCGTCTTTCTTCACATTCCATATCCGTCTTCAGGAGCCCTGTCACTTCTACGTGTGCAGCATCCGGCCATCTTCCATCCCCTCTATGGAGGCTCATTAACCTGTTTCCTTTTACAATATTGGTGTCAGCCTCTTCCTGTGTCTACCTCCACTCCCATATTTATTCCCACTATCGTAGTCAAGAAAGCCTTTCATACCACCGTCTAGCTTCACATTCTTCCCATTCTGGTGTCCCCACATCACCCAGAGACCAACACCCTTAGAAACTGCTGTCAGAGCCTCTGGGATCGTCTCTTCCTCCTCATGCCCACTTTTTTCCCTGACATTGCTTGGTTGGTCTTGGATGCCAATGTGACTGAATTAATATCTAACACGATGGACATTCACTTTTGAATGTCTGTCTCTAGGGGTGTTTCTGGAGACAACTGACACATGGGACAGTAATTGGAAGAAAAGACACTCCCCCCAATTGTGAGTGGCATCCTTCAACAGGCTGGCATCGTGGAGACATGGGAGGATGGCAGTGTCCACAGACAGTATGCAAGGCCCCATCTTCTGAGTATGACAATGGCTGGGGTAGTCAACTAACACTGGCCTCCAGTTTCTTCAATATTCCAACATAGCACCACCTCTCAGGGAACTGCCAGGCCTTCAGTATCAGATTGGGACCATTGAGGACATAAACCAATCTAATAAATCACCTTTTATGACATGCACACACTCTGTTGGTTCTGAAACCCTGACTAGTCCAGCACCTCTGCATTGCTCCCCCCGTCTTTCCCTAAAGGTCCAGGTCTCACTCCTGAATGCAGTGTCTTAGACTGCGCAGCCGTCCTAACTTGTGAGGCTAAGTCCTAGTTTTCCACCCCTTCAGGATCCAGGGATGTTTCGTGTGTCCACATGGCATTCAAACTGCCACAACACAGAGACACAGTCACCCCTTCAGATCTGTTTCATGTTGGATTCCCCATGGGGACTATGTTAGTTCCCTTTCTTGTTGGTGTGACAAAAACTTTAAAAGGGGGAATATTTGGGGGTAGAAAGTTTTTATGGATGGGTTGGTGTCCTTATTTCTCCCTGGGGCTCCTGCCTGGCTACAGAAGGTTCCAAATCACCACTGCTGTAAGTCTCAGCTAAAGTCGCCTCAGACTCCTGGGGGCCTCCCTCATCCAGGTCCTGACATATCCTAGAGACACCGCCACTCCAACACACACACACACACACACACACACACACACACACACACCAACACACACACATACATACATACACACACACACACACACACACACACGCCTGCTGTCTGGAGCTCTCCATTCACTCTTCTGGCCCTCTGTCCTGTCTCTCCCTACACCTGATCCTGAGCAACCCCCCTCCCTTCCCCTCTCCCACCCAGTTTCCTCCCTCCACCTGCCTCCTATGACTGTTTTATTCCCCCTTCTAAAGTGAGATTCTAGCCCTCTTTTGGGCCTTCCTTATTGTTTATCCCCTTCAGGTAGGTGGAGTGTCACGTGGGTCTCTTAAAGTATAAGAGTATTAGCTCTAAAGTTAGAGCTAATATCCACTTATAAGTAAATACATACCATGTATATACTTTTAGCTCTGGGTTACCTCACTCAGAAATATTTTCTAGTTCCATCCATTTGCCTGCAAAATTCATAATCCTGTTTATTTTATTTATTTTTTTTTTTGGTTCTTTTTTTTCGGAGCTGGGGACCGAACTCAGGCCCTTGCGCTTCCTAGGCAAGCGCTCTACCACTGAGCTAAATCCCCAACCCCCTGTTTATTTTTTAATAGATGCATTTTTCTTGTCTACAAAAAAAAATGCAGGGAAAAAGATGCAGCAGAAACTAAGGGAATGGCCAACAATCACCAGCCCAACTTGAGACCCATCCCATGGGCAAGCACCAATCTCTGACACTATTAATGATACTCGGTTATGCTTGCAGACAGCCTAGCATGACTGCCCTCTGAGAGGCTCCAGCAGCTGACTAAAACAGATGCAGAGACTCACAGCCAGACACCGGATGGAGCTTGGGGACTTATGGAAGAGTTGGGGGAATGACTAAGGACCCCAAACGGGATAGGGGCTCCACAGAATACTGAGAGAATCAACTATCATGAACCCTTGGGGGCTCTCAGAGACTGAATCACCAAAGAGGGATCACGGGCTAAACCTACCCTACCCTACCATCATATATGTAACAGATGGGTAGCTGGATCTTCATATGGGGCCCCCAGCAACTGGAGCAGAGACTAAGGCTGTTGTCTGTCTGTAGCATCTACTCCCCTAACTTCGGCTGTCTTGTCTGACCTCAATGGGAGAGGATGCACCTAGTCCTGAAGAGACTTGATATGGCGGGAGTGGGGGATACCCAGTGAAGGCTTCTACTCTCTCATAGGAGAAGGGATGGTGGGGACGGAAGTAGGGACTCTGTGGGGGGGGGGGGCGGGGCAGGAGGAGAGGGGACAGCAATCTGAATGAAAAGTAAATAAATAAATTAATGAGGAAAGGGGGATGTTTTTGTTTACTATTTCAAGTTTTGTTTTAATTCTTTTTATAGATTTATTTTTAACCATGTATATGTGCACATAAATGCAGGGGTCCACAAAGGCCAGAGCGATCATATTCCCCTGGAACTGGAGTATAGGCAGTTGGGAGTACAGGCTGCCAAATGTGGATGCTGGGACCTGAACTTGGGTCCTTTGCAAGAGCAGTACATGCTCATGACCACTGAGTCATTTCTCCAGCACCTTGACGCAAATGAAAAAGGAAGACACACTGAGCCATTCTGGAGGGAAGGGATGGCAGCAAGACCATGGGACAACAGGTCACATCTTGTCACCATCAGAAAATAGGGCAGGAAGTAAGCCCCAGCGATAAACACTGCAGGCCCCAACAGGTGCCCCACTTTGTGCAGTGAGGTTTCACAACCTCTCCAGACCAGCCAAGAACCAAGTGTCCAAGCACACGAGTCTATGGGGGATACTGCACACTCAAACCATAACAGAGACCATGAGGAGAAGGACTTTTTAAGTGGTTTATTATGAAGTATTTCCAGGAAAACTAGTCAGGAAATAAAGGCCTGCTCTTGGAAAGGAAAGCAGACCAAGCAGGAGTCTGCGGGTTCCTCTAGCTCAGCCATGTGAACCCAGAACACCCACCATGGCTGCAGGGTATGGACCATGCCTTCCCAGCCTCCACTTGAGGGCTTGTTCTGCAAGCTCCCACCACACAGTAGCACTGGCTTATTGATTCTCTTGTATCTCTCGCCTCAGTGAGATCAGCTCTCCAAGGCAGGGGGAGGGGAGAAGAGAAGAAATAGGAGAGGGTTAGAAACCAAAGAGTTGGCAGAAAGTCAAGGGGTCGTGCAGTCCAACCCAACCGACTGCCCCTTTGCCCATCCCATGGGCTAAGGAAGTTTTCCACATTTCTGAATTGCTAGAATACAAAAGAATATTTTGTGGTCTGTGGAAATTTTATGAAGTTTGGCTTTCGATGTCCGTAAGTAAAGCTTTGTTTATTTTGTGGTGTTAAGGACTGAACTCGGGGTCTTAGCATCTGCCGGGCAAGTGCCTTAGCACTGAGCGACTTCAGTACCCTATAAAGTTTTATTGGACCAGGGCTGCTCAATGCCAATGTGTTGTCCACAATGGCGATTGCTGGAGTGGCAGAGCTAGACTGTTGCTGCAGAGACTGGAGCCTACACAGGCTGTGGGGTTTAGCACTGTCAGGAGCTTGGCATGGTTATATATGCAGCATTAAGCAGGCCAGATGGATGGGGGGCCCAAGTAAGGGTAAGAGACATGAACAGGTAACAGAAGACCACATATTAAAGAAACACAGATACTCAGACAGACAGACACACACACACACAGAGGCACGAGGCACCACCGCATTCTATTCTTGGAGGATCTGAATAGGAAAAAAGCTGAAAGGGAGAGGGCTGCATTGTCAACAGTGAATAAGAGTGAATTTCACTGTGGAGTCCAAGTGTAAACTTGGCTGTTGTCTATCCATGTCCACAAGAGCCCCACAGCTTTCCCTGCAAGGCATGAGAACTAAGCACCTTCTGGTCCTCACTCCAATGCAGATGATGGTGTCTTCATGTCTTGACTTGCCTCCCTAGATTCTCCTGGGGCTCTAGGGGAAATTTTGGCTCAGATTCTAGGCTTTGTCTGGACCCATCTTTAGGTAGATTGCTGGGGTATGTTCACTTCTGCCAAGCACTGCATAAGGTGGCATGAATTCTTTATGGAATTTCAGAAGTGGAAAAAGGATATCTTGGAGATCCCAAAAATTATCTCACAGAAGACATACTGGTCTTCTGGTCTTCACAGTCTGCCTTTCAGCACAAGGGCCTATGGCATAACCCAGGTCACAGCCTCCAGTAAGGGTCACACTGCCGTATTTCTGGAAATTGCCCGCCTGGGTGAGGGTTAAATACACCACGCTCGCTGTTCTAAGATATGTTGATTTGGGCTAGGATATAGCTCAGTGGTAGAGTACTGCCTAGCATACAAGGCCCTGGTTTGAGCCCCAGAACCATGTAAACTAGACATGGTAGTGCACACATCTAATTCCAACACCTGGAGGTGGAAGCAGGAGGATCAGAAGTTCAAAGTCATTCTCACTATCCCACAAGTTTGAGGCCAGCCTGTGCTATATGAGATCACCTTTAAAAACAAAAATAAAAACAAACAAAAATAACCAGGAGTGGGTCAACAGATAGGGATCTGGTTGCTATTTGCAGTCCCCAGCAAGAAGGTGCCCCCCACTGCCACGCAGAGCAGCCATGAGGTGGGTTGGGAGGCAGAGGGGAAACTTGGAGAGGCAGGCAGGCATGGGGCAGGCTTGGCACATGTGAATGAGTGGTTAGGCTAGAAGAATGGTGGCCTCAAGTGTAAGAGCCCCATAGAGGAAGGGCAGGCATGGCTGATGTGTATGGGGAGGGCACTCTCCTCAGGGGGTGTTATTATCTGACGGCAGCTGGCCCACACATGGAGGGCATCACGGACTCAAGTTGTCAAAACGTGAGAAGTTTTAAAATCTGCTATCTGCGGTGGTTCAGTGTCTGACAATCACACATGGCTGGCGGATGCTGAGTCTTCCTGAACTGCTGGATGCCAAATCTTTCCAGAGCCCCACCAGAGAGACTGGGGAGACCCCAGACTCCAGCTCTGCCTGGAACCAAGCTCCTAGATGCAGTGAGACCCTGTTCCTACTTCCTGACTGTGTGCACAGCTCAGACAAGTTAAAGGCCTTTGCAACACAAGCCAGGTGTGGAGGCCTAAGCCTGTAATACCAGCATGCAGTGGCCGGAGGCAGGAGGATAGAGCTTGAGGAGCACCTGGGCAAGATCCAGTCTTAAAAGAAAATAAAAACGAGGAGCTGGCAAGGTCAGCTGCGGTCATCAGGTAAGGGCAGTGGCCCCCAAGGCTGCTTACCTGAGCTTGACCCCCCAGAACCCACAGGGTGGAAGGGGAGCGGACTCTTGAAAGCTGTCCTCTGGCTCTCACAACGCCTGTCCTCATACGAAATAAAGAAACAAATATTTTTTAAAAAGAAAGGAAGGGAAGGAAGGAGGGAGGAAGGAATGAGTGATCGAAGGAACGAAGGAAGGAAGAAAAGAAAGAAGGAAGCCAAATGGTGGCTGCAATACTTACCAGCGTCAGCAGTTTCCCCCAAGCGGTGGACTCTGCCAGCCTAAGGCCCTTAGGGCTGAGTGACAATGGCCTGAGCTCCTGTCCCACTCTGCTGCCTGTTTGTAAGATGGAATGATCTCTCTCAGCATTTTCACTTTCCAAGTAATAGTAGTAGTAAGTAGTGCCTACTGGAGATCGCCTCACCAAGGCACGTGATGTAGACTGGAGGGCACTCTATGCTCCATAGAAACCGGAAGAGGGAAATGCCTCCACTTCTAGAAGCTTCTCCTAGCCTTCATTTGTCTCCAGGAGGCATTAGCCCTCTCGCAGGTCTGAAATACTGCACTTAATAAATCTTATCTGACTCTTGAGGGGCCAGGGGCCCCCAGCTGTCACCTGGGCCGCACATCTTATGAGGACTGGCAGATGGCAAACGTGCGCAGAGCAGATGTGAGACATCACGTGTCACTAGGGAGGCAGGCACAGATGGAAGCCAAGCAGGGACGGGGCACACCTCTTAGAATGGCTGACATCCAAGGATCTCACGGTCACAAATGAGGGTGGGGCGGCGGCAGCTCTCATTGCTGCTTGCTTGGACGGATGAACGCAGGCCTGAAGACAGCTCAGTGGCTCTGTACAAAACTAAACAGTCGGGCCACGATTCAGGAGTCACCCTTGGAAACATTTGCTGGAAACCATGTCCACACAAAAGCTGTACACAGATGCTTACAGAGGTGCATTTGTATCAATAAAAGGGGGAGGTGAATGGGTAAACCCTACAATGTGTGAGGCCCATCAGGACTATCCAGAAGGGCAAAATTATGGAACAATAAAGTATCAAGGCTCAGCAGGGCCTTGAGGTGAGATGTCAACATGGCAGGTGCACCGCAGGGGGTTTTAGGGCAGTGAAACGCTGTATGGCACTGCAGTGATGAACCATGTCAAGACCCAGTGAACCTATGTATGTAGCGCAGCATGGACCTAATGTCAACTACGAACCTCAAATGAGAGTGCGCTGACACTGGCCCATGGATGGAAAACAATGTACACTGTTAAGGCAAGACGTTCCCCACAGGCCAGGCATGGGGTGCTTGCCCAGATCTCCACACCTGAGGAGTCAGGAAGATCAATGGTGCTCAAGAGTTCAAGTCTAGCCTTGGCAACACAATGAGACCCTGTTCTGTTAATGAAAAAAAAAAACTAGAAAAACAAGGCTGGCAAGATGACTCAGCTGGTAAAGGTATTTGTCATGCCTGATGTCCTGAGTTTGAGCTCCAGAATCCATAAGGTGAAAGGAGAGGCTCATTCTCTCTCATCCTCATTTGTGTGTGTGTGTGTGTGTGTGTGTGTGTGTGTGTGTGTGTGTGTGTGTGCACCAGAAGATAACTTTCTGATGTCAGCTCTCTCCTACCATGGGTGCTAGAGAAGAGAGACTTTGGTGTGGCCAGAGTGCTCTGCAGGCTGAGCGTGCCACTGGCCTGCCTTCCTAGCGTTTACAAGGTGAGTTGTGCTTTCCCTTCCAGCTCTTCACAGTTTTGCACACTGGCACCTGAACTCCGCTCTCTGCTCAAATCTGGGCTCAAATCCAGGCATCCACTCTGTGTAGTTAGGGAAGTTGCCTGCTCTGACTTTACTGAACAGGCTCTGCCTTCTGGTTGTAGCACTGCTCCTGCTGGCTGGTCTCTGCCTTTGGTCTGTTCATCACAACTCAGTTTCTTTTTGGATACTGACACTTGAACTCCATGTTTCCTCAACTCCATCATCCATTCTTGGCGTTCTTTCTTCTGCTTGGTTCAGGATTGTTCCATGTTTTCTACCATGGGTGAGTTTGTTGGTTTGGCTTTTTTTTCCCCTCAAGTTTTTCATTTCCTACATTTCTGTTTTGTTTTCAAAATCTCATACTCCTTGTTGACTTTTCCTGCCATGCCGCTAACTTGTGCATACATACTGATGACTCTCTCATCCATTTTGCTGACATTTTCTTCCATGTCCTGGTCTGACCATCTTCTGTAGGTCCTGGATTCAGCCCATCTGTTGTCATCTCTGGGGTCACCAATCAGTCTAACAAGTAAAGTTCAGAACCCTCTGTCTCTTGCCTACTTGGTGCCTTTGAACTCAATGGCTGGGGCTTTACCTGGCTTTCCCCTGTGCTTCTGTGCTGTGGTTTGCACATTTGTTAGTGAGGTCTCTCTTCCAGCTTTGCTTGGGGAATCTCCTGCTGAGCAGTCTAGTCTAGAGGGCTGACTCCTCAACACTGCTCAGAGCCACAAAAGCAAATTATTGTAGCAACAACCGCAAACCCTGCAGCACACAGAATGACTGAGATCAGTCAGCGCCCCGAGCGGACCAAAACCGATCTAAGCCCGGAAATGTCTAAGGTGATGCAGAACGTGCTGTCAAGTTAGAAAGTTAGAGTGAACTCGGAGACAGTAAATGAGATGAAGGAAAGACGTGGAGAGAAGGAAGGGAAGACAACAGGGGAGCAAGTAAAAGGGGTGGGGAGTCGAGTAGAGAAGATTGCATTGGAGAGCAAATGATGAGCAAAGCAGAAAAAGAAAAAAGAAACACAGGATTTCCCAGTGGTCCAAAAGTTTAAAAAATAAAATTACACCCATGGAAGAAGGGAAATGAAAAAGTGCTAGAACTTTAAAAATAAAATGAAACTAACAAGATACTTCAAAAGCACAGGATTTCCCAGTGATCCAAAAGTTTAAAAAATAAAATTACACCCATGGAAGAAGGGAAATGAAAAAGTGCTGGAACTTTAAAAATAAAATGAAACTAACAAGATACTTCAAAAGAGCTGTAAACATAGAGTGGAAAGGAAAAGGGAGAGCTTAGCCGGGAGAAGGGCTTGCCACCAAGGCTGATGGCCTGAGTTCAATCCCTGAGACCCACAGAGTAGGACAGCTTTGACTTTGTAAGGTTGTCCTCTGACCTCCGTCCTAGTGCAGTGGCATGCATAATGAATGTAAATGAAATTTTAAGAAAGGAGAAATGCAGACGGAGCAAAATGTTTTAAAGAAGGCATCACCCAGCAGCACTACAGCATGACTGCTGTTTCAGCGGGCAGCTGGAGGAAGAGGCTGTCTGCCCTGTGAAGATCGGATACCCCCTGAACCCTGGCTGTGGGACCGAGCCTTCTCAGCTGTTGGCTGGCCAAAGTCATTCAAGAGCCCGAATACTCAAGAGGAGGTAGAAGAGATGTGTGTTCAGGATGTGTGACTAAGCTGCTCACAGTGTGAGCCTTGCACTGAACGGGCAGAGCAAAGCTCAGCTTGTGCTGTGACTGGTGTGGACAGCTGCAGAAACAGACCTGGGCCACAGGCCTCACCGTCTGGTTCTGACCACGGATCTGTTGAACCAGTCACGCCGGAGGCAGGCTCTGGGCTGTACCACACTTCTTATCCTAGCCACCCGGGTCCAAAGTGTGAGCCACAGGTGGATTGGCTTGGGTTTGACTGTTCCTTCCAGGAGATTGCAGTGAAGCTGCAATAGCCCGCAGAATGAATATTAGTTAGGCACTGAGGGATTGGAGGGCCTCTAAGATTCTATTCAACACGGACATCTGCCCAACTGCACAGTCTTAGAAGTGATAGTGAGAGGGAGAAACTCCCTGGAGACATTGCAGCAAGGGACTGGAATAAACTTTCTTATGTGAGAAATAATTGGGGGGATGGGATGGAGTGAAAAAAAAAAAAAACAACAATTGCCCAATAACAAGAAAAAAAAAACTGTGAGGGCTGAAGAGATGGCTCAAAGGTTGAGACCACTTGCTGCTCTTCCAGAGGACTTGGGTTCAATTCTCAGCAGGGCAGCTCACAACCATCTGTAACTCCAAATGTCCTCTTCTGGCCTCCACAGCCAACAGGCATGGATGTGGCACACAGACATGAATGCAAGCAAAACACCTACATACATACAATAAACATTTTTAAAGGGAATCTTTTTTTAACTTGAAAAAGAAAAATGCATTGATAAGATTGAGCTATAAAACAGCATAAAGAATAAAAACGTGTATGAGCTGTTTTAATGTAATAAAGTATAGTCCTTGCTTGTACTGAGCCTCTACCCTGCAGGTCTGATGGCTCCCGGAGCTGCCTCCTCTTTATGGCTTGCCTTCTTTGTACACTGGTGGCCTCTGCTGGCCACACTTAGCTTTGCAGTGTAGGAGCTGTGCAGGCATCTGTGCTCCCACACCGCCTAGACTGCAGCCCCTGGGGTGACTGCTGTTCTAGCTGTGGGGTATCTCCCGAGTATGCTGTGGTGGGAGAGCGACCACAGCAGAGATGTGTTCTAGCAGAGACCTCATCTTCCTGGTTCACAACTCGCCAGGTACTGATCTCCCCGGGGCGAGGTCAGTGGTAGGCGTAGAGTATTATGCCGCAGACAGCATAACCTAACCTCTGGCTGAGGGTTGTCAAATTCAGAGTTTGCTCTGCTGATGACTACTGCTTGCTAAGCTCTTCTCTGTGCCTCCTGCCCCTGTGTTTTTCGGCCTAGTTTCTTTTCAGTGTTGTTTGTACACTCTCATCGTGTGTGTGCACTCATGCTCATGTGTGTGAGTTCATATGTGTCACAGTGCATGTGTGAAAATCACACAGTCTGGGGTTGGTTCATACCTTCCACACTGTGTGATACATAGTGCTTGCTTACTGGTGACTAGCTGGCCCACACACTTCCAGGGAATCCCTTGTGGCTGCCTACCATCTTGCCTTGGGAGTTCTGCAATTACCCATACACTGTGGTGTCCTGCTTTGTGTGGGTCCTGGGATCCAAACTCGAGTCGTCACACTTGCACAGGAAGTGATTTACCCACTGGGCCACCTCCCCAGCTTGAGTGGAGTTGGTCAATTCTCATGCCAGTTCTTGGCCTTTCCCAGGTTCCATGGAGACTCTTCTGAACTCGACTGTGAAAGTCTTGCTCTAGAGGAGCTAACGGTGAGGCTACGTGTCCATGGACGACAGGCTGTCCTGCAGAGCCTGACTGCTCTCTCTTGGATAAAGCAATTTACTGCCCTCTCAACATAATGCAAGGGCCTTTTCCCCAAACACGCCCACCAGCAGGAGGCACTAACCTCTGCCTAAGAAAGAGCAAGAAGATCACACTGTTTTACTGGCTTACTGGTGGCTCAGTAAGCTCTCCTGGCTGTTCACTGCAGTAGAAAGTAACAGCTCCGTCTCACTTCAGTGCTGTCCTGACCTTTTCTCAGGAGCCTTCTCCTTACATTTGAGGCAGCTGTGCTCTCCCCTGACCTGTGCACTCTAGGCCATATATATATACCAGAACTGGCTACTGTTTTGCCCCTGAGCAGAGGTTTATGATATGTAACAGCTGTTGTGACTTTATTTCTAAGAAATCCATTTTTAAGGCTCTCCCCAACCCCTATCAGTTGGTAAGAGCTTTTATTTGATATTCATTTATTGTTTTATATACTTGTTATTTTAAACAACTCAAAATTATACACTCAATAGTAAAAAAAAAAAAATCAAGCCAGTATCTCATTTGTGTGGCTAAATACAAAAATTTCACGTCTACCTCCAATTCTTTTTACAAGAAGCAATCACTACAAATTCTTACAGGCTTCTTGATAAATTACTCTGGACATTTTCGTTATTTTTTTTTTTTTTACTTGCTGTTCTGTTGTGATCATCTTGCATTTTTAGAATTGAGATTTTCTTTGATATATGGTGATTGACTTCTTTTTAAAAATAGATTTAGTTTTGCTTTTATTTATGTGTATGTATGTATGTGCATATGAAGGGGTGTCCACGGCCAGAAGAGGGCATCAGATCCACTGGACCTGTGACCTGGAGTTATAGGTGACAGTCACAATAGGGGTGCTGGGAATATATTAACCCTGGTCCTCTGGTAGAGCAACCTGTGGTCCTTTAATGATAAATCTCTATAACCCCAAAATGTATAGTTTTTAAAAGTGTTTTAAAAATATATTTTCAATTTCATATTTTATATTTTCACCTTGAATTCTATTTTGACTGGTATAATATCCATATGTTTATTAAGATTTCCTTGAAATATCTTTTTCATACATTTCAAATCTTTATTTTTATTTTTTTGCCATGCTGGGAAAAACCCAAAGCTATGCATATGCAGGCAAGCACTCTTCTTCTGAGCTACACACGCAGCTCCCACCAAGTGACAAATGCAATTATAGGTTATATGGGGTACCATGTGACATTTTGGTGCATGATACTGTGAGGTACTCTGTCATGTTGATATAGAATTTTTCTATGGCATTTTTCAGTGGAAATGCCTTCTGCAGTCGGATATTCTTGGATTTCAGAGAGACATTTAAGAAAACATTTAAACTCACTTCCATTTATTGAGATTACTGGTGTGGTTAGCGTATTTCTAATTTTCTTTTACGTTTTACACCTACTGCACTTTTTTTTCTCTCTATTTTCTGACTTTGGTCAGATTACAATGTTCTTCCCATGACTTGAACATTCTGTGTTATGGTTTCAGTTTTGTGCTGGTGCCCTCTCATTTATACTCAGGGGTGTTTTGTTTTAAATCAGAATCTAGTGCTGATCAAAGTGTGCCCATTCTCTTCGGTGTCCTGCCTGTGGACTGCAGGGAAAGGAGCATCCTGAGCAAAGATGACTGTGCCTGGAGTGTGGTTCTCAGCGGCTTCCCCTACGGTGAGGGAAAGTAGCCAAGAAAACTCATTCCAAAACAAAAGCTCAGGAGAAAGGCATTGTTCTCAGAGGAGGGGTTGTTTTGGCGATGCCAAATGTTGGGGTGCAGCTGTCAGAGACTTAGACCTTTCTAAAGACTCAAGCTATACAGTCAGGCTAACATACACCTCATAGCGTCTGGGCTGTCAGTCGGCAAAATGAAAAAAGAAAGAACCAGGAGTCAGACGGCAGGTTTGCCTTCTGGCTAACAAGTGGGGTCAGGGTGGCCAGGAGCCAGGAACCACCAGGAGGCTACAGGAATTACTGAGGCCAGAACTGAAGCCCGGCCACAAGCTGTTGGCGGCTGTACTCAAGCTTGTTTTAATGTGGCATGGGAGGCACAAATGAGGAAATGCCTGTCGGGAAGAAGGGTCTTCCTCCAATGGCATGTCACCCGAGGCCATCGGGTCAAACACTGGGGTGGGTCAGGAGGAGAGGGACATGAAGGCAAAGTGCTTTACTGTGGTTATGTGAGAAACTCAGCAGCACATGCTGAGAACTGGCAAAGCATGGGCAGCTGCATGGGCAGCTGCATGGGCTTGGGGCCCAGGGGTGTTCCCTCTGCCTAGGGTCCGGCCTAGGCATGATTAAGGCAGAGCTGGGTAACTACCAGTGAGCACTGGCTGAAGGCATATGGACTTTGGATCAACTGGTTTTAACATGAAACCAAACATGTACTGTCTTTAGGGAGCAGCTGGCGCAGAGAACAGCCTTTCTGGATCAAGGCCCCAGATGTAGCACCATCCAGAAATAAGAAAGTGCAGTTACTCTAAAACTCTCATTAAAGTGGAAAGGCTAACAGGGAGACAGGAGCAGGCAAAGGTGAGGCACGGAGGAAGTAAAACTGGCTATGGTGGGAGTCTACTTAGTCTCAAAAAACTATCTGTGGGATATAGTAAAAGGTAGCCCACAGGGGCTGAGATGGCCCTTGGTAAACTACTTGCCTCATAAGCATGAGGACCTGAGTTTCACCCTCAGGAACCCACATTGTAAGAAAACAGATGTGCTGGTGTGTGTTTGTAATCGCAGCTCCAGAGACCTGGGATTGCTGGCTAACTGACCTAGCCTAAGTGGTGATACTCAAAGCAGTGAGAGACCCTGTCAAAACACAAAATGGGTAAGCCATGAGGAATGACCCAAGCTTGACCTCTGACCTCCACATGGAGACAGGCACCTACGCAAATACAGACAGACATCACACACACACACACACACACACACACACACACACACACACACACACACACACACCAGCCCACAAAGGACCAAAGTCAAGAAGTCAGCTCTTGGGCTGGAGAGATGGCTCGGCGGTTGGGAGCACCCGACTGCTCTTCCAGGGGTCATGAGTTCGATTCCCAGCGGCCACATGGTGGCTCACAACCATCTGTAGGGAGATCTGATGCCCTCTTCTGGTGTGTCTGAAGACAGCTACAGTGTACTTATATAATAAATAAAATAAATCTTTAAAAAAAAAAAAAAAAAAAAAGAAGTCAGCTCTTTGTCCAGGGACAGAATTGCATCCCTGGCAGGAGCGCCCAGCCTCTTGGCTTCAGGTCATGTAATAGTAACACAAGAACAAATGCCTTCAAAAGGGTTGGCATTATTGTGATTTTGGGTTTTGTTTGCTTGGTTTTGGTTGGTTGGTTTTTCGACACAGGGTTTCTCTGTGTAGCTCTAGCTGTCCTGGAACTCTATCTGTACACCAGTCTGGCCTTGAACTCAAGAGATTTGTCTGCCTCTGGGTGCTGGGATTAAATGCTACCACTATCCCGCTACAAAAGGTACTCTTAGTGAATTTACGTGGAAAATCTCACGAATATAGGCAACCTGTATCACATCGAACTGTCACACGTAGAAGCTCATCTCCATTTTGATGAACCAAACAACAAAAAGATCTGAGCTAAACCAGAAAAGTCCGGCCAGTTGGCCTCCTACTCGGTGTGCTGATGCCTGCTTTCTATTCTGCAGTTGACGGGCCAGCTCCCCCTGCTGGCAAGCTTCCAGGGAAGACAGGAAGACAGGCTGCCCAGCCTGCAGAAACCCACACAGGACAACAGAGAGCATGCCCCTTGAAGCCTCCCACTCAGCCAAGTCCAGCTGAGACATTAAACAGAGTTCACAGGGACAGAAAGCCAAGGCTGCTGAGAGCCTGCATCCGACCTCCCTGAAAACAAGAAGCGTCCTCCGAGATGCCAGAGGCATTGCTGTCCCTCTCTTGTCAGCTGTATTTTGTTGCAGGGTAGAGAATTCTGAATTCCAGGATGGCTGGAACTCATAGAGGGCAGGAGCACGGAGGGCAGTGGCCATGCCATCTGGGCTTTCTATCCTGTTACCAGAGTTATGGTGGTGAGAGTTTGGGGCCTGGTGGGCTCTGACAAGCTAAGCTCTGTCCTCGGCCATCAATGGGGTCAGTTAAAAGATGCAGTTAACAGGGAAAAACAGAAAAAGGGGATGCACTCAACATGACCATGTAAATCAGCAAGAGGCAGCTGGAGAGACCAGCTCAGGGGTCAAGAGTCCTGGATTTGGCTCAAGTTCAGTTTCCCAGCACCCTCATAAGGGCGCTCACAGATGCCTTAACTCGAGCTCCAGTGGATCCAAATGCTTGTGGCTTCCTCAGGTGAGTGCACACACACGCACACACAGAGAACATACACTCATATAGATACTCACATACATGAATAAAAATACGTCTATTTTTTTTTAACCAGGCTCAGTGACACCCCATAAAAGCCCATCGTTAGGATTTAAATCTCGCCCCATGCCTGGACAGAAGACACTGAAACACCATGGTTCCACGTGGAGAGGTTTATGAGAGAAGAGTAGAAGAAGAGAGGAAAGGTGGCCGGCCATGGGCACGTGGAGGGGGTATGGGGGCAAGGACAGAGAAGAGCAAAGAGCAAGGGGGGGAAGAGGTTGAGAGGGAATAAGAGAGGGAGGAGGGGGCAGCAGCCCCTTCTATGGTGTCAGGCACAGCTGGCTGCTGTCAGGCAGCTGTGGGGCAGAGCATACCTGGCTGCTGCCAGGCAGCTGTGGGGGTGGAGCTTAGACAGAATGCCAACACCCATTATTGGAACCCTGATATGACTTTGGTTTAAGAAGGTGAGAGGTATGCATAAGCAATCTTGGTCAAGGTTTGACCCTACCAATCATCAGGCCATGCAGCTCTGGTCTGTCTTGCAGGTCTGACAAGTGGCCAGAACTGTGTGAACTCTCCTTCCAAGAGACATGCTCCCCATGGCTAACAACCCTCTCCCCGCAGGAGATTTCTGGGGAAATTCTAATTTCTTGTGGCCCATTGTTCAATGATCTGCTAGCCAAAGGAGAGGGGCACAAGGTTCTCTTTAGAATATCTTCACTTCTGCCAAGATGGCTACACTCAGAGAGGCAATGAAGAAGCTATAACCGTCAAAGACTGCATGCCACACACCCCATACCCAGCATGGGGCCGAGTGCCCTAAAACATGCAAACAACACCCCAGGCTTTGTCCTTCAAGAAAATTAGCTCATTAGACCTAAGAAAGAGGAAAAAGCAGATCCTGCTTCCCACCCCCACCCCAAAGCAGCCACTGGCTCACTGATGCTGGGGCTGAACTACCATCTACAGCAGGAGTAGAAACAAGATACCCTGTCTCAGCCCTCAGGCTGGTGGGGATCCTGGAAAGGAATGCAAGCGGACAGTCTCCCCACAGCAGGATGTGCAGTAGGCAGAAATAACAGTGCGGCATCAAAGGAGAGACAGGAAGCAGAAGAGGTCTATAGACACAAGGGTCGGGTGAGGGCTGGTGCTGTGGCTCTGGGCAGCAGCTAGCAAAGGCCCAGAGGCAAGGGTGTTGGGCACAAACCAGGTCAGATAAACAGCTGGGAGAGGACAGAGACTGTGAGACAGTATCAGGTCCCAGAGACCAGCTGTGGGATGACCTAGAAAGCCCAGTGAGGGATGAGATGTAGGTGGTTCACCTCAGGCTGGCTTATTCCTCACTTGATATGAAAACTGCCTCAGGGCACATGAGATTCTACTCAATGCAGTCTCCTTCATTCTCTGACAAGCTGTTTTCTGAGTGGCAGGCAGTACCCACTAGTTAACAAAGATGGACACTCCCACCACCATGGAGCCTGCTTCCTGTAAGGGGCCAACAGAGCAGCTGACCTTGGGGCAGTGATGCCAGAAGCTCAAGGACTCCCAGGAAGCACCTAAGGGCGGCTCTGTGCCTCACTATTGTGTCTCTGAGTTGGGTCACTGGGATGGGGTAAGCCTTGAGGCCTTATATCTCCCTCCCATCTCTGTTCCTTCTCGGGTTCCCAGCTGCAGAGGCAGCATGACCAGCAGTCTCCCCGTCTGCCACCACATCACCACATTTGTCCTGCAGAGAGGGACAGTATCCTCCTTAGACTGTGAGCCAAGAACACCCTCCCCCATCAAGTTCCTTCCCGCCAGATATCCAGTTCACAGAGATGAGAAAAGTAAGTGATAAGCTCAGCCAGCAATTGCTCTGCATTCTGGGTCGGCCCAAAGTCGAGGAGGACAGAACTGACTCTGGGCAGCTCTCCTCTGACCTCCACATGTATACTTATACATGTGTGCACATACGTGCAAATAAATAACTTAAAGGTTATCAGCAAATGTCTTCACTTCACTAGGTACTAACAAATGGCATCTATGAAGGTCATTTCCAGCACACGTGTTCACAGCAACTCCATCAGTGAATGGAGGTGCAAAATGTGGTTCCCCTGAATGCTATCTGGGCTTAGCTGGAATGGAATTGAACCTTCCACTATGAGTGAACCCTGATGGCTTTATGTTGAATGAAAGGAGTCAGCGGCAAATGGACGGATGCTGAAAAATTCCACTTCCCCTAGGCTCCCGAGGAGTCAGATCCGTAAGAAGAAAGTGGGGCGGGGATGCTCACACAGCAATGTGAGGGTGCTGTGTGACTTAAAAAATGGTTAAAATGGCTGAGTGTCATCTCGCCTGTGATCTGGAACTTGGGAAGCAGGAAGCTGAAGCTGAAGCTAACCTGGGTTACATAGTAACCTTTGAATTTTTATTGTTTATCTGTTTACTGCTTGTGCACATGTGACGGTCAGAAAACGTTTGAGCTGCTCTCCTTATACCACGTGGATCCCTGGGACTGAACTCAGGTCGTCATCAGTTTGGGCAGCAAAACCTGCGGAGCTCTCTGGTCAGCCACAAGACTCTATCTAAAAACGAAAAACTAAAGAAAGGAAAACCTGTTTAAAATCTGACTATGAAACATTGTTATGTTCTACTGCAATATTCCAAAAGGAAGATTTCTAGGCCACCTTCACAGAGACAGAAATCCCTGGCCTTTAGAGTCTCATCATCTTTAATAAGAGGGGCTGGACCTGGGGCTTCTGCATCTGCAGTCTGTTTCCATGGCAACCACACAGGCAGATGCCTGGCAGGCAGGATCTCATCATCAAATCATCAATGTCACTGCAATGGTCTTCCATACACACATTATCCACTCTAAGCTAGCACCCGAGGAAGCCCAGCGCCCATCTCTGGCCTCCATCTCAGTCTAGGGACTCTGAAGCTCAGGTGCCATGCTCTCTGGCTTCCAAGTCTCTCATGCTCTCCTCTCTACTCTGCAGCAGCTTCCCCTCCTCCCATTTCCTACCTCCACCCTTTCCTAGCTCCTCCTCCTCCTTCACATTCATCAGGGCTGCTGGGGTGCAGACACTGCCCTACCCTGCCCTATGGGTTCCTTGAAAGTCTAACAGGTTATAGATCACTGAGAGAGCTGGGTGAGTGGTATGTTGTAATCACAGCCCGTGGCAGGTTGAGGCAGAAGGATCAGGAATCCAAGGTCATTGTCAGCTGCACAGGGAATTCAAGGCTGGCCAACACCACATGCAAAGAGCTCCTCCAGTCTTGGCTCCTCTGTCCTCCATTTCTCTTCTCCAAGCCCAAGGAGGGCTCACGTGTGACTGACCTTTCCTGAGACAAGATCTGCCAAAGAGAGGCAGCAAGGCCTTCAGCTCTCACTGGGATCTTAACCAGACAGGACTAACCTTCAATCATGGGAAGATGGAAGTCCATCCTAGACAGACTCCCATCTCTCCTGCTCCCGCTGTCCTGTGTTTTGGCTCCACAGAGAGCCACTTCCCATCTTAGTTCTCCAGACACCATACCCCAGGCCCACATTTCCCTGACCTGTGTTCTCCCCTCTTCCATAAAACAGGCTAAGCATAAGCCTCTGTGCCTCCTGGAATAGGTGGCTGCCATACTTGTCTGATTTCTCTCTGCCCGGTGACTCTTGGCCCTTTTGTTGTCTGTTGGTGCTGCCCACCTAACCCAGGGCCTTGCATAGCTCCCCTTGTGACATTCCTGAATGTGTATACATTTATTCCTCAACTTATAATTAGTTCTTGCAGATCCTCAGAGAATACAGGGGAGATTTCTCTGTACCCCCAACAGGCTCCACCCACACGCTCCTTCTTCAGGGAAGCCTTTCCGAACTGCCCAGAGCAGCCTCCTCCCAAGGGAAGACAGTCATGGGACAAACGTAAGTGAGGAGAGGTGTTTCAGTGAAGGCTGATGTGATCAGGTGACTTTGTTTAGATTAGAGGGAGCTTGTGGGCAAGGACTTGGGTCTCAGAACCTGTAGGGTAAGTCACCCAGCTGGCTTCACCAGCTGTGTGCCCAGAAGCAAGTCATCAAGCAGCTGAGTTGCTCTTTCTTCCCTGTGGGCTGAAGGTACATTTCTTAACCATCAGGATGTTGAAATGAGGAGAGGAAGTGGTACAGGAGGGGCCCTGTCCCAGGAGCCTACAGTCACACCCGACCCCACCATCACATCTCCACCCTGCTCTTTCCTGGACACTCACTCCAGTGGATTCTACTTCTTCCTCGGTTCATTTCCCAGTTTGCAATCCGAGTATCTTCCTAGACAGAGTGAGCAAGGACTAGAGCCCTCTGGTTAATAAAGTGCGTGGGGTGCTGGACCAGTCTCTTTCCTCGCTGCTGGGGCAAGACACCTGGCACACATCGGCTAACAAGTGGTTTATTTTGGCTCGCAGTGGCCCACACAACAACTCACAGTGAGGAAATCGCAGCAGCAGGGCTGTGAACAGCTAGTCATGGTGTCCAGTCAGGAGGTAGAGAGATCCAGTCTAGGACCCCAGCCTGTGGAAGGGTGACATTCTGAGAGCTGATCAGACTATGAGGCGGTAGCTTCAGCAGCGAGTCAATTTTGTTAAGGAATTCTGGGCTGGGTAAACCATGGCTATCTGGCTCCGTTGCTTTTAGGCCTGTGGCAAGGCAGAAATGTCATGGCAGAGGAAAACTGCTCACCTCAAGGGAGAGAGGAAGCAGAGGGACAGGAAGTGCCAGGGATAGTCCTTCAGAGGAGCCCCCGGGGAAGTACTTCCTCACTACTCTGTTCCATCTCAGGCTCGCTCCAGCCTGTTAACCTGTGCGGCGTCCCTTCCTCCACAGACACCATCCGTACCCCCGCCTTTTCTGGCCATGCCAGTTGTAGTCACAGCCAGACTTTATGTTGCCATGGGACCCAATAGATTTCATTTCCTTATTAAGTGCAGCTTTGCAGACACATCTATTCAAATTTTATTTTTTTATTTTGGCTTCATTAGAGTATAATAAACTACATATAAGTGTATACTTGGCGCTGGGCTGCAGCTCAGTGGTAGAGTGCCAGCCTCGCACCCACGATGCCCTGGGTTCAATCCCCTGGAGTGGAACAATGAAAGAAGAAAATGAGTAAGTGGGCATTTTGATGAGCTCAGATGCACATACAGACCTGCATACCTGTGAAAGAGTCAACACAGTCAAGACAATGAATTCAACCTCTGTGCCCTTCAGACATCCGTTCTCTCTTACTTGCAGTCAATTTCCAGCCTGCTCTATCCTCGCACAGGCCTGCATTTGTGCAGGATGCAAACATCTGGTGTGTATCTTTTTCAGTTGCTCTCCATTCTCTTCAACACTTGACACTATTTCTCCTTTTCATTTTAGCTGCTGCAGTAGGTGTACAATGGTGTCACGCTCAACTCTCGTTTTATTCCTAGTAACCAGAGATACTGTGTCACCAACTCCACTTCATTCTTTCTATGTTATTCTCCTAGGCTTCTCTTTCTGTTACTTTAATCTGACTTCTAGGATTACAGGTCTGACAGAGAAAGTTGTGACAGAAATCAGAACTACCCACCAAGCAGTGGAGATGCCTTTGAGGCCAACAAATACCTGAACCATCACTTCCAAGTGGTAATCAGAGCTAAGCTCCCATATCCCCTCTTACCTGTGTTCTAACCTCCCAAAGCTCCCAGCTATGGGCAACACCCCAAAGACAACACTCAGTCTCTAGAATCTATCTCCCAGCGCAGCCTCCCTGAGAATAGCTCTCTCCTCCTAGCCACCATAGCCACCACTTTTTCCACTTGAACTTCTGAGGCAGGTGACCAGACCTCATTTTGTTGACCCACCTAGAGCCTCAGCCAAGACTTTGGCCAGGACTCTAGTAATATGGCTACTGACAGAGTCTACCTCCCCGGTCCTGTTGACAGGCCTCAGTGCTGCCTCCTTGAGGGAGAATGCCTTCATTTCTCATGGCGACAGGCCTAGGGCTGCTGGCTATGCCACACAGTGGAATGAGCTCGCATTTTCACTGTAAAACTGCTTCCCAAGGTGGGTGTGCCCATTTGTTCCTGCCAGTGGTGCTCAAGGGCTTTATTTGTTCTACATTTGTGTTCACACTGTCCCCAGTGTTACCTGCAGTCACCATACCATGTATACAATGGACTCACACTGTGTGTCTACGCTGAATTTCCCTAGTGACTGATGGTGTTGCTGATCTTTCCAGCTCACCTACCTCATTTGGCTCCTTATCTATTTAAAGGAAGTTCATGGAAAAAAAAAAAACAACCTGAAAACAAAATGAACTCCCAAAACAAAAAACAACAAAACAAATGCAAGAGGCAGATTTGGAAAGACAAGTGCTGCCTGGTATGGTAGCATGCACCTTTAAACCCAGTACTGAGAAGGCAGAAGCAGGTGGAGCTCTGTAAACCTGATGCCAGCCTTGTCTACATAGAGAGTTCCAGGTCAGCCAGGATTATAGAGTGAGAACCTCTCACATAAATAAACAAAAGAAGGGATGAATTATGCTGCTTTCTTTGACGTGTGTGATCTGCGAGGGGAAGGATGAAAGCAGGAGGAGCTCTGCTGCAGGGCAGGAGGATGGGGAGGAGCACTGCTGCAGGAGAGGAGGATGGGGAGGAATCTGTTGCAGGAGAGGAGGATGGGGAGGAGCACTGTTGCAGGACAGGAGGATGGGGAGGAGCACTGCTGCAGGAGAGGAGGATGGGGAGGAATCTGTTGCAGGAGAGGAGGACGGGGAGGAGCACTGTTGCAGGACAGGAGGATGGGGAGGAGCACTGCTGCAGGACAGGAGGATAGGGAGGAGCTCTGCTGCAGGAGAAGAGGATGGGGAGGAGCTCTGTTGCAGGACAGGAGGATGGGGAGGAGCACTGCTGCAGGAGAGGAGGATGGGGAGGAGCACTGCTGCAGGACAGGAGGATGGGGAGGAGCTCTGCTGCAGGAGAAGAGGATGGGGAGGAGCTCTGCTGCAGGAGAGGAGGATGGGGAGGAGCACTGCTGCAGGAGAGGAGGATGTGGAGGAGCACTGCTGCAGGAGAGGAGGATGGGGAGTAATCTGTTGCAGGAGAGGAGGATGAGGAGGAGCACTGCTGCAGGACAGGAGGATGGGGAGGAGCACTGCTGCAGGAGAGGAGGATGGGGAGTAATCTGTTGCAGGAGAGGAGGATGGGGAGGAGCACTGCTGCAGGAGAGGAGGATGGGGAGTAATCTGTTGCAGGAGAGGAGGATGGGGAGGAGCACTGCTGCAGGACAGGAGGATGGGGAGGAGCACTGCTGCAGGACAGGAGGATGGGGAGTAATCTGTTGCAGGAGAGGAGGATGGGGAGGAGCACTGCTGCAGGAGAGGAGGATGGGGAGGATACCACAAGGAGGATGGGAAGGACGAGGGAAGGTATCATCAAAGTCGGTTACATACATATAAGGATGAAGTATCATAACAAAACTCATTATTTTGTACATTTAATGTCTATTCAAAACAAAAACACAGTGAAATAAATGCATATGAAATTAAAGCATAGTTAAGTGCACAATTTAGAGGCATGAAGAACTGCAAAGTATGTTCTCTCTATCCTTCAGTTTTTAGATGGGCAGAGCTTTGTAAGAACAATTAGACTGAGAGTAAAGCAAAGAGAAGTTTAACAAGGTGTGTACCTCATGCACAGAAGGAGAGGCCCAGAGACGGAACATATCATGAAGTTTAAAGAGAATTGGCTCAGAGGACCCATCAGACAGTTCACAAATGCCTCTAATCCCAGCTCTAGGGGATACAACGCCCTCTCCTGGCCTCCAATGACACTGCATTCACATGTGCACACACACCGCCACACAGCCATAATTAAAAATAAAAAATAATCTTAAAGAAAATCAGGCTTGTATGGAAGTTAGGCAAGTATAGAGAATAGTTCAGCAGCAGGGGACACTCCTTAACTGGGTCATTTACACCCCACTCTGACCTGCCCGAGATCCTACCTGCCTTGAGCTGCATGCACACCCACTCAGAACAAGAGCTTCCCCTAACGACCATCAAACTTAGGTTCTATTACTCCATACTTTTCTTGTGCCTGGGAAGAAGGTACAGGAACGGGCTACCATGCCCTGCTGCATCAGCCTTTTTACTAATTGCTTTTTAGAGATTACAGCCCAGTGCATACGGCAGTGCCTGACACATTAGGCATTTAATTAATAATAATAATAATATTGTGTAAAATTAGTGGTCTAAACTGAGTGAATGAAGGAGTGAACCCACACCTGGGTACAACCTCGACAGAGCTATGCCTGTCCTCCTGAGGCCAGGCTCCTACACCAGGCTGCTGTCAGGGAGGAGACTGATGTGTCTGGACCTGGGGAAACCAGACACTCCCTCCCCTACTTGGGTTTGTCACCTTTGCCTCAGCTGCAGTACCAGGAGAGGCCAGGCCCTGCCATCCCTGGGTGAGTAAACAAACCACAAGCTGAGGAGGTATGGCTGAGGAATTCCTTCCTCAGAGACACGTGAGGACCACTCACGGCCTGTCAGGCCACCCTGAAGCAGAAATGGCACCACCAGCTGCTGGTCTGCTGACTCTGCCAGTTGAATCTTGAGCGTCATCGGAGGTCTCACTGTATAGCCCAGACAGATCCAAGCCCAGATCCTCCCTCTTCAGCTACCTCAGTGCTGAGGGGACAGTGGGTGAGCTTGCCTACCTAGTGTAAGCTTTTCACATCACACAACCCTGACAGAAGAGGCAGACTACCAGTCATTTACCAGAACATTCCCATCAGTCACCACTCTGCCCTTATGTATTTAACTTGGTATAATGACAGATAGCTTCTTCTTTGCTTTTGTTTTTCTAAACAGGGTTTCTCTGTGTAGCTCTGGCTGTCCTGGATCTCACTCTGTAGACCAGGCTGGCCTAGAACCAGAGATTTACCTGCCTCTGACTCCTGAGTGCTGGACTAAAGGGGTGTGTCACTGTTACTGGGCCAAATGGCTATTTTCTTAAGAAAGTCATCATGGGCATGCTAGATGATCCCAACACACAGGAAGCTGAGGCAGGAGGACTATAAGTTCCAGGCTAGTCTGAGCTATATAGTTAGTGAGACACTGTCCCAAAAAACTAAAACAAGGCGGAGGAGAGGGAGGAGAGGAAAGAAAGTGGGTGTGTACCTTTAGTTCTAGCACTTGGGAGGCTGAGGGAAGAGGATGCGAGTTCCCAGCCTGCTGAGGTACATGAATCCTTGTCTCAAAGAAGTGGGGGAGGGGGCGACAACAATGATGACGACAACAGGAAGACTGAGACAGACAGACAGACTCCTGCCCAACGACCACACGAATATGAACGCTACCCATGGTGTCAGTAGATGCACTGAGAAAGCACATCACGCATTACTCGTATGGGTCTCCAGCCACTCTACTGCAGAGGAGCCATCGCCTTCTTATACCCAGCCTAAGTGTCTCTATCCCAGCCAACCTGCCAAGTCCGAGAGAAGTAGGAGTCCAGAGGGCTCTAAGTGTGGATGCCAGAGCCCCCTCCACACCTCAGGAGGGTAAAAGTATGTTTGCACAGGGACAGAATGCAGAGCTCAGGCCAAGTATGGGGCAGCAGAGTATGGAGTATGGAGGCCAAGTATGGAGCCCAGAGGTAAGCTTCACAGTGACAGCTGCTATTTTCTTTCCTGCCTCAGGAACCTTGAGGAACCACTTTGTGATACTGTGATTTATAATGACACATATATCACCCCATTCCCAGTGCAGAGCTCGTAAGATGCTTGGAATTCCCTAAATTATTCATAATAAGCCCTCTGAACCCCAGAGTATGCTAATGAGTGACTCCTGAAGTATGGAGCTGGGTCCTGGGAAGACTGGAAGGTCCACCCCAACCCGCGACTGGGATGGTAGAGGTAGGCAGGCTGAGTCAACTTTCCAGGGGCCAAGAAGCTAGTGACTCATGATCAGGGAATGAGTCTCCCCAAAGGAAGGGTTCAGCCTTCAGATGAGCACATGGGGTGCTGGCAGGAACTCCAGAGCGGCAGTGCCACGGCCCTTAAATGCTGAGGGATCACCCTGTGGCTGGACTGGCAATGTCCGGAGCTTTTGAAAAGTAACTTCCCACTGGGTGTGAACAAACACACTAGTGGCAGTCAGAAGACAACTTGTGGGAGTTGGTTCTCTCCTTCAAATTTATGGACCAAACTCAGGTTGGCCAGCAGGTATCTTTTGTGCTAAGCCAGTGGTTCTCCACCTTCCTAACATGGCCATCCTTTAATACAGCTCCTCAGTGTTGTGGTGACCCACAACCATAAAATTATTTTGTTGCTTTCACAACTGTAATTTTGCTACTATAATGAATAATAATGTAAATATTTGAGATGCAGGATATCTGATATGCAACTTCAATGCGGTCACAACCCACAGGTTGAGAACCACTGTCTAAGCTGTCTCACCACCCCACCATTCTTTCACTTTGAAATAAGGTATACGTTTTCCAGGCTGGCCTTGAACTCGTTCTACAGTTCAGAGTGCCCTTGAACTTGTGATCTTCCTGCTTCAGCCTCCAAAGTACCTGGGATGACAGGCCTTGCCATCAGGCCTGGTGATGCAGCCTTTAAAATAAATGGGCATCTGGGGCTGGGAACATACCTCAATAGTGTGTGCTTTGCATGCTCAGGCCATGGGGGGGAGTGGAGTCATCTCTGGGAACCTCTGATTACAGTCAGTCAGTCAGAAGCTGACACTGAGCTTTGAAGCTGGGGGCAGACTGCTGGGATCTGTGTCAACTCGGTGTAGTATTGAGCTGATTTCAGTCACATGTTGACCAGCTGGCACTGGAGAATGGGTCACTGTGGGAAAATCCACCCCAAGTGATATAAATAAGCTAGACAGTAGTTGGGAAAGGACAGAAACAGGAGGCTTCCTTCCTTTTGAACTTCAAGCACAGTTCTTCTGCAAACAGGTTCTGTAATTGGGGAAAAAAACCAACATTACCCCACCCCCGGTGCTCAGGATAGAGCCCTTGTCTCCTGCACACCAAGCAAGTTCTATCACTGTGTTACATCTCCAAGCTCACAGGGACATCCCTAACCAGTGCAGTTCCTGCAATGAGGTGGTTGGGTTCTCCATCGGCCTCGAGCTCCCTTCCCATCCACACACCTCCCTACAGAATGACTTTCCTCTCTTCTAGGCATCACAGGGATGCAGTCTTGGTTGGCCCAGTGGCTTGCTTAACCTAGTGGATGCGGGAGTCAGGAGCTTGTATGGCCCTGAAGCCTTGGCAACAAGAGGTCTCTTGGTCTGTCTGGCTTTACGCAGCCATGCTGTTGGGAAGCTGAAGGTATCTTACGGCTGGGAGGTCCCGTGGGTGAGTGCTGGTGGCTTCAGCTAGGGACAGTACCAGATCTCATTGGTCTTCCTTAGCAGAGCTCCTATCTGGACTGAGTAGCGAGATGTAGGAGTGGGGCTTAGTAGATTGAAAAAGACGACAGGAATATTTGTTAAAACTGACCCTTCTGTCTAACCAGCTCTAATGAGTTATTAATATCCTCCGCCGAGAATCCTGATCCTTTTCTCCCTCTTACAATGACGTGTGAATTTTGCAGAGCAGGGGCCTGAACGCTAGGGAAGAGTGGAGACCACCAGAGAAACCGGAAGAGGTAATAGAACTGGAGAATTAATATCACCTACCATCATTACTGCCCTACGTTCTGGGTTTACTTCAGGGTGTAAATAGTGCACAGCACCTCTGCTGCCAGAGAACAGTCTCCAGAGAAGTCATAGACCTGAACACTGGTGGCTCTCTCAAGGCTGTATGTGAATGTATGGGTTGACCAGAGGCTCTCTAGTTCATAGACATGTCTGGGGGGTATAAGGGAGGAACTGAGCTGCGTGGGGCGGGTCCCTCAGTGTGTCTTAGAGAGGACAAAGAAGTACAAACAGCAGCCTGGGCACATGGGGTGGGGTGGGGTGGGGCTGGACACACTCCATGTCATTTATTTCACCCAGTGCAGCCTGATTCCTCGGGGGCTAAGTAACACTAGCAAAGCCTGCTTGGCACTGCACTGGGTAAAGTTTTAAGGAAACACATGATCTCCAGGGAAATGTGTCTTTCACTGAAGCAGGGCCCACGAGAAATAGAAATCAAGGTGGGGCCTGGTCTAGAAGGGCTTTGCTGACCCTTGGGGTTTGGAAGGCAGTCAGCTCCACACTGGCAGCTCCATCCTGACTGTTTCATCAAACAGGCTACTTACTGCCTTCCATGCACAACTCCATGTTCAGCCCTGTGTGAGGCAACACTTGGTCAACATTTCTGCCAGTTCACAAGACACACTGCTCTCTGGGGAAGATCCAGGTCAGGAAGTCTATCTATCTGGGAAGCCACATTTCCCAGCCCTCCTCCTCCACTCCCTTTGAAGGTGCCAGGTCCCCTGCCAGGATGCTTCCTGATTCTTCTCTGTCACCTCCACAGTGCCCAGGGTAAGGGTGGAGATGTGGACCCATTACACTCCTCAGAAATGATGAGCACACCCAGCCACCAACTGCTTCAACTAGCGAGGGACTATTTTAGGCTGCACCTGCCCTAAGGAAAGATTAAACAGCCAATGTCCTTACCCTTAATTTGCATGTGGAAAGGCTGAGTCAAGGCGCTGTCTTAACCAAGGCATCCTCAGCGCTCCAGTGACTCAGTGAGGTCAACATGCCACCAAACCAAACAGACAACTTTGTGCCTCTAGGTTCTGCATATGCATAGATAGGAGGGCTAGCCAGAACCAGCATTTCCTATTATGGTCCTTCCTAAATGCAGCCCAGCATCACTGGGCCAATGATGCTGGAATTCTAGCAAAGTTTGGTGGTTCTGGCCTGTAATTACAGTATTCAGACTTAGGCAGGAGGATCTGGAGTGCAGGCCAACATGGGCTACATACCAAGTTCAAGACCGGCCTGAGTTACATGGAGAGACTGTATTTAAAAAACAAACAAACAACAATAATCCAGCAGGAGATATGATTTTGCCTGTAATATTGCTTAAGAGTCCCTGCATGGGATGTTAAGATCCCAAGTTAAACCCTCTGGATACAGAAACAGAATGATGGATGGATGGATGGATGGATGGATGGATGGAAGGAATAGAGATAGACAAACAGACAGGCAAATAGGTAGACAGACAGGTAGATAGATGGGTAGACAGACAGACAGACAGAGCAGACGCAGATACCTCCTGTACGCACCACACTTGCTAATACAAGTTTATGGATTCTGTGCTTTAATTCTTCTGAGACAAAGTACAAAGTGAGTCTGGACATTCGGTTACACTCTCTTGTGGTGAAGCATCCCTAACAGGGCTCTGTAAAGCACAGGAGTGAATGTTTGTCAAGCAAGCAGCAGGTTTTAGGTTCAACCCAGAATAATCTTTCTTTTTTAAAAAAAGTAATTCTGAAATATCAACAGGTTGAAGCTTCCAGTCTCATTGTAGATCTAGCCCAAAAGGGCCAGATACCCAATCCCAGGTACCAGGGAGAGGTGCTATTCAGATCTGGACATCTGTCAAATTGGATTCTTATCCTATCACCCAGGACCGTCCCACGCATCAGTCTTTGCTGCTCAGCTCCAGCAGCAGCAGGAGCTCAGGCAGTAGCTTGACACGGCTGTGCCAAGTATGCAGTGCCCGCTCCCCGGTGCTACCTAGAAGCCTAAGGGTGTTGAGCGCCATCTGTTAAGGCTCATGTTAAGGAATCAGTATCTGTCCTCACTTCTCCTTTTCCTATGCTTTGTTTTCCTTTCCAATAAATATCTTTTCATCTTTCTCCCCCTCTTCCTTTTCTATCTTAATCTGTTCTTCTTTCCCCAAGTACAAGTGGGGATCAAATCTGGCCTTAAGCATGGTAGGTAGGCACCCCTAGCCTATATATCGCGAGCCACGCACATCTCTAGCCTGTAAGACAACAGGTGTTCGGCAAAGGTGGTGAGACAGAACTAGGATGAGGGGAAGAAGGAGGGGATCAGGGAGGGAGGCAGAAAGAACAGCATGGAAACTGGAAACATACCTAGCAACCAAATGATTTACATTACAAAATACATTTAACTTCACCATGGAGCTCCTGCTGTGTAGAGTTACCAGAACCATCTACATTTTCACTTGCTTTATTAAAAACCCATTTTGGCTGGAAAGATGGCGTAGCAGGTAAAGGTACCTGCTGCCAGCCTATGGCCCAAGTTCAATTCCCAGAACCCACACGGTAGGAACTGATTCCCTCAAGTTGTGTACCCACAGTCTCTGCGGCACTACTGGCAACAATACCCAAGTGGGCACGGAGGGTCTACCTACCAGACAACCTGCTCACTACCCTTCACCACCACTGTGGACAGAATGGTGAGACAAAGAATGTTTTATATTCAATGGTGTTATGGATTAAGGAGTATTTTCACGGATTTCACTAATGGTGCATCTTAGGGCTAAAGAGGACAGCTCAGTGGTTACGAACAGTGACTGAGTTCTTCCAGTGAGGACCTGCGTTTGATTCTCAGCACCCACATGGCAGCTGACAACTCTAACTCCAGCTCCTGGGGATCTGACACCCTCTTCTGGACTCTACAGGTACTGTGTGTATACTGTGTAAGAACACATAAAATAAAAACAAATAAAATCTTCACACATGGAATATCTTTAATCTGGATCAGAAACCCCACTCATGGGCCACTGAGACGGCTCAGCAGGTAGAGGCACTTGTCACCAAGTCTGACAACCTGAGTTCTGAGTTCTATCTGAGACTCACCTGGTGGAAGGACTCTGACACACACACACACACACACACACACACACACACACACACACACGCATGAACACACATATGCACACGTACCGCCATGGACTATCTGGGTAAAACAGTAGACTGGATGCTGCTTCCATAGGACCTAGTAAAGAATTACAATGAGAAAAACAGACTATACCAAAGGAAGGTGAAACTTTGAGGGAAAAAATAAACCCACAAAGGTGGTGCCAGAACAGCTGAGCAGTGAAGAGAGAGCGATGTGTGAGCCAAGCCAAGTACACCTCTAGACAGGGCTTCCTGGAAGGGGAGAATCAGAAGTCAAAAAAGGAAAGCCAGGGAGCCCTGGTGAAGAGGCTGGCAGCACACCGTCAGGCTTTGTTTTGGTGAGTCTGATTCCTTTGGCCAATGGGTCTGCAAGTGAAGAGGAATCCCATCCTATGGGAGCCTATTATTTAAAGCTGAGCTACCGTGGGGGCTGGGAACAAGGACACCACAGGTCAGGAAGGTGGCATCTCTTCTGTCAGAGCTGTTGGGTGAAGCAGCCCCCGGGAGACAGGTGTATAGAGAATGATAGAGCTAGATATGGACAAGTCAACAAGTGCAGGTGACTGACGGGAGGTTCAGCTCAGGCTAGTGAAGTAAGAGGAAAAGGTAGCCTTGATCTTCGTGCCTTGGAGCAGACACCTTCAGCTGAGAATAACCTGGAGTCTGAGAGCCTGGGCCCAAGGCCAGCAGGGTCAACCTGTGGAACCTGACAACTCGGAAACTCCAGCTGACCCCTCGAGCAGGAAGGCCAATATTTAAGAGGTGTGGATAGGAAGTCAGGCCCGACACTTGTACACATCACAACATTCTGGCTACTTCCCTAGCTCTAAAAATCTTGAAAGAACCCTTTAGTGTAATATTAGAAACCCCAGTAGGAAGGATCTGGAGAGTTTCTGGACAGGATCTCATGGAGAAGGGAAGCTACTGAAGTAAAGACAGCTCTGACACCCATCAGACGCCACAAAAGGCTCAGCACCACTATGAACAACAGGAAAGGTAAGACAGGTGGCCTCCACTTCCTTCCCCTCCCTGAGCAACTGTCAGTCTCCAATTTTCAAGGGCCCCGAAACCTGTTTCAACAATATTAAAAGCTGCAAGAGGAAAACATCAAGACGCTGACTAAAGAAGTAACATTAGATTTCTAATGAGCAATTAGAAAAACCAGAAAAGCTTGGAATGATGGTTCAAGCCTTAAAAGTCACTCTCAACTAAGGGTGTAATACCCAGCGAGGCTATTGTTACAACTACATGAGAGTGACATCTGCTTGCTGTGCTGAGTGGGCAGCTGCCTTTTAACTGACAGAAAAATGGGAACATGGTTAAGGCAAGCACAAACTATGGCAGTTCATGGCCACTAGGCCCACCCTTCTGAAGATACTTAAAGGGACATTACATACAGAGGAGCAAGACAGCACAGGAAAGAATTGGTTTCTTCAAATGAACAAAGGCAAAGGAGAGCTAGGATAGAACTATATCATGCCTGACACGGTAAACCAGCAGACGCATAATATTAACAGGGAAGAGAAGAAAGGAGAGGAGAGGGGAGGGGGGATGGGGAAGGAGGGATGGGGAGAGGGAGTGAGTCAAAAATCAAAGCCCAACCAACCAGAAAAGCAAACAAGAAAATCAAAGCAACTGGTAAACATGTCTCAACAATGACCATGCCGATGCCAACTAGATTGAAAGGCAAGATCCACCTGCTGGCTGTCTCTAAAACAAAAACCTTCACTAGCAAAGATACAGACTGAACATCACAGGATGAAGTCTGCTTATCAAATGAAACCCCCAAACGAATGTGTATAGCTCTTCTGACTTCTTGTTATACAGACTTCAAATTAAAACGAGCCAGAAGAAAATCTTACCAAGATACAACAATTATAAACATATGCTCACCAGATGCTGGGGTTCCCAATTCCATAAAATATATACAAGTGGGCATAAAAGGTCACCATGGGTCCTGAAATCACAGTGGTATTTCAAGACCCCAAGCTCACCACTGTATAGGTCATCCAAAGTAAAAGTCAACAAAGACCTCATGGTTAAATGCACCAAACACCCACAAGATGTTCCACCCAACAAATATGGGATACATATCCTCTAAGCAGCGCACTCTAAAACAGACCACAAGCGAAGTCTCAACAAACACACGAACCCACCTAGCTTCAGCCACCTAATCTTTAGCACGGTACCAAAATCAAACAGAGATGGGGGGAGAGTCTTCAACAAATGGTGCTAGGAAGGCTGGGTATTCATGTGTGAAATAATGAGACTAAGTCTGCACCTCTCACAGTGCACAAATATTACTCTAATATAGTAATATTTAATATAGTAATATTGGAAGACCAAAGACCTTCCTGTAAGATGTGAGACTGCTTTGGAAGCAACATAAAGCACAGACAGAGGCAAGAACTTCCAAGACAGACTCCAAGAACTAAAACGTGGTACTGCATGAAATTACAGAGCGTCTGCATAGCAAGGGAAATGATTGGTAGGAGGAGGTAGCCTACAGAGCAAGAGAAACCTATGGCACTATATAGCAGAACAAGGGTTGAGGTCCACAATATACTAAGGACTCCAAAACATGAATGCCACCACCCAACCAAAAATGAGCTGACTAGACAGCTTTCAAGGGAAGAAATGCAAAATTAATTTTTAACTGTTTTTTCTTCTGGCCCCATCAATAATGACTCTGAGAACTAATTGGTTATTATCAAATGTCTAGGCCATAAGCTTTGGCTCATTCCTTGACTAGCTTATAACTTACTTAACCCATTAAACTATTCTATGGCTACCATGTGATTAGTTCCCTCTCCTTTAGTCCCGGGCTGTTCTTTCCTTAGTGTCTCCTCCATACCTCCCCCAAGGTTAATGCCCACTTTCTTGGTCTGTCTCCCACCACGTCTCTCATGGCACTCCCTGTGTCTCTTTTTCACCTCTTATTATCTCCCAGAATTTTCTCTCTTCCTGCAAGTGTCCCATCTCCTATTTCCTGCCTAAGTTCATTGGTCATCAGCTTTCCTATTGACAGATGACGTTTATAACAGATTTTCTTTACAAAGAAATATAGGTGACCAGTAAATATCTGAACAAGTGTTCAACATTCTTAACCACTGGAGTAATGCAAATTAACTTTAGCTGAAAAGTCCATTTCAGTCAAGTCAGACTTGCTGAAACAAATGATCACAAATCCCAGGGAGGCTGTGTGCAGACAGGAAGACTTAGTCACTGGTAGGCATATAAACTGAAATGTGGGGGCTATTAAAAATCTGATAAGCACTAACTGGTTTCTGAATTCACAATGGCCAAAACTTAATTCAAAATCAAATACACAAGGGAATGACGATGTTTTGGCAAGTGCCCCCATACTGCTTTGTGCAACCTCACCCAAGCCTTGGTCTGAACATACAATACACGTACTACATTCCGAGCACACCACTGTGCCTCATGCCAATGAATGCTGCCCGAAGCACTTTGTCAGACTCAAGACTACTGTGTGTTGCAAAATGCAGTGATCTTACTGCAGTTTTCTGCTCTGTGGAAAATACTTTCAATAATCTCCTACCACCATTCCTTATCTTATTAGTTTCAAAGTAGTGTTATCTTTGTTGTAGTTTTAGAATATTTGACTTTTACAATTGAGTTGCTGTCTTGAGTTTTGCTTTTACAAATGTTAAATGATCTTGGAGTATTGTGGTGACTAAAGATGAGAAGAGGCTGAAGAAATGGCTCAATGGTAGTGAACCTGCTGTGTAGCCATGAGGAAGGACTAGAGTTCAAATCACAGCCCCCATGTCTCAAGGCAGAGAGAAGGGGATCTCTGAGGACTTGCTGACTTCTGGTCGAGGCAAATAAATATAAGTCCTAGGTTAGGAGTGGGTGGGAGTCGGGGTGGACCGGACTTTGACCCATAAGGATATGTGGATTAACAGAGGCCACACATGCCCTGTCTCAGCCTCCGGGCTCATACTTCACATTTGAACTCCTAAAGTAAGTCTTAATGAAGGAAAGTGGAGTCGGGCTCATGGGGAACGCTCCCTCTCGGTCTCCGCACTTCCTCTGGCCTTCTGACTTGTACTGGAACCAGCTCATGAACAGTTTACACTGTTAACAGCTAGTGGCAGTGTGTGGGAAGCTGGTGGTCATTTCCTCCAGCTCCTTAGCCTGACCCCTAAAGGCTGTCTCTTTTGGCAAGTTCAGTGTGGACTTACCAAAGGAGATGAAGATCAACCTGGAGAAACAGCTGAAATGTTTGCCCCACCCCCAACTGTACTCACCATACTGAACCTAGTGATGTCCCAGTCAACACCTTGAAGTTCTATTCCTCTTTGTACCAGTGTGGCCAGCACTGATTCCTAGCAGGCAAGGGGACAAGGCAGACAGACACTGCCCTGTGACCCAAATGCCATCAGGGCTGCTGGCTGAGCACTTTTTAGAATCTGCATTACTAGAGTCCTATTTTGTTATAATTCTCCTAAACACTAATGATACTTTAGGACTAGAATAGTTCTAGGAAGAGTGATTCATGATGCTTGCTCTTAAGAGGCTGGTGCCTGCAAACTGCTTCTGCTCTGAGTTGCCATTCCAACTCTGAATGATATGACAGGAGTTTGACAGTTTGAATACAAGGCTCATAGGGTAAGAGCTTAATCCCCTGCTGTAAGTGGAAAAGCTTGAGCTGACAAAGTATACCACTGGAGACCGACTTTTTAAAAAAAGATTTATTTATATAAGTATCCTGTAGCTGTCTTCAGACACACCAGAAGAAGGCATCAGATCCCCATTACAGATGGTTGTGAGCCACCATATGGTTGGTTGCTGGGAACTAACTCAGGACCTCTGGAAGAGCAGCCAGTGCTCTTAACCACTGAGCCATCTCTCCAGCCCAGAGACTGATTTTGAAGGGTGGTCCTGAGTCCTTTCCTGTCTGCCACTACTGACTTTGGGTTAATTAGCCCTGTCTGGCCCCAGTTCCTTTAGCTGTGAAGTCACCCATCACTGATACTAACATCTGCCACAGTGCTCAGTTAGGGGAGTCCCCAGCAAGCAGATTTCTCTTAGAATGCAGGGCAGGTAACTTGAAGGGATACTGACCTACAAAGTCTGATTCTCTACACTGCACTGTACACTGAATTTTATACAACTCCACCACCTCATTTCAGGTTAAATTTTAATCATAGTCCCTACTTATGTGGGGATGAGGGAGTGCTGAGGGTTAAATCCAGGACTTTACAGGGCAGGCAAACTCTCTCTCCTTGTGAGCTGCATGTACTGTTCTACAGTAACCAAGATTAATGTCAGGCCAGCCAACCCCCAAGGCGATTACAAACCCCAAATGATTGAACACCACCATCTTGCTGACTGCTACTCCCAAACAAAAGGCTGGGCAGCACCACTTGGGCCAGTCAGGTCCTCTGACCCCAGTGAGTGAGCTCTCCGTGGAAAGGGCTGCACGTAGACACAGAAAGGTTTTTCGGGCAACAGGAGCGAAGTCAAAACGATATTCGGACAGGCAAGTTTTGTGAGAGCTTTAATGGCACAAAATGTTTATAGCTACAAGTTACATGTGTTCTGTAAACTGAAAGGAATGACGCCAGTGCTGACGAAGAGACAGACGAAGGATGCATGTCACTCTGGCTCCATTAATACCAGGAGGTCCAACAAACGCTTCACTGTGAGATTCGTCTCACGGGCTGTCTCCATTTCACTCTTTACTGCAATTGAGTGACTCACTGTGCTGTCTCTGTGCCGCTTTTCTCTTGACCTACAAACATCTGAGCCAGGTTTCAATAAACTTAGAACGAAGCCTGCTTTTCATCCCAAATTGTAAACAGGAATAAAGCTTTTTAAACCTTATCTTAAATTTCAACTCTGTTGAATCCTGCTTTGTGATAGGACAATCTGTTTTCACTCAACAAGAATCTGTGTAGGAGCATGAACATCCTGTATGTTGGAACCGCAAATCGACATCGTACATGCTCACTGATGGACAGTTGCTCTGGGACATATTCCATGATTTTATTGATACTTTCAAAAACTGGCAAAACTAAATTTAGTTTTAATGTTGAGACAAAATCATAAATGTTCCCACAGTTCAATGGCACTGCCGATGAAACTGCTACTGAATTTAGAGAGGTGATGTCCGCCTATAAGAGCATTAAAGAGTGATTCTGCTCTGCTCACACGTCAGTGCTGCAAACTGTGCTGCAGGTTAGCCTCAGCAGTCCTGACAATTTGAAAAACAACAACAAAACAACAGGCCACCAGATTTGCTTTCTTCCTAAGAAACTCAATTATAAACACTTGAAGTAATAGGTGAGAAGGCAGATCAAGCATCACCAGGTTTAAGAGCAAGAAAGGAAAAGGGCAGAAGTTGCCCTCAAATCAGGTAGACATTAAATGCCAGAAAGAAAATAACTCACAAAACTATTTTGGATATATTATCTGCCTTAAAGATAAACAGCCATGTTCTTGAAAAATGACAGAAATGTCTTATCTACCTTCCTTTCCATTTCCATATAACACACCAATTTTATAACCCTTTATGTGAGAGAAGAGTGAGTTTCTGCATGCTGGCAAACCTGGTTGCCAAATTTATTCAAGTCAACCTGGTGCACCGTGTAGGTTGCTAGCCTTGAAATTCACAATGGTTCTATAACTTCAGCAAAGTGTACATCATTAACAGTAATTATTTATATATAAGACACAGATTCCCTCAGAGTGATGCTGTGCTCTGAAATCTAACAAAATCTACTTGAGATAATCTGCAATCCTGATACTAGCAATTTGGTCCTAAAGCTTCACATTTTAGAAACAGACAGAAGAAAGTCTGCCATTCAAAGAATTTTCTGAGTGCTATAGAGCATCAGGAATTTGACAGAACTGAGAAGACACTTACGTAAGACAGTCACAGGGGCCTGGGAGAGACTAAGGAGACCTTGGGAAGACTGTAGCCAACAACAGGAAGTAAGGACCCAAAGAGAGTGAATGGCATCTTTCCAGAACTTTATCAACTGTTCCCACAATCCAAGTCTACTTTTCCAAGTTACACAAGTACTTGGAATAACTCTGAAGTTATTCTTCAGAGTGTAAAGGCTCCAGAGTGTAAGCAAAGCTTCCTAAAACAAGAAGCCTCTATTAACACCATGAATCAGACTCGTTCCAAGTCTCTTCTTAGAAAAAAAGAAACTAGAAAAACAAAGAAAGTCATGAAAAATTCACATGCAGTTAACACATGAAAATACCAAACGCATGAAAATCTCAAAAGTAAGTTTCATGTATGTCTAGGCCTGAGACACTCCTTACAAATAAAGATTCTCTACCATAGAAAAGACAGCATTGCAATATACTGATGTTAAACCTGCGAGCATGCTCTCCTCTCCTCTCTCCTGTCTGTCCCTCACACAGCTGTCTCCTACCCATTCAGGGCGGCAGGAGGATGAGGAAAGAGGGGCTCCAGA